>NC_140666.1:7502500-8127500 GCF_054131305.1 Coturnix japonica | reverse complement strand
TGACTCATTGATTCCAGAATATCTGTCTTCCCCTACAAAATAATGACATTAACATAAGAATTATCCATTTCAGACAAATTCCCGATGTATTTCACACTAATATCAAGACTTACACCTGAAAAAAATGTCTTCTCTCTTAGGTATCACTCTTGAATCTTGCAAAAAATTCATTTTCTTCACAAGACAAAGCTTTTCATCATTACAAGTAGCATTTTCTACCCAAAAAAGTGGTTTTCATCCCCAATAGAAATCCTTTTCTCTACAAATGGTCCCTTGTAGCAACATATGAAACACTGTTATTGGAATACCTCTTTCCCTCTTCAACATAAGGACATTTCCAACAGAAATAGCGATTTCTGACAAATTTTAGAAGAATGTTACCCAAATATCAGTACCTATCCCAGAAATAAAAAGTTCTCTCCTAAGAATCATTCTTTATCCTTGCAAAAACATGGATTTCTCACCAAAATAATGCTTTTTATCTCTTTAAAATAGCGTTGTTTCTCAGAAATACAGGTTTTCATCCCCAGAAGAAGACATTTTCTCTACAAAATGAAGCTTTTTAGCCAAATACGACACACTGTTTCCAGAATACCTTTTCTCTTCTACAAATTGAGGACATTACTAACAGAAATACCTTTGCTCCTCTACAAAATAAGGACATTTCCAACAGATATATACCTTTCTGACAGATTTCAGAAAAATTTCACAGGAATATCAATACTTATACCAGAAATAAAAAGGTCTCTCTTAGGTACCACTCTTTACCCTTGCAAAAATATGGTTTTCTTACCAAAATAGTGTTTTTCATCTCTACAAACAGCATTTTCTAAACATAAAGGTGGTTTTCATCACCAAAAGAAATGGATTTCTCTACAAAATTATCGTTTGTAGCCAAATATGACACATTGTTTCCAGATAAACTCTTTTCATCTAAAAAAGAATGACATACCCAACAGAAATATCCATTTCTGACAAATTTTAGAAGTAGGTCACGTGAATATCAATACTTATCCCAGAAATGAAAAGTACACTCTTAGGTATCACTCTTCATCCTTGCAAAACTATGGTTTTCTTCCCAAACTAATGCTTTTCATCCCTACAAATAGCACTTTCTCCCTAAATTACTGGTTTTCATCCCCAAAAGAAGACACATTCTCTTTAAAATGATGCTTTGTAACAAATTATGACTCATTGATTCCAGAATATCTGTCTTCCCCTACAAAATAATGACATTAACATAAGAATTATCCATTTCAGACAAATTCCCGATGTATTTCACACTAATATCAAGACTTACACCAGAAAAAAATGTCTTCTCTCTTAGGTATCACTCTTGAATCTTGCAAAAAATTCATTTTCTTCACAAGACAAAGCTTTTCATCATTACAAGTAGCATTTTCTACCCAAAAAAAGTGGTTTTCATCCCCAATAGAAATCCTTTTCTCTACAAATGGTCCCTTGTAGCAACATATGAAACACTGTTATTGGAATACCTCTTTCCCTCTTCAACATAAGGACATTTCCAACAGAAATAGCGATTTCTGACAAATTTTAGAAGAATGTTACCCAAATATCAGTACCTATCCCAGAAATAAAAAGTTCTCTCCTAAGAATCATTCTTTATCCTTGCAAAAACATGGTGGATTTCTCACCAAAATAATGCTTTTTATCTCTTTAAAATAGCGTTGTTTCTCAGAAATACAGGTTTTCATCCCCAGAAGAAGACATTTTCTCTACAAAATGAAGCTTTTTAGCCAAATATGACACACTGTTTCCAGAATACCTTTTCTCTTCTACAAATTGAGGACATTACTAACAGAAATACCTTTGCTCCTCTACAAAATAAGGACATTTCCAACAGATATATACCTTTCTGACAGATTTCAGAAAAATTTCACAGGAATATCAATACTTATACCAGAAATAAAAAGGTCTCTCTTAGGTACCACTCTTTACCCTTGCAAAAATATGGTTTTCTTACCAAAATAATGTTTTTCATCTCTACAAACAGCATTTTCTAAACATAAAGGTGGTTTTCATCACCAAAAGAAATGGATTTCTCTACAAAATTATCGTTTGTAGCCAAATATGACACATTGTTTCCAGAGAAACTCTTTTCATCTAAAAAAGAATGACATTTCCAACAGAAATATCCATTTCTGACAAATTTTAGAAGTAGGTCACGTGAATATCAATACTTATCCCAGAAATGAAAAGTACACTCTTAGGTATCACTCTTCATCCTTGCAAAACTATCTGGTTTTCTTCCCAAACTAATGCTTTTCATCCCTACAAATAGCACTTTCTCCCTAAATTACTGGTTTTCATCCCCAAAAGAAGACACATTCTCTTTAAAATGATGCTTTGTAACAAATTATGACTCATTGATTCCAGAATATCTGTCTTCCCCTACAAAATAATGACATTAACATAAGAATTATCCATTTCAGACAAATTCCCGATGTATTTCACACTAATATCAAGACTTACACCAGAAAAAAATGTCTTCTCTCTTAGGTATCACTCTTGAATCTTGCAAAAAATTAATTTTCTTCCCAAGACAAAGCTTTTCATCATTACAAGTAGCATTTTCTACCCAAAAAAGTGGTTTTCATCCCCAATAGAAATCCTTTTCTCTACAAATGGTCCCTTCTAGCAATATATGAAACACTGTTATTGGAATACCTCTTTCCCTCTTCAACATAAGGTCATTTCCAACAGAAATATCGATTTCTGACAAATTTTAGAAGAATGTCACACAAATATCAGTACCTATCCCAGAAATAAAAAATTCTCTCCTAAGAATCATTCTTAACCCTGGCAAAAACATGGATTTCTCACAACAATAATGCTTTTTATCCCTTTAAAATAGCGTTGTCCCAGAAATACTTGTTTTCATCACCAAAAGAAATGGATTTCTCTACAAAATTATCGTTTGTAGCCAAATATGACACATTGTTTCCAGATAAACTCTTTTCATCTAAAAAAGAATGACATTTCCAACAGAAATATCCATTTCTGACAAATTTTAGAAGTAGGTCACGTGAATATCAATACTTATCCCAGAAATGAAAAGTACACTCTTAGGTATCACTCTTCATCCTTGCAAAACTATGGTTTTCTTCCCAAACTAATGCTTTTCATCCCTACAAATAGCACTTTCTCCCTAAATTACTGGTTTTCATCCCCAAAAGAAGACACATTCTCTTTAAAATGATGCTTTGTAACAAATTATGACTCATTGATTCCAGAATATCTGTCTTCCCCTACAAAATAATGACATTAACATAAGAATTATCCATTTCAGACAAATTTCCGATGTATTTCACACTAATATCAAGACTTACACCTGAAAAAAATGTCTTCTCTCTTAGGTATCACTCTTGAATCTTGCAAAAAATTCATTTTCTTCACAAGACAAAGCTTTTCATCATTACAAGTAGCATTTTCTACCCAAAAAAGTGGTTTTCATCCCCAATAGAAATCCTTTTCTCTACAAATGGTCCCTTGTAGCAACATATGAAACACTGTTATTGGAATACCTCTTTCCCTCTTCAACATAAGGACATTTCCAACAGAAATAGCGATTTCTGACAAATTTTAGAAGAATGTCACACAAATATCAGTACCTATCCCAGAAATAAAAAGTTCTCTCCTAAGAATCATTCTTTATCCTTGCAAAAACATGGATTTCTCACCAAAATAATGCTTTTTATCTCTTTAAAATAGCGTTGTTTCTCAGAAATACAGGTTTTCATCCCCAGAAGAAGACATTTTCTCTACAAAATGAAGCTTTTTAGCCAAATATGACACACTGTTTCCAGAATACCTTTTCTCTTCTACAAATTGAGGACATTACTAACAGAAATACCTTTGCTCCTCTACAAAATAAGGACATTTCCAACAGATATATACCTTTCTGACAGATTTCAGAAAAATTTCACAGGAATATCAATACTTATACCAGAAATAAAAAGGTCTCTCTTAGGTACCACTCTTTACCCTTGCAAAAATATGGTTTTCTTACCAAAATAATGTTTTTCATCTCTACAAACAGCATTTTCTAAACATAAAGGTGGTGTTCATCACCAAAAGAAATGGATTTCTCTACAAAATTATCGTTTGTAGCCAAATATGACACATTGTTTCCAGACAAACTCTTTTCATCTAAAAAAGAATGACATTTCCAACAGAAATATCCATTTCTGAAAAATTTTAGAAGTAGGTCACGTGAATATCAATACTTATCCCAGAAATGAAAAGTACACTCTTAGGTATCACTCTTCATCCTTGCAAAACTATCTGGTTTTCTTCCCAAACTAATGCTTTTCATCCCTACAAATAGCACTTTCTCCCTAAATTACTGGTTTTCATCCCCAAAAGAAGACACATTCTCTTTAAAATGATGCTTTGTAACAAATTATGACTCATTGATTCCAGAATATCTGTCTTCCCCTACAAAATAATGACATTAACATAAGAATTATCCATTTCAGACAAATTCCCGATGTATTTCACACTAATATCAAGACTTACACCAGAAAAAAATGTCTTCTCTCTTAGGTATCACTCTTGAATCTTGCAAAAAATTCATTTTCTTCCCAAGACAAAGCTTTTCATCATTACAAGTAGCATTTTCTACCCAAAAAAGTGGTTTTCATCCCCAATAGAAATCCTTTTCTCTACAAATGGTCCCTTGTAGCAACATATGAAACACTGTTATTGGAATACCTCTTTCCCTCTTCAACATAAGGACATTTCCAACAGAAATAGCGATTTCTGACAAATTTTAGAAGAATGTCACAAAAATATCAGTACCTATCCCAGAAATAAAAAGTTCTCTCCTAAGAATCATTCTTTATCCTTGCAAAAACATGGATTTCTCACCAAAATAATGCATTTTATCCCTTTAAAATAGCGTTGTTTCCCAGAAATACTGGTTTTCATCCCCAGAAGAAGACATTTTCTCTACAAAATGAAGCTTTTTAGCCAAATACGACACACTGTTTCCAGAATACCTTTTCTCTTCTACAAATTGAGGACATTACTAACAGAAATACCTTTGCTCCTCTACAAAATAAGGACATTTCCAACAGATATATACCTTTCTGACAGATTTCAGGAAAATTTCACAGGAATATCAATACTTATACCAGAAATAAAAAGGTCTCTCTTAGGTACCACTCTTTACCCTTGCAAAAATATGGTTTTCTTACCAAAATAGTGTTTTTCATCTCTACAAACAGCATTTTCTAAACATAAAGGTGGTTTTCATCACCAAAAGAAATGGATTTCTCTACAAAATTATCGTTTGTAGCCAAATATGACACATTGTTTCCAGATAAACTCTTTTCATCTAAAAAAGAATGACATTTCCAACAGAAATATCCATTTCTGACAAATTTTAGAAGTAGGTCACGTGAATATCAATACTTATCCCAGAAATGAAAAGTACACTCTTAGGTATCACTCTTCATCCTTGCAAAACTATGGTTTTCTTCCCAAACTAATGATTTTCATCCCTACAAATAGCACTTTCTCCCTAAATTACTGGTTTTCATCCCCAAAAGAAGACACATTCTCTTTAAAATGATGCTTTGTAACAAATTATGACTCATTGATTCCAGAATATCTGTCTTCCCCTACAAAATAATGACATTAACATAAGAATTATCCATTTCAGACAAATTCCCGATGTATTTCACACTAATATCAAGACTTACACCTGAAAAAAATGTCTTCTCTCTTAGGTATCACTCTTGAATCTTGCAAAAAATTCATTTTCTTCACAAGACAAAGCTTTTCATCATTACAAGTAGCATTTTCTACCCAAAAAAGTGGTTTTCATCCCCAATAGAAATCCTTTTCTCTACAAATGGTCCCTTGTAGCAACATATGAAACACTGTTATTGGAATACCTCTTTCCCTCTTCAACATAAGGACATTTCCAACAGAAATAGCGATTTCTGACAAATTTTAGAAGAATGTTACCCAAATATCAGTACCTATCCCAGAAATAAAAAGTTCTCTCCTAAGAATCATTCTTTATCCTTGCAAAAACATGGATTTCTCACCAAAATAATGCTTTTTATCTCTTTAAAATAGCGTTGTTTCTCAGAAATACAGGTTTTCATCCCCAGAAGAAGACATTTTCTCTACAAAATGAAGCTTTTTAGCCAAATATGACACACTGTTTCCAGAATACCTTTTCTCTTCTACAAATTGAGGACATTACTAACAGAAATACCTTTGCTCCTCTACAAAATAAGGACATTTCCAACAGATATATACCTTTCTGACAGATTTGAGAAAAATTTCACAGGAATATCAATACTTATACCAGAAATAAAAAGGTCTCTCTTAGGTACCACTCTTTACCCTTGCAAAAATATGGTTTTCTTACCAAAATAATGTTTTTCATCTCTACAAACAGCATTTTCTAAACATAAAGGTGGTTTTCATCACCAAAAGAAATGGATTTCTCTACAAAATTATCGTTTGTAGCCAAATATGACACATTGTTTCCAGAATAACTCTTTTCATCTAAAAAAGAATGACATTCCCAACAGAAATATCCGTTTCTGACAAATTTTAGAAGTAGGTCACGTGAATATCAATCCTTATCCCAGAAATGAAAAGTACACTCTTAGGTATCACTCTTCATCCTTGCAAAACTATGGTTTTCTTCCCAAACTAATGCTTTTCATCCCTACAAATAGCACTTTCTCCCTAAATTACTGGTTTTCATCCCCAAAAGAAGACACATTCTCTTTAAAATGATTCTTTGTAACAAATTATGACTCATTGATTCCAGAATATCTGTCTTCCCCTACAAAATAATGACATTAATATAAGAATTATCCATTTCAGAGAAATTTCCGATGTATTTCACACTAATATCAAGACTTACACCAGAAAAAAATGTCTTCTCTCTTAGGTATCACTCTTGAATCTTGCAAAAAATTCATTTTCTTACCAAGACAAAGATTTTCATCATTACAAGTAGCATTTTCTACCCAAAAAAGTGGTTTTCATCCCCAATAGAAATCCTTTTCTCTACAAATGGTCCCTTCTAGCAACATATGAAACACTGTTATTGGAATACCTCTTTCCCTCTTCAACATAAGGACATTTCCAACAGAAATAGCGATTTCTGACAAATTTTAGAAGAATGTCACACAAATATCAGTACCTATCCCAGAAATAAAAAGTTCTCTCCTAAGAATCATTCTTTATCCTTGCAAAAACATGGATTTCTCACCAAAATAATGCTTTTTATCTCTTTAAAATAGCGTTGTTTCCCAGAAATACAGGTTTTCATCCCCAGAAGAAGACATTTTCTCTACAAAATGAAGCTTTTTAGCCAAATACGACACACTGTTTCCAGAATACCTTTTCTCTTCTACAAATTGAGGACATTACTAACAGAAATACCTTTGCTCCTCTACAAAATAAGGACATTTCCAACAAATATATACCTTTCTGACAGATTTCAGAAAAATTTCACAGGAATATCAATACTTACACCAGAAATAAAAAGGTCTCTCTTAGGTACCACTCTTTACCCTTGCAAAAATATGGTTTTCTTACCAAAATAATGTTTTTCATCTCTACAAACAGCATTTTCTAAACATAAAGGTGGTTTTCATCACCAAAAGAAATGGATTTCTCTACAAAATTATCGTTTGTAGCCAAATATGACACATTGTTTCCAGAATAACTCTTTTCATCTAAAAAAGAATGACATTCCCAACAGAAATATCCGTTTCTGACAAATTTTAGAAGTAGGTCACGTGAATATCAATCCTTATCCCAGAAATGAAAAGTACACTCTTAGGTATCACTCTTCATCCTTGCAAAACTATGGTTTTCTTCCCAAACTAATGCTTTTCATCCCTACAAATAGCACTTTCTCCCTAAATTACTGGTTTTCATCCCCAAAAGAAGACACATTCTCTTTAAAATGATTCTTTGTAACAAATTATGACTCATTGATTCCAGAATATCTGTCTTCCCCTACAAAATAATGACATTAACATAAGAATTATCCATTTCAGACAAATTTCCGATGTATTTCACACTAATATCAAGACTTACACCAGAAAAAAATGTCTTCTCTCTTAGGTATCACTCTTGAATCTTGCAAAAAATTCATTTTCTTACCAAGACAAAGATTTTCATCATTACAAGTAGCATTTTCTACCCAAAAAAGTGGTTTTCATCCCCAATAGAAATCCTTTTCTCTACAAATGGTCCCTTCTAGCAACATATGAAACACTGTTATTGGAATACCTCTTTCCCTCTTCAACATAAGGACATTTCCAACAGAAATAGCGATTTCTGACCAATTTTAGAAGAATGTCACACAAATATCAGTACCTATCCCAGAAATAAAAAGTTCTCTCCTAAGAATCATTCTTTATCCTTGCAAAAACATGGATTTCTCACCAAAATAATGCTTTTTATCTCTTTAAAATAGCGTTGTTTCCCAGAAATACAGGTTTTCATCCCCAGAAGAAGACATTTTCTCTACAAAATGAAGCTTTTTAGCCAAATACGACACACTGTTTCCAGAATACCTTTTCTCTTCTACAAATTGAGGACATTACTAACAGAAATACCTTTGCTCCTCTACAAAATAAGGACATTTCCAACAGATATATACCTTTCTGACAGATTTGAGAAAAATTTCACAGGAATATCAATACTTACACCAGAAATAAAAAGGTCTCTCTTAGGTACCACTCTTTACCCTTGCAAAAATATGGTTTTCTTACCAAAATAATGTTTTTCATCTCTACAAACAGCATTTTCTAAACATAAAGGTGGTTTTCATCACCAAAAGAAATGGATTTCTCTACAAAATTATCGTTTGTAGCCAAATATGACACATTGTTTCCAGATAAACACTTTTCATCTAAAAAAAGAATGAAATTCATAACAGAAATATCCATTTCTGACAAATTTAAGAAGTAGGTCACGTGAATATCAATACTTATCCCAGAAATGAAAAGTACACTCTTAGGTATCACTCTTCATCCTTGCAAAACTATGGTTTTCTTCCCAAACTAATAATTTTCATCCCTACAAATAGCACTTTCTCCCTAAATTACTGGTTTTCATCCCCAAAAGAAGACACATTCTCTTTAAAATGATGCTTTGTAACAAATTATGACTCATTGATTCCAGAATATCTGTCTTCCCCTACAAAATAATGACATTAACATAAGAATTATCCATTTCAGAGAAATTTCCGATGTATTTCACACTAATATCAAGACTTACACCAGAAAAAAATGTCTTCTCTCTTAGGTATCACTCTTGAATCTTGCAAAAAATTCATTTTCTTACCAAGACAAAGCTTTTCATCATTACAAGTAGCATTTTCTACCCAAAAAAGTGGTTTTCATCCCCAATAGAAATCCTTTTCTCTACAAATGGTCCCTTGTAGCAACATATGAAACACTGTTATTGGAATACCTTTTTCCCTCCTCAACATAAGGACATTTCCAACAGAAATAGCGATTTCTGACAAATTTTAGAAGAATGTCACACAAATATCAGTACCTATCCGAGAAATAAAAAGTTCTCTCCTAAGAATCATTCTTTATCTTTGCAAAAACATGGATTTCTCACCAAAATAATGCATTTCATCCCTTTAAAATAGAGTTGCTTCCCAGAAATACTGGTTTTCATCACCAAAAGAAATGGATTTCTCTACAAAATTATCGTTTGTAGCCAAATATGACACATTGTTTCCAGAATAACTCTTTTCATCTAAAAAAGAATGACATTTCCAACAGAAATATCTATTTCTGACAAATTTTAGAAGTAGGTCACGTGAATATCAATACTTATCCCAGAAATGAAAAGTACACTCTTAGGTATCACTCTTCATCCTTGCAAAACTATGGTTTTCTTCCCAAACTAATGCTTTTCATCCCTACAAATAGCACTTTCTCCCTAAATTACTGGTTTTCATCCCCAAAAGAAGACACATTCTCTTTAAAATGATGCTTTGTAACAAATTATGACTCATTGATTCCAGAATATCTGTCTTCCCCTACAAAATAATGACATTAACATAAGAATTATCCATTTCAGACAAATTCCCGATGTATTTCACACTAATATCAAGACTTACACCTGAAAAAAATGTCTTCTCTCTTAGGTATCACTCTTGAATCTTGCAAAAAATTCATTTTCTTCACAAGACAAAGCTTTTCATCATTACAAGTAGCATTTTCTACCCAAAACAGTGGTTTTCATCCCCAATAGAAATCCTTTTCTCTACAAATGGTCCCTTCTAGCAACATATGAAACACTGTTATTGGAATACCTCTTTCCCTCTTCAACATAAGGACATTTCCAACAGAAATATCGGTTTCTGATAAATTTTAGAAGAACGTTACACAAATATCAGTACATATCCCAGAAATAAAAAGTTCTCTCCTAAGAATCATTCTTTATCCTTGCAAAAACATGGATTTCTCACCAAAATAATGCATTTTGTCCCTTTAAAATAGCGTTGCTTCCCAGAAACACTGGTTTTCATCACCAAAAGAAATGGATTTCTCTACAAAATTATCGTATGTAGCCAAATATGACACATTGTTTCCAGATAAACTCTTTTCATCTAAAAAAGAATGACATTTCCAACAGAAATATCTATTTCTGACAAATTTTAGAAGTAGGTCACGTGAATATCAATACTTATCCCAGAAATGAAAAGTACACTCTTAGGTATCACTCTTCATCCTTGCAAAACTATGGTTTTCTTCCCAAACTAATGATTTTCATCCCTACAAATAGCACTTTCTCCCTAAATTACTGGTTTTCATCCCCAAAAGAAGACACATTCTCTTTAAAATGATGCTTTGTAACAAATTATGACTCATTGATTCCAGAATATCTGTCTTCCCCTACAAAATAATGACATTAACATAAGAATTATCCATTTCAGACGAATTTTCGATGTATTTCACACTAATATCAAGACTTACACCAGAAGAAAATGTCTTCTCCCTTAGGTATCACTCTTGAATCTTGCAAAAAATTCATTTTCTTCACAAGACAAAGCTTTTCATCATTACAAGTAGCATTTTCTACCCAAAAAAGTGGTTTTCATCCCCAATAGAAATCCTTTTCTCTACAAATGGTCCCTTGTAGCAACATATGAAACACTGTTATTGGAATAGCTCTTTCCCTCTTCAACATAAGGACATTTCCAACAGAAATAGCGATTTCTGACAAATTTTAGAAGAATGTCACACAAATATCAGTACCTATCCCAGAAATAAAAAGTTCTCTCCTAAGAATCATTCTTTATCCTTGCAAAAACATGGATTTCTCACCAAAATAATGCTTTTTATCTCTTTAAAATAGCGTTGTTTCCCAGAAATACAGGTTTTCATCCCCAGAAGAAGACATTTTCTCTACAAAATGAAGCTTTTTAGCCAAATATGACACACTGTTTCCAGAATACCTTTTCTCTTCTACAAATTGAGGACATTACTAACAGAAATACCTTTGCTCCTCTACAAAATAAGGACATTTCCAACAGATATATAACTTTCTGACAGATTTCAGAAAAATTTCACAGGAATATCAATACTTATACCAGAAATAAAAAGGTCTCTCTTAGGTACCACTCTTTACCCTTGCAAAAATATGGTTTTCTTACCAAAATAATGTTTTTCATCTCTACAAACAGCATTTTCTAAACATAAAGGTGGTTTTCATCGCCAAAAGAAATGGATTTCTCTACAAAATTATCGTTTGTAGCCAAATATGACACATTGTTTCCAGATAAACTCTTTTCATCTAAAAAAAGAATGACATTCCCAACAGAAATATCCATTTCTGACAAATTTTAGAAGTAGGTCACGTGAATATCAATACTTATCCCAGAAATGAAAAGTACACTCTTAGGTATCACTCTTCATCCTTGCAAAACTATGGTTTTCTTCCCAAACTAATGCTTTTCATCCCTACAAATAGCACTTTCTCCCTAAATTACTGGTTTTCATCCCCAAAAGAAGACACATTCTCTTTAAAATGATGCTTTGTAACAAATTATGACTCATTGATTCCAGAATATCTGTCTTCCCCTACAAAATAATGACATTAACATAAGAATTATCCATTTCAGACAAATTCCCGATGTATTTCACACTAATATCAAGACTTACACCAGAAAAAAATGTCTTCTCTCTTAGGTATCACTCTTGAATCTTGCAAAAAATTCATTTTCTTACCAAGACAAAGCTTTTCATCATTACAAGTAGCATTTTCTACCCAAAACAGTGGTTTTCATCCCCAATAGAAATCCTTTTCTTTACAAATGGTCCCTTCTAGCAACATATGAAACACTGTTATTGGAATACCTCTTTCCCTCTTCAACATAAGGACATTTCCAACAGAAATATCGATTTCTGATAAATTTTAGAAGAATGTTACACAAGTATCAGTACATATCCCAGAAATAAAAAGTTCTCTCCTAAGAATCATTCTTTATCCTTGCAAAAACATGGATTTCTCACCAAAATAATGCATTTTATCCCTTTAAAATAGCGTTGCTTCCCAGAAACACTGGTTTTCATCACCAAAAGAAATGGATTTCTCTACAAAATTATCGTATGTAGCCAAATATGACACATTGTTTCCAGATAAACTCTTTTCATCTAAAAAAGAATGACATTTCCAACAGAAATATCTATTTCTGACAAATTTTAGAAGTAGGTCACGTGAATATCAATACTTATCCCAGAAATGAAAAGTACACTCTTAGGTATCACTCTTCATCCTTGCAAAACTATGGTTTTCTTCCCAAACTAATGCTTTTCATCCCTACAAATAGCACTTTCTCCCTAAATTACTGGTTTTCATCCCCAAAAGAAGACACATTCTCTTTAAAATGATGCTTTGTAACAAATTATGACTCACTGATTCCAGAATATCTGTCTTCCCCTACAAAATAATGACATTAACATAAGAATTATCCATTTCAGACGAATTTTCGATGTATTTCACACTAATATCAAGACTTACACCAGAAGAAAATGTCTTCTCTCTTAGGTATCACTCTTGAATCTTGCAAAAAATTCATTTTCTTACCAAGACAAAGCTTTTCATCATTACAAGTAGCATTTTCTACCCAAAAAAGTGGTTTTCATTCCCAATAGAAATCCTTTTCTCTACAAATGGTCCCTTGTAGCAACATATGAAACACTGTTATTGGAATACCTCTTTCCCTCTTCAACATAAGGACATTTCCAACAGAAATAGCGATTTCTGACAAATTTTAGAAGAATGTCACACAAATATCAGTACCTATCCCAGAAATAAAAAGTTCTCTCCTAAGAATCATTCTTTATCCTTGCAAAAACATGGATTTCTCATCAAAATAATGCTTTTTATCCCTTTAAAATAGCGTAGTTTCCCAGAAATACTGGTTTTCATCCCCAAAAGAATTGGATTTCTCTACAAAATTATCGTTTGTAGCCAAATATGACACGTTGTTTCCAGAATAACGCTTTTCATCTAAAAAAGAATGACATTTCCAACAGAAATACCCATTTCTGACAAATTCTAGAAGTATGTCACGTGAATATCAATACTTATCCCAGAAATGAAAAGTACACTCTTAGGTATCACTCTTCATCCTTGCAAAACTATGGTTTTCTTCCCAAACTAATGTTTTTCATCCCTACAAATAGCACTTTCTCCCTAAATTACTGGTTTTCATCCCCAAAAGAAGACACATTCTCTTTAAAATGATGCTTTGTAACAAATTATGACTCACTGATTCCAGAATATCTGTCTTCCCCTACAAAATAATGACATTAACATAAGAATTATCCATTTCAGACGAATTTCCGATGTATTTCACACTAATATCAAGACTTACACCAGAAAAAAATGTCTTCTCTCTTAGGTATCACTCTTGAATCTTGCAAAAAATTCATTTTCTTACCAAGACAAAGCTTTTCATCATTACAAGTAGCATTTTCTACCCAAAAAAGTGGTTTTCATCCCCAATAGAAATCCTTTTCTCTACAAATGGTCCCTTGTAGCAACATATGAAACACTGTTATTGGAATACCTCTTTCCCTCTTCAACATAAGGACATTTCCAACAGAAATAGCGATTTCCGACAAATTTTAGAAGAATGTCACACAAATATCAGTACCTATCCGAGAAATAAAAAGTTCTCTCCTAAGAATCATTCTTTATCCTTGCAAAAACATGGATTTCTCACCAAAATAATGCATTTTATCCCTTTAAAATAGCGTTGCTTCCCAGAAATACTGGTTTTCATCACCAAAAGAAATGGATTTCTCTACAAAATTATCGTTTGTAGCCAAATATGACACATTGTTTCCAGAATAACTCTTTTCATCTAAAAAAGAATGACATTTCCAACAGAAATATCTATTTCTGACAAATTTTAGAAGTAGGTCACGTGAATATCAATCCTTATCCCAGAAATGAAAAGTACACTCTTAGGTATCACTCTTCATCCTTGCAAAACTATGGTTTTCTTCCCAAACTAATGCTTTTCATCCCTACAAATAGCACTTTCTCCCTAAATTACTGGTTTTCATCCCCAAAAGAAGACACATTCTCTTTAAAATGATGCTTTGTAACAAATTATGACTCACTGATTCCAGAATATCTGTCTTCCCCTACAAAATAATGACATTAACATAAGAATTATCCATTTCAGACGAATTTCCGATGTATTTCACACTAATATCAAGACTTACACCAGAAAAAAATGTCTTCTCTCTTAGGTATCACTCTTGAATCTTGCAAAAAATTCATTTTCTTACCAAGACAAAGCTTTTCATCATTACAAGTAGCATTTTCTACCCAAAAAAGTGGTTTTCATCCCCAATAGAAATCCTTTTCTCTACAAATGGTCCCTTGTAGCAACATATGAAACACTGTTATTGGAATAGCTCTTTCCCTCTTCAACATAAGGACATTTCCAACAGAAATAGCGATATCTGACAAATTTTAGAAGAACGTCACACAAATATCAGTACCTATCCCAGAAATAAAAAGTTCTCTCCTAAAAATCATTCTTTATCCTTGCCAAAACATGGATTTCTCACCAAAATAATGCTTTTTATCTCTTTAAAATAGCGTTGTTTCTCAGAAATACAGGTTTTCATCCCCAGAAGAAGACATTTTCTCTACAAAATGAAGATTTATAGCCAAATACGACACACTGTTTCCAGAATACCTTTTCTCTTCTACAAATTGAGGACATTACTAACAGAAATACCTTTGCTCCTCTACAAAATAAGGACATTTCCAACAAATATATACCTTTCTGACAGATTTGAGAAAAATTTCACAGGAATATCAATACTTATACCAGAAATAAAAAGGTCTCTCTTAGGTACCACTCTTTACCCTTGCAAAAATATGGTTTTCTTACCAAAATAATGTTTTTCATCTCTACAAACAGCATTTTCTAAACATAAAGGTGGTTTTCATCACCAAAAGAAATGGATTTCTCTACAAAATTATCGTTTGTAGCCAAATATGACACATTGTTTCCAGAATAACTCTTTTCATCTAAAAAAGAATGACATTTCCAACAGAAATATCCATTTCTGACAAATTTTAGAAGTAGGTCACGTGAATATCAATCCTTATCCCAGAAATGAAAAGTACACTCTTAGGTATCACTCTTCATCCTTGCAAAACTATGGTTTTCTTCCCAAACTAATGCTTTTCATCCCTACAAATAGCACTTTCTCCCTAAATTACTGGTTTTCATCCCCAAAAGAAGACACATTCTCTTTAAAATGATGCTTTGTAACAAATTATGACTCATTGATTCCAGAATATCTGTCTTCCCCTACAAAATAATGACATTAACATAAGAATTATCCATTTCAGACAAATTCCCAATGTATTTCACACTAATATCAAGACTTACACCAGAAAAAAATGTCTTCTCTCTTAGGTATCACTCTTGAATCTTGCAAAAAATTCATTTTCTTACCAAGACAAAGCTTTTCATCATTACAAGTAGCATTTTCTACACAAAACAGTGGTTTTCATCCCCAATAGAAATCCTTTTCTCTACAAATGGTCCCTTGTAGCAACATATGAAACACTGTTATTGGAATACCTCTTTCCCTCTTCAACATAAGGACATTTCCAACAGAAATAGCGATTTCTGACAAATTTTAGAAGAATGTCACACAAATATCAGTACCTATCCCAGAAATAAAAAGTTCTCTCCTAAGAATCATTCTTTATCTTTGCAAAAACATGGATTTCTCACCAAAATAATGCATTTTATCCCTTTAAAATAGCGTTGCTTCCCAGAAATACTGGTTTTCATCACCAAAAGAAATGGATTTCTCTACAAAATTATCGTTTGTAGCCAAATATGACACATTGTTTCCAGATAAACTCTTTTCATCTAAAAAAGAATGACATTTCCAACAGTAATATATCTATTTTTGGCAAATTTTAGAAGTAGGTCACGTGAATATCAATCCTTATCCCAGAAATGAAAAGTACACTCTTAGGTATCACTCTTCATCCTTGCAAAACTATGGTTTTCTTCCCAAACTAATGCTTTTCATCCCTACAAATAGCACTTTCTCCCTAAATTACTGGTTTTCATCCCCAAAAGAAGACACATTCTCTTTAAAATGATGCTTTGTAACAAATTATGATTCATTGATTCCAGAATATCTGTCTTCCCCTACAAAATAATGACATTAACATAAGAATTATCCATTTCAGACGAATTTTCGATGTATTTCACACTAATATCAAGACTTACACCAGAAGAAAATGTCTTCTCTCTTAGGTATCACTCTTGAATCTTGCAAAAAATTCATTTTCTTACCAAGACAAAGCTTTTCATCATTACAAGTAGCATTTTCTACCCAAAAAAGTGGTTTTCATCCCCAATAGAAATCCTTTTCTCTACAAATGGTCCCTTGTAGCAACATATGAAACACTGTTATTGGAATACCTCTTTCCCTCTTCAACATAAGGACATTTCCAACAGAAATAGCGATTTCTGACAAATTTTAGAAGAATGTCACACAAATATCAGTACCTATCCCAGAAATAAAAAGTTCTCTCCTAAGAATCATTCTTTATCCTTGCAAAAACATGGATTTCTCACCAAAATAATGCATTTTATCCCTTTAAAATAGCGTTGTTTCCCAGAAATACAGGTTTTCATCCCCAGAAGAAGACATTTTCTCTACAAAATGAAGCTTTTTAGCCAAATATGACACACTGTTTCCAGAATACCTTTTCTCTTCTACAAATTGAGGACATTACTAACAGAAATACCTTTGCTCCTCTACAAAATAAGGACATTTCCAACAAATATATACCTTTCTGACAGATTTCAGAAAAATTTCACAGGAATATCAATACTTATACCAGAAATAAAAAGGTCTCTCTTAGGTACCACTCTTTACCCTTGCAAAAATATGGTTTTCTTACCAACATAATGTTTTTCATCTCTACAAACAGCATTTTCTAAACATAAAGGTGGTTTTCATCACCAAAAGAAATGGATTTCTCTACAAAATTATCGTTTGTAGCCAAATATGACACGTTGTTTCCAGAATAACGCTTTTCATCTAAAAAAGAATGACATTTCCAACAGAAATACCCATTTCTGACAAATTTTAGAAGTAGGTCACGTGAATATCAATACTTATCCCAGAAATGAAAAGTACACTCTTAGGTATCACTCTTCATCCTTGCAAAACTATGGTTTTCTTCCCAAACTAATGCTTTTCATCCCTACAAATAGCACTTTCTCCCTAAATTACTGGTTTTCATCCCCAAAAGAAGACACATTCTCTTTAAAATGATGCTTTGTAACAAATTATGACTCACTGATTCCAGAATATCTGTCTTCCCCTACAAAATAATGACATTAACATAAGAATTATCCATTTCAGACGAATTTCCGATGTATTTCACACTAATATCAAGACTTACACCAGAAAAAAATGTCTTCTCTCTTAGGTATCACTCTTGAATCTTGCAAAAAATTCATTTTCTTCACAAGACAAAGCTTTTCATCATTACAAGTAGCATTTTCTACCCAAAAAAGTGGTTTTCATCCCCAATAGAAATCCTTTTCTCTACAAATGGTCCCTTGTAGCAACATATGAAACACTGTTATTGGAATACCTCTTTCCCTCTTCAACATAAGGACATTTCCAACAGAAATAGCGATTTCTGACCAATTTTAGAAGAATGTCACACAAATATCAGTACCTATCCCAGAAATAAAAAGTTCTCTCCTAAGAATCATTCTTTATCCTTGCAAAAACATGGATTTCTCACCAAAATAATGCTTTTTATCCCTTTAAAATAGCGTTGTTTCCCAGAAATACTGGTTTTCATCACCAAAAGAAATGGATTTCTCTACAAAATTATCGTTTGTAGCCAAATATGACACATTGTTTCCAGATAGACTCTTTTCATCTAAAAAAGAATGACATTTCCAACAGAAATATCCATTTCTGACAAATTTTAGAAGTAGGTCTCGTGAATATCAATACTTATCCCAGAAATGAAAAGTACACTCTTAGGTATTGTTATGGTTTTGCAATTTGGTTGGTGTTGGTATTCCACATCAGAACACCATGCTAATAATGGGAGTAAAGGGGACAAGTTTTTTTTTTTCTGTGAACTGCCTTAATGGGCATGTGGGGTGGGGCACCGGAAGGGAAGTGAGGAAGGGGACGGCGTTGCTGGACCGGCTCCCTGCGAGGAGACAACGTGGTCAGAGCTTCCTGCCTTCCACAGCTCCATCGGTGAGATTTGGGACTTGGTATTCTCTTTGTTGAAACTCTCTTGTTGTTGTTTAGCGTTATTGGGTTATTAAACTGCCATTCGTTCTCAGATCACCTTTTTTCCTCCCTCATTTTTTTGTTAGACCTAATCGCAATCTCCCTTCCCTTCCCCGTCTCCCTAAACGCACGTGGCCGGGCCGGGCCACGCCGCACTTTGCCGTACCGTGCCGTGAGAGAAAAGGGGGGGGGCTTTTGTTCCTGCTGCCCTGGGTTTGTGCACACTGTCCCGGAGTGAGCTCTAGAGAGAACTCCGTGACATTTTTTGGTGGAGAATGCGGGCAGAGCTCAGGGCAATGTTTTGGGCAGTCATTAGGTGGTTTTTTTCAGCAGCCCTGTATGTAGGACTGATAGTCCCTAGGTTCCTGTGGTCCTGGCTTAAGGACTTCCTGATGTTGGGGGTAGGGGTAGATTTATTAAGCCGATGGCTGGCAGGGATAGAGATATCTGCCTGGCTCCTTTCCAGACTAATGAACATCACAGGCACCGTGCTTGAACTGGCTCACGAATGCTCTGAATTCCTTAAGTATGACTGGGGTGTCAATTGGAATACTGTGTTGTTAGTCTCTCTTATTGTAGTAGTTTACTATAAATTGCAGAGAGACTTGCAAAGAATAGTGCAGAGAGACTCAGGAAAAGGGCCAGAAGCATCGGGACCCCCAGTATCAGGTAATCTCACCCCTGAACACCAGAGGGACCTTGGGAAATTAATAGAACCCCTGAGTGAGTGTGGGAGATCAGGGGGATCTCAGATCGAATGGCTTATGAAAAAGATAGAGAGTCTCGAGAATGAGATCCAAGTCCTAAGGGGAAGGCAACAAGTTAATCCCAGCCGACCACAGGAAGCACCAGCATCAGTGTCAGTTGCCCCAGTGGAAGGCCAGAGATGGGAACGTGTGTCCTCACGTCTGGAACGGATGGAGGAAGTAGAGGAAGATCCGGGCGAGGGACCCTCCCCAAAACCACCAAGGAAGGCAACTCAGAAGACTAACAGACATGGAGAAGATAGTGACGATGAAGGCCAGAGATGGGAACGTGTGCCCTCACGTCTGGAACGGATGGAGGAAGTAGAGGAAGATCCTGGTGAGGGACCCTCCCCAAAACCACCGAGAAAGGCAACCCAGAAGACTAACAGACGCGGAGAAGATAGTGATGATGAGGGAAAAGTCACTGCTTCCTCTACTCGTAAACCTCTGAAAATTACTGAAATCCAAAGTGCGAGAAAGGAGTTTGCCCGACTCCCAGGTGAACGCCTTGTCACTTGGCTGCTCCGGTGTTGGGACAATGGGGCCTCCTGCATGTCCCTAAGCTGCGATGAGGCTCGTCAATTAGGAAACATTGCTCGAGACTCATCTATTGATAGAGGGATCAGCAGATGTCTCGATGGAGTTGCCAATCTCTGGGAGAGGATTCTATCAGCTGTAAAGGCAACCTGTCTTCTCAAAAATGATTTGGAGCCTGTACTGGAAAAATGGAGTACAGCTGAGGAAGGTATCCAGTACCTGAGAGAAATGGCTGTGGCAGAAATGCTGTTTGATCCCACGTTTGTCCCTGGGGATCCAGAGGATTACCATGACCCAGAAAAGGTGAGCGGTACTCCGGAAATATGCAAGAAACTCATACGGTCAGCACCAGTGAAGTATTCCAGTATACTATTAACGAACTCTAACAGGTATGATGAGCTGGATAGGAGACCTGAAATTTTTGAGCTCATCCTTTCACTGCAAAATATCGAATACTCACTACTGCCACACCGTACCACCATCGCAGCCATCTGTAAAATGGTGGATAGAATGGACCAAATGGAGAGAAGACAGGACAACATGCAGAAGAGCTGGTCTGCGGCAAGGAACCACAGTGAACCTGTGGCAGTCTCAGCTGTCAGACGCAAACGCACACCTGTCCGAGTGAAGGACCGCAGTGAGCCTATGTCACGTGGTGCCATGTGGAACTACCTGCGTGACCATGGAGAGGACATGAAGAAGTGGCATGACGAACCCAATTTTGTACTGCGAGCACGGGTAAGAAAATTACAAAAGAGGTCAGCCACTACTGAGGTTGCCTCTACCGCCTCAGACAACCAATAGAGGGGCCCTGCCCTCAGCCAGGGGGGGGAAAGGGATAATAGAGTGTATTGGACTGTGTGGATTCGGTGGCCTGGCACATCCGAACCACAAAAATATAAAGCACTGGTGGATACTGGTGCCCAGTGCACTCTGATACCCTCAGGTTTCGAAGGGACAGAACGGATACATATACATGGGGTGACTGGGGGTTCGCAGGAACTGTCTGTATTGGAGGCCGAGATAAGCCTCACTGGTAGAGACTGGCAGAAACATCGTATAGTGACTGGCCAGGGGGCTCCTTGCATACCTGGAGGGGTGTTCAGTACACTTGGAATCATTTGCCCCAGGGGTGGAAACACAGCCCGACCATCTGCCATGGGCTGATCCAAGCCACGTTGGAACAGGGCGGTGCTCCAGAGCACCTGCAGTATATAGATGATATCGTTGTGTGGGGTGATACAGCGACGGAGGTTTTTAAAAAAGGAGAACGGATAATCCAAATCCTCCTGTCTGCTGGTTTCGCTATTAAGCGAGACAAAGTGAAGGGCCCTGCCCAAGAGATCCAGTTTCTAGGGGTGAAATGGCAAGATGGGCGTCGCCATAGAGTGGATCTATCACATCCCCTATCACGCACCAGCCGCTGGTAAGATCGAGCGCCACAATGGTTTGCTGAAAACCACGCTGAAAGCAATGGGTGGTGGAACATTTAAGAACTGGGAGAAACATCTAGCAGAAGCCACCTGGCTGGTAAACACCCGAGGATCAGCCAACCGAGACGGCCCTACACAGTCCAACTCCCTGCATACCGTGGAGGGAGACAAGGTTCCTGTGGTACATGTAAAGAATATGCTGGGAAAAGCGGTTTGGGTCCTTCCAGCCTCTGGAAAGGGGAGGCCCCTCCGTGGAACTGTCTTTGCACAGGGACCTGGGTGCACCTGGTGGGTGATGCAGAAGGATGGGGATGTTCAGTGTGTGCCACAGGGAAATCTGATGCTGGGGGAGTGCAGCCTGTGATTCCATGTGTATATATATATATATATATATATACCTGTATGTACATATATAATGCATGTTAACTACTGTTCTGTTTATATGTTGATAAAAGTTAGGCATGATGTGATGATGTGTAATAAGGGGTGGAATGTTATGGTTTTGCAATTTGGTTGGTGTTGGTATTCCACATCAGAACACCATGCTAATAATGGGAGTAAAGGGGACAAGTTTTTTTTTTTCTGTGAACTGCCTTAATGGGCATGTGGGGTGGGGCACCGGAAGGGAAGTGAAGAAGGGGACGGCGTTGCTGGACCGGCTCCCTGCGAGGAGACAACGTGGTCAGAGCTTCCTGCCTTCCACAGCTCCATCGGTGAGATTTGGGACTTGGTATTCTCTTTGTTGAAACTCTCTTGTTGTTGTTTAGCGTTATTGGGTTATTAAACTGCCATTCGTTCTCAGATCACCTTTTTTCCTCCCTCATTTTTTTGTTAGACCTAATCGCAATCTCCCTTCCCTTCCCCGTCTCCCTAAACGCACGTGGCCGGGCCGGGCCACGCAGCACTTTGCCGTACCGTGCCGTGAGAGAAAAGGGGGGGGGCTTTTGTTCCTGCTGCCCTGGGTTTGTGCACACTGTCCCGGAGTGAGCTCTAGAGAGAACTCCGTGACAGGTATCACTCTTCATCCTTGCAAAACTATGGTTTTTTCCCAAACTAATGCTTTTCATCCCTACAAATAGCACTTTCTCCCTAAATTACTGGTTTTCATCCCCAAAAGAAGACACATTCTCTTTAAAATGATGCTTTGTAACAAATTATGACTCACTGATTCCAGAATATCTGTCTTCCCCTACAAAATAATGACATTAACATAAGAATTATCCATTTCAGACGAATTTCCGATGTATTTCACACTAATATCAAGACTTACACCAGAAAAAAAATGTCTTCTCTCTTAGGTATCACTCTTGAATCTTGCAAAAAATTCATTTTCTTACCAAGACAAAGCTTTTCATCATTACAAGTTGCATTTTCTACCCAAAACAGTGGTTTTCATCCCCAGTAGAAATCCTTTTCTCTACAAATGGTCCCTTGTAGCAACATATGAAACACTGTTATTGGAATACCTCTTTCCCTCTTCAACATAAGGACATTTCCAACAGAAATAGCGATTTCTGACCAATTTTAGAAGAATGTCACACAAATATCAGTACCTATCCCAGAAATAAAAAGTTCTCTCCTAAGAATCATTCTTTATCCTTGCAAAAACATGGATTTCTCACCAAAATAATGCTTTTTATCCCTTTAAAATAGCGTTGTTTCCCAGAAATACTGGTTTTCATCACCAAAAGAAATGGATTTCTCTACAAAATTATCGTTTGTAGCCAAATATGACACATTGTTTCCAGATAGACTCTTTTCATCTAAAAAAGAATGACATTTCCAACAGAAATATCCATTTCTGACAAATTTTAGAAGTAGGTCTCGTGAATATCAATACTTATCCCAGAAATGAAAAGTACACTCTTAGGTATTGTTATGGTTTTGCAATTTGGTTGGTGTTGGTATTCCACATCAGAACACCATGCTAATAATGGGAGTAAAGGGGACAAGTTTTTTTTTTTCTGTGAACTGCCTTAATGGGCATGTGGGGTGGGGCACCGGAAGGGAAGTGAGGAAGGGGACGGCGTTGCTGGACCGGCTCCCTGCGAGGAGACAACGTGGTCAGAGCTTCCTGCCTTCCACAGCTCCATCGGTGAGATTTGGGACTTGGTATTCTCTTTGTTGAAACTCTCTTGTTGTTGTTTAGCGTTATTGGGTTATTAAACTGCCATTCGTTCTCAGATCACCTTTTTTCCTCCCTCATTTTTTTGTTAGACCTAATCGCAATCTCCCTTCCCTTCCCCGTCTCCCTAAACGCACGTGGCCGGGCCGGGCCACGCCGCACTTTGCCGTACCGTGCCGTGAGAGAAAAGGGGGGGGGCTTTTGTTCCTGCTGCCCTGGGTTTGTGCACACTGTCCCGGAGTGAGCTCTAGAGAGAACTCCGTGACATTTTTTGGTGGAGAATGCGGGCAGAGCTCAGGGCAATGTTTTGGGCAGTCATTAGGTGGTTTTTTTCAGCAGCCCTGTATGTAGGACTGATAGTCCCTAGGTTCCTGTGGTCCTGGCTTAAGGACTTCCTGATGTTGGGGGTAGGGGTAGATTTATTAAGCCGATGGCTGGCAGGGATAGAGATATCTGCCTGGCTCCTTTCCAGACTAATGAACATCACAGGCACCGTGCTTGAACTGGCTCACGAATGCTCTGAATTCCTTAAGTATGACTGGGGTGTCAATTGGAATACTGTGTTGTTAGTCTCTCTTATTGTAGTAGTTTACTATAAATTGCAGAGAGACTTGCAAAGAATAGTGCAGAGAGACTCAGGAAAAGGGCCAGAAGCATCGGGACCCCCAGTATCAGGTAATCTCACCCCTGAACACCAGAGGGACCTTGGGAAATTAATAGAACCCCTGAGTGAGTGTGGGAGATCAGGGGGATCTCAGATCGAATGGCTTATGAAAAAGATAGAGAGTCTCGAGAATGAGATCCAAGTCCTAAGGGGAAGGCAACAAGTTAATCCCAGCCGACCACAGGAAGCACCAGCATCAGTGTCAGTTGCCCCAGTGGAAGGCCAGAGATGGGAACGTGTGTCCTCACGTCTGGAACGGATGGAGGAAGTAGAGGAAGATCCGGGCGAGGGACCCTCCCCAAAACCACCAAGGAAGGCAACTCAGAAGACTAACAGACATGGAGAAGATAGTGACGATGAAGGCCAGAGATGGGAACGTGTGCCCTCACGTCTGGAACGGATGGAGGAAGTAGAGGAAGATCCTGGTGAGGGACCCTCCCCAAAACCACCGAGAAAGGCAACCCAGAAGACTAACAGACGCGGAGAAGATAGTGATGATGAGGGAAAAGTCACTGCTTCCTCTACTCGTAAACCTCTGAAAATTACTGAAATCCAAAGTGCGAGAAAGGAGTTTGCCCGACTCCCAGGTGAACGCCTTGTCACTTGGCTGCTCCGGTGTTGGGACAATGGGGCCTCCTGCATGTCCCTAAGCTGCGATGAGGCTCGTCAATTAGGAAACATTGCTCGAGACTCATCTATTGATAGAGGGATCAGCAGATGTCTCGATGGAGTTGCCAATCTCTGGGAGAGGATTCTATCAGCTGTAAAGGCAACCTGTCTTCTCAAAAATGATTTGGAGCCTGTACTGGAAAAATGGAGTACAGCTGAGGAAGGTATCCAGTACCTGAGAGAAATGGCTGTGGCAGAAATGCTGTTTGATCCCACGTTTGTCCCTGGGGATCCAGAGGATTACCATGACCCAGAAAAGGTGAGCGGTACTCCGGAAATATGCAAGAAACTCATACGGTCAGCACCAGTGAAGTATTCCAGTATACTATTAACGAACTCTAACAGGTATGATGAGCTGGATAGGAGACCTGAAATTTTTGAGCTCATCCTTTCACTGCAAAATATCGAATACTCACTACTGCCACACCGTACCACCATCGCAGCCATCTGTAAAATGGTGGATAGAATGGACCAAATGGAGAGAAGACAGGACAACATGCAGAAGAGCTGGTCTGCGGCAAGGAACCACAGTGAACCTGTGGCAGTCTCAGCTGTCAGACGCAAACGCACACCTGTCCGAGTGAAGGACCGCAGTGAGCCTATGTCACGTGGTGCCATGTGGAACTACCTGCGTGACCATGGAGAGGACATGAAGAAGTGGCATGACGAACCCAATTTTGTACTGCGAGCACGGGTAAGAAAATTACAAAAGAGGTCAGCCACTACTGAGGTTGCCTCTACCGCCTCAGACAACCAATAGAGGGGCCCTGCCCTCAGCCAGGGGGGGGAAAGGGATAATAGAGTGTATTGGACTGTGTGGATTCGGTGGCCTGGCACATCCGAACCACAAAAATATAAAGCACTGGTGGATACTGGTGCCCAGTGCACTCTGATACCCTCAGGTTTCGAAGGGACAGAACGGATACATATACATGGGGTGACTGGGGGTTCGCAGGAACTGTCTGTATTGGAGGCCGAGATAAGCCTCACTGGTAGAGACTGGCAGAAACATCGTATAGTGACTGGCCAGGGGGCTCCTTGCATACCTGGAGGGGTGTTCAGTACACTTGGAATCATTTGCCCCAGGGGTGGAAACACAGCCCGACCATCTGCCATGGGCTGATCCAAGCCACGTTGGAACAGGGCGGTGCTCCAGAGCACCTGCAGTATATAGATGATATCGTTGTGTGGGGTGATACAGCGACGGAGGTTTTTAAAAAAGGAGAACGGATAATCCAAATCCTCCTGTCTGCTGGTTTCGCTATTAAGCGAGACAAAGTGAAGGGCCCTGCCCAAGAGATCCAGTTTCTAGGGGTGAAATGGCAAGATGGGCGTCGCCATAGAGTGGATCTATCACATCCCCTATCACGCACCAGCCGCTGGTAAGATCGAGCGCCACAATGGTTTGCTGAAAACCACGCTGAAAGCAATGGGTGGTGGAACATTTAAGAACTGGGAGAAACATCTAGCAGAAGCCACCTGGCTGGTAAACACCCGAGGATCAGCCAACCGAGACGGCCCTACACAGTCCAACTCCCTGCATACCGTGGAGGGAGACAAGGTTCCTGTGGTACATGTAAAGAATATGCTGGGAAAAGCGGTTTGGGTCCTTCCAGCCTCTGGAAAGGGGAGGCCCCTCCGTGGAACTGTCTTTGCACAGGGACCTGGGTGCACCTGGTGGGTGATGCAGAAGGATGGGGATGTTCAGTGTGTGCCACAGGGAAATCTGATGCTGGGGGAGTGCAGCCTGTGATTCCATGTGTATATATATATATATATATATATACCTGTATGTACATATATAATGCATGTTAACTACTGTTCTGTTTATATGTTGATAAAAGTTAGGCATGATGTGATGATGTGTAATAAGGGGTGGAATGTTATGGTTTTGCAATTTGGTTGGTGTTGGTATTCCACATCAGAACACCATGCTAATAATGGGAGTAAAGGGGACAAGTTTTTTTTTTTCTGTGAACTGCCTTAATGGGCATGTGGGGTGGGGCACCGGAAGGGAAGTGAAGAAGGGGACGGCGTTGCTGGACCGGCTCCCTGCGAGGAGACAACGTGGTCAGAGCTTCCTGCCTTCCACAGCTCCATCGGTGAGATTTGGGACTTGGTATTCTCTTTGTTGAAACTCTCTTGTTGTTGTTTAGCGTTATTGGGTTATTAAACTGCCATTCGTTCTCAGATCACCTTTTTTCCTCCCTCATTTTTTTGTTAGACCTAATCGCAATCTCCCTTCCCTTCCCCGTCTCCCTAAACGCACGTGGCCGGGCCGGGCCACGCAGCACTTTGCCGTACCGTGCCGTGAGAGAAAAGGGGGGGGGCTTTTGTTCCTGCTGCCCTGGGTTTGTGCACACTGTCCCGGAGTGAGCTCTAGAGAGAACTCCGTGACAGGTATCACTCTTCATCCTTGCAAAACTATGGTTTTTTCCCAAACTAATGCTTTTCATCCCTACAAATAGCACTTTCTCCCTAAATTACTGGTTTTCATCCCCAAAAGAAGACACATTCTCTTTAAAATGATGCTTTGTAACAAATTATGACTCACTGATTCCAGAATATCTGTCTTCCCCTACAAAATAATGACATTAACATAAGAATTATCCATTTCAGACGAATTTCCGATGTATTTCACACTAATATCAAGACTTACACCAGAAAAAAATGTCTTCTCTCTTAGGTATCACTCTTGAATCTTGCAAAAAATTCATTTTCTTACCAAGACAAAGCTTTTCATCATTACAAGTAGCATTTTCTACCCAAAAAAGTGGTTTTCATCCCCAATAGAAATCCTTTTCTCTACAAATGGCCCCTTCTAGCAACATATGAAACACTGTTATTGGAATACCTCTTTCCCTCTTCAACATAAGGACATTTCCAACAGAAATAGCGATTTCTGACAAATTTTAGAAGAATGTTACACAAATATCAGTACCTATCCCAGAAATAAAAAGTTCTCTCCTAAGAATCATTCTTTATCCTTGCAAAAAAATGGATTTCTCACCAAAATAATGCATTTCATCCCTTTAAAATAGCGTTGTTTCCCAAAAATACTGGTTTTAATCACCAAAAGAAATGGATTTCTCTACAAAATTATCGTTTGTAGCCAAATATGACACATTGTTTCCAGAATAACTCTTTTCATCTAAAAAAGAATGACATTTCCAACAGAAATATCCATTTCTGACAAATTTTAGAAGTAGGTCACGTGAATATCAATCCTTATCCCAGAAATGAAAAGTACACTCTTAGGTATCACTCTTCATCCTTGCAAAACTATGGTTTTCTTCCCAAACTAATGCTTTTCATCCCTACAAATAGCACTTTCTCCCTAAATTACTGGTTTTCATCCCCAAAAGAAGACACATTCTCTTTAAAATGATGCTTTGTAACAAATTATGACTCATTGATTCCAGAATATCTGTCTTCCCCTACAAAATAATGACATTAACATAAGAATTATCCATTTCAGACAAATTTCCGATGTATTTCACACTAATATCAAGACTTACACCAGAAAAAAATGTCTTCTCTCTTAGGTATCACTCTTGAATCTTGCAAAAAATTCATTTTCTTACCAAGACAAAGCTTTTCATCATTACAAGTAGCATTTTCTACCCAAAACAGTGGTTTTCATCCCCAATAGAAATCCTTTTCTCTACAAATGGTCCCTTGTAGCAACATATGAAACACTGTTATTGGAATACCTCTTTCCCTCTTCAACATAAGGACATTTCCAACAGAAATAGCGATTTCTGACAAATTTTAGAAGAATGTCACACAAATATCAGTACCTATCCCAGAAATAAAAAGTTCTCTCCTAAGAATCATTCTTTATCCTTGCAAAAACATGGATTTCTCACCAAAATAATGCATTTTATCCCTTTAAAATAGCGTTGTTTCCAAGAAATACAGGTTTTCATCCCCAGAAGAAGACATTTTCTCTACAAAATGAAGCTTTTTAGCCAAATACGACACACTGTTTCCAGAATACCTTTTCTCTTCTACAAATTGAGGACATTACTAACAGAAATACCTTTGCTCCTCTACAAAATAAGGACATTTCCAACAGATATATACCTTTCTGACAGATTTCAGAAAAATTTCACAGGAATATCAATACTTATACCAGAAATAAAAAGGTCTCTCTTAGGTACCACTCTTTACCCTTGCAAAAATATGGTTTTCTTACCAAAATAATGTTTTTCATCTCTACAAACAGCATTTTCTAAACATAAAGGTGGTTTTCATCACCAAAAGAAATGGATTTCTCTACAAAATTGTCGTTTGTAGCCAAATATGACACATTGTTTCCAGAATAACTCTTTTCATCTAAAAAAGAATGACATTTCCAACAGAAATATCCATTTCTGACAAATTTTAGAACTAGGTCACGTGAATATCAATACTTATCCCAGAAATGAAAAGTACACTCTTAGGTATCACTCTTCATCCTTGCAAAACTATGGTTTTCTTCCCAAACTAATGCTTTTCATCCCTACAAATAGCACTTTCTCCCTAAATTACTGGTTTTCATCCCCAAAAGAAGACACATTCTCTTTAAAATTATGCTTTGTAACAAATTATGACTCATTGATTCCAGTATATCTGTCTTCCCCTACGAAATAATGACATTAACATAAGAATTATCCATTTCAGACGAATTTCCGATGTATTTCACACTAATATCAAGACTTACACCAGAAAAAAATGTCTTCTCTCTTAGGTATCACTCTTGAATCTTGCAAAAAATTCATTTTCTTCACAAGACAAAGCTTTTCATCATTACAAGTAGCATTTTCTACCCAAAAAAGTGGTTTTCATCCCCAATAGAAATCCTTTTCTCTACAAATGGTCCCTTCTAGCAACATATGAAACATTGTTATTGGAATACCTCTTTCACTCTTCAACATAAGGACATTTCCAACAGAAATAGCGATTTCTGATAAATTTTAGAAGAATGTTACACAAATATCAGTACCTATCCCAGAAATAAAAAGTTCTCTCCTAAGAATCATTCTTTATCCTTGCAAAAACATGGATTTCTCACCAAAATAATGCATTTCATCCCTTTAAAATAGCGTTGTTTCCCAGAAATACTGGTTTTCATCACCAAAAGAAATGGATTTCTCTACAAAATTATCGTTTGTAGCCAAATATGACACATTGTTTCCAGATAAACTCTTTTCATCTAAAAAAGAATGACATTTCCAACAGAAATATCCATTTCTGACAAATTTTAGAAGTAGCTCACATGAATATCAATACTTATCCCAGAAATGAAAAGTACACTCTTAGGTATCACTCTTCATCCTTGCAAAACTATGGTTTTCTTCCCAAACTAATGCTTTTCATCCCTACAAATAGCACTTTCTCCCTAAATTACTGGTTTTCATCCCCAAAAGAAGACACATTCTCTTTAAAATGATGCTTTGTAACAAATTATGACTCACTGATTCCAGAATATCTGTCTTCCCCTACAAAATAATGACATTAACATAAGAATTATCCATTTCAGACGAATTTCCGATGTATTTCACACTAATATCTAGACTTACACCAGAAAAAAATGTCTTCTCTCTTAGGTATCACTCTTGAATCTTGCAAAAAATTCATTTTCTTCACAAGACAAAGCTTTTCATCATTACAAGTAGCATTTTCTACCCAAAAAAGTGGTTTTCATCCCCAATAGAAATCCTTTTCTCTACAAATGGTCCCTGGTAGCAACATATGAAACACTGTTATTGGAATACCTCTTTCCCTCTTCAACATAAGGACATTTCCAACAGAAATAGCGATTTCTGACAAATTTTAGAAGAATGTCACACAAATATCAGTACCTATCCCAGAAATAAAAAGTTCTCTCCTAAGAATCATTCTTTATCCTTGCAAAAACATGGATTTCTCACCAAAATAATGCTTTTTATCCCTTTAAAATAGCGTTGTTTCCCAGAAATACTGGTTTTCATCACCAAAAGAAATGGATTTCTCTACAAAATTATCGCTTGTAGCCAAATATGACACATTGTTTCCAGATAAACTCTTTTCATCTAAAAAAGAATGACATTTCCAACAGAAATATCCATTTCTGACAAATTTTAGAAGTAGGTCACATGAATATCAATACTTATCCCAGAAATGAAAAGTACACTCTTAGGTATCACTCTTCATCCTTGCAAAACTATGGTTTTCTTCCCAAACTAATGATTTTCATCCCTACAAATAGCACTTTCTCCCTAAATTACTGGTTTTCATCCCCAAAAGAAGACACATTCTCTTTAAAATGATGCTTTGTAACAAATTATGACTCACTGATTCCAGAATATCTGTCTTCCCCTACAAAATAATGACATTAACATAAGAATTATCCATTTCAGACGAATTTCCGATGTATTTCACACTAATATCAAGACTTACACCAGAAAAAAAATGTCTTCTCTCTTAGGTATCACTCTTGAATCTTGCAAAAAATTCATTTTCTTACCAAGACAAAGCTTTTCATCATTACAAGTTGCATTTTCTACCCAAAACAGTGGTTTTCATCCCCAGTAGAAATCCTTTTCTCTACAAATGGTCCCTTGTAGCAACATATGAAACACTGTTATTGGAATACCTCTTTCCCTCTTCAACATAAGGACATTTCCAACAGAAATAGCGATTTCTGACCAATTTTAGAAGAATGTCACACAAATATCAGTACCTATCCCAGAAATAAAAAGTTCTCTCCTAAGAATCATTCTTTATCCTTGCAAAAACATGGATTTCTCACCAAAATAATGCTTTTTATCCCTTTAAAATAGCGTTGTTTCCCAGAAATACTGGTTTTCATCACCAAAAGAAATGGATTTCTCTACAAAATTATCGTTTGTAGCCAAATATGACACATTGTTTCCAGATAGACTCTTTTCATCTAAAAAAGAATGACATTTCCAACAGAAATATCCATTTCTGACAAATTTTAGAAGTAGGTCTCGTGAATATCAATACTTATCCCAGAAATGAAAAGTACACTCTTAGGTATTGTTATGGTTTTGCAATTTGGTTGGTGTTGGTATTCCACATCAGAACACCATGCTAATAATGGGAGTAAAGGGGACAAGTTTTTTTTTTTCTGTGAACTGCCTTAATGGGCATGTGGGGTGGGGCACCGGAAGGGAAGTGAGGAAGGGGACGGCGTTGCTGGACCGGCTCCCTGCGAGGAGACAACGTGGTCAGAGCTTCCTGCCTTCCACAGCTCCATCGGTGAGATTTGGGACTTGGTATTCTCTTTGTTGAAACTCTCTTGTTGTTGTTTAGCGTTATTGGGTTATTAAACTGCCATTCGTTCTCAGATCACCTTTTTTCCTCCCTCATTTTTTTGTTAGACCTAATCGCAATCTCCCTTCCCTTCCCCGTCTCCCTAAACGCACGTGGCCGGGCCGGGCCACGCCGCACTTTGCCGTACCGTGCCGTGAGAGAAAAGGGGGGGGGCTTTTGTTCCTGCTGCCCTGGGTTTGTGCACACTGTCCCGGAGTGAGCTCTAGAGAGAACTCCGTGACATTTTTTGGTGGAGAATGCGGGCAGAGCTCAGGGCAATGTTTTGGGCAGTCATTAGGTGGTTTTTTTCAGCAGCCCTGTATGTAGGACTGATAGTCCCTAGGTTCCTGTGGTCCTGGCTTAAGGACTTCCTGATGTTGGGGGTAGGGGTAGATTTATTAAGCCGATGGCTGGCAGGGATAGAGATATCTGCCTGGCTCCTTTCCAGACTAATGAACATCACAGGCACCGTGCTTGAACTGGCTCACGAATGCTCTGAATTCCTTAAGTATGACTGGGGTGTCAATTGGAATACTGTGTTGTTAGTCTCTCTTATTGTAGTAGTTTACTATAAATTGCAGAGAGACTTGCAAAGAATAGTGCAGAGAGACTCAGGAAAAGGGCCAGAAGCATCGGGACCCCCAGTATCAGGTAATCTCACCCCTGAACACCAGAGGGACCTTGGGAAATTAATAGAACCCCTGAGTGAGTGTGGGAGATCAGGGGGATCTCAGATCGAATGGCTTATGAAAAAGATAGAGAGTCTCGAGAATGAGATCCAAGTCCTAAGGGGAAGGCAACAAGTTAATCCCAGCCGACCACAGGAAGCACCAGCATCAGTGTCAGTTGCCCCAGTGGAAGGCCAGAGATGGGAACGTGTGTCCTCACGTCTGGAACGGATGGAGGAAGTAGAGGAAGATCCGGGCGAGGGACCCTCCCCAAAACCACCAAGGAAGGCAACTCAGAAGACTAACAGACATGGAGAAGATAGTGACGATGAAGGCCAGAGATGGGAACGTGTGCCCTCACGTCTGGAACGGATGGAGGAAGTAGAGGAAGATCCTGGTGAGGGACCCTCCCCAAAACCACCGAGAAAGGCAACCCAGAAGACTAACAGACGCGGAGAAGATAGTGATGATGAGGGAAAAGTCACTGCTTCCTCTACTCGTAAACCTCTGAAAATTACTGAAATCCAAAGTGCGAGAAAGGAGTTTGCCCGACTCCCAGGTGAACGCCTTGTCACTTGGCTGCTCCGGTGTTGGGACAATGGGGCCTCCTGCATGTCCCTAAGCTGCGATGAGGCTCGTCAATTAGGAAACATTGCTCGAGACTCATCTATTGATAGAGGGATCAGCAGATGTCTCGATGGAGTTGCCAATCTCTGGGAGAGGATTCTATCAGCTGTAAAGGCAACCTGTCTTCTCAAAAATGATTTGGAGCCTGTACTGGAAAAATGGAGTACAGCTGAGGAAGGTATCCAGTACCTGAGAGAAATGGCTGTGGCAGAAATGCTGTTTGATCCCACGTTTGTCCCTGGGGATCCAGAGGATTACCATGACCCAGAAAAGGTGAGCGGTACTCCGGAAATATGCAAGAAACTCATACGGTCAGCACCAGTGAAGTATTCCAGTATACTATTAACGAACTCTAACAGGTATGATGAGCTGGATAGGAGACCTGAAATTTTTGAGCTCATCCTTTCACTGCAAAATATCGAATACTCACTACTGCCACACCGTACCACCATCGCAGCCATCTGTAAAATGGTGGATAGAATGGACCAAATGGAGAGAAGACAGGACAACATGCAGAAGAGCTGGTCTGCGGCAAGGAACCACAGTGAACCTGTGGCAGTCTCAGCTGTCAGACGCAAACGCACACCTGTCCGAGTGAAGGACCGCAGTGAGCCTATGTCACGTGGTGCCATGTGGAACTACCTGCGTGACCATGGAGAGGACATGAAGAAGTGGCATGACGAACCCAATTTTGTACTGCGAGCACGGGTAAGAAAATTACAAAAGAGGTCAGCCACTACTGAGGTTGCCTCTACCGCCTCAGACAACCAATAGAGGGGCCCTGCCCTCAGCCAGGGGGGGGAAAGGGATAATAGAGTGTATTGGACTGTGTGGATTCGGTGGCCTGGCACATCCGAACCACAAAAATATAAAGCACTGGTGGATACTGGTGCCCAGTGCACTCTGATACCCTCAGGTTTCGAAGGGACAGAACGGATACATATACATGGGGTGACTGGGGGTTCGCAGGAACTGTCTGTATTGGAGGCCGAGATAAGCCTCACTGGTAGAGACTGGCAGAAACATCGTATAGTGACTGGCCAGGGGGCTCCTTGCATACCTGGAGGGGTGTTCAGTACACTTGGAATCGTTTGCCCCAGGGGTGGAAACACAGCCCGACCATCTGCCATGGGCTGATCCAAGCCACGTTGGAACAGGGCGGTGCTCCAGAGCACCTGCAGTATATAGATGATATCGTTGTGTGGGGTGATACAGCGACGGAGGTTTTTAAAAAAGGAGAACGGATAATCCAAATCCTCCTGTCTGCTGGTTTCGCTATTAAGCGAGACAAAGTGAAGGGCCCTGCCCAAGAGATCCAGTTTCTAGGGGTGAAATGGCAAGATGGGCGTCGCCATAGAGTGGATCTATCACATCCCCTATCACGCACCAGCCGCTGGTAAGATCGAGCGCCACAATGGTTTGCTGAAAACCACGCTGAAAGCAATGGGTGGTGGAACATTTAAGAACTGGGAGAAACATCTAGCAGAAGCCACCTGGCTGGTAAACACCCGAGGATCAGCCAACCGAGACGGCCCTACACAGTCCAACTCCCTGCATACCGTGGAGGGAGACAAGGTTCCTGTGGTACATGTAAAGAATATGCTGGGAAAAGCGGTTTGGGTCCTTCCAGCCTCTGGAAAGGGGAGGCCCCTCCGTGGAACTGTCTTTGCACAGGGACCTGGGTGCACCTGGTGGGTGATGCAGAAGGATGGGGATGTTCAGTGTGTGCCACAGGGAAATCTGATGCTGGGGGAGTGCAGCCTGTGATTCCATGTGTATATATATATATATATATATATACCTGTATGTACATATATAATGCATGTTAACTACTGTTCTGTTTATATGTTGATAAAAGTTAGGCATGATGTGATGATGTGTAATAAGGGGTGGAATGTTATGGTTTTGCAATTTGGTTGGTGTTGGTATTCCACATCAGAACACCATGCTAATAATGGGAGTAAAGGGGACAAGTTTTTTTTTTTCTGTGAACTGCCTTAATGGGCATGTGGGGTGGGGCACCGGAAGGGAAGTGAAGAAGGGGACGGCGTTGCTGGACCGGCTCCCTGCGAGGAGACAACGTGGTCAGAGCTTCCTGCCTTCCACAGCTCCATCGGTGAGATTTGGGACTTGGTATTCTCTTTGTTGAAACTCTCTTGTTGTTGTTTAGCGTTATTGGGTTATTAAACTGCCATTCGTTCTCAGATCACCTTTTTTCCTCCCTCATTTTTTTGTTAGACCTAATCGCAATCTCCCTTCCCTTCCCCGTCTCCCTAAACGCACGTGGCCGGGCCGGGCCACGCCGCACTTTGCCGTACCGTGCCGTGAGAGAAAAGGGGGGGGGCTTTTGTTCCTGCTGCCCTGGGTTTGTGCACACTGTCCCGGAGTGAGCTCTAGAGAGAACTCCGTGACAGGTATCACTCTTCATCCTTGCAAAACTATGGTTTTTTCCCAAACTAATGCTTTTCATCCCTACAAATAGCACTTTCTCCCTAAATTACTGGTTTTCATCCCCAAAAGAAGACACATTCTCTTTAAAATGATGCTTTGTAACAAATTATGACTCACTGATTCCAGAATATCTGTCTTCCCCTACAAAATAATGACATTAACATAAGAATTATCCATTTCAGACGAATTTCCGATGTATTTCACACTAATATCAAGACTTACACCAGAAAAAAATGTCTTCTCTCTTAGGTATCACTCTTGAATCTTGCAAAAAATTAATTTTCTTACCAAGACAAAGCTTTTCATCATTACAAGTAGCATTTTCTACCCAAAACAGTGGTTTTCATCCCCAATAGAAATCCTTTTCTCTACAAATGGCCCCTTCTAGCAACATATGAAACACTGTTATTGGAATACCTCTTTCCCTCTTCAACATAAGGACATTTCCAACAGAAATATCGATTTCTGATAGATTTTAGAAGAATGTCACACAAATATCAGTACCTATCCCAGAAATAAAAAGTTCTCTCCTAAGAATCATTCTTTATCCTTGCAAAAACATGGATTTCTCACCAAAATAATGCTTTTTATCCCTTTAAAATAGCGTTGTTTCCCAGAAATACTGGTTTTCATCACCAAAAGAAATGGATTTCTCTACAAAATTATCGTTTGTAGCCAAATATGACACATTGTTTCCAGATAAACTCTTTTCATCTAAAAAAGAATGACATTTCCAACAGAAATATCCATTTCTGACAAATTTTAGAAGTAGGTCACGTGAATATCAATACTTATCCCAGAAATGAAAAGTACACTCTTAGGTATCACTCTTCATCCTTGCAAAACTATGGTTTTCTTCCCAAACTAATGCTTTTCATCCCTACAAATAGCACTTTCTCCCTAAATTACTGGTTTTCATCCCCAAAAGAAGACACATTCTCTTTAAAATGATGCTTTGTAACAAATTATGACTCACTGATTCCAGAATATCTGTCTTCCCCTACAAAATAATGACATTAACATAAGAATTATCCATTTCAGACGAATTTCCGATGTATTTCACACTAATATCAAGACTTACACCAGAAAAAAATGTCTTCTCTCTTAGGTATCACTCTTGAATCTTGCAAAAAATTCATTTTCTTACCAAGACAAAGCTTTTCATCATTACAAGTTGCATTTTCTACCCAAAAAAAGTGGTTTTCATCCCCAATAGAAATCCTTTTCTCTACAAATGGCCCCTTCTAGCAACATATGAAACACTGTTATTGGAATACCTCTTTCCCTCTTCAACATAAGGACATTTCCAACAGAAATAGCGATTTCTGACAAATTTTAGAAGAATGTTACACAAATATCAGTACCTATCCCAGAAATAAAAAGTTCTCTCCTAAGAATCATTCTTTATCCTTGCAAAAACATGGATTTCTCACCAAAATAATGCATTTCATCCCTTTAAAATAGCGTTGTTTCCCAGAAATACTGGTTTTAATCACCAAAAGAAATGGATTTCTCTACAAAATTATCGTTTGTAGCCAAATATGACACATTGTTTCCAGATAAACTCTTTTCATCTAAAAAAGAATGACATTTCCAACAGAAATATCCATTTCTGACAAATTTTAGAAGTAGGTCACGTGAATATCTATACTTATCCCAGAAATGAAAAGTACACTCTTAGGTATCACTCTTCATCCTTGCAAAACTATGGTTTTCTTCCCAAACTAATGCTTTTCATCCCTACAAATAGCACTTTCTCCCTAAATTACTGGTTTTCATCCCCAAAAGAAGACACATTCTCTTTAAAATGATGCTTTGTAACAAATTATGACTCATTGATTCCAGAATATCTGTCTTCCCCTACAAAATAATGACGTTAACATAAGAATTATCCATTTCAGACGAATTTCCGATGTATTTCACACTAATATCAAGACTTACACCAGAAAAAAATGTCTTCTCTCTTAGGTATCACTCTTGAATCTTGCAAAAAATTCATTTTCTTCACAAGACAAAGCTTTTCATCATTACAAGTAGCATTTTCTACCCAAAACAGTGGTTTTCATCCCCAATAGAAATCCTTTTCTCTACAAATGGTCCCTTCTAGCAACATATGAAACACTGTTATTGGAATACCTCTTTCCCTCTTCAACATAAGGACATTTCCAACAGAAATAGCGATTTCTGACAAATTTTAGAAGAATGTCACACAAATATCAGTACCTATCCCAGAAATAAAAAGTTCTCTCCTAAGAATCATTCTTTATCCTTGCAAAAACATGGATTTCTCACCAAAATAATGCATTTCATCCCTTTAAAATAGCGTTGTTTCCCAGAAATACTGGTTTTCATCACCAAAAGAAATGGATTTCTCTACAAAATTATCGTTTGTTGCCAAATATGACATATTGTTTCCAGATAAACTCTTTTCATCTAAAAAAGAATGACATTTCCAACAGAAATATCCATTTCTGACAAATTTTAGAAGTAGGTCACGTGAATATCAATCCTTATCCCAGAAATGAAAAGTACACTCTTAGGTATCACTCTTCATCCTTGCAAAACTATGCTTTTCTTCCCAAACTAATGCTTTTCATCCCTACAAATAGCACTTTCTCCCTAAATTACTGGTTTTCATCCCCAAAAGAAGACACATTCTCTTTAAAATGATGCTTTGTAACAAATTATGACTCATTGATTCCAGAATATCTGTCTTCCCATACAAAATAATGTCGTTAACATAAGAATTATACATTTCAGACAAATTTCCGATGTATTTCACACTAATATCAAGACTTACACCAGAAAAAAATGTCTTCTCTCTTAGGTATCACTCTTGAATCTTGCAAAAAATTCATTTTCTTACCAAGACAAAGATTTTCATCATTACAAGTAGCATTTTCTACCCAAAACAGTGGTTTTCATCCCCAATAGAAATCCTTTTCTCTACAAATGGTCCCTTGTAGCAACATATGAAACACTGTTATTGGAATACCTCTTTCCCTCTTCAACATAAGGACATTTCCAACAGAAATAGCGATTTCTGACAAATTTTAGAAGAATGTCACACAAATATCAGTACCTATCCCAGAAATAAAAAGTTCTCTCCTAAGAATCATTCTTTATCCTTGCAAAAACATGGATTTCTCACAAAAATAATGCTTTTTATCACATTAAAATAGCGTTGTTTCCCAGAAATACAGGTTTTCATCCCCAGAAGAAGACATTTCCTCTACAAAATGAAGCTTTTTAGCCAAATACGACACATTGTTTCCAGAATACCTTTTCTCTTCTACAAATTGAGGACATTACTAACAGAAATACCTTTGCTCCTCTACAAAATAAGGACATTTCCAACAGATATATACCTTTCTGACAGATTTGAGAAAAATTTCACAGGAATATCAATACTTATACCAGAAATAAAAAGGTCTCTCTTATGTACCACTCTTTACCCTTGTAAAAATATGGTTTTCTTACCAAAATAATGTTTTTCATCTCTACAAACAGCATTTTCTAAACATAAAGGTGGTTTTCATCACCAAAAGAAATGGATTTCTCTACAAAATTATCGTTTGTAGCCAAATATGACACATTGTTTCCAGAATAACTCTTTTCATCTAAAAACGAATGACATTTCCAACAGAAATATCCATTTCTGACAAATTTTAGAAGTAGGTCACGTGAATATCAATACTTATCCCAGAAATGAAAAGTACACTCTTAGGTATCACTCTTCATCCTTGCAAAACTATGGTTTTCTTCCCAAACTAATGCTTTTCATCCCTACAAATAGCACTTTCTCCCTAAATTACTGGTTTTCATCCCCAAAAGAAGACACATTCTCTTTAAAATGATGCTTTGTAACAAATTATGACTCATTGATTCCAGAATATCTGTCTTCCCCTACAAAATAATGACATTAACATAAGAATTATCCATTTCAGACAAATTCCCGATGTATTTCACACTAATATCAAGACTTACACCAGAAAAAAAATGTCTTCTCTCTTAGGTATCACTCTTGAATCTTGCAAAAAATTCATTTTCTTCCCAAGACAAAGCTTTTCATCATTACAAGTAGCATTTTCTACCCAAAAAAGTGGTTTTCATCCCCAATAGAAATCCTTGTCTCTACAAATGGCCCCTTCTAGCAACATATGAAACACTGTTATTGGAATACCTCTTTCCCTCTTCAACATAAGGACATTTCCAACAGAAATAGCGATTTCTGACAAATTTTAGAAGAATGTCACACAAATATCAGTACCTATCCCAGAAATAAAAAGTTCTCTCCTAAGAATCATTCTTTATCCTTGCAAAAACATGGATTTCTCACCAAAATAATGCATTTCATCCCTTTAAAATAGCGTTGTTTCCCAGAAATACTGGTTTTCATCACCAAAAGAAATGGATTTCTCTACAAAATTATCGTTTGTAGCCAAATATGACACATTGTTTCCAGATAAACTCTTTTCATCTAAAAAAGAATGACATTTCCAACAGAAATATCCATTTCTGACAAATTTTAGAAGTAGGTCACGTGAATATCAATACTTATCCCAGAAATGAAAAGTACACTCTTAGGTATCACTCTTCATCCTTGCAAAACTATGGTTTTCTTCCCAAACTAATGCTTTTCATCCCTACAAATAGCACTTTCTCCCTAAATTACTGGTTTTCATCCCCAAAAGAAGACACATTCTCTTTAAAATGATGCTTTGTAACAAATTATGACTCATTGATTCCAGAATATCTGTCTTCCCCTACAAAATAATGACATTAACATAAGAATTATCCATTTCAGACAAATTTCCGATGTATTTCACACTAATATCAAGACTTACACCAGAAAAAAGTGTCTTCTCTCTTAGGTATCACTCTTGAATCTTGCAAAAAATTCATTTTCTTACCAAGACAAAGCTTTTCATCATTACAAGTAGCATTTTCTACCCAAAAAAGTGGTTTTCATCCCCAATAGAAATCCTTTTCTCTACAAATGGTCCCTTGTAGCAACATATGAAACACTGTTATTGGAATACCTCTTTCCCTCTTCAACATAAGGACATTTCCAACAGAAATATCGATTTCTGACAAATTTTAGAAGAATGTCACACAAATATCAGTACCTATCCCAGAAATAAAAAGTTCTCTCCTAAGAATCATTCTTTATCCTTGCAAAAACATGGATTTCTCACCAAAATAATGCTTTTTATCACTTTAAAATAGCGTTGTTTCCCAGAAATACAGGTTTTCATCCCCAGAAGAAGACATTTTCTCTACAAAATGAAGCTTTTTAACCAAATACGACACACTGTTTCCAGAATACCTTTTCTCTTCTACAAATTGAGGACATTACAAACAGAAATACCTTTGCTCCTCTACAAAACAAGAGCAGCAGAAATCCAAGTGTGCCCCGGTGGCGCAGTGGTTAAAGATGCCGCCATGCAACACTGGGGCCCGGAGTTCAAATCCCCCCTGTGGCGCAAGTGGTAGAAGTGCCGCTCTGCTACACAGAGGCTCGAATCCCGGGGGCCGGACTCGATGATCTCTAAAGTCCCTTCCAACCCGCACGAAATTATGAAACTATGAAATTAGTTTCTGCTGCTCTAACCGCGCTTTTCTTTGTTTTCTTCCTCTCTAACTTCTTTTTATTGGTTTTCCTCCGCTCTAACCCCGATTATCTTGGTTTTCCTGCTCTCTAACCCCGCTTTTCTTGGTTTTCTTCCGTTCTAACTCTACTTTTCTTGGTTTTCCTCTGCTCTAACCCCTCATTTCTTGGTTTTCATCCGCATGAACCTCTCTTTTCTTGGTTTTCCTCCGCTCTAACCCAGCGGAAGAAAACCAAGGAAAGCGAAGTTAGAGCAGCGGAAATCCAAGAAAAGCATGGTTAGAGTGGAGAAAAACCAAGAAAAGCTGGGTTAGAGCGGAGGAAAACCAAGAGAAGCGGGATAAGAGCGGAGAAAATCCAAGATAATCGGGGTTAGAGCGAAGGAAAACCAATAAAAAGAAATTAGAGAGGAAGAAAGCAAAGAAAAGCGCGGTTAGAGCAGCAGAAATCCAAGAAAAGCATGGTTAGAGTGGAGAAAAACCAAGAAAAGCTGGGTTAGAGTGGAGAAAAAGCAAGAAAAGCAGAGTGAGAGCGGAGGAAAACCAAGAAAAGCGAAGTTACAGCAAAGGAAAACCAAGAAAAGCGAAGTTAGAGTGGTGTAAAACCAAGAAAAGCGGAATAAGTGCGGAGGAAAACCAAGAAAAGCAGGGTTAGAGCGGAGGAAAACCAAGTAAAGCGAAGTTAGAGCAGCGGAAATCCAAGAAATCTATGGTTAGAATGGAGAAAAACCAAGAAAAGCTGGGTTAGAGCAGAGGAAAACCAAGAAAAGCGGGGTTAGAGCGGAGAAAAACCAAGAAAAGCGGGGTTAGAGCGGAGGAAAACCATGAAAAGCGGGATTAGAGAGGAGGAAAACCGAGAAAAGTGAACTTAGAGCGGAGGAAAACGAAGAAAACCGGGGATAGAGTGTAGGAAAACCAAGAAAAGCGATGGTAGAGCGGCGGAAAACCAATATAATCAAGGTTAGAGCGAAGGAAAACCAAGAAAAGCGGGGTTAGAGCGGTGGAAAACCAAGAAAAGCTAGGTTAGAGCGGAGGAAAACCAAGAAAAGAGAGGTTCATGCGGATGAAAACCAAGAAATGAGGGGTTAGAGCGGAGGAAAACCAAGAAAAGCAGAGTTAGAACGGAAGAAAACCAAGAAAAGCGGGTTTAGAGAGCAGGAAAACCAAGATAATCGGGTTTAGAGCCGAGGAAAACCAATAAAAAGAAGTTAGAGAGGAAGAAAACAAAGAAAAGCGCGGTTAGAGCAGCAGAAATCCAAGTGTGCCCCGGTGGCGCAGTGGTTAAAGATGCCGCCATGCAACACTGGGGCCCGGAGTTCGAATCCCCCCTGTGGCGCAAGTGGTAGAAATGCCGCTCTGCTACACAGAGGCTCGAATCCCGGGGGCCGGATTCGATGATCTCTAAAGTCCCTTCCAACCTGCACGAAATTATGAAACTATGAAACTATGAAAAGCGTGGTTAGAGTGGACTAAAACCAGGAAAAGCGGGGTTAAAGCAGAGGAAAACTAAGAAAAGCGAGGTTAGAAAGGAGGAAAACCAAGAAAAGCGGGGTTAGAGCGGAAGAAAACCAAGGAAAGCGAAGTTAGAGCAGCGGAAATCCAAGAAAAGCATGGTTAGGGTGGAGAAAAACCAAGAAAAGCTGGGTTAGAGCGGAGGAAAACCAAGAAAAGCGGGGTTAGAGCGGAGGAAAACCAAGAAAAGCGGGGTTAGAGCGGAGGAAAACCAAGAGAAACGGGGTTAGAGCGGAGAAAAACCAAGAAAAGCGAAGTTACAGCGGAGGAAAACCAAGAAAAGCGGGATTAGAGTGGAGGAAAGCCAAGATAATCAAGGTTAGAGCGGAGGAAAACCAAGAGAAACGGGGTTAGAGCGGAGAAAAACCAAGAAAAGCGAAGTTACAGCGGAGGAAAACCAAGAAAAGCGGGATTAGAGTGGAGGAAAGCCAAGATAATCAAGGTTAGAGCGAAGGAAAACCAAGAGAAACGGAGTTAGAGCGGAGAAAAACCAAGAGAAGCGAAGATACAGCGGAGGTAAACCAAGAAAAGCGGGGTTAGTGCGTTGTAAAACAAAGAAAAGCGGGGTTAGTGCGGAGGAAAACCAAGAAAAGTGGGATAAGAGCGGAGAAAAACCAAGATAATCGGGGTTAGAGCGAAGGAAAACCAATAAAAAGAAGTTAGAGAGGAAGAAAGCAAAGAAAAGCGCGGTTAGAGCAGCAGAAATCCAAGAAAAGCATGGTTAGAGTGGAGAAAAACCAAGAAAAGCTGGGTTACAGTGGAGAAAAACCAAGATAATCGGGGTTAGAGCGGAGGAAAACCAAGAAAAGCGAAGTTAGAGCGGAGGAAATCCAAGAAAAGCATGGTTAGAGTGGAGAAAAACCAAGAAAAGCTGGGTTAGAGCAGAGGAAAACCAAGAAAAGCAGGGTTAGAGCGGAGGAAAACCAAGAAAAGCGGGGTTAGAGCGGAGAAAAACCAAGAAAAGCGGGGTTAGAGCGGAGGAAAACCATGAAAAGCGGGATTAGAGAGGAGGAAAACCGAGAAAAGTGAACTTAGAGCGGAGGAAAACCAAGAAAACCGGGGATAGAGTGTAGGAAAACCAAGAAAAGCGATGGTAGAGCGGCGGAAAACCAATATAATCAAGGTTAGAGCGAAGGAAAATCAAGAAAAGCGGGGTTAGAGCGGTGGAAAACCAAGAAAAGCTGGGTTAGAGCGGAGGAAAACCAAGAAAAGAGAGGTTCATGCGGATGAAAACCAAGAAATGAGGGGTTAGAGCGGAGGAAAACCAAGAAAAGCAGAGTTAGAACGGAAGAAAACCAAGAAAAGCGGGTTTAGAGAGCAGGAAAACCAAGATAATCGGGTTTAGAGCCGAGGAAAACCAATAAAAAGAAGTTAGAGAGGAAGAAAACAAAGAAAAGCGCGGTTAGAGCAGCAGAAATCCAAGTGTGCCCCGGTGGCGCAGTGGTTAAAGATGCCGCCATGCAACACTGGGGCCCGGAGTTCAAATCCCCCCTGTGGCGCAAGTGGTAGAAATGCCGCTCTGCTACACAGAGGCTCGAATCCCGGGGGCCGGATTCGATGATCTCTAAAGTCCCTTCCAACCTGCACGAAATTATGAAACTATGAAACTATGAAAAGCGTGGTTAGAGTGGACTAAAACCAGGAAAAGCGGGGTTAAAGCAGAGGAAAACTAAGAAAAGCGAGGTTAGAAAGGAGGAAAACCAAGAAAAGCGGGGTTAGAGCGGAAGAAAACCAAGGAAAGCGAAGTTAGAGCAGCGGAAATCCAAGAAAAGCATGGTTAGGGTGGAGAAAAACCAAGAAAAGCTGGGTTAGAGCGGAGGAAAACCAAGAAAAGCGGGGTTAGAGCGGAGGAAAACCAAGAAAAGCGGGGTTAGAGCGGAGGAAAACCAAGAAAAGCGATGGTAGAGCGGCGGAAAACCAAGAAAAGCGGGGTTAGAGCGGAGGAAAACCAAGAAAAGGGGGTTAGGGCGGAGGAAAACCCAGAAAAGCGAAGTTAGAGCGGAGTAAAACCCAGAATAGCGAGGTTGGAGCGGAGGAAAACCAAGAAAAGCGGGGTTAGAGCGGAGGAAAGCCAAGATAATCAAGGTTAGAGCGGAGGAAAACCAAGAGAAACGGGGTTAGATCGGAGAAAAACGAAGAAAAGCGAAGTTACAGCGGAGGAAAACCAAGAAAAGCGGGGTTAGAGTGGAGGAAAGCCAAGATAATCAAGGTTAGAGCGAAAGAAAACCAAGAGAAACGGAGTTAGAGCGGAGAAAAACCAAGAAAAGCGAAGATACAGCGGAGGTAAACCAAGAAAAGCGGGGTTAGTGCGTTGTAAAACAAAGAAAAGCGGGGTTAGTGCGGAGGAAAACCAAGAAAAGTGGGATAAGAGCGGAGAAAAACCAAGATAATCGGGGTTAGAGCGAAGGAAAACCAATAAAAAGAAGTTAGAGAGGAAGAAAGCAAAGAAAAGCGCGGTTAGAGCAGCAGAAATCCAAGAAAAGCATGGTTAGAGTGGAGAAAAACCAAGAAAAGCTGGGTTACAGTGGAGAAAATCCAAGATAATCGGGGTTAGAGCGGAGGAAAACCAAGAAAAGCGAAGTTAGAGCGGAGGAAATCCAAGAAAAGCATGGTTAGAGTGGAGAAAAACCAAGAAAAGCTGGGTTAGAGCAGAGGAAAACCAAGAAAAGCAGGGTTAGAGCGGAGGAAAACCAAGAAAAGCGGGGTTAGAGCGGAGAAAAACCAAGAAAAGCGGGGTTAGAGCGGAGGAAAACCATGAAAAGCGGGATTAGAGAGGAGGAAAACCGAGAAAAGTGAACTTAGAGCGGAGGAAAACCAAGAAAACCGGGGATAGAGTGTAGGAAAACCAAGAAAAGCGATGGTAGAGCGGCGGAAAACCAATATAATCAAGGTTAGAGCGAAGGAAAACCAAGAAAAGCGGGGTTAGAGCGGTGGAAAACCAAGAAAAGCTGGGTTAGAGCGGAGGAAAACCAAGAAAAGAGAGGTTCATGCGGATGAAAACCAAGAAATGAGGGGTTAGAGCGGAGGAAAACCAAGAAAAGCAGAGTTAGAACGGAAGAAAACCAAGAAAAGCGGGTTTAGAGAGCAGGAAAACCAAGATAATCGGGTTTAGAGCCGAGGAAAACCAATAAAAAGAAGTTAGAGAGGAAGAAAACAAAGAAAAGCGCGGTTAGAGCAGCAGAAATCCAAGTGTGCCCCGGTGGCGCAGTGGTTAAAGATGCCGCCATGCAACACTGGGGCCCGGAGTTCGAATCCCCCCTGTGGCGCAAGTGGTAGAAATGCCGCTCTGCTACACAGAGGCTCGAATCCCGGGGGCCGGATTCGATGATCTCTAAAGTCCCTTCCAACCTGCACGAAATTATGAAACTATGAAACTATGAAAAGCGTGGTTAGAGTGGACTAAAACCAGGAAAAGCGGGGTTAAAGCAGAGGAAAACTAAGAAAAGCGAGGTTAGAAAGGAGGAAAACCAAGAAAAGCGGGGTTAGAGCGGAAGAAAACCAAGGAAAGCGAAGTTAGAGCAGCGGAAATCCAAGAAAAGCATGGTTAGGGTGGAGAAAAACCAAGAAAAGCTGGGTTAGAGCGGAGGAAAACCAAGAAAAGCGGGGTTAGAGCGGAGGAAAACCAAGAAAAGCGGGGTTAGAGCGGAGGAAAACCAAGAAAAGCGATGGTAGAGCGGCGGAAAACCAAGAAAAGCGGGGTTAGAGCGGAGGAAAACCAAGAAAAGGGGGTTAGGGCGGAGGAAAACCCAGAAAAGCGAAGTTAGAGCGGAGTAAAACCCAGAATAGCGAGGTTGGAGCGGAGGAAAACCAAGAAAAGCGGGGTTAGAGCGGAGGAAAGCCAAGATAATCAAGGTTAGAGCGGAGGAAAACCAAGAGAAACGGGGTTAGAGCGGAGAAAAACGAAGAAAAGCGAAGTTACAGCGGAGGAAAACCAAGAAAAGCGGGGTTAGAGTGGAGGAAAGCCAAGATAATCAAGGTTAGAGCGAAAGAAAACCAAGAGAAACGGAGTTAGAGCGGAGAAAAACCAATAAAAGCGAAGATACAGCGGAGGTAAACCAAGAAAAGCGGGGTTAGTGCGTTGTAAAACAAAGAAAAGCGGGGTTAGTGCGGAGGAAAACCAAGAAAAGTGGGATAAGAGCGGAGAAAAACCAAGATAATCGGGGTTAGAGTGAAGGAAAACCAATAAAAAGAAGTTAGAGAGGAAGAAAGCAAAGAAAAGCGCGGTTAGACCAGCAGAAATCCAAGAAAAGCATGGTTAGAGTGGAGAAAAACCAAGAAAAGCTGGGTTACAGTGGAGAAAAACCAAGATAATCAGGGTTAGAGCGGAGGAAAACCAAGAAAAGCGAAGTTAGAGCGGAGGAAATCCAAGAAAAGCATGGTTAGAGTGGAGAAAAACCAAGAAAAGCTGGGTTAGAGCAGAGGAAAACCAAGAAAAGCAGGGTTAGAGCGGAGGAAAACCAAGAAAAGCGGGGTTAGAGCGGAGGAAAACCAAGAAAAGCGGGATTAGAGAGGAGGAAAACTGAGAAAAGTGAACTTAGAGCGGAGGAAAACCAAGAAAACCGGGGATAGAGTGTAGGAAAACCAAGAAAAGTGATGGTAGAGCGGCGGAAAACCAATATAATCAAGGTTAGAGCGAAGGAAAACCAAGAAAAGCTGGGTTAGAGCGGAGGAAAACCAAGAAAAGCTGGGTTAGAGGGGAGGAAAACCAAGAAAAGAGAGGTTCATGCGGATGAAAACCAAGAAATGAGGGGTTAGAGCGGAGGAAAACCAAGAAAAGCAGAGTTAGAACGGAAGAAAACCAAGAAAAGCGGGGTTAGAGAGCAGGAAAACCAAGATAATCGGGGTTAGAGCGGAGGAAAACCAATAAAAAGAAGTTAGAGAGGAAGAAAACAAAGAAATACGCAGTTAGAGCAGCAGAAATCCAAGTGTGCCCCGGTGGCGCAGTGGTTAAAGATGCCGCCATGCAACACTGGGGCCCGGAGTTCGAATCCCCCCTGTGGCGCAAGTGGTAGAAGTGCCGCTCTGTTACACAGAGGCTCGAATCCCGGGGGCCGGACTCGATGATCTCTAAAGTCCCTTCCAACCCGCACGAAATTATGAAACTATGAAACTATGAAAAGCGTGGTTAGAGTGGACTAAAACCAGGAAAAGCGGGGTTAGAGCAGAGGAAAACCAAGAAAAGCGAGGTTAGAAAAGAGGAAAACCAAGAAAAGCGGGGTTAGAGCGGAAGAAAACAAAGGAAAGCGAAGTTAGAGCAGCGGAAATCCAAGAAAAGCATGGTTAGAGTGGAGAAAAACCAAGAAAAGCTGGGTTAGAGCGGAGGAAAACCAAGAAAAGCGGGGTTAGAGCGGAGGAAAACCAAGAGAAGCGGGGTTAGAGAGGAGGAAAACCAAGAAAAGCGATGGTAGAGCGGAGTAAAACCCAGAATAGCGAGGTTGGAGCGGAGGAAAACCAAGAAAAGCGGGGTTAGAGCGGAGGAAAGCCAAGATAATCAAGGTTAGAGCGGAGGAAAACCAAGAGAAACGGGGTTAGAGCGGAGAAAAACCAAGAAAAGCGAAGTTAAAGAGGAGGAAAACCAAGAAAAATGGGTTTAGAGTGGAGGAAAGCCAAGATAATCAAGGTTAGAGCAGAAGAAAACCAAGACAAACGGGGTTAGAGCGAAGAAAAACCAAGAAAAGCGAAGTTACAGCGGAGGAAAACCAAGAAAAGCGGGGTTAGTGCGGTGTAAAACAAAGAAAAGTGGGGTTAGTGCGGAGGAAAATCAAGAAAAGCTGGGTTAGAGCGGAGGAAAACCAAGAAAAGAGAGGTTCATGCGGATGAAAACCAAGAAATGAGGGGTTAGAGCGGAGGAAAACCAAGAAAAGGAGAGTTAGAACGGAGGAAAACCAAGAAAAGCGGGTTTAGAGAGCAGGAAAACCAAGATAATCGGGGTTAGAGCGGAGGAAAACCAATAAAAAGAAGTTAGAGAGGAAGAAAACAAAGAAAAGCGCGGTTAGAGCAGCAGAAATCCAAGTGTGCCCCGGTGGCGCAGTGGTTAAAGATGCCGCCATGCAACACTGGGGCCCGGAGTTCGAATCCCCCCTGTGGCGCAAGTGGTAGAAATGCCGCTCTGCTACACTGAGGCTCGAATCCCGGGGGCCGGACTCGATGATCTCTAAAGTCCCTTCCAACCCGCACGAAATTATGAAACTATGAAACTATGAAAAGCGTGGTTAGAGTGGACTAAAACCAGGAAAAGCGGGGTTAGAGCAGAGGAAAACCAAGAAAAGCTTGGTTAGAAAGGAGGAAAACCAAGAAAAGCGGGGTTAGAGCGGGAGAAAACCAAGGAAAGCGAAGTTAGAGCAGCGGAAATCCAAGAAAAGCATGGTTAGAGTTGGGAAAAACCAAGAAAAGCTGGGTTAGAGCGGAGGAAAACCAAGAAAAGCGGGGTTAGAGTGGAGGAAAACCAAGAAAAGCGATGGTAGAGCGGTGGAAAACCAAGAAAAGTGGGGTTAGAGCGGAGGAAAACCAAGAAAAGGGGGTTAGGGCGGAGGAAAACCCAGAAAAGCGAAGTTAGAGCGGAGTAAAACCCAGAATAGCGAGGTTGGAGCGGAGGAAAACCAAGAAAAGTGGGGTTAGAGCGGAGGAAAGCCAAGATAATCAAGGTTAGAGTGGAGGAAAACCAAGAGAAACGGGGTTAGAGCGGAGAAAAACCAAGAAAAGCGAAGTTACAGCGGAGGAAAACCAAGAAAAGCGGGGTTAGAGTGGAGGAAAGCCAAGATAATCAAGGTTAGAGCGAAAGAAAACCAAGAGAAACGGAGTTAGAGCGGAGAAAAACCAAGAAAAGCGAAGTTACAGCGGAGGAAAACCAAGAAAAGCGGGGTTAGTGCGTTGTAAAACAAAGAAAATCGGGGTTAGTGAGGAGGAAAACCAAGAAAAGTGGGATAAGGTCGGAGAAAAACCAAGATAATCGGGGTTAGAGCGAAGGAAAACCAATAAAAAGAAGTTAGAGAGGAAGAAAGCAAAGAAAAGCGCGGTTAGAGCAGCAGAAATCCAAGAAAAGCATGGTTAGAGTGGAGAAAAACCAAGAAAAGCTGGGTTACAGTGGAGAAAAACCAAGATAATCGGGGTTAGAGCGGAGGAAAACCAAGAAAAGCGAAGTTAGAGCGGAGGAAATCCAAGAAAAGCATGGTTAGAGTGGAGAAAAACCAAGAAAAGCTGGGTTAGAGCAGAGGAAAACCAAGAAAAGCAGGGTTAGAGCGGAGGAAAACCAAGAAAAGCGGGGTTAGAGCGGAGGAAAACCAAGAAAAGCGGGATTAGAGAGGAGGAAAACCGAGAAAAGTGAACTTAGAGCGGAGGAAAACCAAGAAAACCGGGGATAGAGTGTAGGAAAACCAAGAAAAGCGATGGTAGAGCGGCGGAAAACCAATATAATCAAGGTTAGAGCGAAGGAAAACCAAGAAAAGCGGGGTTAGAGCGGTGGAAAACCAAGAAAAGCTGGGTTAGAGCGGAGGAAAACCAAGAAAAGAGAGGTTCATGCGGATGAAAACCAAGAAATTAAGGGTTAGAGCGGAGGAAAACCAAGAAAAGCAGAGTTAGAACGGAAGAAAACCAAGAAAAGCGGGGTTAGAGAGCAGGAAAACCAAGATAATCGGGGTTAGAGCGGAGGAAAACCAATAAAAAGAAGTTAGAGAGGAAGAAAACAAAGAAAAGCGCGGTTAGAGCAGCAGAAATCCAAGTGTGCCCCGGTGGCGCAGTGGTTAAAGATGCCGCCATGCAACACTGGGGCCCGGAGTTCGAATCCCCCCTGTGGCGCAAGTGGTAGAAATGCCGCTCTGCTACACAGATGCTCGAATCCCGGGGGCCGGACTCGATGATCTCTAAAGTCCCTTCCAACCCGCACGAAATTATGAAACTATGAAACTATGAAAAGCGTGGTTAGAGTGGACTAAAACCAGGAAAAGCGGGGTTAGAGCAGAGGAAAACCAAGAAAAGCTTGGTTAGAAAGGAGGAAAACCAAGAAAAGCGGGGTTAGTGCGTTGTAAAACAAAGAAAAGCGGGGTTAGTGCGGAGGAAAACCAAGAAAAGTGGGATAAGAGCAAAGAAAAACCAAGATAATCGGGGTTAGAGCGAAGGAAAACCAATAAAAAGAAGTTAGAGAGGAAGAAAGCAAAGAAAAGCGCGGTTAGAGCAGCAGAAATCCAAGAAAAGCATGGTTAGAGTGGAGAAAAACCAAGAAAAGCTGGGTTACAGTGGAGAAAAACCAAGATAATCGGGGTTAGAGCGGAGGAAAACCAAGAAAAGCGAAGTTAGAGCGGAGGAAATCCAAGAAAAGCATGGTTAGAGTGGAGAAAAACCAAGAAAAGCTGGGTTAGAGCAGAGGAAAACCAAGAAAAGCAGGGTTAGAGCGGAGGAAAACCAAGAAAAGCGGGGTTAGAGCGGAGGAAAACCAAGAAAAGCGGGATTAGAGAGGAGGAAAACCGAGAAAAGTGAACTTAGAGCGGAGGAAAACCAAGAAAACTGGGGATAGAGTGTAGGAAAACCAAGAAAAGCGATGGTAGAGCGGCGGAAAACCAATATAATCAAGGTTAGAGCGAAGGAAAACCAAGAAAAGCGGGGTTAGAGCGGTGGAAAACCAAGAAAAGCTGGGTTAGAGCGGAGGAAAACCAAGAAAAGAGAGGTTCATGCGGATGAAAACCAAGAAACTAAGGGTTAGAGCGGAGGAAAACCAAGAAAAGCAGAGTTAGAACGGAAGAAAACCAAGAAAAGCGGGGTTAGAGAGCAGGAAAACCAAGATAATCGGGGTTAGAGCGGAGGAAAACCAATAAAAAGAAGTTAGAGAGGAAGAAAACAAAGAAAAGCGCGGTTAGAGCAGCAGAAATCCAAGTGTGCCCCGGTGGCGCAGTGGTTAAAGATGCCGCCATGCAACACTGGGGCCCGGAGTTCGAATCCCCCCTGTGGCGCAAGTGGTAGAAATGCCGCTCTGCTACACAGAGGCTCGAATCCCGGGGGCCGGACTCGATGATCTCTAAAGTCCCTTCCAACCCGCACGAAATTATGAAACTATGAAACTATGAAAAGCGTGGTTAGAGTGGACTAAAACCAGGAAAAGCGGGGTTAGAGCAGAGGAAAACCAAGAAAAGCTTGGTTAGAAAGGAGGAAAACCAAGAAAAGCGGGGTTAGAGCGGAGGAAAACCAAGAAAAGCGAGGTTAGAAAGGAGGAAAACCAAGAAAAGCGGGGTTAGAGCGGAAGAAAACCAAGGAAAGCGAAGTTAGAGCAGCGAAAATCCAAGAAAAGCATGGTTAGAGTGGAGAAAAACCAAGAAAAGCTGGGTTAGAGCGGAGGAAAACCAAGAAAAGCGGGATTAGAGCGGAGGAAAACCAAGAAAAGCGATGGTAGAGCGGCGGAAAACCAAGAAAAGCGGGGTTAGAGCGGAGGAAAACCAAGAAAAGGGGGTTAGGGCGGAGGAAAACCAAGAAAAGCGAAGTTAGAGCGGAGTAAAACCCAGAATAGCGAGGTTGGAGCGGAGGAAAACCAAGAAAAGCGGGGTTAGAGCGGAGGAAAGCCAAGATAATCAAGGTTAGAGTGGAGGAAAACCAAGAGAAACGGGGTTAGAGCAGAGAAAAACCAAGAAAAGCGAAGTTACAGAGGAGGAAAACCAAGAAAAGTGGGGTTAGAGTGGAGGAAAGCCAAGATAATCAAGGTTAGAGCAGAAGAAAACCAAGAGAAACGGGGTTAGAGCGGAGAAAAACCAAGAAAAGCGAAGTTACAGCGGAGGAAAACCAAGAAAAGCGGGGTTAGTGCGGTGTAAAACAAAGAAAAGCGGGGTTAGTGCGGAGGAAAACCAAGAAAAGCTGGGTTAGAGCGGAGGAAAACCAAGAAAAGAGAGGTTCATGCGGATGAAAACCAAGAAATGAGGGGTTAGAGCGGAGGAAAACCAAGAAAAGGAGAGTTAGAACGGAGGAAAACCAAGAAAAGCGGGTTTAGAGAGCAGGAAAACCAAGATAATCGGGGTTAGAGCGGAGGAAAACCAATAAAAAGAAGTTAGAGAGGAAGAAAACAAAGAAAAGCGCGGTTAGAGCAGCAGAAATCCAAGTGTGCCCCGGTGGCGCAGTGGTTAAAGATGCCGCCAGGCAACACTGGGGCCCGGAGTTCGAATCCCCCCTGTGGCGCAAGTGGTAGAAGTGCCGCTCTGCTACACAGAGGCTGGAATCCCGGGGGCCGGACTCGATGATCTCTAAAGTCCCTTCCAACCCGCACGAAATTATGAAACTATGAAACTATGAAAAGCGTGGTTAGAGTGGACTAAAACCAGGAAAAGCGGGGTTAGAGCAGAGGAAAACCAAGAAAAGCGAGGTTAGAAAGGAGGAAAACCAAGAAAAGCGGGGTTAGAGCGGAAGAAAACCAAGGAAAGCGAAGTTAGAGCAGCGGAAATCCAAGAAAAGCATGGTTAGAGTGGAGAAAAACCAAGAAAAGCTGGGTTAGAGCGGAGGAAAACCAAGAAAAGCGGGGTTAGAGCGGAGGAAAACCAAGAAAAGCGGGGTTAGAGCGGAGGAAAACCAAGAAAAGCGGGGTTAGAGCGGAGGAAAACCAAGAAAAGCGGGGTTAGAGCGGAGGAAAACCAAGAAAAGGGGGTTAGGGCGGAGGAAAACCCAGAAAAGCGAAGTTAGAGCGGAGTAAAACCCAGAATAGCGAGGTTGGAGCGGAGGAAAACCAAGAAAAGCGGGGTTAGAGCGGAGGAAAGCCAAGATAATCAAGGTTAGAGCGGAGGAAAACCAAGAGAAACGGGGTTAGAGCGGAGAAAAACCAAGAAAAACGAAGTTACAGCGGAGGAAAACCAAGAAAAGCGGGCTTAGAATGGAGGAAAGCCAAGATAATCAAGGTTAGAGCGAAAGAAAACCAAGAGAAACGGAGTTAGAGCGGAGAAAAACCAAGAAAAGCGAAGTTACAGCGGAGGAAAACCAAGAAAAGCGGGGTTAGTGCGGTGTAAAACAAAGAAAAGCGGGGTTAGTGCGGAGGAAAACCAAGAAAAGTGGGATAAGAGCGGAGAAAAACCAAGATAATCGGGGTTAGAGCGAAGGAAAACCAATAAAAAGAAGTTAGAGAGGAAGAAAGCAAAGAAAAGCGCGGTTAGAGCAGCAGAAATCCAAGAAAAGCATGGTTAGAGTGGAGAAAAACCAAGAAAAGCTGGGTTAGAGTGGAGAAAAAGCAAGAAAAGTGGGGTTAGAGCGGAGGAAAACCAAGAAAAGCGAAGTTACAGCGGAGGAAAACCAAGAAAAGCGAAGTTAGAGTGGAGTAAAACCAAGAAAAGCGGAATAAGTGCTGATGAAAACCAAGAAAAGCAGGGTTAGAGCGGAGGAAAACGAAGTAAAGCGAAGTTAGAGCAGCGGAAATCCAAGAAATCTATGGTTAGAATGGAGAAAAACCAAGAAAAGCTGGGTTAGAGTAGAGGAAAACCAAGAAAAGCGGGGTTAGAGCGGAGGAAAACCAAGAAAAGCGGGGTTAGAGCGGAGGAAAACCAAGAAAACCGGGGATAGAGTGTAGGAAAACCAAGAAAAGCGATGGTAGAGCGGCGGAAAACAAATATAATCAAGGTTAGAGCGAAGGAAAACCAAGAAAAGCGGGGTTAGAGCGGAGGAAAACCATGAAAAGCTGGGTTAGAGCGGAGGAAAACCAAGAAAAGAGAGGTTCATGCGGATGAAAACCAAGAAATGAGGGGTTAGAGCGGAGGAAAACCAAGAAAAGCAGAGTTAGAACGGAAGAAAACCAAGAAAAGCGGGGTTAGAGAGCAGGAAAACCAAGATAATCGGGGTTAGAGCGGAGGAAAACCAATAAAAAGAAGTTAGAGAGGAAGAAAACAAAGAAAAGCGCGGTTAGAGCAGCAGAAATCCAAGTGTGCCCCGGTGGCGCAGTGGTTAAAGATGCCGCCATGCAACACTGGGGCCCGGAGTTCGAATCCCCCCTGTGGCGCAAGTGGTAGAAATGCCGCTCTGCTACACAAAGGCTCGAATCCCGGGGGCCGGACTCGATGATCTCTAAAGTCCCTTCCAACCCGCACGAAATTATGAAACTATGAAACTATGAAAAGCGTGGTTAGAGTGGACTAAAACCAGGAAAAGCGGGGTTAGAGCAGAGGAAAACCAAGAAAAGCTTGGTTAGAAAGGAGGAAAACCAAGAAAAGCGGGGTTAGAGCGGGAGAAAACCAAGGAAAGCGAAGTTAGAGCAGCGGAAATCCAAGAAAAGCATGGTTAGAGTTGAGAAAAACCAAGAAAAGCTGGGTTAGAGCGGAGGAAAACCAAGAAAAGCGGGGTTAGAGCGGAGGAAAACCAAGAAAAGCGATGGTAGAGCGGCGGAAAACCAAGAAAAGCGGGGTTAGAGCGGAGGAAAACCAAGAAAAGGGGGTTAGGGCGGAGGAAAACCCAGAAAAGCGAAGTTAGAGCGGAGTAAAACCCAGAATAGCGAGGTTGGAGCGGAGGAAAACGAAGAAAAGCGGGGTTAGGGCGGAGGAAAACCAAGAAAAGCGGGGTTAGAGCGGAGGAAAACCAAGAAAAGCGGGGTTAGAGAGGAGGAAAACCGAGAAAAGCGATGGTAGAGCAGCGGAAAACCAAGAAAAGCGGGGTTAGAGCGGAGGAAAACCAAGAAAAGCGAGGTTAGAAAGGAGGAAAACCAAGAAAAGCGGGGTTAGAGCGGAAGAAAACCAAGGAAAGCGAAGTTAGAGCAGCGGAAATCCAAGAAAAGCATGGTTAGAGTGGAGAAAAACCAAGAAAAGCTGGGTTAGAGCGGAGGAAAACCAAGAAAAGCGGGGTTAGAGCGGAGGAAAACCAAGAAAAGCGGGGTTAGAGCGGAGGAAAACCAAGAAAAGCGGGGTTAGAGCGGAGGAAAACCAAGAAAAGCGATGGTAGAGCGGCGGAAAACCAAGAAAAGCGGGGTTAGAGCGGAGGAAAACCAAGAAAATGGGGTTAGGGCGGAGGAAAACCCAGAAAAGCGAAGTTAGAGCGGAGTAAAACCCAGAATAGCGAGGTTGGAGCGGAGGAAAACCAAGAAAAGCGGGGTTAGAGCGGAGGAAAGCCAAGATAATCAAGGTTAGAGCGGAGGAAAACCAAGAGAAACGGGGTTAGAGCGGAGAAAAACCAAGAAAAACGAAGTTACAGCGGAGGAAAACCAAGAAAAGCGGGCTTAGAGTGGAGGAAAGCCAAGATAATCAAGGTTAGAGCGAAAGAAAACCAAGAGAAACGGAGTTAGAGCGGAGAAAAACCAAGAAAAGCGAAGTTACAGCGGAGGAAAACCAAGAAAAGCGGGGTTAGTGCGGTGTAAAACAAAGAAAAGCGGGGTTAGTGCGGAGGAAAACCAAGAAAAGTGGGATAAGAGCGGAGAAAAACCAAGATAATCGGGGTTAGAGCGAAGGAAAACCAATAAAAAGAAGTTAGAGAGGAAGAAAGCAAAGAAAAGCGCGGTTAGAGCAGCAGAAATCCAAGAAAAGCATGGTTAGAGTGGAGAAAAACCAAGAAAAGCTGGGTTAGAGTGGAGAAAAAGCAAGAAAAGTGGGGTTAGAGCGGAGGAAAACCAAGAAAAGCGAAGTTACAGCGGAGGAAAACCAAGAAAAGCGAAGTTAGAGTGGAGTAAAACCAAGAAAAGCGGAATAAGTGCTGATGAAAACCAAGAAAAGCAGGGTTAGAGCGGAGGAAAACGAAGTAAAGCGAAGTTAGAGCAGCGGAAATCCAAGAAATCTATGGTTAGAATGGAGAAAAACCAAGAAAAGCTGGGTTAGAGTAGAGGAAAACCAAGAAAAGCGGGGTTAGAGCGGAGGAAAACCAAGAAAAACGGGGTTAGAGCGGAGGAAAACCAAGAAAACCGGGGATAGAGTGTAGGAAAACCAAGAAAAGCGATGGTAGAGCGGCGGAAAACAAATATAATCAAGGTTAGAGCGAAGGAAAACCAAGAAAAGCGGGGTTAGAGCGGAGGAAAACCAAGAAAACCGGGGATAGAGTGTAGGAAAACCAAGAAAAGCGATGGTAGAGCGGCGGAAAACAAATATAATCAAGGTTAGAGCGAAGGAAAACCAAGAAAAGCGGGGTTAGAGCGGAGGAAAACCATGAAAAGCTGGGTTAGAGCGGAGGAAAACCAAGAAAAGCGATGGTAGAGCGGCGGAAAACAAATATAATCAAGGTTAGAGCGAAGGAAAACCAAGAAAAGCGGGGTTAGAGCGGAGGAAAACCAAGAAAAGCGATGGTAGAGCGGCGGAAAACCAAGAAAAGCGGGGTTAGAGCGGAGGAAAACCAAGAAAATGGGGTTAGGGCGGAGGAAAACCCAGAAAAGCGAAGTTAGAGCGGAGTAAAACCCAGAATAGCGAGGTTGGAGCGGAGGAAAACCAAGAAAAGCGGGGTTAGAGCGGAGGAAAGCCAAGATAATCAAGGTTAGAGCGGAGGAAAACCAAGAGAAACGGGGTTAGAGCGGAGAAAAACCAAGAAAAACGAAGTTACAGCGGAGGAAAACCAAGAAAAGCGGGCTTAGAGTGGAGGAAAGCCAAGATAATCAAGGTTAGAGCGAAAGAAAACCAAGAGAAACGGAGTTAGAGCGGAGAAAAACCAAGAAAAGCGAAGTTACAGCGGAGGAAAACCAAGAAAAGCGGGGTTAGTGCGGTGTAAAACAAAGAAAAGCGGGGTTAGTGCGGAGGAAAACCAAGAAAAGTGGGATAAGAGCGGAGAAAAACCAAGATAATCGGGGTTAGAGCGAAGGAAAACCAATAAAAAGAAGTTAGAGAGGAAGAAAGCAAAGAAAAGCGCGGTTAGAGCAGCAGAAATCCAAGAAAAGCATGGTTAGAGTGGAGAAAAACCAAGAAAAGCTGGGTTAGTGTGGAGAAAAAGCAAGAAAAGTGGGGTTAGAGCGGAGGAAAACCAAGAAAAGCGAAGTTACAGCGGAGGAAAACCAAGAAAAGCGAAGTTAGAGTGGAGTAAAACCAAGAAAAGCGGAATAAGTGCTGATGAAAACCAAGAAAAGCAGGGTTAGAGCGGAGGAAAACGAAGTAAAGCGAAGTTAGAGCAGCGGAAATCCAAGAAATCTATGGTTAGAATGGAGAAAAACCAAGAAAAGCTGGGTTAGAGTAGAGGAAAACCAAGAAAAGCGGGGTTAGAGCGGAGGAAAACCAAGAAAAGCGGGGTTAGAGCGGAGGAAAACCAAGAAAACCGGGGATAGAGTGTAGGAAAACCAAGAAAAGCGATGGTAGAGCGGCGGAAAACAAATATAATCAAGGTTAGAGCGAAGGAAAACCAAGAAAAGCGGGGTTAGAGCGGAGGAAAACCATGAAAAGCTGGGTTAGAGCGGAGGAAAACCAAGAAAAGAGAGGTTCATGCGGATGAAAACCAAGAAATGAGGGGTTAGAGCGGAGGAAAACCAAGAAAAGCAGAGTTAGAACGGAAGAAAACCAAGAAAAGCGGGGTTAGAGAGCAGGAAAACCAAGATAATCGGGGTTAGAGCGGAGGAAAACCAATAAAAAGAAGTTAGAGAGGAAGAAAACAAAGAAAAGCGCGGTTAGAGCAGCAGAAATCCAAGTGTGCCCCGGTGGCGCAGTGGTTAAAGATGCCGCCATGCAACACTGGGGCCCGGAGTTCGAATCCCCCCTGTGGCGCAAGTGGTAGAAATGCCGCTCTGCTACACAAAGGCTCGAATCCCGGGGGCCGGACTCGATGATCTCTAAAGTCCCTTCCAACCCGCACGAAATTATGAAACTATGAAACTATGAAAAGCGTGGTTAGAGTGGACTAAAACCAGGAAAAGCGGGGTTAGAGCAGAGGAAAACCAAGAAAAGCTTGGTTAGAAAGGAGGAAAACCAAGAAAAGCGGGGTTAGAGCGGGAGAAAACCAAGGAAAGCGAAGTTAGAGCAGCGGAAATCCAAGAAAAGCATGGTTAGAGTTGAGAAAAACCAAGAAAAGCTGGGTTAGAGCGGAGGAAAACCAAGAAAAGCGGGGTTAGAGCGGAGGAAAACCAAGAAAAGCGATGGTAGAGCGGCGGAAAACCAAGAAAAGCGGGGTTAGAGCGGAGGAAAACCAAGAAAAGGGGGTTAGGGCGGAGGAAAACCCAGAAAAGCGAAGTTAGAGCGGAGTAAAACCCAGAATAGCGAGGTTGGAGCGGAGGAAAACGAAGAAAAGCGGGGTTAGAGCGGAGGAAAACCAAGAAAAGCGGGGTTAGAGCGGAGGAAAACCAAGAAAAGCGATGGTAGAGCAGCGGAAAACCAAGAAAAGCGGGGTTAGAGCGGAGGAAAACCAAGAAAAGCGAGGTTAGAAAGGAGGAAAACCAAGAAAAGCGGGGTTAGAGCGGAAGAAAACCAAGGAAAGCGAAGTTAGAGCAGCGGAAATCCAAGAAAAGCATGGTTAGAGTGGAGAAAAACCAAGAAAAGCTGGGTTAGAGTGGAGGAAAACCAAGAAAAGCGGGGTTAGAGCGGAGGAAAACCAAGAAAAGCGGGGTTAGAGCGGAGGAAAACCAAGAAAAGCGGGGTTAGAGCGGAGGAAAACCAAGAAAAGCGATGGTAGAGCGGCGGAAAACCAAGAAAAGCGGGGTTAGAGCGGAGGAAAACCAAGAAAATGGGGTTAGGGCGGAGGAAAACCCAGAAAAGCGAAGTTAGAGCGGAGTAAAACCCAGAATAGCGAGGTTGGAGCGGAGGAAAACCAAGAAAAGCGGGGTTAGAGCGGAGGAAAGCCAAGATAATCAAGGTTAGAGCGGAGGAAAACCAAGAGAAACGGGGTTAGAGCGGAGAAAAACCAAGAAAAACGAAGTTACAGCGGAGGAAAACCAAGAAAAGCGGGCTTAGAGTGGAGGAAAGCCAAGATAATCAAGGTTAGAGCGAAAGAAAACCAAGAGAAACGGAGTTAGAGCGGAGAAAAACCAAGAAAAGCGAAGTTACAGCGGAGGAAAACCAAGAAAAGCGGGGTTAGTGCGGTGTAAAACAAAGAAAAGCGGGGTTAGTGCGGAGGAAAGCCAAGAAAAGTGGGATAAGAGCGGAGAAAAACCAAGATAATCGGGGTTAGAGCGAAGGAAAACCAATAAAAAGAAGTTAGAGAGGAAGAAAGCAAAGAAAAGCGCGGTTAGAGCAGCAGAAATCCAAGAAAAGCATGGTTAGAGTGGAGAAAAACCAAGAAAAGCTGGGTTAGAGTGGAGAAAAAGCAAGAAAAGTGGGGTTAGAGCGGAGGAAAACCAAGAAAAGCAGGGTTAGAGCGGAGGAAAACCAAGAAAAGCGAAGTTAGAGTGGAGTAAAACCAAGAAAAGCGGAATAAGTGCTGATGAAAACCAAGAAAAGCAGGGTTAGAGCGGAGGAAAACGAAGTAAAGCGAAGTTAGAGCAGCGGAAATCCAAGAAATCTATGGTTAGAATGGAGAAAAACCAAGAAAAGCTGGGTTAGAGTAGAGGAAAACCAAGAAAAGCGGGGTTAGAGCGGAGGAAAACCAAGAAAACCGGGGATAGAGTGTAGGAAAACCAAGAAAAGCGATGGTAGAGCGGCGGAAAACAAATATAATCAAGGTTAGAGCGAAGGAAAACCAAGAAAAGCGGGGTTAGAGCGGAGGAAAACCAAGAAAACCGGGAATAGAGTGTAGGAAAACCAAGAAAAGCGATGGTAGAGCGGCGGAAAACAAATATAATCAAGGTTAGAGCGAAGGAAAACCAAGAAAAGCGGGGTTAGAGCGGAGGAAAACCATGAAAAGCTGGGTTAGAGCGGAGGAAAACCAAGAAAAGAGAGGTTCATGCGGATGAAAACCAAGAAATGAGGGGTTAGAGCGGAGGAAAACCAAGAAAAGCAGAGTTAGAACGGAAGAAAACCAAGAAAAGCGGGGTTAGAGAGCAGGAAAACCAAGATAATCGGGGTTAGAGCGGAGGAAAACCAATAAAAAGAAGTTAGAGAGGAAGAAAACAAAGAAATACGCAGTTAGAGCAGCAGAAATCCAAGTGTGCCCCGGTGGCGCAGTGGTTAAAGATGCCACCATGCAACACTGGGGCCCGGAGTTCGAATCCCCCCTGTGGCGCAAGTGGTAGAAATGCCGCTCTGCTACACAGAGGCTCGAATCCCGGGGGCCGGACTCGATGATCTCTAAAGTCCCTTCCAACCCGCACGAAATTATGAAACTATGAAACTATGAAAAGCGTGGTTAGAGTGGACTAAAACCAGGAAAAGCGGGGTTAGAGCAGAGGAAAACCAAGAAAAGCTTGGTTAGAAAGGAGGAAAACCAAGAAAAGCGGGGTTATAGCGGGAGAAAACCAAGGAAAGCGAAGTTAGAGCAGCGGAAATCCAAGAAAAGCATGGTTAGAGTTGAGAAAAACCAAGAAAAGCTGGGTTAGAGCGGAGGAAAACCAAGAAAAGCGGGGTTAGAGCGGAGGAAAACCAAGAAAAGCGATGGTAGAGCGGCGGAAAACCAAGAAAAGCGGGGTTAGAGCGGAGGAAAACCAAGAAAATGGGGTTAGGGCGGAGGAAAACCCAGAAAAGCGAAGTTAGAGCGGAGTAAAACCCAGAATAGCGAGGTTGGAGCGGAGGAAAACGAAGAAAAGCGGGGTTAGAGCGGAGGAAAACCAAGAAAAGCGGGGTTAGAGCGGAGGAAAACCAAGAAAAGCGGGCTTAGAGTGGAGGAAAGCCAAGATAATCAAGGTTAGAGCGAAAGAAAACCAAGAGAAACGGAGTTAGAGCGGAGAAAAACCAAGAAAAGCGAAGTTACAGCGGAGGAAAACCAAGAAAAGCGGGGTTAGTGCGGTGTAAAACAAAGAAAAGCGGGGTTAGTGCGGAGGAAAACCAAGAAAAGTGGGATAAGAGCGGAGAAAAACCAAGATAATCGGGGTTAGAGCGAAGGAAAACCAATAAAAAGAAGTTAGAGAGGAAGAAAGCAAAGAAAAGCGCGGTTAGAGCAGCAGAAATCCAAGAAAAGCATGGTTAGAGTGGAGAAAAACCAAGAAAAGCTGGGTTAGAGTGGAGAAAAAGCAAGAAAAGTGGGGTTAGAGCGGAGGAAAACCAAGAAAAGCGAAGTTACAGCGGAGGAAAACCAAGAAAAGCGAAGTTAGAGTGGAGTAAAACCAAGAAAAGCGGAATAAGTGCTGATGAAAACCAAGAAAAGCAGGGTTAGAGCGGAGGAAAACGAAGTAAAGCGAAGTTAGAGCAGCGGAAATCCAAGAAATCTATGGTTAGAATGGAGAAAAACCAAGAAAAGCTGGGTTAGAGTAGAGGAAAACCAAGAAAAGCGGGGTTAGAGCGGAGGAAAACCAAGAAAAACGGGGTTAGAGCGGAGGAAAACCAAGAAAACCGGGGATAGAGTGTAGGAAAACCAAGAAAAGCGATGGTAGAGCGGCGGAAAACAAATATAATCAAGGTTAGAGCGAAGGAAAACCAAGAAAAGCGGGGTTAGAGCGGAGGAAAACCAAGAAAACCGGGGATAGAGTGTAGGAAAACCAAGAAAAGCGATGGTAGAGCGGCGGAAAACAAATATAATCAAGGTTAGAGCGAAGGAAAACCAAGAAAAGCGGGGTTAGAGCGGAGGAAAACCATGAAAAGCTGGGTTAGAGCGGAGGAAAACCAAGAAAAGCGATGGTAGAGCGGCGGAAAACAAATATAATCAAGGTTAGAGCGAAGGAAAACCAAGAAAAGCGGGGTTAGAGCGGAGGAAAACCATGAAAAGCTGGGTTAGAGCGGAGGAAAACCAAGAAAAGCGAGGTTAGAAAGGAGGAAAACCAAGAAAAGCGGGGTTAGAGCGGAAGAAAACCAAGGAAAGCGAAGTTAGAGCAGCGAAAATCCAAGAAAAGCATGGTTAGAGTGGAGAAAAACCAAGAAAAGCTGGGTTAGAGCGGAGGAAAACCAAGAAAAGCGGGATTAGAGCGGAGGAAAACCAAGAAAAGCGATGGTAGAGCGGCGGAAAACCAAGAAAAGCGGGGTTAGAGCGGAGGAAAACCAAGAAAAGGGGGTTAGGGCGGAGGAAAACCAAGAAAAGCGAAGTTAGAGCGGAGTAAAACCCAGAATAGCGAGGTTGGAGCGGAGGAAAACCAAGAAAAGCGGGGTTAGAGCGGAGGAAAGCCAAGATAATCAAGGTTAGAGTGGAGGAAAACCAAGAGAAACGGGGTTAGAGCAGAGAAAAACCAAGAAAAGCGAAGTTACAGAGGAGGAAAACCAAGAAAAGTGGGGTTAGAGTGGAGGAAAGCCAAGATAATCAAGGTTAGAGCAGAAGAAAACCAAGAGAAACGGGGTTAGAGCGGAGAAAAACCAAGAAAAGCGAAGTTACAGCGGAGGAAAACCAAGAAAAGCGGGGTTAGTGCGGTGTAAAACAAAGAAAAGCGGGGTTAGTGCGGAGGAAAACCAAGAAAAGCTGGGTTAGAGCGGAGGAAAACCAAGAAAAGAGAGGTTCATGCGGATGAAAACCAAGAAATGAGGGGTTAGAGCGGAGGAAAACCAAGAAAAGGAGAGTTAGAACGGAGGAAAACCAAGAAAAGCGGGTTTAGAGAGCAGGAAAACCAAGATAATCGGGGTTAGAGCGGAGGAAAACCAATAAAAAGAAGTTAGAGAGGAAGAAAACAAAGAAAAGCGCGGTTAGAGCAGCAGAAATCCAAGTGTGCCCCGGTGGCGCAGTGGTTAAAGATGCCGCCAGGCAACACTGGGGCCCGGAGTTCGAATCCCCCCTGTGGCGCAAGTGGTAGAAGTGCCGCTCTGCTACACAGAGGCTCGAATCCCGGGGGCCGGACTCGATGATCTCTAAAGTCCCTTCCAACCCGCACGAAATTATGAAACTATGAAACTATGAAAAGCGTGGTTAGAGTGGACTAAAACCAGGAAAAGCGGGGTTAGAGCAGAGGAAAACCAAGAAAAGCGAGGTTAGAAAGGAGGAAAACCAAGAAAAGCGGGGTTAGAGCGGAAGAAAACCAAGGAAAGCGAAGTTAGAGCAGCGGAAATCCAAGAAAAGCATGGTTAGAGTGGAGAAAAACCAAGAAAAGCTGGGTTAGAGCGGAGGAAAACCAAGAAAAGCGGGGTTAGAGCGGAGGAAAACCAAGAAAAGCGGGGTTAGAGCGGAGGAAAACCAAGAAAAGCGGGGTTAGAGCGGAGGAAAACCAAGAAAAGCGGGGTTAGAGCGGAGGAAAACCAAGAAAAGGGGGTTAGGGCGGAGGAAAACCCAGAAAAGCGAAGTTAGAGCGGAGTAAAACCCAGAATAGCGAGGTTGGAGCGGAGGAAAACCAAGAAAAGCGGGGTTAGAGCGGAGGAAAGCCAAGATAATCAAGGTTAGAGCGGAGGAAAACCAAGAGAAACGGGGTTAGAGCGGAGAAAAACCAAGAAAAACGAAGTTACAGCGGAGGAAAACCAAGAAAAGCGGGCTTAGAATGGAGGAAAGCCAAGATAATCAAGGTTAGAGCGAAAGAAAACCAAGAGAAACGGAGTTAGAGCGGAGAAAAACCAAGAAAAGCGAAGTTACAGCGGAGGAAAACCAAGAAAAGCGGGGTTAGTGCGGTGTAAAACAAAGAAAAGCGGGGTTAGTGCGGAGGAAAACCAAGAAAAGTGGGATAAGAGCGGAGAAAAACCAAGATAATCGGGGTTAGAGCGAAGGAAAACCAATAAAAAGAAGTTAGAGAGGAAGAAAGCAAAGAAAAGCGCGGTTAGAGCAGCAGAAATCCAAGAAAAGCATGGTTAGAGTGGAGAAAAACCAAGAAAAGCTGGGTTAGAGTGGAGAAAAAGCAAGAAAAGTGGGGTTAGAGCGGAGGAAAACCAAGAAAAGCGAAGTTACAGCGGAGGAAAACCAAGAAAAGCGAAGTTAGAGTGGAGTAAAACCAAGAAAAGCGGAATAAGTGCTGATGAAAACCAAGAAAAGCAGGGTTAGAGCGGAGGAAAACGAAGTAAAGCGAAGTTAGAGCAGCGGAAATCCAAGAAATCTATGGTTAGAATGGAGAAAAACCAAGAAAAGCTGGGTTAGAGTAGAGGAAAACCAAGAAAAGCGGGGTTAGAGCGGAGGAAAACCAAGAAAAGCGGGGTTAGAGCGGAGGAAAACCAAGAAAACCGGGGATAGAGTGTAGGAAAACCAAGAAAAGCGATGGTAGAGCGGCGGAAAACAAATATAATCAAGGTTAGAGCGAAGGAAAACCAAGAAAAGCGGGGTTAGAGCGGAGGAAAACCATGAAAAGCTGGGTTAGAGCGGAGGAAAACCAAGAAAAGAGAGGTTCATGCGGATGAAAACCAAGAAATGAGGGGTTAGAGCGGAGGAAAACCAAGAAAAGCAGAGTTAGAACGGAAGAAAACCAAGAAAAGCGGGGTTAGAGAGCAGGAAAACCAAGATAATCGGGGTTAGAGCGGAGGAAAACCAATAAAAAGAAGTTAGAGAGGAAGAAAACAAAGAAAAGCGCGGTTAGAGCAGCAGAAATCCAAGTGTGCCCCGGTGGCGCAGTGGTTAAAGATGCCGCCATGCAACACTGGGGCCCGGAGTTCGAATCCCCCCTGTGGCGCAAGTGGTAGAAATGCCGCTCTGCTACACAAAGGCTCGAATCCCGGGGGCCGGACTCGATGATCTCTAAAGTCCCTTCCAACCCGCACGAAATTATGAAACTATGAAACTATGAAAAGCGTGGTTAGAGTGGACTAAAACCAGGAAAAGCGGGGTTAGAGCAGAGGAAAACCAAGAAAAGCTTGGTTAGAAAGGAGGAAAACCAAGAAAAGCGGGGTTAGAGCGGGAGAAAACCAAGGAAAGCGAAGTTAGAGCAGCGGAAATCCAAGAAAAGCATGGTTAGAGTTGAGAAAAACCAAGAAAAGCTGGGTTAGAGCGGAGGAAAACCAAGAAAAGCGGGGTTAGAGCGGAGGAAAACCAAGAAAAGCGATGGTAGAGCGGCGGAAAACCAAGAAAAGCGGGGTTAGAGCGGAGGAAAACCAAGAAAAGGGGGTTAGGGCGGAGGAAAACCCAGAAAAGCGAAGTTAGAGCGGAGTAAAACCCAGAATAGCGAGGTTGGAGCGGAGGAAAACGAAGAAAAGCGGGGTTAGGGCGGAGGAAAACCAAGAAAAGCGGGGTTAGAGCGGAGGAAAACCAAGAAAAGCGGGGTTAGAGAGGAGGAAAACCGAGAAAAGCGATGGTAGAGCAGCGGAAAACCAAGAAAAGCGGGGTTAGAGCGGAGGAAAACCAAGAAAAGCGAGGTTAGAAAGGAGGAAAACCAAGAAAAGCGGGGTTAGAGCGGAAGAAAACCAAGGAAAGCGAAGTTAGAGCAGCGGAAATCCAAGAAAAGCATGGTTAGAGTGGAGAAAAACCAAGAAAAGCTGGGTTAGAGCGGAGGAAAACCAAGAAAAGCGGGGTTAGAGCGGAGGAAAACCAAGAAAAGCGGGGTTAGAGCGGAGGAAAACCAAGAAAAGCGGGGTTAGAGCGGAGGAAAACCAAGAAAAGCGATGGTAGAGCGGCGGAAAACCAAGAAAAGCGGGGTTAGAGCGGAGGAAAACCAAGAAAATGGGGTTAGGGCGGAGGAAAACCCAGAAAAGCGAAGTTAGAGCGGAGTAAAACCCAGAATAGCGAGGTTGGAGCGGAGGAAAACCAAGAAAAGCGGGGTTAGAGCGGAGGAAAGCCAAGATAATCAAGGTTAGAGCGGAGGAAAACCAAGAGAAACGGGGTTAGAGCGGAGAAAAACCAAGAAAAACGAAGTTACAGCGGAGGAAAACCAAGAAAAGCGGGCTTAGAGTGGAGGAAAGCCAAGATAATCAAGGTTAGAGCGAAAGAAAACCAAGAGAAACGGAGTTAGAGCGGAGAAAAACCAAGAAAAGCGAAGTTACAGCGGAGGAAAACCAAGAAAAGCGGGGTTAGTGCGGTGTAAAACAAAGAAAAGCGGGGTTAGTGCGGAGGAAAACCAAGAAAAGTGGGATAAGAGCGGAGAAAAACCAAGATAATCGGGGTTAGAGCGAAGGAAAACCAATAAAAAGAAGTTAGAGAGGAAGAAAGCAAAGAAAAGCGCGGTTAGAGCAGCAGAAATCCAAGAAAAGCATGGTTAGAGTGGAGAAAAACCAAGAAAAGCTGGGTTAGAGTGGAGAAAAAGCAAGAAAAGTGGGGTTAGAGCGGAGGAAAACCAAGAAAAGCGAAGTTACAGCGGAGGAAAACCAAGAAAAGCGAAGTTAGAGTGGAGTAAAACCAAGAAAAGCGGAATAAGTGCTGATGAAAACCAAGAAAAGCAGGGTTAGAGCGGAGGAAAACGAAGTAAAGCGAAGTTAGAGCAGCGGAAATCCAAGAAATCTATGGTTAGAATGGAGAAAAACCAAGAAAAGCTGGGTTAGAGTAGAGGAAAACCAAGAAAAGCGGGGTTAGAGCGGAGGAAAACCAAGAAAAACGGGGTTAGAGCGGAGGAAAACCAAGAAAACCGGGGATAGAGTGTAGGAAAACCAAGAAAAGCGATGGTAGAGCGGCGGAAAACAAATATAATCAAGGTTAGAGCGAAGGAAAACCAAGAAAAGCGGGGTTAGAGCGGAGGAAAACCAAGAAAACCGGGGATAGAGTGTAGGAAAACCAAGAAAAGCGATGGTAGAGCGGCGGAAAACAAATATAATCAAGGTTAGAGCGAAGGAAAACCAAGAAAAGCGGGGTTAGAGCGGAGGAAAACCATGAAAAGCTGGGTTAGAGCGGAGGAAAACCAAGAAAAGCGATGGTAGAGCGGCGGAAAACAAATATAATCAAGGTTAGAGCGAAGGAAAACCAAGAAAAGCGGGGTTAGAGCGGAGGAAAACCAAGAAAAGCGATGGTAGAGCGGCGGAAAACCAAGAAAAGCGGGGTTAGAGCGGAGGAAAACCAAGAAAATGGGGTTAGGGCGGAGGAAAACCCAGAAAAGCGAAGTTAGAGCGGAGTAAAACCCAGAATAGCGAGGTTGGAGCGGAGGAAAACCAAGAAAAGCGGGGTTAGAGCGGAGGAAAGCCAAGATAATCAAGGTTAGAGCGGAGGAAAACCAAGAGAAACGGGGTTAGAGCGGAGAAAAACCAAGAAAAACGAAGTTACAGCGGAGGAAAACCAAGAAAAGCGGGCTTAGAGTGGAGGAAAGCCAAGATAATCAAGGTTAGAGCGAAAGAAAACCAAGAGAAACGGAGTTAGAGCGGAGAAAAACCAAGAAAAGCGAAGTTACAGCGGAGGAAAACCAAGAAAAGCGGGGTTAGTGCGGTGTAAAACAAAGAAAAGCGGGGTTAGTGCGGAGGAAAACCAAGAAAAGTGGGATAAGAGCGGAGAAAAACCAAGATAATCGGGGTTAGAGCGAAGGAAAACCAATAAAAAGAAGTTAGAGAGGAAGAAAGCAAAGAAAAGCGCGGTTAGAGCAGCAGAAATCCAAGAAAAGCATGGTTAGAGTGGAGAAAAACCAAGAAAAGCTGGGTTAGTGTGGAGAAAAAGCAAGAAAAGTGGGGTTAGAGCGGAGGAAAACCAAGAAAAGCGAAGTTACAGCGGAGGAAAACCAAGAAAAGCGAAGTTAGAGTGGAGTAAAACCAAGAAAAGCGGAATAAGTGCTGATGAAAACCAAGAAAAGCAGGGTTAGAGCGGAGGAAAACGAAGTAAAGCGAAGTTAGAGCAGCGGAAATCCAAGAAATCTATGGTTAGAATGGAGAAAAACCAAGAAAAGCTGGGTTAGAGTAGAGGAAAACCAAGAAAAGCGGGGTTAGAGCGGAGGAAAACCAAGAAAAGCGGGGTTAGAGCGGAGGAAAACCAAGAAAACCGGGGATAGAGTGTAGGAAAACCAAGAAAAGCGATGGTAGAGCGGCGGAAAACAAATATAATCAAGGTTAGAGCGAAGGAAAACCAAGAAAAGCGGGGTTAGAGCGGAGGAAAACCATGAAAAGCTGGGTTAGAGCGGAGGAAAACCAAGAAAAGAGAGGTTCATGCGGATGAAAACCAAGAAATGAGGGGTTAGAGCGGAGGAAAACCAAGAAAAGCAGAGTTAGAACGGAAGAAAACCAAGAAAAGCAGGGTTAGAGAGCAGGAAAACCAAGATAATCGGGGTTAGAGCGGAGGAAAACCAATAAAAAGAAGTTAGAGAGGAAGAAAACAAAGAAAAGCGCGGTTAGAGCAGCAGAAATCCAAGTGTGCCCCGGTGGCGCAGTGGTTAAAGATGCCGCCATGCAACACTGGGGCCCGGAGTTCGAATCCCCCCTGTGGCGCAAGTGGTAGAAATGCCGCTCTGCTACACAAAGGCTCGAATCCCGGGGGCCGGACTCGATGATCTCTAAAGTCCCTTCCAACCCGCACGAAATTATGAAACTATGAAACTATGAAAAGCGTGGTTAGAGTGGACTAAAACCAGGAAAAGCGGGGTTAGAGCAGAGGAAAACCAAGAAAAGCTTGGTTAGAAAGGAGGAAAACCAAGAAAAGCGGGGTTAGAGCGGGAGAAAACCAAGGAAAGCGAAGTTAGAGCAGCGGAAATCCAAGAAAAGCATGGTTAGAGTTGAGAAAAACCAAGAAAAGCTGGGTTAGAGCGGAGGAAAACCAAGAAAAGCGGGGTTAGAGCGGAGGAAAACCAAGAAAAGCGATGGTAGAGCGGCGGAAAACCAAGAAAAGCGGGGTTAGAGCGGAGGAAAACCAAGAAAAGGGGGTTAGGGCGGAGGAAAACCCAGAAAAGCGAAGTTAGAGCGGAGTAAAACCCAGAATAGCGAGGTTGGAGCGGAGGAAAACGAAGAAAAGCGGGGTTAGAGCGGAGGAAAACCAAGAAAAGCGGGGTTAGAGCGGAGGAAAACCAAGAAAAGCGATGGTAGAGCAGCGGAAAACCAAGAAAAGCGGGGTTAGAGCGGAGGAAAACCAAGAAAAGCGAGGTTAGAAAGGAGGAAAACCAAGAAAAGTGGGGTTAGAGCGGAAGAAAACCAAGGAAAGCGAAGTTAGAGCAGCGGAAATCCAAGAAAAGCATGGTTAGAGTGGAGAAAAACCAAGAAAAGCTGGGTTAGAGTGGAGGAAAACCAAGAAAAGCGGGGTTAGAGCGGAGGAAAACCAAGAAAAGCGGGGTTAGAGCGGAGGAAAACCAAGAAAAGCGGGGTTAGAGCGGAGGAAAACCAAGAAAAGCGATGGTAGAGCGGCGGAAAACCAAGAAAAGCGGGGTTAGAGCGGAGGAAAACCAAGAAAATGGGGTTAGGGCGGAGGAAAACCCAGAAAAGCGAAGTTAGAGCGGAGTAAAACCCAGAATAGCGAGGTTGGAGCGGAGGAAAACCAAGAAAAGCGGGGTTAGAGCGGAGGAAAGCCAAGATAATCAAGGTTAGAGCGGAGGAAAACCAAGAGAAACGGGGTTAGAGCGGAGAAAAACCAAGAAAAACGAAGTTACAGCGGAGGAAAACCAAGAAAAGCGGGCTTAGAGTGGAGGAAAGCCAAGATAATCAAGGTTAGAGCGAAAGAAAACCAAGAGAAACGGAGTTAGAGCGGAGAAAAACCAAGAAAAGCGAAGTTACAGCGGAGGAAAACCAAGAAAAGCGGGGTTAGTGCGGTGTAAAACAAAGAAAAGCGGGGTTAGTGCGGAGGAAAGCCAAGAAAAGTGGGATAAGAGCGGAGAAAAACCAAGATAATCGGGGTTAGAGCGAAGGAAAACCAATAAAAAGAAGTTAGAGAGGAAGAAAGCAAAGAAAAGCGCGGTTAGAGCAGCAGAAATCCAAGAAAAGCATGGTTAGAGTGGAGAAAAACCAAGAAAAGCTGGGTTAGAGTGGAGAAAAAGCAAGAAAAGTGGGGTTAGAGCGGAGGAAAACCAAGAAAAGCAGGGTTAGAGCGGAGGAAAACCAAGAAAAGCGAAGTTAGAGTGGAGTAAAACCAAGAAAAGCGGAATAAGTGCTGATGAAAACCAAGAAAAGCAGGGTTAGAGCGGAGGAAAACGAAGTAAAGCGAAGTTAGAGCAGCGGAAATCCAAGAAATCTATGGTTAGAATGGAGAAAAACCAAGAAAAGCTGGGTTAGAGCGGAGGAAAACCAAGAAAAGCGGGGTTAGAGCGGAGGAAAACCAAGAAAACCGGGGATAGAGTGTAGGAAAACCAAGAAAAGCGATGGTAGAGCGGCGGAAAACAAATATAATCAAGGTTAGAGCGAAGGAAAACCAAGAAAAGCGGGGTTAGAGCGGAGGAAAACCAAGAAAACCGGGAATAGAGTGTAGGAAAACCAAGAAAAGCGATGGTAGAGCGGCGGAAAACAAATATAATCAAGGTTAGAGCGAAGGAAAACCAAGAAAAGCGGGGTTAGAGCGGAGGAAAACCATGAAAAGCTGGGTTAGAGCGGAGGAAAACCAAGAAAAGAGAGGTTCATGCGGATGAAAACCAAGAAATGAGGGGTTAGAGCGGAGGAAAACCAAGAAAAGCAGAGTTAGAACGGAAGAAAACCAAGAAAAGCGGGGTTAGAGAGCAGGAAAACCAAGATAATCGGGGTTAGAGCGGAGGAAAACCAATAAAAAGAAGTTAGAGAGGAAGAAAACAAAGAAATACGCAGTTAGAGCAGCAGAAATCCAAGTGTGCCCCGGTGGCGCAGTGGTTAAAGATGCCACCATGCAACACTGGGGCCCGGAGTTCGAATCCCCCCTGTGGCGCAAGTGGTAGAAATGCCGCTCTGCTACACAGAGGCTCGAATCCCGGGGGCCGGACTCGATGATCTCTAAAGTCCCTTCCAACCCGCACGAAATTATGAAACTATGAAACTATGAAAAGCGTGGTTAGAGTGGACTAAAACCAGGAAAAGCGGGGTTAGAGCAGAGGAAAACCAAGAAAAGCTTGGTTAGAAAGGAGGAAAACCAAGAAAAGCGGGGTTATAGCGGGAGAAAACCAAGGAAAGCGAAGTTAGAGCAGCGGAAATCCAAGAAAAGCATGGTTAGAGTTGAGAAAAACCAAGAAAAGCTGGGTTAGAGCGGAGGAAAACCAAGAAAAGCGGGGTTAGAGCGGAGGAAAACCAAGAAAAGCGATGGTAGAGCGGCGGAAAACCAAGAAAAGCGGGGTTAGAGCGGAGGAAAACCAAGAAAATGGGGTTAGGGCGGAGGAAAACCCAGAAAAGCGAAGTTAGAGCGGAGTAAAACCCAGAATAGCGAGGTTGGAGCGGAGGAAAACGAAGAAAAGCGGGGTTAGAGCGGAGGAAAACCAAGAAAAGCGGGGTTAGAGCGGAGGAAAACCAAGAAAAGCGGGCTTAGAGTGGAGGAAAGCCAAGATAATCAAGGTTAGAGCGAAAGAAAACCAAGAGAAACGGAGTTAGAGCGGAGAAAAACCAAGAAAAGCGAAGTTACAGCGGAGGAAAACCAAGAAAAGCGGGGTTAGTGCGGTGTAAAACAAAGAAAAGCGGGGTTAGTGCGGAGGAAAACCAAGAAAAGTGGGATAAGAGCGGAGAAAAACCAAGATAATCGGGGTTAGAGCGAAGGAAAACCAATAAAAAGAAGTTAGAGAGGAAGAAAGCAAAGAAAAGCGCGGTTAGAGCAGCAGAAATCCAAGAAAAGCATGGTTAGAGTGGAGAAAAACCAAGAAAAGCTGGGTTAGAGTGGAGAAAAAGCAAGAAAAGTGGGGTTAGAGCGGAGGAAAACCAAGAAAAGCGAAGTTACAGCGGAGGAAAACCAAGAAAAGCGAAGTTAGAGTGGAGTAAAACCAAGAAAAGCGGAATAAGTGCTGATGAAAACCAAGAAAAGCAGGGTTAGAGCGGAGGAAAACGAAGTAAAGCGAAGTTAGAGCAGCGGAAATCCAAGAAATCTATGGTTAGAATGGAGAAAAACCAAGAAAAGCTGGGTTAGAGTAGAGGAAAACCAAGAAAAGCGGGGTTAGAGCGGAGGAAAACCAAGAAAAGCGGGGTTAGAGCGGAGGAAAACCAAGAAAACCGGGGATAGAGTGTAGGAAAACCAAGAAAAGCGATGTTAGAGCGGCGGAAAACAAATATAATCAAGGTTAGAGCGAAGGAAAACCAAGAAAAGCGGGGTTAGAGCGGAGGAAAACCATGAAAAGCTGGGTTAGAGCGGAGGAAAACCAAGAAAAGAGAGGTTCATGCGGATGAAAACCAAGAAATGAGGGGTTAGAGCGGAGGAAAACCAAGAAAAGCAGAGTTAGAACGGAAGAAAACCAAGAAAAGCGGGGTTAGAGAGCAGGAAAACCAAGATAATCGGGGTTAGAGCGGAGGAAAACCAATAAAAAGAAGTTAGAGAGGAAGAAAACAAAGAAAAGCGCGGTTAGAGCAGCAGAAATCCAAGTGTGCCCCGGTGGCGCAGTGGTTAAAGATGCCACCATGCAACACTGGGGCCCGGAGTTCGAATCCCCCCTGTGGCGCAAGTGGTAGAAATGCCGCTCTGCTACACAGAGGCTCGAATCCCGGGGGCCGGACTCGATGATCTCTAAAGTCCCTTCCAACCCGCACGAAATTATGAAACTATGAAACTATGAAAAGCGTGGTTAGAGTGGACTAAAACCAGGAAAAGCGGGGTTAGAGCAGAGGAAAACCAAGAAAAGCGAGGTTAGAAAGGAGGAAAACCAAGAAAAGCGGGGTTATAGCGGGAGAAAACCAAGGAAAGCGAAGTTAGAGCAGCGGAAATCCAAGAAAAGCATGGTTAGAGTTGAGAAAAACCAAGAAAAGCTGGGTTAGAGCGGAGGAAAACCAAGAAAAGCGGGGTTAGAGCGGAGGAAAACCAAGAAAAGCGATGGTAGAGCGGCGGAAAACCAAGAAAAGCGGGGTTAGAGCGGAGGAAAACCAAGAAAAGGGGGTTAGGGCGGAGGAAAACCCAGAAAAGCGAAGTTAGAGCGGAGTAAAACCCAGAATAGCGAGGTTGGAGAGGAGGAAAACGAAGAAAAGCGGGGTTAGAGCGGAGGAAAACCAAGAAAAGCGGGGTTAGAGCGGAGGAAAACCAAGAAAAGCGGGGTTAGAGCGGAGGAAAACCAAGAAAAGCGATGGTAGAGCAGCGGAAAACCAAGAAAAGCGGGGTTAGAGCGGAAGAAAACCAAGGAAAGCGAAGTAAGAGCAGCGGAAATCCAAGAAAAGCATGGTTAGAGTGGAGAAAAACCAAAAAAAGCTGGGTTAGAGCGGAGGAAAACCAAGAAAAGCGGGGTTAGAGCGGAGGAAAACCAAGAAAAGCGAAGTTACAGCGGAGGAAAACGAAGAAAAGCGGGGTTAGTGCGGTGTAAAACAAAGAAAAGCGGGGTTAGTGCGGAAGAAAACCAAGAAAAGCTGGGTTAGAGCGGAGGAAAACCAAGAAAAGAGAGGTTCATGCGGATGAAAACCAAGAAATGAGGGGTTAGAGCGGAGGAAAACCAAGAAAAGGAGAGTTAGAACGGAGGAAAACCAAGAAAAGCGGGTTTAGAGAGCAGGAAAACCAAGATAATCGGGGTTAGAGCGGAGGAAAACCAATAAAAAGAAGTTAGAGAGGAAGAAAACAAAGAAAAGCGCGGTTAGAGCAGCAGAAATCCAAGTGTGCCCCGGTGGCGCAGTGGTTAAAGATGCCGCCATGCAACACTGGGGCCCGGAGTTCGAATCCCCCCTGTGGCGCAAGTGGTAGAAGTGCCGCTCTGCTACACAGAGGCTCGAATCCCGGGGGCCGGACTCGATGATCTCTAAAGTCCCTTCCAACCCGCACGAAATTATGAAACTATGAAACTATGAAAAGCGTGGTTAGAGTGGACTAAAACCAGGAAAAGCGGGGTTAGAGCAGAGGAAAACCAAGAAAAGCGAGGTTAGAAAGGAGGAAAACCAAGAAAAGCGGGGTTAGAGCGGAAGAAAACCAAGGAAAGCGAAGTTAGAGCAGCGGAAATCCAAGAAAAGCATGGTTAGAGTGGAGAAAAACCAAGAAAAGCTGGGTTAGAGCGGAGGAAAACCAAGAAAAGCGGGGTTAGAGCGGAGGAAATCCAAGAAAAGCGGGGTTAGAGCGGCGGAAAACCAAGAAAAGCGATGGTAGAGCGACGGAAAACCAAGAAAAGCGGGGTTAGAGCGGAGGAAAACCAAGAAAAGGGGGTTAGGGCGGAGGAAAACCCAGAAAAGCGAAGTTAGAGCGGAGTAAAACCCAGAATAGCGAGGTTGGAGCGGAGGAAAACCAAGAAAAGCGGGCTTAGAGCGGAGGAAAGCCAAGAAAAGCGGGGTTAGAGCGGAGGAAAACCAAGAAAAGCGGGGTTAGAGCGGAGGAAAACCAAGAAAAGCGATGGTAGAGCGGCGGAAAACCAAGAAAAGCGGGGTTAGAGCGGAGGAAAACCAAGAAAAGGGGGTTAGGGCGGAGGAAAACCCAGAAAAGCGAAGTTAGAGCGGAGTAAAACCCAGAATAGCGAGGTTGGAGCAGAGGAAAACCAAGAAAAGCGGGGTTAGAGCGGAGGAAAGCCAAGATAATCAAGGTTAGAGCGGAGGAAAACCAAGAGAAACGGGGTTAGAGAGGAGAAAAACCAAGAAAAGCGAAGTTAAAGAGGAGGAAAACCAAGAAAAATGGGGTTAGAGTGGAGGAAAGCCAAGATAATCAAGGTTAGAGCAGAAGAAAACCAAGAGAAACGGGGTTAGAGCGGAGAAAAACCAAGAAAAGCGAAGTTACAGCGGAGGAAAACCAAGAAAAGCGGGGTTAGTGCGGTGTAAAACAAAGAAAAGCAGGGTTAGTGCGGAGGAAAACCAAGAAAAGCTGGGTTAGAGCGGAGGAAAACCAAGAAAAGAGAGGTTCATGCGGATGAAAACCAAGAAATGAGGGGTTAGAGCGGAGGAAAACCAAGAAAAGGAGAGTTAGAACGGAGGAAAACCAAGAAAAGCGGGTTTAGAGAGCAGGAAAACCAAGATAATCGGGGTTAGAGCGGAGGAAAACCAATAAAAAGAAGTTAGAGAGGAAGAAAACAAAGAAAAGCGCGGTTAGAGCAGCAGAAATCCAAGTGTGCCCCCGTGGCGCAGTGGTTAAAGATGCCGCCATGCAACACTGGGGCCCGGAGTTCGAATCCCCCCTGTGGCGCAAGTGGTAGAAATGCCGCTCTGCTACACAGAGGCTCGAATCCCGGGGGCCGGACTCGATGATCTCTAAAGTCCCTTCCAACCCGCACGAAATTATGAAACTATGAAACTATGAAAAGCGTGGTTAGAGTGGACTAAAACCAGGAAAAGCGGGGTTAGAGCAGAGGAAAACCAAGAAAAGCTTGGTTAGAAAGGAGGAAAACCAAGAAAAGCGGGGTTAGAGCGGGAGAAAACCAAGGAAAGCGAAGTTAGAGCAGCGGAAATCCAAGAAAAGCATGGTTAGAGTTGAGAAAAACCAAGAAAAGCTGGGTTAGAGCGGAGGAAAACCAAGAAAAGCGGGGTTAGAGCGGAGGAAAACCAAGAAAAGCGATGGTAGAGCGGCGGAAAACCAAGAAAAGCGGGGTTAGAACGGAGGAAAACCAAGAAAAGGGGGTTAGGGCGGAGGAAAACCCAGAAAAGCGAAGTTAGAGCGGAGTAAAACCCAGAATAGCAAGGTTGGAGCGGAGGAAAACGAAGAAAAGCGGGGTTAGAGCGGAGGAAAACCAAGAAAAGCGGGGTTAGAGCGGAGGAAAACCAAGAAAAGCGGGGTTAGAGCGGAGGAAAACCAAGAAAAGCGATGGTAGAGCAGCGGAAAACCAAGAAAAGCGGGGTTAGAGCAGAAGAAAACCAAGGAAAGCGAAGTAAGAGCAGCGGAAATCCAAGAAAAGCATGGTTAGAGTGGAGAAAAACCAAGAAAAGCTGGGTTAGAGCGGAGGAAAACCAAGAAAAGCGGGGTTAGAGCGGAGGAAAACCAAGAAAAGCGAAGTTACAGCGGAGGAAAACGAAGAAAAGCGGGGTTAGTGCGGTGTAAAACAAAGAAAAGCGGGGTTAGTGCGGAAGAAAACCAAGAAAAGCTGGGTTAGAGCGGAGGAAAACCAAGAAAAGAGAGGTTCATGCGGATGAAAACCAAGAAATGAGGGGTTAGAGCGGAGGAAAACCAAGAAAAGGAGAGTTAGAACGGAGGAAAACCAAGAAAAGCGGGTTTAGAGAGCAGGAAAACCAAGATAATCGGGGTTAGAGCGGAGGAAAACCAATAAAAAGAAGTTAGAGAGGAAGAAAACAAAGAAAAGCGCGGTTAGAGCAGCAGAAATCCAAGTGTGCCCCGGTGGCGCAGTGGTTAAAGATGCCGCCATGCAACACTGGGGCCCGGAGTTCGAATCCCCCCTGTGGCGCAAGTGGTAGAAGTGCCGCTCTGCTACACAGAGGCTCGAATCCCGGGGGCCGGACTCGATGATCTCTAAAGTCCCTTCCAACCCGCACGAAATTATGAAACTATGAAACTATGAAAAGCGTGGTTAGAGTGGACTAAAACCAGGAAAAGCGGGGTTAGAGCAGAGGAAAACCAAGAAAAGCGAGGTTAGAAAGGAGGAAAACCAAGAAAAGCGGGGTTAGAGCGGAAGAAAACCAAGGAAAGCGAAGTTAGAGCAGCGGAAATCCAAGAAAAGCATGGTTAGAGTGGAGAAAAACCAAGAAAAGCTGGGTTAGAGCGGAGGAAAACCAAGAAAAGCGGGGTTAGAGCGGAGGAAAACCAAGAAAAGCGGGGTTAGAGCGGAGGAAAACCAAGAAAAGCGATGGTAGAGCGGCGGAAAACCAAGAAAAGCGGGGTTAGAGCGGAGGAAAACCAAGAAAAGGGGGTTAGGGCGGAGGAAAACCCAGAAAAGCGAAGTTAGAGCGGAGTAAAACCCAGAATAGCGAGGTTGGAGCAGAGGAAAACCAAGAAAAGCGGGGTTAGAGCGGAGGAAAGCCAAGATAATCAAGGTTAGAGCGGAGGAAAACCAAGAGAAACGGGGTTAGAGAGGAGAAAAACCAAGAAAAGCGAAGTTAAAGAGGAGGAAAACCAAGAAAAATGGGGTTAGAGTGGAGGAAAGCCAAGATAATCAAGGTTAGAGCAGAAGAAAACCAAGAGAAACGGGGTTAGAGCGGAGAAAAACCAAGAAAAGCGAAGTTACAGCGGAGGAAAACCAAGAAAAGCGGGGTTAGTGCGGTGTAAAACAAAGAAAAGCAGGGTTAGTGCGGAGGAAAACCAAGAAAAGCTGGGTTAGAGCGGAGGAAAACCAAGAAAAGAGAGGTTCATGCGGATGAAAACCAAGAAATGAGGGGTTAGAACGGAGGAAAACCAAGAAAAGCGGGTTTAGAGAGCAGGAAAACCAAGATAATCGGGGTTAGAGCGGAGGAAAACCAATAAAAAGAAGTTAGAGAGGAAGAAAACAAAGAAAAGCGCGGTTAGAGCAGCAGAAATCCAAGTGTGCCCCCGTGGCGCAGTGGTTAAAGATGCCGCCATGCAACACTGGGGCCCGGAGTTCGAATCCCCCCTGTGGCGCAAGTGGTAGAAATGCCGCTCTGCTACACAGAGGCTCGAATCCCGGGGGCCGGACTCGATGATCTCTAAAGTCCCTTCCAACCCGCACGAAATTATGAAACTATGAAACTATGAAAAGCGTGGTTAGAGTGGACTAAAACCAGGAAAAGCGGGGTTAGAGCAGAGGAAAACCAAGAAAAGCTTGGTTAGAAAGGAGGAAAACCAAGAAAAGCGGGGTTAGAGCGGGAGAAAACCAAGGAAAGCGAAGTTAGAGCAGCGGAAATCCAAGAAAAGCATGGTTAGAGTTGAGAAAAACCAAGAAAAGCTGGGTTAGAGCGGAGGAAAACCAAGAAAAGCGGGGTTAGAGCGGAGGAAAACCAAGAAAAGCGATGGTAGAGCGGCGGAAAACCAAGAAAAGCAGGGTTAGAGCGGAGGAAAACCAAGAAAAGGGGGTTAGGACGGAGGAAAACCCAGAAAAGCGAAGTTAGAGCGGAGTAAAACCCAGAATAGCGAGGTTGGAGCGGAGGAAAACCAAGAAAAACGGGGTTAGAGCGGAGGAAAGCCAAGATAATCAAGGTTAGAGAGGAGGAAAACCAAGAGAAACGGGGTTAGAGCGGAGAAAAACCAAGAAAAGCGAAGTTACAGCGGAGGAAAACCAAGAAAAGCGGGGTTAGAGTGGAGGAAAGCCAAGATAATCAAGGTTAGAGCGAAAGAAAACCAAGAGAAACGGAGTTAGAGCGGAGAAAAACCTAGAAAAGCGAAGTTACAGTGGAGGAAAACCAAGAAAAGCGGGGTTAGTGCGTTGTAAAACAAAGAAAAGCGGGGTTAGTGCGGAGGAAAACCAAGAAAAGTGGGATAAGAGCGGAGAAAAACCAAGATAATCGGGGTTAGAGCGAAGGAAAACAAATAAAAAGAAGTTAGAGAGGAAGAAAGCAAAGAAAAGCGCGGTTAGAGCAGCAGAAATCCAAGAAAAGCATGGTTAGAGTGGAGAAAAACCAAGAAAAGCTGGGTTACAGTGGAGAAAAACCAAGATAATCGGGGTTAGAGCGGAGGAAAACCAAGAAAAGCGAAGTTAGAGCGGAGGAAATCCAAGAAAAGCATGGTTAGAGTGGAGAAAAACCAAGAAAAGCTGGGTTAGAGCAGAGGATAACCAAGAAAAGCAGGGTTAGAGCGGAGGAAAACCAAGAAAAGCGGGGTTAGAGCGGAGAAAAACCAAGAAAAGTGGGTTAGAGCGGAGGAAAACCATGAAAAGCGGGGTTAGAGCGGAGGAAAACCAAGAAAAGCGGGATTAGAGAGGAGGAAAACCTAGAAAAGTGAACTTAGAGCGGAGGAAAACCAAGAAAACCGGGGATAGAGTGTAGGAAAACCAAGAAAAGCGATGGTAGAGCGGCGGAAAACCAATATAATCAAGGTTAGAGCGAAGGAAAACCAAGAAAAGCGGGGTTAGAGCGGTGGAAAACCAAGAAAAGCTGGGATAGAGCGGAGGAAAACCAAGAAAAGAGAGGTTCATGCGGATGAAAACCAAGAAATGAGGGGTTAGAGCGGAGGAAAACCAAGAAAAGCAGAGTTAGAACGGAAGAAAACCAAGAAAAGCGGGGTTAGAGAGCAGGAAAACCAAGATAATCGGGGTTAGAGCGGAGGAAAACCAATAAAAAGAAGTTAGAGAGGAAGAAAACAAAGAAAAGCACGGTTAGAGCAGCAGAAATCCAAGTGTGCCCCGGTGGCGCAGTGGTTAAAGATGCCGCCATGCAACACTGGGGCCCGGAGTTCGAATCCCCCCTGTGGCGCAAGTGGTAGAAATGCCGCTCTGCTACACAGAGGCTCGAATCCCGGGGGCCGGACTCGATGATCTCTAAAGTCCCTTCCAACCCGCACGAAATTATGAAACTATGAAACTATGAAAAGCGTGGTTAGAGTGGACTAAAACCAGGAAAAGCGGGGTTAGAGCAGAGGAAAACCAAGAAGAGCTTGGTTAGAAAGGAGGAAAACCAAGAAAAGCGGGGTTAGAGCGGGAGAAAACCAAGGAAAGCGAAGTTAGAGCAGCAGAAATCCAAGAAAAGCATGGTTAGAGTTGAGAAAAACCAAGAAAAGCTGGGTTAGAGCGGAGGAAAACCAAGAAAAGCGGGGTTAGAGCGGAGGAAAACCAAGAAAAGCGATGGTAGAGCGGCGGAAAACCAAGAAAAGCGGGGTTAGAGCGGAGGAAAACCAAGAAAAGGGTGTTAGGGCGGAGGAAAACCCAGAAAAGCGAAGTTAGAGCGGAGTAAAACCCAGAATAGCGAGGTTGGAGCGGAGGAAAACGAAGAAAAGCGGGGTTAGAGCGGAGGAAAGCCAAGATAATCAAGGTTAGAGCGGAGGAAAACCAAGAGAAACGGGGTTAGAGCGGAGAAAAACCAAGAAAAGCGAAGTTACAGCGGAGGAAAACCAAGAAAAGCGGGGTTAGAGTGGAGGAAAGCCAAGATAATCAAGGTTAGAGCGGAAGAAAACCAAGAGAAACGAGGTTAGAGCGGAGAAAAACCAAGAAAAGCGAAGTTACAGCGGAGGAAAACCAAGAAAAGCGGGGTTAGTGTGTTGTAAAACAAAGAAAAGCGGGGTTAGTGCGGAGGAAAACCAAGAAAAGTGGGATAAGAGCGGAGAAAAACCAAGATAATCGGGGTTAGAGCGAAGGAAAACCAATAAAAAGAAGTTAGAGAGGAAGAAAGCAAAGAAAAGCGCGGTTAGAGCAGCAGAAATCCAAGAAAAGCATGGTTAGAGTGGAGAAAAACCAAGAAAAGCTGGGTTACAGTGGAGAAAAACCAAGATAATCGGGGTTAGAGCGGAGGAAAACCAAGAAAAGCGAAGTTAGAGCGGAGGAAATCCAAGAAAAGCATGGTTAGAGTGGAGAAAAACCAAGAAAAGCTGGGTTAGAGCAGAGGAAAACCAAGAAAAGCAGGGTTAGAGCGGAGGAAAACCAAGAAAAGCGGGATTAGAGAGGAGGAAAACCGAGAAAAGTGAACTTAGAGCGGAGGAAAACCAAGAAAACCGGGGATAGAATGTAGGAAAACCAAGAAAAGCGATGGTAGAGCGGTGGAAAACCAATATAATCAAGGTTAGAGCGAAGGAAAACCAAGAAAAGCGGGGTTAGAGCGGAGGAAAACCAAGAAAAGCTGGGTTAGAGCGGAGGAAAACCAAGAAAAGAGAGGTTCATGCGGATGAAAACCAAGAAATGAGGGGTTAGAGCGGAGGAAAACCAAGAAAAGCAGAGTTAGAACGGAAGAAAACCATGAAAAGCGGGGTTAGAGAGCAGGAAAACCAAGATAATCGGGGTTAGAGCGGAGGAAAACCAATAAAAAGAAGTTAGAGAGGAAGAAAACAAAGAAAAGCGCGGTTAGAGCAGCAGAAATCCAAGTGTGCCCCGGTGGCGCAGTGGTTAAAGATGCCGCCATGCAACACTGGGGCCCGGAGTTCGAATCCCCCCTGTGGCGCAAGTGGTAGAAATGCCGCTCTGCTACACAGAGGCTCGAATCCCGGGGGCCGGACTCGATGATCTCTAAAGTCCCTTCCAACCCGCACGAAATTATGAAACTATGAAACTATGAAAAGCGTGGTTAGAGTGGACTAAAACCAGGAAAAGCGGGGTTAGAGCAGAGGAAAACCAAGAAAAGCTTGGTTAGAAAGGAGGAAAACCAAGAAAAGCGGGGTTAGAGCGGGAGAAAACCAAGGAAAGCGAAGTTAGAGCAGCGGAAATCCAAGAAAAGCATGGTTAGAGTTGAGAAAAACCAAGAAAAGCTGGGTTAGAGCGGAGGAAAACCAAGAAAAGCGGGGTTAGAGCGGAGGAAAACCAAGAAAAGCGATGGTAGAGCGGCGGAAAACCAAGAAAAGCGGGGTTAGAGCGGAGGAAAACCAAGAAAAGGGGGTTAGGGCGGAGGAAAACCAAGAAAAGCGAAGTTAGAGCGGAGTAAAACCCAGAATAGCGAGGTTGGAGCGGAGGAAAACCAAGAAAAGCGGGGTTAGAGCGGAGGAAAGCCAAGATAATCAAGGCTAGAGCGGAGGAAAACCAAGAGAAACGGAGTTAGAGCGGAGAAAAACCAAGAAAAGCGAAGTTACAGAGGAGGAAAACCAAGAAAAGTGGGGTTAGAGTGGAGGAAAGCCAAGATAATCAAGGTTAGAGCAGAAGAAAACCAAGAGAAACGGGGTTAGAGCGAAGAAAAACCAAGAAAAGCGAAGTTACAGCGGAGGAAAACCAAGAAAAGCGGGGTTAGTGCGGTGTAAAACAAAGAAAAGCGGGGTTAGTGCAGAGGAAAACCAAGAAAAGCTGGGTTAGAGCGGAGGAAAACCAAGAAAAGAGAGGTTCATGCGGATGAAAACCAAGAAATGAGGGGTTAGAGCGGAGGAAAACCAAGAAAAGGAGAGTTAGAACGGAGGAAAACCAAGAAAAGCGGGTTTAGAGAGCAGGAAAACCAAGATAATCGGGGTTAGAGCGGAGGAAAACCAATAAAAAGAAGTTAGAGAGGAAGAAAACAAAGAAAAGCGCGGTTAGAGCAGCAGAAATCCAAGTGTGCCCCGGTGGCGCAGTGGTTAAAGATGCCGCCATGCAACACTGGGGCCCGGAGTTCGAATCCCCCCTGTGGCGCAAGTGGTAGAAGTGCCGCTCTGCTACACAGAGGCTCGAATCCCGGGGGCCGGACTCGATGATCTCTAAAGTCCCTTCCAACCCGCACGAAATTATGAAACTATGAAACTATGAAAAGCGTGGTTAGAGTGGACTAAAACCAGGAAAAGCGGGGTTAGAGCAGAGGAAAACCAAGAAAAGCGAGGTTAGAAAGGAGGAAAACCAAGAAAAGCGGGGTTAGAGCGGAAGAAAACCAAGGAAAGCGAAGTTAGAGCAGCGGAAATCCAAGAAAAGCATGGTTAGAGTGGAGAAAAACCAAGAAAAGCTGGGTTAGAGCGGAGGAAAACCAAGAAAAGCGGGGTTAGAGCGGAGGAAATCCAAGAAAAGCGGGGTTAGAGCGGCGGAAAACCAAGAAAAGCGATGGTAGAGCGACGGAAAACCAAGAAAAGCGGGGTTAGAGCGGAGGAAAACCAAGAAAAGGGGGTTAGGGCGGAGGAAAACCCAGAAAAGCGAAGTTAGAGCGGAGTAAAACCCAGAATAGCGAGGTTGGAGCGGAGGAAAACCAAGAAAAGCGGGCTTAGAGCGGAGGAAAGCCAAGATAATCAAGGTTAGAGCGAAAGAAAACCAAGAGAAACGGGGTTAGAGCGGAGAAAAACCAAGAAAAACGAAGTTACAGCGGAGGAAAACCAAGAAAAGCGGGGTTAGTGCGTTGTAAAACAAAGAAAAGCGGGGTTAGTGCGGAGGAAAACCAAGAAAAGTGGGATAAGAGCGGAGAAAAACCAAGATAATCGGGGTTATAGCGAAGGAAAACCAATAAAAAGAAGTTAGAGAGGAAGAAAGCAAAGAAAAGCGCGGTTAGAGCAGCAGAAATCCAAGAAAAGCATGGTTAGAGTGGATAAAAACCAAGAAAAGCTGGGTTACAGTGGAGAAAAACCAAGATAATCGGGGTTAGAGCGGAGGAAAACCAAGAAAAGCGAAGTTAGAGCGGAGGAAATCCAAGAAAAGCATGGTTAGAGTGGAGAAAAACCAAGAAAAGCTGGGTTAGAGCAGAGGAAAACCAAGAAAAGCAGGGTTAGAGCGGAGGAAAACCAAGAAAAGCGGGGTTAGAGCGGAGGAAAACCAAGAAAAGCGGGATTAGAGAGGAGGAAAACCGAGAAAAGTGAACTTAGAGCGGAGGAAAACCAAGAAAACCGGGGATAGAGTGTAGGAAAACCAAGAAAAGCGATGGTAGAGCGGCGGAAAACCAATATAATCAAGGTTAGAGCGAAGGAAAACCAAGAAAAGCGGGGTTAGAGCGGAGGAAAACCAAGAAAAGCTGGGTTAGAGCGGAGGAAAACCAAGAAAAGAGAGGTTCATGCGGATGAAAACCAAGAAATGAGGGGTTAGAGCGGAGGAAAACCAAGAAAAGCAGAGTTAGAACGGAAGAAAACCAAGAAAAGCGGGGTTAGAGAGCAGGAAAACCAAGATAATCGGGGTTAGAGCGGAGGAAAACCAATAAAAAGAAGTTAGAGAGGAAGAAAACAAAGAAAAGCGCGGTTAGAGCAGCAGAAATCCAAGTGTGCCCCGGTGGCGCAGTGGTTAAAGATGCCGCCATGCAACACTGGGGCCCGGAGTTCGAATCCCCCCTGTGGCGCAAGTGGTAGAAGTGCCGCTCTGCTACACAGAGGCTCGAATCCCGGGGGCCGGACTCGATGATCTCTAAAGTACCTTCCAATCCGCACGAAATTATGAAACTATGAAACTATGAAAAGCGTGGTTAGAGTGGACTAAAACCAGGAAAAGCGGGGTTAGAGCAGAGGAAAACCAAGAAAAGCGAGGTTAGAAAGGAGGAAAACCAAGAAAAGCGGGGTTAGAGCGGAAGAAAACCAAGGAAAGCGAAGTTAGAGCAGCGGAAATCCAAGAAAAGCATGGTTAGAGTGGAGAAAAACCAAGAAAAGCTGGGTTAGAGCGGAGGAAAACCAAGAAAAGCGGGGTTAGAGCAAAGGAAAACCAAGAAAAGCGGGGTTAGAGCGGAGGAAAACCAAGAAAAGCGGGGTTAGAGCGGAGGAAAACCAAGAAAAGCGATGGTAGAGCGGCGGAAAACCAAGAAAAGCGGGGTTAGAGCGGAGGAAAACCAAGAAAAGGGGGTTATGGCGGAGGAAAACCCAGAAAAGCGAAGTTAGAGCGGAGTAAAACCCAGAATAGCGAGGTTGGAGCGGAGGAAAACCAAGAAAAGCGGGGTTAGAGCGGAGGAAAGCCAAGATAATCAAGGTTAGTGCGGAGGAAAACCAAGAGAAACGGGGTTAGAGCGGAGAAAAACCAAGAAAAGCAAAGTTACAGAGGAGGAAAACCAAGAAAAGTGGGGTTAGAGTGGAGGAAAGCCAAGATAATCAAGGTTAGAGCAGAAGAAAACCAAGAGAAACGGGGTTAGAGCGGAGAAAAACCAAGAAAAGCGAAGTTACAGCGGAGGAAAACCAAGAAAAGCGGGGTTAGTGCGGTGTAAAACAAAGAAAAGCGGGGTTAGTGCAGAGGAAAACCAAGAAAAGCTGGGTTAGAGCGGAGGAAAACCAAGAAAAGAGAGGTTCATGCGGATGAAAACCAAGAAATGAGGGGTTAGAGCGAAGGAAAACCAAGAAAAGGAGAGTTAGAACGGAGGAAAACCAAGAAAAGCGGGTTTAGAGAGCAGGAAAACCAAGATAATCGGGGTTAGAGCGGAGGAAAACCAATAAAAAGAAGTTAGAGAGGAAGAAAACAAAGAAAAGCGCGGTTAGAGCAGCAGAAATCCAAGTGTGCCCCGGTGGCGCAGTGGTTAAAGATGCCGCCATGCAACACTGGGGCCCGGAGTTCGAATCCCCCCTGTTGCGCAAGTGGTAGAAGTGCCGCTCTGCTACACAGAGGCTCGAATCCCGGGGGCCGGACTCGATGATCTCTAAAGTCCCTTCCAACCCGCACGAAATTATGAAACTATGAAACTATGAAAAGCGTGGTTAGAGTGGACTAAAACCAGGAAAAGCGGGGTTAGAGCAGAGGAAAACCAAGAAAAGCGAGGTTAGAAAGGAGGAAAACCAAGAAAAGCGGGGTTAGAGCGGAAGAAAACCAAGAAAAGCGGGGTTAGAGCGGAGGAAAACCAAGAAAAGCGATGGTAGAGCGGCGGAAAACCAAGAAAAGCGGGGTTAGAGCGGAGGAAAACCAAGAAAAGGGGGTTAGGGCGGAGGAAAACCCAGAAAAGCGAAGTTAGAGCGGAGTAAAACCCAGAATAGCGAGGTTGGAGCGGAGGAAAACCAAGAAAAGCGGGGTTAGAGCGGAGGAAAGCCAAGATAATCAAGGTTAGAGCGGAGGAAAACCAAGAGAAACGGGGTTAGAGCGGAGAAAAACCAAGAAAAACGAAGTTACAGCGGAGGAAAACCAAGAAAAGCGGGCTTAGAGTGGAGGAAAGCCAAGATAATCAAGGTTAGAGCGAAAGAAAACCAAGAGAAACGGAGTTAGAGCGGAGAAAAACCAAGAAAAGCGAAGTTACAGCGGAGGAAAACCAAGAAAAGCGGGGTTAGTGCGTTGTAAAACAAAGAAAAGCGGGGTTAGTGCGGAGGAAAACCAAGAAAAGTGGGATAAGAGCGGAGAAAAACCAAGATAATCGGGGTTAGAGCGAAGGAAAACCAATAAAAAGAAGTTAGAGAGGAAGAAAGCAAAGAAAAGCGCGGTTAGAGCAGCAGAAATCCAAGAAAAGCATGGTTAGAGTGGAGAAAAACCAAGAAAAGCTGGGTTAGAGTGGAGAAAAAGCAAGAAAAGTGGGGTTAGAGCGGAGGAAAACCAAGAAAAGCGAAGTTACAGCGGAGGAAAACCAAGAAAAGCGAAGTTAGAGTGGAGTAAAACCAAGAAAAGCGGAATAAGTGCTGATGAAAACCAAGAAAAGCAGGGTTAGAGCGGAGGAAAACGAAGTAAAGCGAAGTTAGAGCAGCGGAAATCCAAGAAATCTATGGTTAGAATGGAGAAAAACCAAGAGAAGCTGGGTTAGAGTAGAGGAAAACCAAGAAAAGCGGGGTTAGAGCGGAGGAAAACCAAGAAAAGCGGGGTTAGAGCGGAGGAAAACCAAGAAAACCGGGGATAGAGTGTAGGAAAACCAAGAAAAGCGATGGTAGAGCGGCGGAAAACAAATATAATCAAGGTTAGAGCGAAGGAAAACCAAGAAAAGCGGGGTTAGAGCGGAGGAAAACCATGAAAAGCTGGGTTAGAGCGGAGGAAAACCAAGAAAAGAGAGGTTCATGCGGATGAAAACCAAGAAATGAGGGGTTAGAGCGGAGGAAAACCAAGAAAAGCAGAGTTAGAACGGAAGAAAACCAAGAAAAGCGGGGTTAGAGAGCAGGAAAACCAAGATAATCGGGGTTAGAGCGGAGGAAAACCAATAAAAAGAAGTTAGAGAGGAAGAAAACAAAGAAAAGCGCGGTTAGAGCAGCAGAAATCCAAGTGTGCCCCGGTGGCGCAGTGGTTAAAGATGCCGCCATGCAACACTGGGGCTCGGAGTTCGAATCCCCCCTGTGGCGCAAGTGGTAGAAATGCCGCTCTGCTACACAGAGGCTCGAATCCCGGAGGCCGGACTCGGTGATCTCTAAAGTCCCTTCCAACCCGCACGAAATTATGAAACTATGAAACTATGAAAAGCGTGGTTAGAGTGGACTAAAACCAGGAAAAGCGGGGTTAGAGCAGAGGAAAACCAAGAAGAGCTTGGTTAGAAAGGAGGAAAACCAAGAAAAGCGGGGTTAGAGCGGGAGAAAACCAAGGAAAGCGAAGTTAGAGCAGCGGAAATCCAAGAAAAGCATGGTTAGAGTTGAGAAAAACCAAGAAAAGCTGGGTTAGAGCGGAGGAAAACCAAGAAAAGCGGGGTTAGAGCGGAGGAAAACCAAGAAAAGCGATGGTAGAGCGGCGGAAAACCAAGAAAAGCGGGGTTAGAGCGGAGGAAAACCAAGAAAAAGGGGTTAGGGCGGAGGAAAACCCAGAAAAGCGAAGTTAGAGCGGAGTAAAACCCAGAATAGCGAGGTTGGAGCGGAGGAAAACCAAGAAAAGCGGGGTTAGAGCGGAGGAAAGCCAAGATAATCAAGGTTAGAGCGGAGGAAAACCAAGAGAAACGGGGTTAGAGCGGAGAAAAACCAAGAAAAGCGAAGTTAGAGCGGAGGAAAACCAAGAAAAACGGGGTTAGAGTGGAGGAAAGCCAAGATAATCAAGGTTAGAGCGAAAGAAAACCAAGAGAAACGGAGTTAGAGCGGAGAAAAACCAAGAAAAGCGAAGTTACAGCGGAGGAAAACCAAGAAAAGCGGGGTTAGTGCGTTGTAAAACAAAGAAAAGCGGGGTTAGTGCGGAGGAAAACCAAGAAAAGTGGGATAAGAGCGGAGAAAAACCAAGATAATCGGGGTTAGAGCGAAGGAAAACCAATAAAAAGAAGTTAGAGAGGAAGAAAGCAAAGAAAAGCGCTGTTAGAGCAGCAGAAATCCAAGAAAAGCATGGTTAGAGTGGAGAAAAACCAAGAAAAGCTGGGTTACAGTGGAGAAAAACCAAGATAATCGGGGTTAGAGCGGAGGAAAACCAAGAAAAGCGAAGTTAGAGCGGAGGAAATCCAAGAAAAGCATGGTTAGAGTGGAGAAAAACCAAGAAAAGCTGGGTTAGAGCAGAGGAAAACCAAGAAAAGCAGGGTTAGAGCGGAGGAAAACCAAGAAAAGCGAGGTTAGAGCGGAGGAAAACCAAGAAAAGCGGGATTAGAGAGGAGGAAAACCTAGAAAAGTGAACTTAGAGCGGAGGAAAACCAAGAAAACCGGGGATAGAGTGTAGGAAAACCAAGAAAAGCGATGGTAGAGCGGCGGAAAACCAATATAATCAAGGTTAGAGCGAAGGAAAACCAAGAAAAGCGAGGTTAGTGCGGTGTAAAACCAAGAAAAGCGGGATTAGAGAGGAGGAAAACCTAGAAAAGTGAACTTAGAGCGGAGGAAAACCAAGAAAACCGGGGATAGAGTGTAGGAAAACCAAGAAAAGCGATGGTAGAGCGGCGGAAAACCAATATAATCAAGGTTAGAGCGAAGGAAAACCAAGAAAAGCGGGGTTAGAGTGGAGGAAAACCAAGAAAAGCTGGGTTAGAGCGGAGAAAAACCAAGATAATCGGGGTTAGAGCGGAGGAAAACCAATAAAAAGAAGTTAGAGAGGAAGAAAACAAAGAAAAGCGCGGTTAGAGCAGCAGAAATCCAAGTGTGCCCCGGTGGCGCAGTGGTTAAAGATGCCGCCATACAACACTGGGGCCCGGAGTTCGAATCCCCCCTGTGGCGCAAGTGGTAGAAGTGCCGCTCTGCTACAGAGAGGCTCGAATCCCGGGGGCCGGACTCGATGATCTCTAAAGTCCCTTCCAACCCGCACGAAATTATGAAACTATGAAACTATGAAAAGCGTGGTTAGAGTGGACTAAAACCAGGAAAAGCGGGGTTAGAGCGAAGGAAAGCCAAGATAATCAAGGTTAGAGCGGAGGAAAACCAAGAGAAACGGGGTTAGAGCGGAGAAAAACCAAGAAAAGCGAAGTTACAGCGGAGGAAAACCAAGAAAAGCGGGGTTAGAGTGGAGGAAAGCCAAGATAATCAAGGTTAGAGCGGAAGAAAACCAAGAGAAACGGGGTTAGAGCGGAGAAAAACCAAGAAAAGCGAAGTTACAGCGCAGGAAAACCAAGAAAAGCGGGGTTTGTGCGGAGGAAAACCGAGAAAAGTGGGATAAGAGCGGAGAAAAACCAAGATAATCGGGGTTAGAGCGAAGGAAAACCAATAAAAAGAAGTTAGAGAGGAAGAAAGCAAAGAAAAGCGCGGTTAGAGCAGCAGAAATCCAAGAAAAGCATGGTTAGAGTGGAGAAAAACCAAGAAAAGCTGGGTTAGAGTGGAGAAAAAGCAAGAAAAGTGGGGTTAGAGCGGAGGAAAACCAAGAAAAGCGAAGTTACAGCGGAGGAAAACCAAGAAAAGCGAAGTTAGAGTGGAGTAAAACCAAGAAAAGCGGAATAAGTGCTGAGGAAAACCAAGAAAAGCAGGGTTAGAGCGGAGGAAAACCAAGTAAAGCGAAGTTAGAGCAGCGGAAATCCAAGAAAACTATGGTTAGAATGGAGAAAAACCAAGAAAAGCTGGGTTAGAGCAGAGGAAAACCAAGAAAAGCGGGGTTAGAGCGGAGGAAAACCAAGAAAAGCGGGGTTAGAGCGGAGGAAAACCAAGAAAAACGGGATTAGAGAGGAGGAAAACCAAGAAAAGTGAACTTAGAGCGGAGGAAAACCAAGAAAACCGGGGATAGAGTGTAGGAAAACCAAGAAAAGCGATGGTAGAGCGGCGGAAAACCAATATAATCAAGGTTAGAGCGAAGGAAAACAAAGAAAGGCGGGGTTAGAGCGGAGGAAAACCAAGAAAAGCTGGGTTAGAGCGGAGAAAAACCAAGATAATCGGGGTTAGAGCAAAGGAAAACCAATAAAAAGAATTTAGAGAGGAAGAAAGCAAAGAAAAGCGCGGTTAGAGCAGCAGAAATCCAAGAAAAGCATGGTTAGAGTGGAGAAAAACCAAGAAAAGCTTGGTTACAGTGGAGAAAAACCAAGATAATCGGGGTTAGAGCGGAGGAAAACCAAGAAAAGCGAAGTTAGAGCAAAGGAAATCCAAGAAAAGCATGGTTAGAGTGGAGAAAAACCAAGAAAAGCTGGGTTAGAGCAGAGGAAAACCAAGAAAAGCAGGGTTAGAGCGGAGGAAAACCAAGAAAAGCGGGGTTGGAGCGGAGGAAAACCAAGAAAAGCGGGATTAGAGAGGAGGAAAACCGAGAAAAGTGAACTTAGAGCGGAGGAAAACCAAGAAAACCGGGGATAGAGCGTAGGAAAACCAAGAAAAGCGATGGTAGAGCGGCGGAAAACCAGTATAATCAAGGTTAGAGCGAAGGAAAACCAAGAAAAGCGGGGTTAGAGCGGAGGAAAACCAAGAAAAGCAGGGTTAGAGCGGAGGAAAACCAGGAAAAGAGAGGTTCATGCGGATGAAAACCAAGAAATGAGGGGTTAGAGCGGAGGAAAACCAAGAAAAGCAGAGTTAGAACGGAAGAAAACCAAGAAAAGCGGGGTTAGAGAGCAGGAAAACCAAGATAATCGGGGTTAGAGCGGAGGAAAACCAATAAAAAGAAGTTAGAGAGGAAGAAAACAAAGAAAAGCGCGGTTAGAGCAGCAGAAATCCAAGTGTGCCCCGGTGGCGCAGTGGTTAAAGATGCCGCCATGCAACACTGGGGCCCGGAGTTCGAATCCCCCCTGTGGCGCAAGTGGTAGAAATGCCGCTCTGCTACACAGAGGCTCGAATCCCGGGGGCCGGACTCCATGATCTCTAAAGTCCCTTCCAACCCGCACGAAATTATGAAACTATGAAACTATGAAAAGCGTGGTTAGAGTGGACTAAAACCAGGAAAAGCGGGGTTAGAGCAGAGGAAAACCAAGAAAAGCGAGGTTAGAAAGGAGGAAAACCAAGAAAAGCGGGGTTAGAGCGGAAGAAAACCAAGGAAAGCGAAGTTAGAGCAGCCGAAATCCAAGAAAAGCATGGTTAGAGTGGAGAAAAACCAAGAAAAGCTGGGTTAGAGCGGAGGAAAACGAAGAAAAGCGGGGTTAGAGCGGAGGAAAACCAAGAAAAGCGGGGTTAGAGCGGAGGAAAACCAAGAAAAGCGATGGTAGAGCGGCGGAAAACCAAGAAAAGCGGGGTTAGAGCGGAGGAAAACCAAGAAAAAAGGGTTAGGGCGGAGGAAAACCCAGAAAAGCGAAGTTAGAGCGGAGTAAAACCCAGAATAGCGAGGTTGGAGCGGAGGAAAACCAAGAAAAGCGGGGTTAGAGCGGAGGAAAGCCAAGATAATCAAGGTTAGAGCGGAGGAAAACCAAGAGAAACAGGGTTAGAGCGGAGAAAAACCAAGAAAAGCATAGTTACAGAGGAGGAAAACCAAGAAAAGTGGGGTTAGAGTGGAGGAAAGCCAAGATAATCAAGGTTAGAGCAGAAGAAAACCAAGAGAAACGGGGTTAGAGCGGAGAAAAACCAAGAAAAGCGAGGTTACAGCGGAGGAAAACCAAGAAAAGAGAGGTTCATGCGGATGAAAACCAAGAAATGAGGGGTTAGAGCGGAGGAAAACAAAGAAAAGGAGAGTTAGAACGGAGGAAAACCAAGAAAAGCGGGTTTAGAGAGCAGGAAAACCAAGATAATCGGGGTTAGAGCGGAGGAAAACCAATAAAAAGAAGTTAGAGAAGAAGAAAACAAAGAAAAGCGCGGTTAGAGCAGCAGAAATCCAAGAAAAGCATGGTTAGAGTGGAGAAAAACCAAGAAAAGCTGGGTTAGAGTGGAGAAAAAGCAAGAAAAGTGGGGTTAGAGCGGAGGAAAACCAAGAAAAGCGAAGTTACAGCGGAGGAAAACCAAGAAAAGCGAAGTTAGAGTGGAGTAAAACCAAGAAAAGCGGAATAAGTGCTGAGGAAAACCAAGAAAAGCAGGGTTAGAGCGGAGGAAAACGAAGTAAAGCGAAGTTAGAGCAGCGGAAATCCAAGAAATCTATGGTTAGAATGGAGAAAAACCAAGAAAAGCTGGGTTAGAGTAGAGGAAAACCAAGAAAAGCGGGGTTAGAGCGGAGGAAAACCAAGAAAAGCGGGGTTAGAGCGGAGGAAAACCAAGAAAAGCGGGGTTAGAGCGGAGGAAAACCAAGAAAAGCGATGGTAGAGCGGCGGAAAACCAAGAAAAGCGGGGTTAGAGCGGAGGAAAACCAAGAAAAGGGGGTTATGGCGGAGGAAAACCCAGAAAAGCGAAGTTAGAGCGGAGTAAAACCCAGAATAGCGAGGTTGGAGCGGAGGAAAACCAAGAAAAGCGGGGTTAGAGCGGAGGAAAGCCAAGATAATCAAGGTTAGTGCGGAGGAAAACCAAGAGAAACGGGGTTAGAGCGGAGAAAAACCAAGAAAAGCAAAGTTACAGAGGAGGGAAACCAAGAAAAGTGGAGTTAGAGTGGAGGAAAGCCATGATAATCAAGGTTAGAGCAGAAGAAAACCAAGAGAAACGGGGTTAGAGCGGAGAAAAACCAAGAAAAGCGAGGTTACAGCGGAGGAAAACCAAGAAAAGCGGGGTTAGTGCGGTGTAAAACAAAGAAAAGCGGGGTTAGTGCGGAGGAAAACCAAGAAAAGCTGGGTTAGAGCGGAGGAAAACCAAGAAAAGAGAGGTTCATGCGGATGAAAACCAAGAAATGAGGGGTTAGAGCGGAGGAAAACCAAGAAAAGGAGAGTTAGAACGGAGGAAAACCAAGAAAAGCGGGTTTAGAGAGCAGGAAAACCAAGATAATCGGGGTTAGAGCGGAGGAAAACCAATAAAAAGAAGTTAGAGAGGAAGAAAACAAAGAAAAGCGCGATTACAGCAGCAGAAATCCAAGAAAAGCATGGTTAGAGTGGAGAAAAACCAAGAAAAGCTGGGTTAGAGTGGAGAAAAAGCAAGAAAAGTGGGGTTAGAGCGGAGGAAAACCAAGAAAAGCGAAGTTACAGCGGAGGAAAACCAAGAAAAGCGAAGTTAGAGTGGAGTAAAACCAAGAAAAGCGGAATAAGTGCTGAGGAAAACCAAGAAAAGCAGGGTTAGAGCGGAGGAAAACCAAGTAAAGCGAAGTCAGAGCAGCGGAAATCCAAGAAATCTATGGTTAGAATGGAGAAAAACCAAGAAAAGCTGGGTTAGAGCAGAGGAAAACCAAGAAAACCGGGGATAGAGTGTAGGAAAACCAAGAAAAGCGATGGTAGAGCGAAGGAAAACCAAGAAAAGCGGGGTTAGAGTGGAGGAAAACCAAGAAAAGCTGGGTTAGAGCGGAGAAAAACCAAGATAATCGGGGTTAGAGCGAAGGAAAACCAATAAAAAGAAGTTAGAGAGGAAGAAAGCAAAGAAAAGCGCGGTTAGAGCAGCAGAAATCCAAGAAAAGCATGGTTAGAGTGGAGAAAAACCAAGAAAAGCTGGGTTACAGTGGAGAAAAACCAAGATAATCGGGGTTAGAGCGGAGGAAAACCAAGAAAAGCGAAGTTAGAGCGGAGGAAATCCAAGAAAAGCGAAGTTAGAGTGGAGAAAAACCAAGAAAAGCTGGGTTAGAGCGGAGGAAAACCAAGAAAAGCGGGGTTAGAGCGGAGGAAAACCAAGAAAAGCGGGATTAGACAGGAGGAAAACCGAGAAAAGTGAACTTAGAGCGGAGGAAAACCAAGAAAACCGGGGATAGAGTGTAGGAAAACCAAGAAAAGCGATGGTAGAGCGGCGGAAAACCAATATAATCAAGGTTAGAGCGAAGGAAAACCAAGAAAAGCGGGGTTAGAGCGGAGGAAAACCAAGAAAAGCTGGGTTAGAGCGGAGGAAAACCAAGAAAAGAGAGGTTCATGCGGATGAAAACCAAGAAATGAGGGGTTAGAGCGGAGGAAAACCAAGAAAAGCAGAGTTAGAACGGAAGAAAACCAAGAAAAGCGGGGTTAGAGAGCAGGAAAACCAAGATAATCGGGGTTAGAGCGGAGGAAAACCAATAAAAAGAAGTTAGAGAGGAAGAAAACAAAGAAAAGCGCGGTTAGAGCAGCAGAAATCCAAGTGTGCCCCGGTGGCGCAGTGGTTAAAGATGCCGCCATGCAACACTGGGGCCCGGAGTTCGAATCCCCCCTGTGGCGCAAGTGGTAGAAATGCCGCTCTGCTACACAGAGGCTCGAATCCCGGGGGCCAGACTCGATGATCTCTAAAGCCCCTTCCAACCCGCACGAAATTATGAAACTATGAAACTATGAAAAGCGTGGTTAGAGTGGACTAAAACCAGGAAAAGCGGGGTTAGAGCAGAGGAAAACCAAGAAAAGCGAGGTTAGAAAGGAGGAAAACCAAGAAAAGCGGGGTTAGAGCGGAAGAAAACCAAGGAAAGCGAAGTTAGAGCAGCGGAAATCCAAGAAAAGCATGGTTAGAGTGGAGAAAAACCAAGAAAAGCTGGGTTAGAGCGAAGGAAAACCAAGAAAAGCGGGGTTAGAGCAAAGGAAAACCAAGAAAAGCGGGGTTAGAGCGGAGGAAAAGCCAAGAAAAGCGGGGTTAGAGCGGAGGAAAACCAAGAAAAGCGATGGTAGAGCGGCGGAAAACCAAGAAAAGCGGGGTTAGAGCGGAGGAAAACCAAGAAAAGCTGGGTTATGGCGGAGGAAAACCCAGAAAAGCGAAGTTAGAGCGGAGTAAAACCCAGAATAGCGAGGTTGGAGAGGAGGAAAGCCAAGATAATCAAGGTTAGAGCAGAAGAAAACCAAGAGAAACGGGGTTAGAGCGGAGAAAAACCAAGAAAAGCGAGGTTACAGCGGAGGAAAACCAAGAAAAGCGGGGTTAGTGCGGTGTAAAACAAAGAAAGGCGGGGTTAGTGCGGAGGAAAACCAAGAAAAGCTGGGTTAGAGCGGAGGAAAACCAAGAAAAGAGAGGTTCATGCGGATGAAAACCAAGAAATGAGGGGTTAGAGCGGAGGAAAACCAAGAAAAGGAGAGTTAGAACGGAGGAAAACCAAGAAAAGCGGGTTTAGAGAGCAGGAAAACCAAGATAATCGGGGTTAGAGCGGAGGAAAACCAATAAAAAGAAGTTAGAGAGGAAGAAAAGAAAGAAAAGCGCGGTTAGAGCAGCAGAAATCCAAGTGTGCCCCGGTGGCGCAGTGGTTAAAGATGCCGCCATGCAACACTGGGGCCCGGAGTTCGAATCCCCCCTGTGGCGCAAGTGGTAGAAGTGCCGCTCTGCTACACAGAGGCTCGAATCCCGGGGGCCGGACTCGATGATCTCTAAAGTACCTTCCAACCCGCACGAAATTATGAAACTATGAAACTATGAAAAGCGTGGTTAGAGTGGACTAAAACCAGGAAAAGCGGGGTTAGAGCAGAGGAAAACCAAGAAAAGCGAGGTTAGAAAGGAGGAAAACCAAGAAAAGCGGGGTTAGAGCGGAAGAAAACCAAGGAAAGCGAAGTTAGAGCAGCGGAAATCCAAGAAAAGCATGGTTAGAGTGGAGAAAAACGAAGAAAAGCTGGGTTAGAGCGAAGGAAAACCAAGAAAAGCGGGGTTAGAGCAAAGGAAAACCAAGAAAAGCGGGGTTAGAGCGGAGGAAAACCAAGAAAAGCGGGGTTAGAGCGGAGGAAAACCAAGAAAAGCGATGGTAGAGCGGCGGAAAACCAAGAAAAGCGGGGTTAGAGCGGAGGAAAACCAAGAAAAGCTGGGTTATGGCGGAGGAAAACCCAGAAAAGCGAAGTTAGTCGGAGTAAAACCCAGAATAGCGAGGTTGGAGAGGAGGAAAGCCAAGATAATCAAGGTTAGAGCAGAAGAAAACCAAGAGAAACGGGGTTAGAGCGGAGAAAAACCAAGAAAAGCGAGGTTACAGCGGAGGAAAACCAAGAAAAGCGGGGTTAGTGCGGTGTAAAACAAAGAAAAGCGGGGTTAGTGCGGAGGAAAACCAAGAAAAGCTGGGTTAGAGCGGAGGAAAACCAAGAAAAGAGAGGTTCATGCGGATGAAAACCAAGAAATGAGGGGTTAGAGCGGAGGAAAACCAAGAAAAGGAGAGTTAGAACGGAGGAAAACCAAGAAAAGCGGGTTTAGAGAGCAGGAAAACCAAGATAATCGGGGTTAGAGCGGAGGAAAACCAATAAAAAGAAGTTAGAGAGGAAGAAAAGAAAGAAAAGCGCGGTTAGAGCAGCAGAAATCCAAGTGTGCCCCGGTGGCGCAGTGGTTAAAGATGCCGCCATGCAACACTGGGGCCCGGAGTTCGAATCCCCCCTGTGGCGCAAGTGGTAGAAGTGCCGCTCTGCTACACAGAGGCTCGAATCCCGGGGGCCGGACTCGATGATCTCTAAAGTACCTTCCAACCCGCACGAAATTATGAAACTATGAAACTATGAAAAGCGTGGTTAGAGTGGACTAAAACCAGGAAAAGCGGGGTTAGAGCAGAGGAAAACCAAGAAAAGCGAGGTTAGAAAGGAGGAAAACCAAGAAAAGCGGGGTTAGAGCGGAAGAAAACCAAGGAAAGCGAAGTTAGAGCAGCGGAAATCCAAGAAAAGCATGGTTAGAGTGGAGAAAAACGAAGAAAAGCTGGGTTAGAGCGAAGGAAAACCAAGAAAAGCGGGGTTAGAGCAAAGGAAAACCAAGAAAAGCGGGGTTAGAGCGGAGGAAAACCAAGAAAAGCGGGGTTAGAGCGGAGGAAAACCAAGAAAAGCGATGGTAGAGCGGCGGAAAACCAAGAAAAGCGGGGTTAGAGCGGAGGAAAACCAAGAAAAGCTGGGTTATGGCGGAGGAAAACCCAGAAAAGCGAAGTTAGTCGGAGTAAAACCCAGAATAGCGAGGTTGGAGAGGAGGAAAGCCAAGATAATCAAGGTTAGAGCAGAAGAAAACCAAGAGAAACGGGGTTAGAGCGGAGAAAAACCAAGAAAAGCGAGGTTACAGCGGAGGAAAACCAAGAAAAGCGGGGTTAGTGCGGTGTAAAACAAAGAAAAGCGGGGTTAGTGCGGAGGAAAACCAAGAAAAGCTGGGTTAGAGCGGAGGAAAACCAAGAAAAGAGAGGTTCATGCGGATGAAAACCAAGAAATGAGGGGTTAGAGCGGAGGAAAACCAAGAAAAGGAGAGTTAGAACGGAGGAAAACCAAGAAAAGCGGGTTTAGAGAGCAGGAAAACCAAGATAATCGGGGTTAGAGCGGAGGAAAACCAATAAAAAGAAGTTAGAGAGGAAGAAAACAAAGAAAAGCGCGGTTAGAGCAGCAGAAATCCAAGAAAAGCATGGTTAGAGTGGAGAAAAACCAAGAAAAGCTGGGTTAGAGTGGAGAAAAAGCAAGAAAAGTGGGGTTAGAGCGGAGGAAAACCAAGAAAAGCGAAGTTACAGCGGAGGAAAACCAAGAAAAGCGAAGTTAGAGTGGAGTAAAACCAAGAAAAGCGGAATAAGTGCTGAGGAAAACCAAGAAAAGCAGGGTTAGAGCGGAGGAAAACCAAGTAAAGCGAAGTTAGAGCAGCGGAAATACAAGAAAAGCATGGTTAGAGTGGAGAAAAACCAAGAAAAGCGGGGTTAGAGCGGAGGAAAACCAAGAAAAGCGGGGTTAGAGCAAAGGAAAACCAAGAAAAGCGGGGTTAGAGCGGAGGATAACCAAGAAAAGCGGGGTTAGAGCGGAGGAAAACCAAGAAAAGCGATGGTAGAGTGGCGGAAAACCAAGAAAAGCGGGGTTAGAGCGGAGGAAAACCAAGAAAAGGGGGTTATGGCGGAGGAAAACCCAGAAAAGCGAAGTTAGAGCGGAGTAAAACCCAGAATAGCGAGGTTGGAGCGGAGGAAAACCAAGAAAAGCGGGGTTAGAGCGGAGGAAAGCCAAGATAATCATGGTTAGTGCGGAGGAAAACCAAGAGAAACGGGGTTAGAGTGGAGAAAAACCAAGAAAAGCAAAGTTACAGAGGAGGAAAACCAAGAAAAGTGGAGTTAGAGTGGAGGAAAGCCAAGATAATCAAGGTTAGAGCAGAAGAAAACCAAGAGAAACGGGGTTAGAGCGGAGAAAAACCAAGAAAAGCGAGGTTACAGCGGAGGAAAACCAAGAAAAGCGGGGTTAGTGCGGTGTAAAACAAAGAAAAGCGGGGTTAGTGCGGAGGAAAACCAAGAAAAGCTGGGTTAGAGCGGAGGAAAACCAAGAAAAGAGAGGTTCATGCGGATGAAAACCAAGAAATGAGGGGTTAGAGCGGAGGAAAACCAAGAAAAGAGAGGTTCATGCGGATGAAAACCAAGAAATGAGGGGTTAGAACGGAGGAAAACCAAGAAAAGCGGGTTTAGAGAGCAGGAAAACCAAGATAATCGGGGTTAGAGCGGAGGAAAACCAATAAAAAGAAGTTAGAGAGGAAGAAAACAAAGAAAAGCGCGATTACAGCAGCAGAAATCCAAGAAAAGCATGGTTAGAGTGGAGAAAAACCAAGAAAAGCTGGGTTAGAGTGGAGAAAAAGCAAGAAAAGTGGGGTTAGAGTGGAGGAAAACCAAGAAAAGCGAAGTTACAGCGGAGGAAAACCAAGAAAAGCGAAGTTAGAGTGGAGTAAAACCAAGAAAAGCGGAATAAGTGCTGAGGAAAACCAAGAAAAGCAGGGTTAGAGCAGAGGAAAACCAAGTAAAGCGAAGTCAGAGCAGCGGAAATCCAAGAAATCTATGGTTAGAATGGAGAAAAACCAAGAAAAGCTGGGTTAGAGCAGAGGAAAACCAAGAAAAGCGGGGTTTGAGCGGAGGAAAACCAAGAAAAGCGGGGTTAGAGCGGAGGAAAACCAAGAAAAGCGGGATTAGAGAGGAGGAAAACCAAGAAAAGTGAACTTAGAGCGGAGGAAAACCAAGAAAACCGGGGATAGAGTGTAGGAAAACCAAGAAAAGCGATGGTAGAGCGGCGGAAAACCAATATAATCAAGGTTAGAGCGAAGGAAAACCAAGAAAAGCGGGGTTAGAGCGGAGGAAAACCAAGAAAAGCTGGGTTAGAGCGGAGAAAAACCAAGAAAAGCTAGGTTAGAGCAAAGGAAAACCAAGAAAAGCGGGGTTAGAGCGGAGGAAAACCAAGAAAAGCGATGGTAGAGCGGCGGAAAACCAAGAAAAGCGGGGTTAGAGCGGAGGAAAACCAAGAAAAGGGGGTTATGGCGGAGGAAAACCCAGAAAAGCGACGTTAGAGCGGAGTAAAACCCAGAATAGCGAGGTTGGAGCGGAGGAAAACCAAGAAAAGCGGGGTTAGAGCGGAGGAAAGCCAAGATAATCAAGGTTAGTGCGGAGGAAAACCAAGAGAAACGGGGTTAGAGCGGAGAAAAACCAAGAAAAGCAAAGTTACAGAGGAGGAAAACCAAGAAAAGTGGGGTTAGAGTGGAGGAAAGCCAAGATAATCAAGGTTAGAGCAGAAGAAAACCAAGAGAAACGGGGTTAGAGCGGAGAAAAACCAAGAAAAGCGAGGTTACAGCGGAGGAAAACCAAGAAAAGCGGGGTTAGTGCGGTGTAAAACAAAGAAAAGCGGGGTTAGTGCGGAGGAAAACCAAGAAAAGCTGGGTTAGAGCGGAGGAAAACCAAGAAAAGAGAGGTTCATGCGGATGAAAACCAAGAAATGAGGGGTTAGAGCGGAGGAAAACCAAGAAAAGGAGAGTTAGAACAGAGGAAAACCAAGAAAAGCGGGTTTAGAGAGCAGGAAAACCAAGATAATCGGGGTTAGAGCGGAGGAAAACCAATAAAAAGAAGTTAGAGAGGAAGAAAACAAAGAAAAGCGCGATTAGAGCAGCAGAAATCCAAGAAAAGCATGGTTAGAGTGGAGAAAAACCAAGAAAAGCTGGGTTAGAGTGGAGAAAAAGCAAGAAAAGTGGGGTTAGAGCGGAGGAAAACCAAGAAAAGCGAAGTTACAGCGGAGGAAAACCAAGAAAAGCGAAGTTAGAGTGGAGTAAAACCAAGAAAAGCGGAATAAGTGCTGAGGAAAACCAAGAAAAGCAGGGTTAGAGAGGAGGAAAACCAAGTAAAGCGAAGTCAGAGCAGCGGAAATCCAAGAAATCTATGGTTAGAATGGAGAAAAACCAAGAAAAGCTGGGTTAGAGCAGAGGAAAACCAAGAAAAGCGGGGTTTGAGCGGAGGAAAACCAAGAAAAGCGGGGTTAGAGCGGAGGAAAACCAAGAAAAGCGGGATTAGAGAGGAGGAAAACCAAGAAAAGTGAACTTAGAGCGGAGGAAAACCAAGAAAACCGGGGATAGAGTGTAGGAAAACCAAGAAAAGCGATGGTAGAGCGGCGGAAAACCAATATAATCAAGGTTAGAGCGAAGGAAAACCAAGAAAAGCGGGGTTAGAGTGGAGGAAAACCAAGAAAAGCTGGGTTAGAGCGGAGAAAAACCAAGATAATCGGGGTTAGAGCGAAGGAAAACCAATAAAAAGAAGTTAGAGAGGAAGAAAGCAAAGAAAAGCGCGGTTAGAGCAGCAGAAATCCAAGAAAAGCATGGTTAGAGTGGAGAAAAACCAAGAAAAGCTGGGTTACAGTGGAGAAAAACCAAGATAATCGGGGTTAGAGCGGAGGAAAACCAAGAAAAGCGAAGTTAGAGCGGAGGAAATCCAAGAAAAGCATGGTTAGAGTGGAGAAAAACCAAGAAAAGCTGGGTTAGAGCGGAGGAAAACCAAGAAAAGCGGGGTTAGAGCGGAGGAAAACCAAGAAAAGCGGGATTAGACAGGAGGAAAACCGAGAAAAGTGAACTTAGAGCGGAGGAAAACCAAGAAAACCGGGGATAGAGTGTAGGAAAACCAAGAAAAGCGATGGTAGAGCGGCGGAAAACCAATATAATCAAGGTTAGAGCGAAGGAAAACCAAGAAAAGCGGGGTTAGAGCGGAGGAAAACCAAGAAAAGCTGGGTTAGAGCGGAGGAAAACCAAGAAAAGAGAGGTTCATGCGGATGAAAACCAAGAAATGAGGGGTTAGAGCGGAGGAAAACCAAGAAAAGCAGAGTTAGAACGGAAGAAAACCAAGAAAAGCGGGGTTAGAGAGCAGGAAAACCAAGATAATCGGGGTTAGAGCGGAGGAAAACCAATAAAAAGAAGTTAGAGAGGAAGAAAACAAAGAAAAGCGCGGTTAGAGCAGCAGAAATCCAAGTGTGCCCCGGTGGCGCAGTGGTTAAAGATGCCGCCATGCAACACTGGGGCCCGGAGTTCGAATCCCCCCTGTGGCGCAAGTGGTAGAAATGCCGCTCTGCTACACAGAGGCTCGAATCCCGGGGGCCGGACTCGATGATCTCTAAAGCCCCTTCCAACCCGCACGAAATTATGAAACTATGAAACTATGAAAAGCGTGGTTAGAGTGGACTAAAACCAGGAAAAGCGGGGTTAGAGCAGAGGAAAACCAAGAAAAGCGAGGTTAGAAAGGAGGAAAACCAAGAAAAGCGGGGTTAGAGCGGAAGAAAACCAAGGAAAGCGAAGTTAGAGCAGCGGAAATACAAGAAAAGCATGGTTAGAGTGGAGAAAAACCAAGAAAAGCGGGGTTAGAGCGGAGGAAAACCAAGAAAAGCGGGGTTAGAGCAAAGGAAAACCAAGAAAAGCGGGGTTAGAGCGGAGGAAAACCAAGAAAAGCGGGGTTAGAGCGGAGGAAAACCAAGAAAAGCGATGGTAGAGCGGCGGAAAACCAAGAAAAGCGGGGTTAGAGCGGAGGAAAACCAAGAAAAGGGGGTTATGGCGGAGGAAAACCCAGAAAAGCGAAGTTAGAGCGGAGTAAAACCCAGAATAGCGAGGTTGGAGCGGAGGAAAACCAAGAAAAGCGGGGTTAGAGCGGAGGAAAGCCAAGATAATCAAGGTTAGTGCGGAGGAAAACCAAGAGAAACGGGGTTAGAGCGGAGAAAAACCAAGAAAAGCAAAGTTACAGAGGAGGAAAACCAAGAAAAGTGGAGTTAGAGTGGAGGAAAGCCAAGATAATCAAGGTTAGAGCAGAAGAAAACCAAGAGAAACGGGGTTAGAGCGGAGAAAAACCAAGAAAAGCGAGGTTACAGCGGAGGAAAACCAAGAAAAGCGGGGTTAGTGCGGTGTAAAACAAAGAAAAGCGGGGTTAGTGCGGAGGAAAACCAAGAAAAGCTGGGTTAGAGCGGAGGAAAACCAAGAAAAGAGAGGTTCATGCGGATGAAAACCAAGAAATGAGGGGTTAGAGCGGAGGAAAACCAAGAAAAGGAGAGTTAGAACGGAGGAAAACCAAGAAAAGCGGGTTTAGAGAGCAGGAAAACCAAGATAATCGGGGTTAGAGCGGAGGAAAACCAATAAAAAGAAGTTAGAGAGGAAGAAAACAAAGAAAAGCGCGATTACAGCAGCAGAAATCCAAGAAAAGCATGGTTAGAGTGGAGAAAAACCAAGAAAAGCTGGGTTAGAGTGGAGAAAAAGCAAGAAAAGTGGGGTTAGAGCGGAGGAAAACCAAGAAAAGCGAAGTTACAGCGGAGGAAAACCAAGAAAAGCGAAGTTAGAGTGGAGTAAAACCAAGAAAAGCGGAATAAGTGCTGAGGAAAACCAAGAAAAGCAGGGTTAGAGCGGAGGAAAACCAAGTAAAGCGAAGTCAGAGCAGCGGAAATCCAAGAAATCTATGGTTAGAATGGAGAAAAACCAAGAAAAGCTGGGTTAGAGCAGAGGAAAACCAAGAAAAGCGGGGTTATAGCGGAGGAAAACCAAGAAAAGCGGGGTTAGAGCGGAGGAAAACCAAGAAAAGCGGGATTAGAGAGGAGGAAAACCAAGAAAAGTGAACTTAGAGCGGAGGAAAACCAAGAAAACCGAGGATAGAGTGTAGGAAAACCAAGAAAAGCGATGGTAGAGCGGCGGAAAACCAATATAATCAAGGTTAGAGCGAAGGAAAACCAAGAAAAGCGGGGTTAGAGTGGAGGAAAACCAAGAAAAGCTGGGTTAGAGCGGAGAAAAACCAAGATAATCGGGGTTAGAGCGAAGGAAAACCAATAAAAAGAAGTTAGAGAGGAAGAAAGCAAAGAAAAGCGCGGTTACAGCAGCAGAAATCCAAGAAAAGCATGGTTAGAGTGGAGAAAAACCAAGAAAAGCTGGGTTACAGTGGAGAAAAACCAAGATAATCGGGGTTAGAGCGGAGGAAAACCAAGAAAAGCGAAGTTAGAGCGGAGGAAATCCAAGAAAAGCATGGTTAGAGTGGAGAAAAACCAAGAAAAGCTGGGTTAGAGCGGAGGAAAACCAAGAAAAGCGGGGTTAGAGCGGAGGAAAACCAAGAAAAGCGGGATTAGACAGGAGGAAAACCGAGAAAAGTGAACTTAGAGCGGAGGAAAACCAAGAAAACCGGGGATAGAGTGTAGGAAAACCAAGAAAAGCGATGGTAGAGCGGCGGAAAACCAATATAATCAAGGTTAGAGCGAAGGAAAACCAAGAAAAGCGGGGTTAGAGCGGAGGAAAACCAAGAAAAGCTGGGTTAGAGCGGAGGAAAACCAAGAAAAGAGAGGTTCATGCGGATGAAAACCAAGAAATGAGGGGTTAGAGCGGAGGAAAACCAAGAAAAGCAGAGTTAGAACGGAAGAAAACCAAGAAAAGCGGGGTTAGAGAGCAGGAAAACCAAGATAATCGGGGTTAGAGCGGAGGAAAACCAATAAAACGAAGTTAGAGAGGAAGAAAACAAAGAAAAGCGCGGTTAGAGCAGCAGAAATCCAAGTGTGCCCCGGTGGCGCAGTGGTTAAAGATGCCGCCATGCAACACTGGGGCCCGGAGTTCGAATCCCCCCTGTGGCGCAAGTGGTAGAAATGCCGCTCTGCTACACAGAGGCTCGAATCCCGGGGGCCGGACTCGATGATCTCTAAAGCCCCTTCCAACCCGCACGAAATTATGAAACTATGAAACTATGAAAAGCGTGGTTAGAGTGGACTAAAACCAGGAAAAGAAGGGTTAGAGCAGAAAAAAACCAAGAAAAGCGAGGTTAGAAAGGAGGAAAACCAAGAAAAGCGGGGTTAGAGCGGAAGAAAACCAAGGAAAGCGAAGTTAGAGCAGCGGAAATCCAAGAAAAGCATGGTTAGAGTGGAGAAAAACCAAGAAAAGTTGGGTTAGAGCGAAGGAAAACCAAGAAAAGCGGGGTTAGAGCAAAGGAAAACCAAGAAAAGCGGGGTTAGAGCGGAGGAAAACCAAGAAAAGCGGGGTTAGAGCGGAGGAAAACCAAGAAAAGCGATGGTAGAGCGGCGGAAAACCAAGAAAAGCGGGGTTAGAGCGGAGGAAAACCAAGAAAAGCTGGGTTATGGCGGAGGAAAACCCAGAAAAGCGAAGTTAGAGCGGAGTAAAACCCAGAATAGCGAGGTTGGAGAGGAGGAAAGCCAAGATAATCAAGGTTAGAGCAGAAGAAAACCAAGAGAAACGGGGTTAGAGCGGAGAAAAACCAAGAAAAGCGAGGTTACAGCGGAGGAAAACCAAGAAAAGCGGGGTTAGTGCGGTGTAAAACAAAGAAAAGCGGGGTTAGTGCGGAGGAAAACCAAGAAAAGCTGGGTTAGAGCGGAGGAAAACCAAGAAAAGAGAGGTTCATGCGGATGAAAACCAAGAAATGAGGGGTTAGAGCGGAGGAAAACCAAGAAAAGGAGAGTTAGAACGGAGGAAAACCAAGAAAAGCGGGTTTAGAGAGCAGGAAAACCAAGATAATCGGGGTTAGAGCGGAGGAAAACCAATAAAAAGAAGTTAGAGAGGAAGAAAACAAAGAAAAGCGCGGTTAGAGCAGCAGAAATCCAAGTGTGCCCCGGTGGCGCAGTGGTTAAAGATGCCGCCATGCAACACTGGGGCCCGGAGTTCGAATCCCCCCTGTGGCGCAAGTGGTAGAAGTGCCGCTCTGCTACACAGAGGCTCGAATCCCGGGGGCCGGACTCGATGATCTCTAAAGTACCTTCCAACCCGCACGAAATTATGAAACTATGAAACTATGAAAAGCGTGGTTAGAGTGGACTAAAACCAGGAAAAGCGGGGTTAGAGCAGAGGAAAACCAAGAAAAGCGAGGTTAGAAAGGAGGAAAACCAAGAAAAGCGGGGTTAGAGCGGAAGAAAACCAAGGAAAGCGAAGTTAGAGCAGCGGAAATCCAAGAAAAGCGTGGTTAGATTGGAGAAAAACCAAGAAAAGCTGGGTTAGAGCGAAGGAAAACCAAGAAAAGCGGGGTTAGAGCAAAGGAAAACCAAGAAAAGCGGGGTTAGAGCGGAGGAAAACCAAGAAAAGCGGGGTTAGAGCGGAGGAAAACCAAGAAAAGCGATGGTAGAGCGGCGGAAAACCAAGAAAAGCGGGGTTAGAGCGGAGGAAAACCAAGAAAAGCTGGGTTATGGCGGAGGAAAACCCAGAAAAGCGAAGTTAGAGCGGAGTAAAAACCAGAATAGCGAGGTTGGAGAGGAGGAAAGCCAAGATAATCAAGGTTAGAGCAGAAGAAAACCAAGAGAAACGGGGTTAGAGCGGAGAAAAACCAAGAAAAGCGAGGTTACAGCGGAGGAAAACCAAGAAAAGCGGGGTTAGTGCGGTGTAAAACAAAGAAAAGCGGGGTTAGTGCGGAGGAAAACCAAGAAAAGCTGGGTTAGAGCGGAGGAAAACCAAGAAAAGAGAGGTTCATGCGGATGAAAACCAAGAAATGAGGGGTTAGAGCGGAGGAAAACCAAGAAAAGGAGAGTTAGAACGGAGGAAAACCAAGAAAAGCGGGTTTAGAGAGCAGGAAAACCAAGATAATCGGGGTTAGAGCGGAGGAAAACCAATAAAAAGAAGTTAGAGAGGAAGAAAACAAAGAAAAGCGCGGTTAGAGCAGCAGAAATCCAAGTGTGCCCCGGTGGCGCAGTGGTTAAAGATGCCGCCATGCAACACTGGGGCCCGGAGTTCGAATCCCCCCTGTGGCGCAAGTGGTAGAAGTGCCGCTCTGCTACACAGAGGCTCGAATCCCGGGGGCCGGACTCGATGATCTCTAAAGTCCCTTCCAACCCGCACGAAATTATGAAACTATGAAACTATGAAAAGCGTGGTTAGAGTGGACTAAAGCCAGGAAAAGCGGGGTTAGAGCAGAGGAAAACCAAGAAAAGCGAGGTTAGAAAGGAGGAAAACCAAGAAAAGCGGGGTTAGAGCGGAAGAAAACCAAGGAAAGCGAAGTTAGAGCAGCGGAAATCCAAGAAAAGCATGGTTAGAGTGGAGAAAAACCAAGAAAAGCTGGGTTAGAGCGAAGGAAAACCAAGAAAAGCGGGGTTAGAGCAAAGGAAAACCAAGAAAAGCGGGGTTAGAGCGGAGGAAAACCAAGAAAAGCGCGGTTAGAGCGGAGGAAAACCAAGAAAAGCGATGGTAGAGCGGCGGAAAACCAAGAAAAGCGGGGTTAGAGCGGAGGAAAACCAAGAAAAGCTGGGTTATGGCGGAGGAAAACCCAGAAAAGCGAAGTTAGAGCGGAGTAAAACCCAGAATAGCGAGGTTGGAGAGGAGGAAAGCCAAGATAATCAAGGTTAGAGCAGAAGAAAACCAAGAGAAACGGGGTTAGAGCGGAGAAAAACCAAGAAAAGCGAGGTTACAGCGGAGGAAAACCAAGAAAAGCGGGGTTAGTGCGGTGTAAAACAAAGAAAAGCGGGGTTAGTGCGGAGGAAAACCAAGAAAAGCTGGGTTAGAGCGGAGGAAAACCAAGAAAAGAGAGGTTCATGCGGATGAAAACCAAGAAATGAGGGGTTAGAGCGGAGGAAAACCAAGAAAAGGAGAGTTAGAACGGAGGAAAACCAAGAAAAGCGGGTTTAGAGAGCAGGAAAACCAAGATAATCGGGGTTAGAGCGGAGGAAAACCAATAAAAAGAAGTTAGAGAGGAAGAAAACAAAGAAAAGCGCGGTTAGAGCAGCAGAAATCCAAGAAAAGCATGGTTAGAGTGGAGAAAAACCAAGAAAAGCTGGGTTAGAGTGGAGAAAAAGCAAGAAAAGTGGGGTTAGAGCGGAGGAAAACCAAGAAAAGCGAAGTTACAGCGGAGGAAAACCAAGAAAAGCGAAGTTAGAGTGGAGTAAAACCAAGAAAAGCGGAATAAGTGCTGAGGAAAACCAAGAAAAGCAGGGTTAGAGCGGAGGAAAACCAAGTAAAGCGAAGTTAGAGCAGCGGAAATCCAAGAAATCTATGGTTAGAATGGAGAAAAACCAAGAAAAGCTGGGTTAGAGCAGAGGAAAACCAAGAAAAGCGGGGTTTGAGCGGAGGAAAACCAAGAAAAGCGGGGTTAGAGCGGAGGAAAACCAAGAAAAGCGGGATTAGAGAGGAGGAAAACCAAGAAAAGTGAACTTAGAGCGGAGGAAAACCAAGAAAACCGGGGATAGAGTGTAGGAAAACCAAGAAAAGCGATGGTAGAGCGGCGGAAAACCAATATAATCAAGGTTAGAGCGAAGGAAAACCAAGAAAAGCGGGGTTAGAGCGGAGGAAAACCAAGAAAAGCTGGGTTAGAGCGGAGAAAAACCAAGATAATCGGGGTTAGAGCGAAGGAAAACCAATAAAAAGAAGTTAGAGAGGAAGAAAGCAAAGAAAAGCGCGGTTAGAGCAGCAGAAATCCAAGAAAAGCATGGTTAGAGTGGAGAAAAACCAAGAAAAGCTGGGTTACAGTGGAGAAAAACCAAGATAATCGGGGTTAGAGCGGAGGAAAACCAAGAAAAGCGAAGTTAGAGCGGAGGAAATCCAAGAAAAGCATGGTTAGAGTGGAGAAAAACCAAGAAAAGCTGGGTTAGAGCAGAGGAAAACCAAGAAAAGCAGGGTTAGAGCGGAGGAAAACCAAGAAAAGCGGGGTTAGAGCGGAGGAAAACCAAGAAAAGCGGGATTAGACAGGAGGAAAACCGAGAAAAGTGAACTTAGAGCGGAGGAAAACCAAGAAAACCGGGGATAGAGTGTAGGAAAACCAAGAAAAGCGATGGTAGAGCGGCGGAAAACCAGTATAATCAAGGTTAGAGCGAAGGAAAACCAAGAAAAGCGGGGTTAGAGCGGAGGAAAACCAAGAAAAGCTGGGTTAGAGCGGAGGAAAACCAAGAAAAGAGAGGGTCATGCGGATGAAAACCAAGAAATGAGGGGTTAGAGCGGAGGAAAACCAAGAAAAGCAGAGTTAGAACGGAAGAAAACCAAGAAAAGCGGGGTTAGAGAGCAGGAAAACCAAGATAATCGGGGTTAGAGCGGAGGAAAACCAATAAAAAGAAGTTAGAGAGGAAGAAAACAAAGAAAAGCGCGGTTAGAGCAGCAGAAATCCAAGTGTGCCCCGGTGGCGCAGTGGTTAAAGATGCCGCCATGCAACACTGGGGCCCGGAGTTCGAATCCCCCCTGTGGCGCAAGTGGTAGAAATGCCGCTCTGCTACACAGAGGCTCGAATCCCGGGGGCCGGACTCGATGATCTCTAAAGTCCCTTCCAACCCGCACAAAATTATGAAACTATGAAACTATGAAAAGCGTGGTTAGAGTGGACTAAAACCAGGAAAAGCGGGGTTAGAGCAGAGGAAAACCAAGAAAAGCGAGGTTAGAAAAGAGGAAAACCAAGAAAAGCGGGGTTAGAGCGGAAGAAAACCAAGGAAAGCGAAGTTAGAGCAGCGGAAATCCAAGAAAAGCATGGTTAGAGTGGAGAAAAACCAAGAAAAGCTGGGTTAGAGCGGAGGAAAACCAAGAAAAGCGGGGTTAGAGTGGAGGAAAACCAAGAAAAGCGATGGTAGAGCGGTGGAAAACCAAGAAAAGCGGGGTTAGAGCGGAGGAAAACCAAGAAAAGGGGGTTAGGGCGGAGGAAAACCCAGAAAAGGGAAGTTAGAGCGGAGTAAAACCGAGAATAGCGAGGTTGGAGCGGAGGAAAACCAAGAAAAGCGGGGTTAGAGCGGAGGAAAGCCAAGATAATCAAGGTTAGAGCGGAGGAAAACCAAGAGAAACGGGGTTAGAGCGGAGAAAAACCAAGAAAAGCGAAGTTACAGCGGAGCAAAACCAAGAAAAGAGGGGTTAGAATGGAGGAAAGCCAAGATAATCAAGGTTAGAGCGGAAGAAAACCAAGAGAAACGGGGATAGAGCGGAGAAAAACCAAGAAAAGCGAAGTTACAGCGGAGGAAAACCAAGAAAAGCGGGGTTAGTGCGTTGTAAAACAAAGAAAAGCGGGGTTAGTGCGGAGGAAAACCAAGAAAAGTGGGATAAGAGCGGAGAAAAACCAAGATAATCGGGGTTAGAGCGAAGGAAAACCAATAAAAAGAAGTTAGAGAGGAAGAAAGCAAAGAAAAGCGCGGTTAGAGCAGCAGAAATCCAAGAAAAGCATGGTTAGAGTGGAGAAAAACCAAGAAAAGCTGGGTTACAGTGGAGAAAAACCAAGATAATCGGGGTTAGAGCGGAGGAAAACCAAGAAAAGCGAAGTTAGAGCGGAGGAAATCCAAGAAAAGCATGGTTAGAGTGGAGAAAAACCAAGAAAAGCTGGGTTAGAGCAGAGGAAAACCAAGAAAAGCAGGGTTAGAGCGGAGGAAAACCAAGAAAAGCGGGGTTAGAGCGGAGGAAAACCAAGAAAAGCGGGATTAGAGAGGAGGAAAACCGAGAAAAGTGAACTTAGAGCGGAGGAAAACCAAGAAAACCGGGGATAGAGTGTAGGAAAACCAAGAAAAGCGATGGTAGAGCGGCGGAAAACCAATATAATCAAGGTTAGAGCGAAGGAAAACCAAGAAAAGCGGGGTTAGAGCGGAGGAAAACCAAGAAAAGCTGGGTTAGAGCGGAGGAAAACCAAGAAAAGAGAGGTTCATGCGGATGAAAACCAAGAAATGAGGGGTTAGAGCGGAGGAAAACCAAGAAAAGCAGAGTTAGAACGGAAGAAAACCAAGAAAAGCGGGGTTAGAGAGCAGGAAATCCAAGATAATCGGGGTTAGAGCGGAGGAAAACCAATAAAAAGAAGTTAGAGAGGAAGAAAACAAAGAAAAGCGTGGTTAGAGCAGCAGAAATCCAAGTGTGCCCCGGTGGCGCAGTGGTTAAAGATGCCGCCATGCAACACTGGGGCCCGGAGTTCGAATCCCCCCTGTGGCGCAAGTGGTAGAAGTGCCGCTCTGCTACACAGAGGCTCGAATCCCGGGGGCCGGACTCGATGATCTCTAAAGTACCTTCCAACCCGCACGAAATTATGAAACTATGAAACTATGAAAAGCGTGGTTAGAGTGGACTAAAACCAGGAAAAGCGGGGTTAGAGCAGAGGAAAACCAAGAAAAGCGAGGTTAGAAAGGAGGAAAACCAAGAAAAGCAGGGTTAGAGCGGAAGAAAACCAAGGAAAGCGAAGTTAGAGCAGCGGAAATCCAAGAAAAGCATGGTTAGAGTGGAGAAAAACCAAGAAAAGCTGGGTTAGAGCAGAGGAAAACCAAGAAAAGCCGGGTTAGAGCGGAGGAAAACCAAGAAAAGCGGGGTTAGAGCGGAGGAAAACCAAGAAAAGCGATGGTAGAGCGGCGGAAAACCAAGAAAAGCGGGGTTAGAGCAAAGGAAAACCAAGAAAAGGGGGTTAGGGCGGAGGAAAACCCAGAAAAGCGAAGTTAGAGCGGTATAAAACCCAGAATAGCGAGGTTGGAGCGGAGGAAAACCAAGAAAAGCGGGGTTAGAGCGGAGGAAAGCCAAGATAATCAAGGTTAGAGCGGAGGAAAACCAAGAAAAACGGGGTTAGAGCGGAGAAAAACCAAGAAAAGCAAAGTTACAGAGGAGGAAAACCAAGAAAAGTGGGGTTAGAGTGGAGGAAATCCAAGATAATCAAGGTTAGAGCAGAAGAAAACCAAGAGAAACGGGGTTAGAACGGAGAAAAACCAAGAAAAGCGAGGTAACAGCGGAGGAAAACCAAGAAAAGTGGGGTTAGTGCGGTGTAAAACAAAGAAAAGCGGGGTTAGTGCGGGGGAAAACCAAGAAAAGCTGGGTTAGAGCGGAGGAAAACCAAGAAAAGAGAGGTTCATGCGGATGAAAACCAAGAAATGAGGGGTTAGAGCGGAGGAAAACCAAGAAAAGGAGAGTTAGAACGGAGGAAAACCAAGAAAAGCGGGTTTAGAGAGCAGGAAAACCAAGATAATCGGGGTTAGAGCGGAGGAAAACCAATAAAAAGAAGTTAGAGAGGAAGAAAACAAAGAAAAGCGCGGTTAGAGCAGCAGAAATCCAAGTGTGCCCCGGTGGCGCAGTGGTTAAAGATGCCGCCATGCAACACTGGGGCCCGGAGTTCGAATCCCCCCTGTGGCGCAAGTGGTAGAAGTGCCGCTCTGCTACACAGAGGCTCAAATCCCGGGGGCCGGACGCGATGATCTCTAAAGTCCCTTCCAACCCGCACGAAATTATGAAACTATGAAACTATGAAAAGCGTGGTTAGAGTGGACTAAAACCAGGAAAAGCGGGGTTAGAGCAGAGGAAAACCAAGAAAAGCGAGGTTAGAAAGGAGGAAAACCAAGAAAAGCGGGGTTAGAGCGGAAGAAAACCAAGGAAAGCGAAGTTAGAGCAGCGGAAATCCAAGAAAAGCATGGTTAGAGTGGAGAAAAACCAAGAAAAGCGGGGTTAGAGCGGAGGAAAACCAAGAAATGCGGGGTTAGAGCGGAGGAAAACCAAGAAAAGCGGGGTTAGAGTGAAGGAAAACCAAGAAAAGCGATGGTAGAGCGAAGGAAAACCAAGAAAAGCGGGGTTAGAGCGGAGGAAAACCAAGAAAAGGGGGTTAGGGCGGAGGAAAACCCAGAAAATCGAAGTTAGAGCGGAGTAAAACCCAGAATAGCGAGGTTGGAGCGGAGGAAAACCAAGATAATCAAGGTTAGAGCGGAGGAAAACCAAGAGAAACGGGGTTAGAGCGGAGAAAAACCAAGAAAAGCGAAGTTACAGAGGAGGAAAACCAAGAAAAGTGGGGTTAGAGTGGAGGAAAGCCAAGATAATCAAGGTTAGAGCAGAAGAAAACCAAGAGAAACGGGGTTAGAGCGGAGAAAAACCAAGAAAAGCGAGGTTACAGCGGAGGAAAATCAAGAAAAGCGGGGTTAGTGCGGTGTAAAACAAAGAAAAGCGGGGTTAGTGCGGAGGAAAACCAAGAAAAGCTGGGTTAGAGCGGAGGAAAACCAAGAAAAGAGAGGTTCATGCGGATGAAAACCAAGAAATGAGGGGTTAGAGCGGAGGAAAACCAAGAAAAGGAGAGTTAGAACGGAGGAAAACCAAGAAAAGCGGGTTTAGAGAGCAGGAAAACCAAGATAATCGGGGTTAGAGCGGAGGAAAACCAATAAAAAGAAGTTAGAGAGGAAGAAAACAAAGAAAAGCGCGGTTAGAGCAGCAGAAATCCAAGAAAAGCATGGTTAGAGTGGAGAAAAACCAAGAAAAGCTGGGTTAGAGTGGAGAAAAAGCAAGAAAAGTGGGGTTAGAGCGGAGGAAAACCAAGAAAAGCGAAGTTACAGCGGAGGAAAACCAAGAAAAGCGAAGTTAGAGTGGAGTAAAACCAAGAAAAGCGGAATAAGTGCTGAGGAAAACCAAGAAAAGCAGGGTTAGAGCGGAGGAAAACAAAGTAAAGGGAAGTTAGAGCAGCGGAAATCCAAGAAATCTATGGTTAGAATGGAGAAAAACCAAGAAAAGCAGGGTTAGAGCAGAGGAAAACCAAGAAAAGCGGGGTTAGAGCGGAGGAAAACCAAGAAAAGCGGGGTTAGAGAGGAGGAAAACCAAGAAAAGCGGGATTAGAGAGGAGGAAAACCAAGAAAAGTGAACTTAGAGCGGAGGAAAACCAAGAAAACCGGGGATAGAGTGTAGGAAAACCAAGAAAAGCGATGGTAGAGCAGCGGAAAACCAATATAATCAAGGTTAGAGCGAAGGAAAACAAAGAAAAGCGGGGTTAGAGCGGAGGAAAACCAAGAAAAGCTGGGTTAGAGCGGAGAAAAACCAAGATAATCGGGGTTAGAGCGAAGGAAAACCAAGAAAAGCGAAGTTAGAGCGGAGGAAATCCAAGAAAAGCATGGTTAGAGTGGAGAAAAACCAAGAAAAGCTGGGTTACAGTGGAGAAAAACCAAGATAATCGGGGTTAGAGCGGAGGAAAACCAAGAAAAGCGAAGTTAGAGCGGAGGAAATCCAAGAAAAGCATGGTTAGAGTGGAGAAAAACCAAGAAAAGCTGGGTTAGAGCGGAGGAAAACCAAGAAAAGCGGGGTTAGAGCGGAGGAAAACCAAGAAAAGCGGGGTTAGAGCGGAGGAAAACCAAGAAAAGCGATGGTAGAGCGGCGGAAAACCAAGAAAAGCGGGGTTAGAGCGGAGGAAAACCAAGAAAAGGGGGTTAGGGCGGAGGAAAACCCAGAAAAGCGAAGTTAGAGCGGAGTAAAACGCAGAATAGCGAGGTTGGATCGGAGGAAAACCAAGAAAAGCGGGGTTAGAGCGGAGGAAAGCCAAGATAATCAAGGTTAGAGCGGAGGAAAACCAAGAGAAAAAGGGTTTGAGCGGAGAAAAACCAAGAAAAGCAAAGTTACAGAGGAGGAAAACCAAGAAAAGTGGGGTTAGAGTGGAGGAAAGCCAAGATAATCAAGGTTAGAGCAGAAGAAAACCAAGAGAAACGGGGTTAGAGCGGAGAAAAACCAAGAAAAGCGAGGTTACAGCGGAGGAAAACCAAGAAAAGCGGGGTTAGTGCGGTGTAAAACAAAGAAAAGCGGGGTTAGTGCGGAGGAAAACCAAGAAAAGCTGGGTTAGAGCGGAGGAAAACCAAGAAAAGAGAGGTTCATGCGGATGAAAACCAAGAAATGAGGGGTTAGAGCGGAGGAAAACCAAGAAAAGGAGAGTTAGAACGGAGGAAAACCAAGAAAAGCGGGTTTAGAGAGCAGGAAAACCAAGATAATCAGGGTTAGAGCGGAGGAAAACCAATAAAAAGAAGTTAGAGAGGAAGAAAACAAAGAAAAGCGCGGTTAGAGCAGCAGAAATCCAAGAAAAGCATGGTTAGAGTGGAGAAAAACCAAGAAAAGCTGGGTTAGAGTGGAGAAAAAGCAAGAAAAGTGGGGTTAGAGCGGAGGAAAACCAAGAAAAGCGAAGTTACAGCGGAGGAAAACCAAGAAAAGCGAAGTTAGAGTGGAGTAAAACCAAGAAAAGCGGAATAAGTGCTGAGGAAAACCAAGAAAAGCAGTGTTAGAGCGGAGGAAAACCAAGAAAAGCGGGATTAGAGAGGAGGAAAACCAAGAATAGTGAACTTAGAGCGGAGGAAAACCAAGAAAACCGGGGATAGAGTGTAGGAAAACCAAGAAAAGCGATGGTAGAGCGGCGGAAAACCAATATAATCAAGGTTAAAGCGAAGGAAAACAAAGAAAAGCGGGGTTAGAGCGGAGGAAAACCAAGAAAAGCTGGGTTAGAGCGGAGAAAAACCAAGATAATCGGGGTTAGAGCGAAGGAAAACCAATAAAAAGAAGTTAGAGAGGAAGAAAGCAAAGAAAAGCGCGGTTAGAGCAGCAGAAATCCAAGAAAAGCATGGTTAGAGTGGAGAAAAACCAAGAAAAGCTGGGTTACAGTGGAGAAAAACCAAGATAATCGGGGTTAGAGCGGAGGAAAACCAAGAAATGCGAAGTTAGAGCGGAGGAAATCCAAGAAAATCATGGTTAGAGTGGAGAAAAACCAAGAAAAGCTGGGTTAGAGCAGAGGAAAACCAAGAAAAGCAGGGTTAGAGCGGAGGAAAACCAAGAAAAGCGGGGTTAGAGCGGAGGAAAACCAAGAAAAGCGGGATTAGAGAGGAGGAAAACCGAGAAAAGTGAACTTAGAGCGGAGGAAAACCAAGAAAACCGGGGATAGAGTGTAGGAAAACCAAGAAAAGCGATGGTAGAGCGGCGGAAAACCAGTATAATCAAGGTTAGAGCGAAGGAAAACCAAGAAAAGCGGGGTTAGAGCGGAGGAAAACCAAGAAAAGCTGGGTTAGAGCGGAGGAAAACCAAGAAAAGAGAGGTTCATGCGGATGAAAACCAAGAAATGAGGGGTTAGAGCGGAGGAAAACCAAGAAAAGCAGAGTTAGAACGGAAGAAAACCAAGAAAAGCGGGGTTAGAGAGCAGGAAAACCAAGATAATCGGGGTTAGAGCGGAGGAAAACCAATAAAAAGAAGTTAGAGAGGAAGAAAACAAAGAAAAGCGCGGTTAGAGCAGCAGAAATCCAAGTGTGCCCCGGTGGCGCAGTGGTTAAAGATGCCGCCATGCAACACTGGGGCCCGGAGTTCGAATCCCCCCTGTGGCGCAAGTGGTAGAAATGCCGCTCTGCTACACAGAGGCTCGAATCCCGGGGGCCGGACTCGATGATCTCTAAAGTCCCTTCCAACCCGCACGAAATTATGAAACTATGAAACTATGAAAAGCGTGGTTAGAGTGGACTAAAACCAGGAAAAGCGGGGTTAGAGCAGAGGAAAACCAAGAAAAGCGAGGTTAGAAAAGAGGAAAACCAAGAAAAGCGGGGTTAGAGCGGAAGAAAACCAAGGAAAGCGAAGTTAGAGCAGCGGAAATCCAAGAAAAGCATGGTTAGAGTGGAGAAAAACCAAGAAAAGCGGGGTTAGAGCGGAGGAAAACCAAGAAAAGCGGGGTTAGAGCGGAGGAAAACCAAGAAAAGCGGGGTTAGAGTGGAGGAAAACCAAGAAAAGCGATGGTAGAGCGGCGGAAAACCAAGAAAAGCGGGGTTAGAGCGGAGGAAAACCAAGAAAAGAGAGGTTCATGCGGATGAAAACCAAGAAATGAGGGGTTAGAGCGGAGGAAAACCAAGAAAAGCAGAGTTAGAACGGAAGAAAACCAAGAAAAGCGGGGTTAGAGAGCAGGAAAACCAAGATAATCGGGGTTAGAGCGGAGGAAAACCAATAAAAAGAAGTTAGAGAGGAAGAAAACAAAGAAAAGCGCGGTTAGAGCAGCAGAAATCCAAGTGTGCCCCGGTGGCGCAGTGGTTAAAGATGCCGCCATGCAACACTGGGGCCCGGAGTTCGAATCCCCCCTGTGGCGCAAGTGGTAGAAATGCCGCTCTGCTACACAGAGGCTCGAATCCCGGGGGCCGGACTCGATGATCTCTAAAGTCCCTTCCAACCCGCACGAAATTATGAAACTATGAAACTATGAAAAGCGTGGTTAGAGTGGACTAAAACCAGGAAAAGCGGGGTTAGAGCAGAGGAAAACCAAGAAAAGCAGGGTTAGAGCGGAGGAAAACCCAGAAAAGCGAAGTTAGAGCGGAGTAAAACCCAGAATAGCGAGGTTGGAGAGGAGGAAAGCCAAGATAATCAAGGTTAGAGCAGAAGAAAACCAAGAGAAACGGGGTTTGAGCGGAGAAAAACCAAGAAAAGCGAGGTTACAGCGGAGGAAAACCAAGAAAAGCGGGGTTAGTGCGGTGTAAAACAAAGAAAAGCGGGGTTAGTGCGGAGGAAAACCAAGAAAAGCTGGGTTAGAGCGGAGGAAAACCAAGAAAAGAGAGGTTCATGCGGATGAAAACCAAGAAATGAGGGGTTAGAGCGGAGGAAAACCAAGAAAAGGAGAGTTAGAACGGAGGAAAACCAAGAAAAGCGGGTTTAGAGAGCAGGAAAACCAAGATAATCGGGGTTAGAGCGGAGGAAAACCAATAAAAAGAAGTTAGAGTGGAAGAAAACAAAGAAAAGCGCGGTTAGAGCAGCAGAAATCCAAGTGTGCCCCGGTGGCGCAGTGGTTAAAGATGCCGCCATGCAACACTGGGGCCCGGAGTTCGAATCCCCCCTGTGGCGCAAGTGGTAGAAGTGCCGCTCTGCTACACAGAGGCTCAAATCCCGGGGGCCGGACGCGATGATCTCTAAAGTCCCTTCCAACCCGCACGAAATTATGAAACTATGAAACTATGAAAAGCGTGGTTAGAGTGGACTAAAACCAGGAAAAGCGGGGTTAGAGCAGAGGAAAACCAAGAAAAGCGAGGTTAGAAAGGAGGAAAACCAAGAAAAGCGGGGTAAGAGCGGAAGAAAACCAAGGAAAGCGAAGTTAGAGCAGCGGAAATCCAAGAAAAGCATGGTTAGAGTGGAGAAAAACCAAGAAAAGCTGAATTAGAGCGAAGGAAAACCAAGAAAAGCGGGGTTAGAGCAAAGGAAAACCAAGAAAAGCGGGGTTAGAGCGGAGGAAAACCAAGAAAAGCGGGGTTAGAGCGGAGGAAAACCAAGAAAAGCGATGGTAGAGCGGCGGAAAACCAAGAAAAGCGGGGTTAGAGCGGAGGAAAACCAAGAAAAGCTGGGTTATGGCAAAGGAAAACCCAGAAAAGCGAAGTTAGAGCGGAGTAAAACCCAGAATAGCGAGGTTGGAGAGGAGGAAAGCCAAGATAATCAAGGTTAGAGCAGAAGAAAACCAAGAGAAACGGTGTTAGAGCGGAGAAAAACCAAGAAAAGCGAGGTTACAGCGGAGGAAAACCAAGAAAAGCGGGGTTAGTGCGGTGTAAAACAAAGAAAAGCGGGGTTAGTGCGGAGGAAAACCAAGAAAAGCTGGGTTAGAGCGGAGGAAAACCAAGAAAAGAGAGGTTCATGCGGATGAAAACCAAGAAATGAGGGGTTAGAGCGGAGGAAAACCAAGAAAAGGAGAGTTAGAATGGAGGAAAACCAAGAAAAGCGGGTTTAGAGAGCAGGAAAACCAAGATAATCGGGGTTAGAGCGGAGGAAAACCAATAAAAAGAAGTTAGAGAGGAAGAAAACAAAGAAAAGCGCGGTTAGAGCAGCAGAAATCCAAGTGTGCCCCGGTGGCGCAGTGGTTAAAGATGCCGCCATGCAACACTGGGGCCCGGAGTTCGAATCCCCCCTGTGGCGCAAGTGGTAGAAGTGCCGCTCTGCTACACAGAGGCTCGAATCCCGGGGGCCGGACTCGATGATCTCTAAAGTCCCTTCCAACCCGCACGAAATTATGAAACTATGAAACTATGAAAAGCGTGGTTAGAGTGGACTAAAACCAGGAAAAGCGGGGTTAGAGCAGAGGAAAACCAAGAAAAGCGAGGTTAGAAAGGAGGAAAACCAAGAAAAGCGGGGTTAGAGCGGAAGAAAACCAAGGAAAGCGAAGTTAGAGCAGCGGAAATCCAAGAAAAGCATGGTTAGAGTGGAGAAAAACCAAGAAAAGCTGGGTTAGAGCGAAGGAAAACCAAGAAAAGCGGGGTTAGAGCAAAGGAAAACCAAGAAAAGCGGGGTTAGAGCGGAGGAAAACCAAGAAAAGCGGGGTTAGAGCGGAGGAAAACCAAGAAAAGCGATGGTAGAGCGGCGGAAAACCAAGAAAAGCGGGGTTAGAGCGGAGGAAAACCAAGAAAAGCTGGGTTATGGCGGAGGAAAACCCAGAAAAGCGAAGTTAGAGCGGAGTAAAACCCAGAATAGCGAGGTTGGAGAGGAGGAAAGCCAAGATAATCAAGGTTAGAGCAGAAGAAAACCAAGAGAAACGGGGTTAGAGCGGAGAAAAACCAAGAAAAGCGAGGTTACAGCGGAGGAAAACCAAGAAAAGCGGGGTTAGTGCGGTGTAAAACAAAGAAAAGCGGGGTTAGTGCGGAGGAAAACCAAGAAAAGCTGGGTTAGAGCGGAGGAAAACCAAGAAAAGAGAGGTTCATGCGGATGAAAACCAAGAAATGAGGGGTTAGAGCGGAGGAAAACCAAGAAAAGGAGAGTTAGAACGGAGGAAAACCAAGAAAAGCGGGTTTAGAGAGCAGGAAAACCAAGATAATCGGGGTTAGAGCGGAGGAAAACCAATAAAAAGAAGTTAGAGAGGAAGAAAACAAAGAAAAGCGCGGTTAGAGCAGCAGAAATCCAAGAAAAGCATGGTTAGAGTGGAGAAAAACCAAGAAAAGCTGGGTTAGAGTGGAGAAAAAGCAAGAAAAGTGGGGTTAGAGCGGAGGAAAACCAAGAAAAGCGAAGTTACAGCGGAGGAAAACCAAGAAAAGCGAAGTTAGAGTGGAGTAAAACCAAGAAAAGCGGAATAAGTGCTGAGGAAAACCAAGAAAAGCAGGGTTAGAGCGGAGGAAAACCAAGTAAAGCGAAGTTAGAGCAGCGGAAATCCAAGAAATCTATGGTTAGAATGGAGAAAAACCAAGAAAAGCTGGGTTAGAGCAGAGGAAAACCAAGAAAAGCGGGGTTAGAGCGGAGGAAAACCAAGAAAAGCGGGGTTAGAGCGGAGGAAAACCAAGAAAAGCGGGATTAGAGAGGAGGAAAACCTAGAAAAGTGAACTTAGAGCGGAGGAAAACCAAGAAAACCGGGGATAGAGTGTAGGAAAACCAAGAAAAGCGATGGTAGAGCGGCGGAAAACCAATATAATCAAGGTTAGAGCGAAGGAAAACCAAGAAAAGCGGGGTTAGAGCGGAGGAAAACCAAGAAAAGCTGGGTTAGAGCGGAGAAAAACCAAGATAATCGGGGTTAGAGCGAAGGAAAACCAATAAAAAGAAGTTAGAGAAAAAGAAAGCAAAGAAAAGCGCAGTTAGAGCAGCAGAAATCCAAGAAAAGCATGGTTAGAGTGGAGAAAAACCAAGAAAAGCTGGGTTACAGTGGAGAAAAACCAAGATAATCGGGGTTAGAGCGGAGGAAAACCAAGAAAAGCGAAGTTAGAGCGGAGGAAATCCAAGAAAAGCATGGTTAGAGTGGAGAAAAACCAAGAAAAGCTGGGTTAGAGCAGAGGAAAACCAAGAAAAGCAGGGTTAGAGCGGAGGAAAACCAAGAAAAGCGGGGTTAGAGCGGAGGAAAACCAAGAAAAGCGGGATTAGAGAGGAGGAAAACCGAGAAAAGTGAACTTAGAGCGGAGGAAAACCAAGAAAACCGGGGATAGAGTGTAGGAAAACCAAGAAAAGCGATGGTAGAGCGGCGGAAAACCAGTATAATCAAGGTTAGAGCGAAGGAAAACCAAGAAAAGCGGGGTTAGAGCGGAGGAAAACCAAGAAAAGCTGGGTTAGAGCGGAGGAAAACCAAGAAAAGAGAGGTTCATGCGGATGAAAACCAAGAAATGAGGGGTTAGAGCGGAGGAAAACCAAGAAAAGCAGAGTTAGAACGGAAGAAAACCAAGAAAAGCGGGGTTAGAGAGCAGGAAAACCAAGATAATCGGGGTTAGAGCGGAGGAAAACCAATAAAAAGAAGTTAGAGAGGAAGAAAACAAAGAAAAGCGCGGTTAGAGCAGCAGAAATCCAAGTGTGCCCCGGTGGCGCAGTGGTTAAAGATGCCGCCATGCAACACTGGGGCCCGGAGTTCGAATCCCCCCTGTGGCGCAAGTGGTAGAAATGCCGCTCTGCTACACAGAGGCTCGAATCCCGGGGGCCGGACTCGATGATCTCTAAAGTCCCTTCCAACCCGCACGAAATTATGAAACTATGAAACTATGAAAAGCGTGGATAGAGTGGACTAAAACCAGGAAAAGCGGGGTTAGAGCAGAGGAAAACCAAGAAAAGCGAGGTTAGAAAAGAGGAAAACCAAGAAAAGTGGGGTTAGAGCGGAAGAAAACCAAGGAAAGCGAAGTTAGAGCAGCGGAAATCCAAGAAAAGCATGGTTAGAGTGGAGAAAAACCAAGAAAAGCTGGGTTAGAGCGGAGGAAAACCAAGAAAAGCGGGGTTAGAGCGGAGGAAAACCAAGAAAAGCGATGGTAGAGCGGTGGAAAACCAAGAAAAGCGGGGTTAGAGCGGAGGAAAACCAAGAAAAGGGGGTTAGGGCGGAGGAAAACCCAGAAAAGGGAAGTTAGAGCGGAGTAAAACCGAGAATAGCGAGGTTGGAGCGGAGGAAAACCAAGAAAAGCGGGGTTAGAGCGGAGGAAATCCAAGATAATCAAGGTTAGAGCGGAGGAAAACCAAGAGAAACGGGGTTAGAGCGGAGAAAAACCAAGAAAAGCGAAGTTACAGCGGAGGAAAACCAAGAAAAGAGGGGTTAGAATGGAGGAAAGCCAAAATAATCAAGGTTAGAGCGGAAGAAAACCAAGAGAAACGGGGTTAGAGCGGAGAAAAACCAAGAAAAGCGAAGTTACAGCGGAGGAAAACCAAGAAAAGCGGGGTTAGTGCGTTGTAAAACAAAGAAAAGCGGGGTTAGTGCGGAGGAAAACCAAGAAAAGTGGGATAAGAGCGGAGAAAAACCAAGATAATCGGGGTTAGAGCGAAGGAAAACCAATAAAAAGAAGTTAGAGAGGAAGAAAGCAAAGAAAAGCGCGGTTAGAGCAGCAGAAATCCAAGAAAAGCATGGTTAGAGTGGAGAAAAACCAAGAAAAGCTGGGTTACAGTGGAGAAAAACCAAGATAATCGGGGTTAGAGCGGAGGAAAACCAAGAAAAGCTGGGTTAGAGCGGAGGAAAACCAAGAAAAGAGAGGTTCATGCGGATGAAAACCAAGAAATGAGGGGTTAGAGCGGAGGAAAACCAAGAAAAGCAGAGTTAGAACGGAAGAAAACCAAGAAAAGCGGGGTTAGAGAGCAGGAAAACCAAGATAATCGGGGTTAGAGCGGAGGAAAACCAATAAAAAGAAGTTAGAGAGGAAGAAAACAAAGAAAAGCGCGGTTAGAGCAGCAGAAATCCAAGTGTGCCCCGGTGGCGCAGTGGTTAAAGATGCCGCCATGCAACACTGGGGCCCGGAGTTCGAATCCCCCCTGTGGCGCAAGTGGTAGAAATGCCGCTCTGCTACACAGAGGCTCGAATCCCGGGGGCCGGACTCGATGATCTCTAAAGTCCCTTCCAACCCGCACGAAATTATGAAACTATGAAACTATGAAAAGCGTGGTTAGAGTGGACTAAAACCAGGAAAAGCGGGGTTAGAGCAGAGGAAAACCAAGAAAAGCGAGGTTAGAAAAGAGGAAAACCAAGAAAAGTGGGGTTAGAGCGGAAGAAAACCAAGGAAAGCGAAGTTAGAGCAGCGGAAATCCAAGAAAAGCATGGTTAGAGTGGAGAAAAACCAAGAAAAGCTGGGTTAGAGCGGAGGAAAACCAAGAAAAGCGGGGTTAGAGCGGAGGAAAACCAAGAAAAGCGATGGTAGAGCGGTGGAAAACCAAGAAAAGCGGGGTTAGAGCGGAGGAAAACCAAGAAAAGGGGGTTAGGGCGGAGGAAAACCCAGAAAAGGGAAGTTAGAGCGGAGTAAAACCGAGAATAGCGAGGTTGGAGCGGAGGAAAACCAAGAAAAGCGGGGTTAGAGCGGAGGAAAGCCAAGATAATCAAGGTTAGAGCGGAGGAAAACCAAGAGAAACGAGGTTAGAGCGGAGAAAAACCAAGAAAAGCGAAGTTACAGCGGAGGAAAACCAAGAAAAGAGGGGTTAGAATGGAGGAAAGCCAAGATAATCAAGGTTAGAGCGGAAGAAAACCAAGAGAAACGGGGTTAGAGCGGAGAAAAACCAAGAAAAGCGAAGTTACAGCGGAGGAAAACCAAGAAAAGCGGGGTTAGTGCGTTGTAAAACAAAGAAAAGCGGGGTTAGTGCGGAGGAAAACCAAGAAAAGTGGGATAAGAGCGGAGAAAAACCAAGATAATCGGGGTTAGAGCGAAGGAAAACCAATAAAAAGAAGTTAGAGAGGAAGAAAGCAAAGAAAAGCGCGGTTAGAGCAGCAGAAATCCAAGAAAAGCATGGTTAGAGTGGAGAAAAACCAAGAAAAGCTGGGTTACAGTGGAGAAAAACCAAGATAATCGGGGTTAGAGCGGAGGAAAACCAAGAAAAGCGAAGTTAGAGCGGGGGAAATCCAAGAAAAGCATGGTTAGAGTGGAGAAAAACCAAGAAAAGCTGGGTTAGAGCAGAGGAAAACCAAGAAAAGCAGGGTTAGAGCGGAGGAAAACCAAGAAAAGCGGGGTTAGAGCGGAGGAAAACCAAGAAAAGCGGGATTAGAGAGGAGGAAAACAGAGAAAAGTGAACTTAGAGCGGAGGAAAACCAAGAAAACCGGGGATAGAGTGTAGGAAAACCAAGAAAAGCGATGGTAGAGCGGCGGAAAACCAATATAATCAAGGTTAGAGCGAAGGAAAACCAAGAAAAGCGGGGTTAGAGCGGAGGAAAACCAAGAAAAGCTGGGTTAGAGCGGAGGAAAACCAAGAAAAGAGAGGTTCATGCGGATGAAAACCAAGAAATGAGGGGTTAGAGCGGAGGAAAACCAAGAAAAGCAGAGTTAGAACGGAAGAAAACCAAGAAAAGCGGGGTTAGAGAGCAGGAAAACCAAGATAATCGGGGTTAGAGCGGAGGAAAACCAATAAAAAGAAGTTAGAGAGGAAGAAAACAAAGAAAAGCGCGGTTAGAGCAGCAGAAATCCAAGTGTGCCCCGGTGGCGCAGTGGTTAAAGATGCCGCCATGCAACACTGGGGCCCGGAGTTCGAATCCCCCCTGTGGCGCAAGTGGTAGAAGTGCCGCTCTGCTACACAGAGGCTCGAATCCCGGGGGCCGGACTCGATGATCTCTAAAGTACCTTCCAACCCGCACGAAATTATGAAACTATGAAACTATGAAAAGCGTGGTTAGAGTGGACTAAAACCAGGAAAAGCGGGGTTAGAGCAGAGGAAAACCAAGAAAAGCGAGGTTAGAAAGGAGGAAAACCAAGAAAAGCAGGGTTAGAGCGGAAGAAAACCAAGGAAAGCGAAGTTAGAGCAGCGGAAATCCAAGAAAAGCATGGTTAGAGTGGAGAAAAACCAAGAAAAGCTGGGTTAGAGCAGAGGAAAACCAAGAAAAGCGGGGTTAGAGCGAAGGAAAACCAAGAAAAGCGGGGTTAGAGCGGAGGAAAACCAAGAAAAGCGGGGTTAGAGCGGAGGAAAACCAAGAAAAGCGATGGTAGAGCGGCGGAAAACCAAGAAAAGCGGGGTTAGAGCGGAGGAAAACCAAGAAAAGCTGGGTTATGGCAAAGGAAAACCCAGAAAAGCGAAGTTAGAGCGGAGTAAAACCCAGAATAGCGAGGTTGGAGAGGAGGAAAGCCAAGATAATCAAGGTTAGAGCAGAAGAAAACCAAGAGAAACGGGGTTAGAGCGGAGAAAAACCAAGAAAAGCGAGGTTACAGCGGAGGAAAACCAAGAAAAGCGGGGTTAGTGCGGTGTAAAACAAAGAAAAGCGGGGTTAGTGCGGAGGAAAACCAAGAAAAGCTGGGTTAGAGCGGAGGAAAACCAAGAAAAGAGAGGTTCATGCGGATGAAAACCAAGAAATGAGGGGTTAGAGCGGAGGAAAACCAAGAAAAGGAGAGTTAGAACGGAGGAAAACCAAGAAAAGCGGGTTTAGAGAGCAGGAAAACCAAGATAATCGGGGTTAGAGCGGAGGAAAACCAATAAAAAGAAGTTAGAGAGGAAGAAAACAAAGAAAAGCGCGGTTAGAGCAGCAGAAATCCAAGTGTGCCCCGGTGGCGCAGTGGTTAAAGATGCCGCCATGCAACACTGGGGCCCGGAGTTCGAATCCCCCCTGTGGCGCAAGTGGTAGAAGTGCCGCTCTGCTACACAGAGGCTCGAATCCCGGGGGCCGGACTCGATGATCTCTAAAGTCCCTTCCAACCCGCACGAAATTATGAAACTATGAAACTATGAAAAGCGTGGTTAGAGTGGACTAAAACCAGGAAAAGCGGGGTTAGAGCAGAGGAAAACCAAGAAAAGCGAGGTTAGAAAGGAGGAAAACCAAGAAAAGCGGGGTTAGAGCGGAAGAAAACCAAGGAAAGCGAAGTTAGAGCAGCGGAAATCCAAGAAAAGCATGGTTAGAGTGGAGAAAAACCAAGAAAAGCTGGGTTAGAGCAGAGGAAAACCAAGAAAAGCGGGGTTAGAGCGAAGGAAAACCAAGAAAAGCGGGGTTAGAGCGGAGGAAAACCAAGAAAAGCGGGGTTAGAGCGGAGGAAAACCAAGAAAAGCGATGGTAGAGCGGCGGAAAACCAAGAAAAGCGGGGTTAGAGCGGAGGAAAACCAAGAAAAGCTGGGTTATGGCAAAGGAAAACCCAGAAAAGCGAAGTTAGAGCGGAGTAAAACCCAGAATAGCGAGGTTGGAGAGGAGGAAAGCCAAGATAATCAAGGTTAGAGCAGAAGAAAACCAAGAGAAACGGGGTTAGAGCGGAGAAAAACCAAGAAAAGCGAGGTTACAGCGGAGGAAAACCAAGAAAAGCGGGGTTAGTGCGGTGTAAAACAAAGAAAAGCGGGGTTAGTGCGGAGGAAAACCAAGAAAAGCTGGGTTAGAGCGGAGGAAAACCAAGAAAAGAGAGGTTCATGCGGATGAAAACCAAGAAATGAGGGGTTAGAGCGGAGGAAAACCAAGAAAAGGAGAGTTAGAACGGAGGAAAACCAAGAAAAGCGGGTTTAGAGAGCAGGAAAACCAAGATAATCGGGGTTAGAGCGGAGGAAAACCAATAAAAAGAAGTTAGAGAGGAAGAAAACAAAGAAAAGCGCGGTTAGAGCAGCAGAAATCCAAGAAAAGCATGGTTAGAGTGGAGAAAAACCAAGAAAAGCTGGGTTACAGTGGAGAAAAAGCAAGAAAAGTGGGGTTAGAGCGGAGGAAAACCAAGAAAAGCGAAGTTACAGCGGAGGAAAACCAAGAAAAGCGAAGTTAGAGTGGAGTAAAACCAAGAAAAGCGGAATAAGTGCTGAGGAAAACCAAGAAAAGCAGGGTTAGAGCGGAGGAAAACCAAGTAAAGCGAAGTTAGAGCAGCGGAAATCCAAGAAATCTATGGTTAGAATGGAGAAAAACCAAGAAAAGCTGGGTTAGAGCAGAGGAAAACCAAGAAAAGCGGGGTTTGAGCGGAGGAAAACCAAGAAAAGCGGGGTTAGAGCGGAGGAAAACCAAGAAAAGCGGGATTAGAGAGGAGGAAAACCAAGAAAAGTGAACTTAGAGCGGAGGAAAACCAAGAAAACCGGGGATAGAGTGTAGGAAAACCAAGAAAAGCGATGGTAGAGCGGCGGAAAACCAATATAATCAAGGTTAGAGCGAAGGAAAACCAAGAAAAGCGGGGTTAGAGCGGAGGAAAACCAAGAAAAGCTGGGTTAGAGCGGAGAAAAACCAAGATAATCGGGGTTAGAGCGAAGGAAAACCAATAAAAAGAAGTTAGAGAGGAAGAAAGCAAAGAAAAGCGCAGTTAGAGCAGCAGAAATCCAAGAAAAGCATGGTTAGAGTGGAGAAAAACCAAGAAAAGCTGGGTTACAGTGGAGAAAAACCAAGATAATCGGCGTTAGAGCGGAGGAAAACCAAGAAAAGCGAAGTTAGAGCGGAGGAAATCCAAGAAAAGCATGGTTAGAGTGGAGAAAAACCAAGAAAAGCTGGGTTAGAGCAGAGGAAAACCAAGAAAAGCAGGGTTAGAGCGGAGGAAAACCAAGAAAAGCGGGGTTAGAGCGGAGGAAAACCAAGAAAAGTGGGATTAGAGAGGAGGAAAACCGAGAAAAGTGAACTTAGAGCGGAGGAAAACCAAGAAAACCGGGGATAGAGTGTAGGAAAACCAAGAAAAGCGATGGTAGAGCGGCGGAAAACCAGTATAATCAAGGTTAGAGCGAAGGAAAACCAAGAAAAGCGGGGTTAGAGCGGAGGAAAACCAAGAAAAGCTGGGTTAGAGCGGAGGAAAACCAAGAAAAGAGAGGTTCATGCGGATGAAAACCAAGAAATGAGGGGTTAGAGCGGAGGAAAACCAATAAAAAGAAGTTAGAGAGGAAGAAAACAAAGAAAAGCGCGGTTAGAGCAGCAGAAATCCAAGTGTGCCCCGGTGGCGCAGTGGTTAAAGATGCCGCCATGCAACACTGTGGCCCGGAGTTCGAATCCCCCCTGTGGCGCAAGTGGTAGAAATGCCGCTCTGCTACACAGAGGCTCGAATCCCGGGGGCCGGACTCGATGATCTCTAAAGTCCCTTCCAACCCGCACGAAATTATGAAACTATGAAACTATGAAAAGCGTGGATAGAGTGGACTAAAACCAGGAAAAGCGGGGTTAGAGCAGAGGAAAACCAAGAAAAGCGAGGTTAGAAAAGAGGAAAACCAAGAAAAGTGGGGTTAGAGCGGAAGAAAACCAAGGAAAGCGAAGTTAGAGCAGCGGAAATCCAAGAAAAGCATGGTTAGAGTGGAGAAAAACCAAGAAAAGCTGGGTTAGAGCGGAGGAAAACCAAGAAAAGCGGGGTTAGAGCGGAGGAAAACCAAGAAAAGCGATGGTAGAGCGGTGGAAAACCAAGAAAAGCGGGGTTAGAGCGGAGGAAAACCAAGAAAAGGGGGTTAGGGCGGAGGAAAACCCAGAAAAGGGAAGTTAGAGCGGAGTAAAACCGAGAATAGCGAGGTTGGAGCGGAGGAAAACCAAGAAAAGCGGGGTTAGAGCGGAGGAAAGCCAAGATAATCAAGGTTAGAGCGGAGGAAAACCAAGAGAAACGGAGTTAGAGCGGAGAAAAACCAAGAAAAGCGAAGTTACAGCGGAGGAAAACCAAGAAAAGAGGGGTTAGAATGGAGGAAAGCCAAGATAATCAAGGTTAGAGCGGAAGAAAACCAAGAGAAACGGGGTTAGAGCGGAGAAAAACCAAGAAAAGCGAAGTTACAGCGGAGGAAAACCAAGAAAAGCGGGGTTAGTGCGTTGTAAAACAAAGAAAAGCGGGGTTAGTGCGGAGGAAAACCAAGAAAAGTGGGATAAGAGCGGAGAAAAACCAAGATAATCGGGGTTAGAGCGAAGGAAAACCAATAAAAAGAAGTTAGAGAGGAAGAAAGCAAAGAAAAGCGCGGTTAGAGCAGCAGAAATCCAAGAAAAGCATGGTTAGAGTGGAGAAAAACCAAGAAAAGCTGGGTTACAGTGGAGAAAAACCAAGATAATCGGGGTTAGAGCGGAGGAAAACCAAGAAAAGCTGGGTTAGAGCGGAGGAAAACCAAGAAAAGAGAGGTTCATGCGGATGAAAACCAAGAAATGAGGGGTTAGAGCGGAGGAAAACCAAGAAAAGCAGAGTTAGAACGGAAGAAAACCAAGAAAAGCGGGGTTAGAGAGCAGGAAAACCAAGATAATCGGGGTTAGAGCGGAGGAAAACCAATAAAAAGAAGTTAGAGAGGAAGAAAACAAAGAAAAGCGCGGTTAGAGCAGCAGAAATCCAAGTGTGCCCCGGTGGCGCAGTGGTTAAAGATGCCGCCATGCAACACTGGGGCCCGGAGTTCGAATCCCCCCTGTGGCGCAAGTGGTAGAAATGCCGCTCTGCTACACAGAGGCTCGAATCTCGGGGGACGGACTCGATGATCTCTAAAGTCCCTTCCAACCCGCACGAAATTATGAAACTATGAAACTATGAAAAGCGTGGTTAGAGTGGACTAAAACCAGGAAAAGCGGGGTTAGAGCAGAGGAAAACCAAGAAAAGCGAGGTTAGAAAAGAGGAAAACCAAGAAAAGTGGGGTTAGAGCGGAAGAAAACCAAGGAAAGCGAAGTTAGAGCAGCGGAAATCCAAGAAAAGCATGGTTAGAGTGGAGAAAAACCAAGAAAAGCTGGGTTAGAGCGGAGGAAAACCAAGAAAAGCGGGGTTAGAGCGGAGGAAAACCAAGAAAAGCGATGGTAGAGCGGTGGAAAACCAAGAAAAGCGGGGTTAGAGCGGAGGAAAACCAAGAAAAGGGGGTTAGGGCGGAGGAAAACCCAGAAAAGGGAAGTTAGAGCGGAGTAAAACCGAGAATAGCGAGGTTGGAGCGGAGGAAAACCAAGAAAAGCGGGGTTAGAGCGGAGGAAAGCCAAGATAATCAAGGTTAGAGCGGAGGAAAACCAAGAGAAACGGGGTTAGAGCGGAGAAAAACCAAGAAAAGCGAAGTTACAGCGGAGGAAAACCAAGAAAAGAGGGGTTAGAATGGAGGAAAGCCAAGATAATCAAGGTTAGAGCGGAAGAAAACCAAGAGAAACGGGGTTAGAGCGGAGAAAAACCAAGAAAAGCGAAGTTACAGCGGAGGAAAACCAAGAAAAGCGGGGTTAGTGCGTTGTAAAACAAAGAAAAGCGGGGTTAGTGCGGAGGAAAACCAAGAAAAGTGGGATAAGAGCGGAGAAAAACCAAGATAATCGGGGTTAGAGCGAAGGAAAACCAATAAAAAGAAGTTAGAGAGGAAGAAAGCAAAGAAAAGCGCGGTTAGAGCAGCAGAAATCCAAGAAAAGCATGGTTAGAGTGGAGAAAAACCAAGAAAAGCTGGGTTACAGTGGAGAAAAACCAAGATAATCGGGGTTAGAGCGGAGGAAAACCAAGAAAAGTGAAGTTAGAGCGGGGGAAATCCAAGAAAAGCATGGTTAGAGTGGAGAAAAACCAAGAAAAGCTGGGTTAGAGCAGAGGAAAACCAAGAAAAGCAGGGTTAGAGCGGAGGAAAACCAAGAAAAGCGGGGTTAGAGCGGAGGAAAACCAAGAAAAGCGGGATTAGAGAGGAGGAAAACCGAGAAAAGTGAACTTAGAGCGGAGGAAAACCAAGAAAACCGGGGATAGAGTGTAGGAAAACCAAGAAAAGCGATGGTAGAGCGGCGGAAAACCAATATAATCAAGGTTAGAGCGAAGGAAAACCAAGAAAAGCGGGGTTAGAGCGGAGGAAAACCAAGAAAAGCTGGGTTAGAGCGGAGGAAAACCAAGAAAAGAGAGGTTCATGCGGATGAAAACCAAGAAATGAGGGGTTAGAGCGGAGGAAAACCAAGAAAAGCAGAGTTAGAACGGAAGAAAACCAAGAAAAGCGGGGTTAGAGAGCAGGAAAACCAAGATAATCGGGGTTAGAGCGGAGGAAAACCAATAAAAAGAAGTTAGAGAGGAAGAAAACAAAGAAAAGCGCGGTTAGAGCAGCAGAAATCCAAGTGTGCCCCGGTGGCGCAGTGGTTAAAGATGCCGCCATGCAACACTGGGGCCCGGAGTTCGAATCCCCCCTGTGGCGCAAGTGGTAGAAGTGCCGCTCTGCTACACAGAGGCTCGAATCCCGGGGGCCGGACTCGATGATCTCTAAAGTACCTTCCAACCCGCACGAAATTATGAAACTATGAAACTATGAAAAGCGTGGTTAGAGTGGACTAAAACCAGGAAAAGCGGGGTTAGAGCAGAGGAAAACCAAGAAAAGCGAGGTTAGAAAGGAGGAAAACCAAGAAAAGCAGGGTTAGAGCGGAAGAAAACCAAGGAAAGCGAAGTTAGAGCAGCGGAAATCCAAGAAAAGCATGGTTAGAGTGGAGAAAAACCAAGAAAAGCTGGGTTAGAGCAGAGGAAAACCAAGAAAAGCGGGGTTAGAGCGAAGGAAAACCAAGAAAAGCGGGGTTAGAGCGGAGGAAAACCAAGAAAAGCGATGGTAGAGCGGCGGAAAACCAAGAAAAGCGGGGTTAGAGCGGAGGAAAACCAAGAAAAGGGGGTTAGGGCGGAGGAAAACCCAGAAAAGCGAAGTTAGAGCGGAGTAAAACCCAGAATAGCGAGGTTGGAGCGGAGGAAAACCAAGAAAAGCGGGGTTAGAGCGGAGGAAAGCCAAGATAATCAAGGTTAGAGCGGAGGAAAACCAAGAGAAACGGGGTTAGAGCGGAGAAAAACCAAGAAAAGCAAAGTTACAGAGGAGGAAAACCAAGAAAAGTGGGGTTAGAGTGGAGGAAATCCAAGATAATCAAGGTTAGAGCAGAAGAAAACCAAGAGAAACGGGGTTAGAACGGAGAAAAACCAAGAAAAGCGAGGTAACAGCGGAGGAAAACCAAGAAAAGTGGGGTTAGTGCGGTGTAAAACAAAGAAAAGCGGGGTTAGTGCGGAGGAAAACCAAGAAAAGCTGGGTTAGAGCGGAGGAAAACCAAGAAAAGAGAGGTTCATGCGGATGAAAACCAAGAAATGAGGGGTTAGAGCGGAGGAAAACCAAGAAAAGGAGAGTTAGAACGGAGGAAAACCAAGAAAAGCGGGTTTAGAGAGCAGGAAAACCAAGATAATCGGGGTTAGAGCGGAGGAAAACCAATAAAAAGAAGTTAGAGAGGAAGAAAACAAAGAAAAGTGCGGTTAGAGCAGCAGAAATCCAAGTGTGCCCCGGTGGCGCAGTGGTTAAAGATGCCGCCATGCAACACTGGGGCCCGGAGTTCGAATCCCCCCTGTGGCGCAAGTGGTAGAAGTGCCGCTCTGCTACACAGAGGCTCGAATCCCGGGGGCCGGACGCGATGATCTCTAAAGTCCCTTCCAACCCGCACGAAATTATGAAACTATGAAACTATGAAAAGCGTGGTTAGAGTGGACTAAAACCAGGAAAAGCGGGGTTAGAGCAGAGGAAAACCAAGAAAAGCGAGGTTAGAAAGGAGGAAAACCAAGAAAAGCGGGGTTAGAGCGGAAGAAAACCAAGAAAAGCGAAGTTAGAGCAGCGGAAATCCAAGAAAAGCATGGTTAGAGTGGAGAAAAACCAAGAAAAGCGGGGTTAGAGCGGAGGAAAACCAAGAAAAGCGGGGTTAGAGCGGAGGAAAACCAAGAAAAGCGGGGTTAGAGTGGAGGAAAACCAAGAAAAGCGATGGTAGAGCGGCGGAAAACCAAGAAAAGCGGGGTTAGAGCGGAGGAAAACCAAGAAAAGGGGGTTAGGGCGGAGGAAAACCCAGAAAAGCGAAGTTAGAGCGGAGTAAAACCCAGAATAGCGAGGTTGGAGCGGAGGAAAACCAAGATAATCAAGGTTAGAGCGGAGGAAAACCAAGAGAAACGGGGTTAGAGCGGAGAAAAACCAAGAAAAGCGAAGTTACAGAGGAGGAAAACCAAGAAAAGTGGGGTTAGAGTGGAGGAAAGCCAAGATAATCAAGGTTAGAGCAGAAGAAAACCAAGAGAAACGGGGTTAGAGCGGAGAAAAACCAAGAAAAGCGAGGTTACAGCGGAGGAAAACCAAGAAAAGCGGGGTTAGTGCGGTGTAAAACAAAGAAAAGCGGGGTTAGTGCGGAGGAAAACCAAGAAAAGCTGGGTTAGAGCGGAGGAAAACCAAGAAAAGAGAGGTTCATGCGGATGAAAACCAAGAAATGAGGGGTTAGAGCGGAGGAAAACCAAGAAAAGGAGAGTTAGAACGGAGGAAAACCAAGAAAAGCGGGGTTAGAGAGCAGGAAAACCAAGATAATCGGGGTTAGAGCGGAGGAAAACCAATAAAAAGAAGTTAGAGAGGAAGAAAACAAAGAAAAGCGCGGTTAGAGCAGCAGAAATCCAAGAAAAGCATGGTTAGAGTGGAGAAAAACCAAGAAAAGCTGGGTTAGAGTGGAGAAAAAGCAAGAAAAGTGGGGTTAGAGCGGAGGAAAACCAAGAAAAGCGAAGTTACAGCGGAGGAAAACCAAGAAAAGCGAAGTTAGAGTGGAGTAAAACCAAGAAAAGCGGAATAAGTGCTGAGGAAAACCAAGAAAAGCAGGGTTAGAGCGGAGGAAAACCAAGTAAAGGGAAGTTAGAGCAGCGGAAATCCAAGAAATCTATGGTTAGAATGGAGAAAAACCAAGAAAAGCTGGGTTAGAGCAGAGGAAAACCAAGAAAAGCGGGGTTAGAGCGGAGGAAAACCAAGAAAAGCGGGGTTACAGAGGAGGAAAACCAAGAAAAGCGGGATTAGAGAGGAGGAAAACCAAGAAAAGTGAACTTAGAGCGGAGGAAAACCAAGAAAACCGGGGATAGAGTGTAGGAAAACCAAGAAAAGCGATGGTAGAGCGGCGGAAAACCAATATAATCAAGGTTAGAGCGAAGGAAAACAAAGAAAAGCGGGGTTAGAGCGGAGGAAAACCAAGAAAAGCTGGGTTAGAGCGGAGAAAAACCAAGATAATCGGGGTTAGAGCGAAGGAAAACCAAGAAAAGCGAAGTTAGAGCGGAGGAAATCCAAGAAAAGCATGGTTAGAGTGGAGAAAAACCAAGAAAAGCTGGGTTACAGTGGAGAAAAACCAAGATAATCGGGGTTAGAGCGGAGGAAAACCAAGAAAAGCGAAGTTAGAGCGGAGGAAATCCAAGAAAAGCATGGTTAGAGTGGAGAAAAACCAAGAAAAGCTGGGTTAGAGCGGAGGAAAACCAAGAAAAGCGGGGTTAGAGCGGAGGAAAACCAAGAAAAGCGGGGTTAGAGCGGAGGAAAACCAAGAAAAGCGATGGTAGAGCGGCGGAAAACCAAGAAAAGCGGGGTTAGAGCGGAGGAAAACCAAGAAAAGGGGGTTAGGGCGGAGGAAAACCCAGAAAAGCGAAGTTAGAGCGGAGTAAAACCCAGAATAGCGAGGTTGGAGCGGAGGAAAACCAAGAAAAGCGGGGTTAGAGCGGAGGAAAGCCAAGATAATCAAGGTTAGAGCGGAGGAAAACCAAGAGAAACAGGGTTTGAGCGGAGAAAAACCAAGTAAAGCAAAGTTACAGAGGAGGAAAACCAAGAAAAGTGGGGTTAGAGTGGAGGAAAGCCAAGATAATCAAGGTTAGAGCAGAAGAAAACCAAGAGAAACGGGGTTAGAGCGGAGAAAAACCAAGAAAAGCGAGGTTACAGCGGAGGAAAACCAAGAAAAGCGGGGTTAGTGCGGTGTAAAACAAAGAAAAGCGGGGTTAGTGCGGAGGAAAACCAAGAAAAGCTGGGTTAGAGCGGAGGAAAACCAAGAAAAGAGAGGTTCATGCGGATGAAAACCAAGAAATGAGGGGTTAGAGCGGAGGAAAACCAAGAAAAGGAGAGTTAGAACGGAGGAAAACCAAGAAAAGCGGGTTTAGAGAGCAGGAAAACCAAGATAATCGGGGTTAGAGCGGAGGAAAACCAATAAAAAGAAGTTAGAGAGGAAGAAAACAAAGAAAAGCGCGGTTAGAGCAGCAGAAATCCAAGAAAAGCATGGTTAGAGTGGAGAAAAACCAAGAAAAGCTGGGTTAGAGTGGAGAAAAAGCAAGAAAAGTGGGGTTAGAGCGGAGGAAAACCAAGAAAAGCGAAGTTACAGCGGAGGAAAACCAAGAAAAGCGAAGTTAGAGTGGAGTAAAACCAAGAAAAGCGGAATAAGTGCTGAGGAAAACCAAGAAAAGCAGTGTTAGAGCGGAGGAAAACCAAGAAAAGCGGGATTAGAGAGGAGGAAAACCAAGAAAAGTGAACTTAGAGCGGAGGAAAACCAAGAAAACCGGGGATAGAGTGTAGGAAAACCAAGAAAAGCGATGGTAGAGCGGCGGAAAACCAATATAATCAAGGTTAGAGCGAAGGAAAACAAAGAAAAGCGGGGTTAGAGCGGAGGAAAACCAAGAAAAGCTGGGTTAGAGCGGAGAAAAACCAAGATAATCGGGGTTAGAGCGGAGGAAAACCAAGAAAAGCGAAGTTAGAGCGGAGGAAATCCAAGAAAAGCATGGTTAGAGTGGAGAAAAACCAAGAAAAGCTGGGTTAGAGCAGAGGAAAACCAAGAAAAGCAGGGTTAGAGCGGAGGAAAACCAGGAAAAGCGGGGTTAGAGCGGAGGAAAACCAAGAAAAGCGGGATTAGAGAGGAGGAAAACCGAGAAAAGTGAACTTAGAGTGGAGGAAAACCAAGAAAACCGGGGATAGAGTGTAGGAAAACCAAGAAAAGCGATGGTAGAGCGGCGGAAAACCAGTATAATCAAGGTTAGAGCGAAGGAAAACCAAGAAAAGCGGGGTTAGAGCGGAGGAAAACCAAGAAAAGCTGGGTTAGAGCGGAGGAAAACCAAGAAAAGAGAGGTTCATGCGGATGAAAACCAAGAAATGAGGGGTTAGAGCGGAGAAAAACCAAGAAAAGCAGAGTTAGAACGGAAGAAAACCAAGAAAAGCGGGGTTAGAGAGCAGGAAAACCAAGATAATCGGGGTTAGAGCGGAGGAAAACCAATAAAAAGAAGTTAGAGAGGAAGAAAACAAAGAAAAGCGCGGTTAGAGCAGCAGAAATCCAAGTGTGCCCTGGTGGCGCAGTGGTTAAAGATGCCGCCATGCAACACTGGGGCCCGGAGTTCGAATCCCCCCTGTGGCGCAAGTGGTAGAAATGCCGCTCTGCTACACAGAGGCTCGAATCCCGGGGGCCGGACTCGATGATCTCTAAAGTCCCTTCCAACCCGCACGAAATTATGAAACTATGAAACTATGAAAAGCGTGGTTAGAGTGGACTAAAACCAGGAAAAGCGGGGTTAGAGCAGAGGAAAACCAAGAAAAGCGAGGTTAGAAAAGAGGAAAACCAAGAAAAGCGGGGTTAGAGCGGAAGAAAACCAAGGAAAGCGAAGTTAGAGCAGCGGAAATCCAAGAAAAGCATGGTTAGAGTGGAGAAAAACCAAGAAAAGCTGGGTTAGAGCGGAGGAAAACCAAGAAAAGCGAGGTTAGAGCGGAGGAAAACCAAGAAAAGCGATGGTAGAGCGGTGGAAAACCAAGAAAAGCGGGGTTAGAGCGGAGGAAAACCAAGAAAAGGGGGTTAGGGCAGAGGAAAACCCAGAAAAGGGAAGTTAGAGCGGAGTAAAACCCAGAATAGCGAGGTTGGAGCGGAGGAAAACCAAGAAAAGCGGGGTTAGAGCGGAGGAAAGCCAAGATAATCAAGGTTAGAGCGGAGGAAAACCAAGAGAAACGGGGTTAGAGCGGAGAAAAACCAAGAAAAGCGAAGTTACAGCGGAGGAAAACCAAGAAAAGAGGGGTTAGAATGGAGGAAAGCCAAGATAATCAAGGTTAGAGCGGAAGAAAACCAAGAGAAACGGGGTTAGAGCGGAGAAAAACCAAGAAAAGCGAAGTTACAGCGGAGGAAAACCAAGAAAAGTGGGGTTAGTGCGGTGTAAAACAAAGAAAAGCGGGGTTAGTGCGGAGGAAAACCAAGTAAAGTGGGATAAGAGCGGAGAAAAACCAAGATAATCGGGGTTAGAGCGAAGGAAAACCAATAAAAAGAAGTTAGAGAGGAAGAAAGCAAAGAAAAGCGCGGTTAGAGCAGCAGAAATCCAAGAAAAGCATGGTTAGAGTGGAGAAAAACCAAGAAAAGCTGGGTTACAGTGGAGAAAAACCAAGATAATCGGGGTTAGAGCGGAGGAAAACCAAGAAAAGCGAAGTTAGAGCGGAGGAAATCCAAGAAAAGCATGGTTAGAGTGGAGAAAAACCAAGAAAAGCTGGGTTAGAGCAGAGGAAAACCAAGAAAAGCTGGGTTAGAGCGGAGGAAAACCAAGAAAAGCGGGGTTAGAGCGGAGGAAAACCAAGAAAAGCGGGATTAGAGAGGAGGAAAACCGAGAAAAGTGAACTTAGAGCGGAGGAAAACCAAGAAAACCGGGGATAGAGTGTAGGAAAACCAAGAAAAGCGATGGTAGAGCGGCGGAAAACCAATATAATCAAGGTTAGAGCGAAGGAAAACCAAGAAAAGCGGGGTTAAAGCGGAGGAAAACCAAGAAAAGCTGGGTTAGAGCGGAGGAAAACCAAGAAAAGAGAGGTTCATGCGGATGAAAACCAAGAAATGAGGGGTTAGAGCGGAGGAAAACCAAGAAAAGCAGAGTTAGAACGGAAGAAAACCAAGAAAAGCGGGGTTAGAGAGCAGGAAAACCAAGATAATGGGGGTTAGAGCGGAGGAAAACCAATAAAAAGAAGTTAGAGAGGAAGAAAACAAAGAAAAGCGCGGTTAGAGCAGCAGAAATCCAAGTGTGCCCCGGTGGCGCAGTGGTTAAAGATGCCGCCATGCAACACTGGGGCCCGGAGTTCGAATCCCCCCTGTGGCGCAAGTGGTAGAAATGCCGCTCTGCTACACAGAGGCTCGAATCCCGGGGGCCGGACTCGATGATCTCTAAAGTACCTTCCAACCCGCACGAAATTATGAAACTATGAAACTATGAAAAGCGTGGTTAGAGTGGACTAAAACCAGGAAAAGCGGGGTTAGAGTAGAGGAAAACCAAGAAAAGCGAGGTTAGAAAGGAGGAAAACCAAGAAAAGCAGGGTTAGAGCGGAAGAAAACCAAGGAAAGCGAAGTTAGAGCAGCGGAAATCCAAGAAAAGCATGGTTAGAGTGGAGAAAAACCAAGAAAAGCTGGGTTAGAGCGGAGGAAAACCAAGAAAAGCGGGGTTAGAGCGGAGGAAAACCAAGAAAAGCGGGGTTAGAGCGGAGGAAAACCAAGAAAAGCGATGGTAGAGAGGCGGAAAACCAAGAAAAGCGATGGTAGAGCGGAGGAAAACCAAGAAAAGGGGGTTAGGGCGGAGGAAAACCCAGAAAAGCGAAGTTAGAGCGGAGTAAAACCCAGAATAGCGAGGTTGGAGCGGAGGAAAACCAAGAAAAGCGGGGTTAGAGCGGAGGAAAGCCAAGATAATCAAGGTTAGAGCGGAGGAAAACCAAGAGAAACGGGGTTAGAGCGGAGAAAAACCAAGAAAAGCAAAGTTAGAGCGGAGGAAAACCAAGAAAAGTGGGGTTAGAGTGGAGGAAATCCAAGATAATCAAGGTTAGAGCAGAAGAAAACCAAGAGAAACGGGGTTAGAACGGAGAAAAACCAAGAAAAGCGAGGTTACAGCGGAGGAAAACCAAGAAAAGCGGGGTTAGTGCGGTGTAAAACAAAGAAAAGCGGGGTTAGTGCGGAGGAAAACCAAGAAAATCTGGGTTAGAGCGGAGGAAAACCAAGAAAAGAGAGGTTCATGCGGATGAAAACCAAGAAATGAGGGGTTAGAGCGGAGGAAAACCAAGAAAAGGAGAGTTAGAACGGAGGAAAACCAAGAAAAGCGGGTTTAGAGAGCAGGAAAACCAAGATAATCGGGGTTAGAGCGGAGGAAAACCAATAAAAAGAAGTTAGAGAGGAAGAAAACAAAGAAAAGCGCGGTTAGAGCAGCAGAAATCCAAGTGTGCCCCGGTGGCGCAGTGGTTAAAGATGCCGCCATGCAACACTGGGGCCCGGAGTTCGAATCCCCCCTGTGGCGCAAGTGGTAGAAGTGCCGCTCTGCTACAGAGAGGCTCGAATCCCGGGGGCCGGACTCGATGATCTCTAAAGTCCCTTCCAACCCGCACGAAATTATGAAACTATGAAACTATGAAAAGCGTGGTTAGAGTGGACTAAAACCAGGAAAAGCGGGGTTAGAGCAGAGGAAAACCAAGAAAAGCGAGGTTAGAAAGGAGGAAAACCAAGAAAAGCGGGGTTAGAGCGGAAGAAAACCAAGGAAAGCGAAGTTAGAGCAGCGGAAATCCAAGAAAAGCATGGTTAGAGTGGAGAAAAACCAAGAAAAGCGGGGTTAGAGCGGAGGAAAACCAAGAAAAGCGGGGTTAGAGCGGAGGAAAACCAAGAAAAGCGGGGTTAGAGTGGAGGAAAACCAAGAAAAGCGATGGTAGAGCGGCGGAAAACCAAGAAAAGCGGGGTTAGAGCGGAGGAAAACCAAGAAAAGGGGGTTAGGGCGGAGGAAAACCCAGAAAAGCGAAGTTAGAGCGGAGTAAAACCCAGAATAGCGAGGTTGGAGCGGTGGAAAACCAAGATAATCAAGGTTAGAGCGGAGGAAAACCAAGAGAAACGGGGTTAGAGCGGAGAAAAACCAAGAAAGGCGAAGTTACAGAGGAGGAAAACCAAGAAAAGTGGGGTTAGAGTGGAGGAAAGCCAAGATAATCAAGGTTAGAGCAGAAGAAAACCAAGAGAAACGGGGTTAGAGCGGAGAAAAACCAAGAAAAGCGAGGTTACAGCGGAGGAAAACCAAGAAAAGCGGGGTTAGTGCGGTGTAAAACAAAGAAAAGCGGGGTTAGTGCGGAGGAAAACCAAGAAAAGCTGGGTTAGAGCGGAGGAAAACCAAGAAAAGAGAGGTTCATGCGGATGAAAACCAAGAAATGAGGGGTTAGAGCGGAGGAAAACCAAGAAAAGGAGAGTTAGAACGGAGGAAAACCAAGAAAAGCGGGTTTAGAGAGCAGGAAAACCAAGATAATCGGGGTTAGAGCGGAGGAAAACCAATAAAAAGAAGTTAGAGAGGAAGAAAAGAAAGAAAAGCGCGGTTAGAGCAGCAGAAATCCAAGAAAAGCATGGTTAGAGTGGAGAAAAACCAAGAAAAGCTGGGTTAGAGTGGAGAAAAAGCAAGAAAAGTGGGGTTAGAGCGGAGGAAAACCAAGAAAAGCGAAGTTACAGCGGAGGAAAACCAAGAAAAGCGAAGTTAGAGTGGAGTAAAACCAAGAAAAGCGGAATAAGTGCTGAGGAAAACCAAGAAAAGCTGGGTTAGAGCGGAGGAAAACCAAGAAAAGCGGGATTAGAGAGGAGGAAAACCAAGAAAAGTGAACTTAGAGCGGAGGAAAACCAAGAAAACCGGGGATAGAGTGTAGGAAAACCAAGAAAAGCGATGGTAGAGCGGCGGAAAACCAATATAATCAAGGTTAGAGCGAAGGAAAACAAAGAAAAGCGGGGTTAGAGCGGAGGAAAACCAAGAAAAGCTGGGTTAGAGCGGAGAAAAACCAAGATAATCGGGGTTAGAGCGAAGGAAAACCAATAAAAAGAAGTTAGAGAGGAAGAAAGCAAAGAAAAGCGCGGTTAGAGCAGCAGAAATCCAAGAAAAGCATGGTTAGAGTGGAGAAAAACCAAGAAAAGCTGGGTTACAGTGGAGAAAAACCAAGATAATCGGGGTTAGAGCGGAGGAAAACCAAGAAAAGCGAAGTTAGAGCGGAGGAAATCCAAGAAAAGCATGGTTAGAGTGGAGAAAAATCAAGAAAAGCTGGGTTAGAGCAGAGGAAAACCAAGAAAAGCAGGGTTAGAGCGGAGGAAAACCAAGAAAAGCGGGGTTAGAGCGGAGGAAAACCAAGAAAAGCGGGATTAGAGAGGAGGAAAACCGAGAAAAGTGAACTTAGAGCGGAGGAAAACCAAGAAAACCGGGGATAGAGTGTAGGAAAACCAAGAAAAGCGATGGTAGAGCGGCGGAAAACCAATATAATCAAGGTTAGAGCGAAGGAAAACAAAGAAAAGCGGGTTTAGAGCGGAGGAAAACCAAGAAAAGCTGGGTTAGAGCGGAGAAAAACCAAGATAATCGGGGTTAGAGCGAAGGAAAACCAAGAAAAGCGAAGTTAGAGCGGAGGAAATCCAAGAAAAGCATGGTTAGAGTGGAGAAAAACTAAGAAAAGCTGGGTTACAGTGGAGAAAAACCAAGATAATCGGGGTTAGAGCGGAGGAAAACCAAGAAAAGCGAAGTTAGAGCGGAGGAAATCCAAGAAAAGCATGGTTAGAGTGGAGAAAAACCAAGAAAAGCTGGGTTAGAGCGGAGGAAAACCAAGAAAAGCGGGGTTAGAGCGGAGGAAAACCAAGAAAAGCGGGGTTAGAGCGGAGGAAAACCAAGAAAAGCGATGGTAGAGCGGCGGAAAACCAAGAAAAGCGGGGTTAGAGCGGAGGAAAACCAAGAAAAGGGGGTTAGGGCGGAGGAAAACCCAGAAAAGCGAAGTTAGAGCGGAGTAAAACCCAGAATAGCGAGGTTAGAGCGGAGGAAAACCAAGAAAAGCGGGGTTAGAGCGGAGGAAAGCCAAGATAATCAAGGTTAGAGCGGAGGAAAACCAAGAGAAACAGGGTTTGAGCGGAGAAAAACCAAGAAAAGCAAAGTTACAGCGGAGGAAAACCAAGAAAAGTGGGGTTCATGCGGATGAAAACCAAGAAATGAGGGGTTAGAGCGGAGGAAAACCAAGAAAAGCAGAGTTAGAACGGAAGAAAACCAAGAAAAGCGGGGTTAGAGAGCAGGAAAACCAAGATAATCGGGGTTAGAGCGGAGGAAAACCAATAAAAAGAAGTTAGAGAGGAAGAAAACAAAGAAAAGCGCGGTTAGAGCAGCAGAAATCCAAGTGTGCCCCGGTGGCGCAGTGGTTAAAGATGCCGCCATGCAACACTGGGGCCCGGAGTTCGAATCCCCCCTGTGGCGCAAGTGGTAGAAATGCCGCTCTGCTACACAGAAGCTCGAATCCCGGGGGCCGGACTCGATGATCTCTAAAGTCCCTTCCAACCCGCACGAAATTATGAAATTATGAAACTATGAAAAGCGTGGTTAGAGTGGACTAAAACCAGGAAAAGCGGGGTTAGAGCAGAGGAAAACCAAGAAAAGCGAGGTTAGAAAAGAGGAAAACCAAGAAAAGCGGGGTTAGAGCGGAAGAAAACCAAGGAAAGCGAAGTTAGAGCAGCGGAAATCCAAGAAAAGCATGGTTAGAGTGGAGAAAAACCAAGAAAAGCTGGGTTAGAGCGGAGGAAAACCAAGAAAAGCGGGGTTAGAGCGGAGGAAAACGAAGAAAAGCGATGGTAGAGCGGCGGAAAACCAAGAAAAGCGGGGTTAGAGCGGAGGAAAACCAAGAAAAGGGGGTTAGGGCGGAGGAAAACCCAGAAAAGGGAAGTTAGAGCGGAGTAAAACCCAGAATAGCGAGGTTGGAGCGGAGGAAAACCAAGAAAATTGGGGTTAGAGCGGAGGAAAGCCAAGATAATCAAGGTTAGAGCGAAAGAAAACCAAGAGAAACGGGGTTAGAGCGGAGAAAAACCAAGAAAAACGAAGTTACAGTGGAGGAAAACCAAGAAAAGCGGGGTTAGTGCGGTGTAAAACAAAGAAAAGCGGGGTTAGTGCGGAGGAAAACCAAGAAAAGTGGGATAAGAGCGGAGAAAAACCAAGATAATCGGGGTTAGAGCGAAGGAAAACCAATAAAAAGAAGTTAGAGAGGAAGAAAGCAAAGAAAAGCGCGGTTAGAGTAGCAGAAATCCAAGAAAAGCATGGTTAGAGTGGAGAAAAACCAAGAAAAGCTGGGTTACAGTGGAGAAAAACCAAGATAATCGGGGTTAGAGCGGAGGAAAACCAAGAAAAGCGAAGTTAGAGCGGAGGAAATCCAAGAAAAGCATGGTTAGAGTGGAGAAAAACCAAGAAAAGCTGGGTTAGAGCAGAGGAAAACCAAGAAAAGCAGGGTTAGAGCGGAGGAAAACCAAGAAAAGCGGGGTTAGAGCGGAGGAAAACCAAGAAAAGCGGGATTAGAGAGGAGGAAAACCTAGAAAAGTGAACTTAGAGCGGAGGAAAACCAAGAAAACCGGGGATAGATTGTAGGAAAACCAAGAAAAGCGATGGTAGAGCGGCGGAAAACCAATATAATCAAGGTTAGAGCGAAGGAAAACCAAGAAAAGCGGGGTTAGAGCGGAGGAAAACCAAGAAAAGCTGGGTTAGAGCGGAGGAAAACCAAGAAAAGAGAGGTTCATGCGGATGAAAACCAAGAAATGAGGGGTTAGAGCGGAGGAAAACCAAGAAAAGCAGAGTTAGAACGGAAGAAAACCAAGAAAAGCGGGGTTAGAGAGCAGGAAAACCAAGATAATCGGGGTTAGAGCGGAGGAAAACCAATAAAAAGAAGTTAGAGAGGAAGAAAACAAAGAAAAGCGCGGTTAGAGCAGCAGAAATCCAAGTGTGCCCCGGTGGCGAAGTGGTTAAAGATGCCGCCATGCAACACTGGGGCCCGGAGTTCGAATCCCCCCTGTGGCGCAAGTGGTAGAAGTGCCGCTCTGCTACACAGAGGCTCGAATCCCGGGGGCCGGACTCGATGATCTCTAAAGTCCCTTCCAACCCGCACGAAATTATGAAACTATGAAAAGCGTGGTTAGAGTGGACTAAAACCAGGAAAAGCGGGGTTAGAGCAGAGGAAAACCAAGAAAAGCGAGGTTAGAAAGGAGGAAAACCAAGAAAAGCGGGGTTAGAGCGGAAGAAAACCAAGGAAAGCGAAGTTAGAGCAGCGGAAATCCAAAAAAAGCATGGTTAGAGTGGAGAAAAACCAAGAAAAGCGGGGTTAGAGCGGAGGAAAACCAAGAAAAGCGGGGTTAGAGCGGAGGAAAACCAAGAAAAGCGGGGTTATAGTGGAGGAAATCCAAGAAAAGCGATGGTAGAGCGGCGGAAAACCAAGAAAAGCGGGGTTAGAGCGGAGGAAAACCAAGAAAAGGGGGTTAGGGCGGAGGAAAACCCAGAAAAGCGAAGTTAGAGCGGAGTAAAACCCAGAATAGCGAGGTTGGAGCGGAGGAAAACCAAGATAATCAAGGTTAGAGCGGAGGAAAACCAAGAGAAACGGTGTTAGAGCGGAGAAAAACCAAGAAAAGCGAAGTTACAGAGGAGGAAAACCAAGAAAAGTGGGGTTAGAGTGGAGGAAAGCCAAGATAATCAAGGTTAGAGCAGAAGAAAACCAAGAGAAACGGGGTTAGAGCGGAGAAAAACCAAGAAAAGCGAGGTTACAGCGGAGGAAAACCAAGAAAAGCGGGGTTAGTGCGGTGTAAAACAAAGAAAAGCGGGGTTAGTGCGGAGGAAAACCAAGAAAATCTGGGTTAGAGCGGAGGAAAACCAAGAAAAGAGAGGTTCATGCGGATGAAAACCAAGAAATGAGGGGTTAGAGCGGAGGAAAACCAAGAAAAGGAGAGTTAGAACGGAGGAAAACCAAGAAAAGCGGGTTTAGAGAGCAGGAAAACCAAGATAATCGGGGTTAGAGTGGAGGAAAACCAATAAAAAGAAGTTAGAGAGGAAGAAAACAAAGAAAAGCGCGGTTAGAGCAGCAGAAATCCAAGTGTGCCCCGGTGGCGCAGTGGTTAAAGATGCCGCCATGCAACACTGGGGCCCGGAGTTCGAATCCCCCCTGTGGCGCAAGTGGTAGAAGTGCCGCTCTGCTACACAGAGGCTCGAATCCCGGGGGCCGGACTCGATGATCTCTAAAGTCCCTTCCAACCCGCACGAAATTATGAAACTATGAAACTATGAAAAGCGTGGATAGAGTGGACTAAAACCAGGAAAAGCGGGGTTAGAGCAGAGGAAAACCAAGAAAAGCGAGGTTAGAAAGGAGGAAAACCTAGAAAAGCGGGTTTAGAGCGGAAGAAAACCAAGGAAAGCGAAGTTAGAGCAGCGGAAAACCAAGAAAAGCATGGTTAGAGTTGAGAAAAACCAAGAAAAGCTGTGTTAGAGCGGAGGAAAACCAAGAAAAGGGGGTTAGGGCGGAGGAAAACCCAGAAAAGGGAAGTTAGAGCGGAGTAAAACCCAGAATAGCGAGGTTGGAGCGGAGGAAAACCAAGAAAAGCGGGGTTAGAGCGGAGGAAAGCCAAGATAATCAAGGTTAGAGCGGAGGAAAACCAAGAGAAACGGGGTTAGAGCGGAGAAAAACCAAGAAAAACGAAGTTACAGTGGAGGAAAACCAAGAAAAGCGGGGTTAGTGCGGTGTAAAACAAAGAAAAGCAGAGTTAGAACGGAAGAAAACCAAGAAAAGCGGGGTTAGAGAGCAGGAAAACCAAGATAATCGGGGTTAGAGCGGAGGAAAACCAATAAAAAGAAGTTAGAGAGGAAGAAAACAAAGAAAAGCGCGGTTAGAGCAGCAGAAATCCAAGTGTGCCCCGGTGGCGCAGTGGTTAAAGATGCCGCCATGCAACACTGGGGCCCGGAGTTCGAATCCCCCCTGTGGCGCAAGTGGTAGAAGTGCCGCTCTGCTACACAGAGGCTCGAATCCCGGGGGCCGGACTCGATGATCTCTAAAGTCCCTTCCAACCCGCACGAAATTATGAAACTATGAAAAGCGTGGTTAGAGTGGACTAAAACCAGGAAAAGCGGGGTTAGAGCAGAGGAAAACCAAGAAAAGCGAGGTTAGAAAGGAGGAAAACCAAGAAAAGCGGGGTTAGAGCGGAAGAAAACCAAGGAAAGCGAAGTTAGAGCAGCGGAAATCCAAAAAAAGCATGGTTAGAGTGGAGAAAAACCAAGAAAAGCGGGGTTAGAGTGGAGGAAAACCAAGAAAAGCGATGGTAGAGCGGCGGAAAACCAAGAAAAGCGGGGTTAGAGCGGAGGAAAACCAAGAAAAGGGAGTTAGGGCGGAGGAAAACCCAGAAAAGCGAAGTTAGAGCGGAGTAAAACCCAGAATAGCGAGGTTGGAGCGGAGGAAAACCAAGATAATCAAGGTTAGAGCGGAGGAAAACCAAGAGAAACGGTGTTAGAGCGGAGAAAAACCAAGAAAAGCGAAGTTACAGAGGAGGAAAACCAAGAAAAGTGGGGTTAGAGTGGAGGAAAGCCAAGATAATCAAGGTTAGAGCAGAAGAAAACCAAGAGAAACGGGGTTAGAGCGGAGAAAAACCAAGAAAAGCGAGGTTACAGCGGAGGAAAACCAAGAAAAGCGGGGTTAGTGCGGTGTAAAACAAAGAAAAGCGGGGTTAGTGCGGAGGAAAACCAAGAAAAGCAGAGTTAGAACGGAAGAAAACCAAGAAAAGCGGGGTTAGAGAGCAGGAAAACCAAGATAATCGGGGTTAGAGCGGAGGAAAACCAATAAAAAGAAGTTAGAGAGGAAGAAAACAAAGAAAAGCGCGGTTAGAGCAGCAGAAATCCAAGTGTGCCCCGGTGGCGCAGTGGTTAAAGATGCCGCCATGCAACCCTGGGGCCCGGAGTTCGAATCCCCCCTGTGGCGCAAGTGGTAGAAGTGCCGCTCTGCTACACAGAGGCTCGAATCCCGGGGGCCGGACTCGATGATCTCTAAAGTCCCTTCCAACCCGCACGAAATTATGAAACTATGAAAAGCGTGGTTAGAGTGGACTAAAACCAGGAAAAGCGGGGTTAGAGCAGAGGAAAATCAAGAAAAGCGAGGTTAGAAAGGAGGAAAACCAAGAAAAGCGGGGTTAGAGCGGAAGAAAACCAAGGAAAGCGAAGTTAGAGCAGCGGAAATCCAAAAAAAGCATGGTTAGAGTGGAGAAAAACCAAGAAAAGCTGGGTTAGAGCGGAGGAAAACCAAGAAAAGCGGGGTTAGAGCGGAGGAAAACCAAGAAAAGCGGGGTTAGAGTGGAGGAAAACCAAGAAAAGCGATGGTAGAGCGGCGGAAAACCAAGAAAAGCGGGGTTAGAGCGGAGGAAAACCAAGAAAAGGGGGTTAGGGCGGAGGAAAACCAAGAAAAGCGAAGTTAGAGCGGAGTAAAACCCAGAATAGCGAGGTTGGAGCGGAGGAAAACCAAGATAATCAAGGTTAGAGCGGAGGAAAACCAAGAGAAACGGTGTTAGAGCGGAGAAAAACCAAGAAAAGCGAAGTTACAGAGGAGGAAAACCAAGAAAAGTGGGGTTAGAGTGGAGGAAAGCCAAGATAATCAAGGTTAGAGCAGAAGAAAACCAAGAGAAACGGGGTTAGAGCGGAGAAAAACCAAGAAAAGCGAGGTTACAGCGGAGGAAAACCAAGAAAAGCGGGGTTAGTGCGGTGTAAAACAAAGAAAAGTGGGGTTAGTGCGGAGGAAAACCAAGAAAATCTGGGTTAGAGCGGAGGAAAACCAAGAAAAGAGAGGTTCATGCGGATGAAAAACAAGAAATGAGGGGTTAGAGCGGAGGAAAACCAAGAAAAGGAGAGTTAGAATGGAGGAAAACCAAGAAAAGCGGGTTTAGAGAGCAGGAAAACCAAGATAATCGGGGTTAGAGTGGAGGAAAACCAATAAAAAGAAGTTAGAGAGGAAGTAAACAAAGAAAAGCGCGGTTAGAGCAGCAGAAATCCAAGTGTGCCCCGGTGGCACAGTGGTTAAAGATGCCGCCATGCAACACTGGGGCCCGGAGTTCGAATCCCCCCTGTGGCGCAAGTGGTAGAAGTGCCGCTCTGCTACACAGAGGCTCGAATCCCGGGGGCCGGACTCGATGATCTCTAAAGTCCCTTCCAACCCGCACGAAATTATGAAACTATGAAACTATGAAAAGCGTGGTTAGAGTGGACTAAAACCAGGAAAAGCGGGGTTAGAGCAGAGGAAAACCAAGAAAAGCGAGGTTAGAAAGGAGGAAAACCTAGAAAAGCGGGTTTAGAGCGGAAGAAAACCAAGGAAAGCGAAGTTAGAGCAGCGGAAAACCAAGAAAAGCATGGTTAGAGTTGAGAAAAACCAAGAAAAGCTGTGTTAGAGCGGAGGAAAACCAAGAAAAGGGGGTTAGGGCGGAGGAAAACCCAGAAAAGGGAAGTTAGAGCGGAGTAAAACCCAGAATAGCGAGGTTGGAGCGGAGGAAAACCAAGAAAAGCGGGGTTAGAGCGGAGGAAAAGCAAGAAAAGCGGGATTAGAGAGGAGGAAAACCAAGAAAAGTGAACTTAGTGCGGAGTAAAATTAAGAAAACCGGGGATAGAGTGTAGGAAAACCAAGAAAAGCGATGGTAGAGCGGCGGAAAACCAATATAATCAAGGTTAGAGCGAAGGAGAACAAAGAAAAGCTGGGTTAGAGCGGAGAAAAACCAAGATAATCGGGGTTAGAGCGAAGGAAAACCAATAAAAAGAAGTTAGAGAGGAAGAAAGCAAAGAAAAGCGCGGTTAGAGCAGCAGAAATCCAAGAAAAGCATGGTTAGAGTGGAGAAAAACCAAGAAAAGCTGGGTTAGAGCGGAGGAAAACCAAGAAAAGCGAAGTTAGTGCGGAGGAAATCCAAGATAAGCATGGTTAGAGTGGAGAAAAACCAAGAAAAGCTGGGTTAGAGCAGAGGAAAACCAAGAAAAGCGGGGTTAGAGCGGAGGAAAACCAAGAAAAGCGGGGTTAGAGCGGAGGAAAAGCAAGAAAAGCGGGATTAGAGAGGAGGAAAACCAAGAAAAGTGAACTTAGTGCGGAGTAAAACCAAGAAAACCGGGGATAGAGTGTAGGAAAACCAAGAAAAGCGATGGTAGAGCGGCGGAAAACCAATATAATCAAGGTTAGAGCGAAGGAGAACAAAGAAAAGCTGGGTTAGAGCGGAGAAAAACCAAGATAATCGGGGTTAGAGCGAAGGAAAACCAATAAAAAGAAGTTAGAGAGGAAGAAAGCAAAGAAAAGCGCGGTTAGAGCAGCAGAAATCCAAGAAAAGCATGGTTAGAGTGGAGAAAAACCAAGAAAAGCTGGGTTAGAGCGGAGGAAAACCAAGAAAAGCGAAGTTAGTGCGGAGGAAATCCAAGATAAGCATGGTTAGAGTGGAGAAAAACCAAGAAAAGCTGGGTTAGAGCAGAGGAAAACCAAGAAAAGCGGGGTTAGAGCGGAGGAAAACCAAGAAAAGCGGGGTTAGAGCGGAAGAAAACCAAGAAAAGCGGGATTAGAGAGGAGAAAAACCGAGAAAAGTGAACTTAGAGCGGAGGAAAACCAAGAAAACCGGTGTTAGAGTGTAGGAAAACCAAGAAAAGCGATGGTAGAGCGGCGGAAAACCAGTATAATCAAGGTTAGAGCGAAGGAAAACCAAGAAAAGCGGGGTTAGAGCGGAGGAAAACCAAGAAAAGAGAGGTTCATGCGGATGAAAACCAAGAAATGAGGGGTTAGAGCGGAGAAAAACCAAGATAATCGGGGTTAGAGCGAAGGAAAACCAATAGAAAATAATTAGAGAGGAAGAAAGCAGAGAAAAGCGCGGTTAGAGCAGCAGAAATCCAAGAAAAGCATGGTTAGAGTGGAGAAAAACCAAAAAAAGCTGGGTTAGAGTGGAGAAATAACATAATGTTCCAATAAGAGTGTTTCATATGTTGCTACAAGGGACCATTTGTAGAGAAAAGGATATCTATTGGGGAAGAAAACCACTTTTTTGGGTAGAAAATGCTACTTGTAATGATGAATAGCTTTGTCTTGGTAAGAAAATGAATTTTTTGCAAGATTCAAGAGTGATATCTAAGAGAGAAGACATTTCTTTCTGGTGTAAGCCTTGATATTAGTTTGATATACATCGGAAATTGAACAGGAAAGGAACAAGATTTTATCAAACTTTGTCCATTTTATGAACCCCCCTCCCACCCCATTATGTCCCTCTCCAAGTCCTTTATGGACATGGAACACCCAGTTAAATTACTCCACCCTTTTAAATCCTCCCGCCCATTTAAACGGCACCCCCCCATTTATAGCCACCCCCCCATTGAAGGACCCACTGCATTTAAGTACCCCCCCATTTAAGGACACCCCTACATTTAAAGAACTCCTCCCATTTTAACCCACCCCCTTTAAGTTCCTCCCTTTTTATGGTGTCCCCCAAATTAACGAACACACATTTATATAAATCCCCCCAATTTAAGGGACTCCTCCCATTTTAAAACACCTCCATTTCAATGTCCCCCTCTATTTTAGAACCCACCCATTTAAATTCCTCCCCCTTTTAAAGGACGCCCCCCCTATTTCAACGCCTCCCACCCATTATTGTTTCCAGCTCAATATAAGGTCTCCCCCCATTTTTGGACCGCCCCCCATTTTTTAAGGTCCCCCCCATTTAAAGACCCTCCGCATTTAAACACCTCCCCCCATTTTAAGAGCCTCTTCAGCCGGCTCCCGTCTTTAAAATGAGAGGAGTCCTTTAGAAGGCTGAAGACGCACTCCCCGAGTGCAACGGAGATGTTGGAACCACGGTTCCCTGGGAATGCCGCTTGAGAGAGAAAAGAGCGGTTGCAGACAAATCGGTAGCCGAAGAAGTGCGACTTTAGCCGGCTGCATTCTTCCGCTGAGGGGGGTTTCTCTCTGTAGCCCGGAAAGGAGCACTTTTGTCCTCAACTTCTTTTCTTGCTGAAAGCACAACTCCTAGCACTCTATCTAGCAGTTCTCTTTCCACTGGGGAGAAATAAGTAGGGGTACTCCAAATCAGACACAAAATACCCTAAATCAGACAAAAAATCGAAACCCCCCCATTTTATCAACCCTCCCATTTAAGGATCCCCCTCCCTTTTTTATGTCCTTCCCCATCTTAACCCCCTTCACACATTATAGTGTCCCCCCCATTTAAGTACACCACCCCCCATTTAAAGAACACCTCCCATTTTAACCCACCCCCTTTAAGTCCCTCCCTTTTTATGGTCTCCCCCAAATTAACGAACACACATTTATATCAATCCCCCAATTTAAGGGACTCCTCCCATTTTAAAACACCTCCATTTCAATGTCCCCCTCTCTTTTAGAACCCCACATTTAAATTCCTACCCCTTTTAAACGACGCCCCCCCATTTCAACGCCTCTCAACCATTATTGTTTCCAGCTCAATTTAAGGTCTCCCCCCTATTTTTGGACCGCCCCCCATTTTTTAAGGTCCCCCCCATTTAAAGACCCTCCACATTTAAACACCTCCCCCCATTTTAAGAGCCTCTTCAGCCGGCTCCCGTCTTTAAAATCGGATGAGTCCTTTAGAAGGCTGAAGAGGCACTCCCCGAGTGCAACGGAGATGTTGGAACCACGGTTCCTTGGGAATGCCGCTTGAGAGAGAAAAGAGCGGTTGCGGACAAATCGGTAGCCGTAGAAGTGCGACTTTAGCCGGCTGCTTTCTTCCGCTGAGGGGGGTTTCTCTCTGTAGCCCGGAAAGGAGCACTTTTGTCCTCAACTTCTTTTCTTGCTGAAAGCACAACTCCTAGCACTCTATCTAGCAGTTCTCTTTCCACTGGGGAGAAATAAGTAGGGGTACTCCAAATCAGACACAAAATACCCTAAATCAGACAAAAAATCGAAACCCCCCCATTTTATCAACCCTCCCATTTAAGGATCCCCCTCCCTTTTTTATGTCCTTCCCCATCTTAACCCCCTTCACACATTATAGTGTCCCCCCCATTTAAGTACACCACCCCCCATTTAAAGAACACCTCCCATTTTAACCCACCCCCTTTAAGTCCCTCCCTTTTTATGGTCTCCCCCAAATTAACGAACACACATTTATATCAATCCCCCAATTTAAGGGACTCCTCCCATTTTAAAACACCTCCATTTCAATGTCCCCCTCTCTTTTAGAACCCCACATTTAAATTCCTACCCCTTTTAAAGGACGCCCCCCCATTTCAACGCCTCTCAACCATTATTGTTTCCAGCTCAATTTAAGGTCTCCCCCCTATTTTTGGACCGCCCCCCATTTTTTAAGGTCCCCCCCATTTAAAGACCCTCCACATTTAAACACCTCCCCCCATTTTAAGAGCCTCTTCAGCCGGCTCCCGTCTTTAAAATCGGATGAGTCCTTTAGAAGGCTGAAGAGGCACTCCCCGAGTGCAACGGAGATGTTGGAACCACGGTTCCTTGGGAATGCCGCTTGAGAGAGAAAAGAGCGGTTGCGGACAAATCGGTAGCCGAAGAAGTGCGACTTTAGCCGGCTGCTTTCTTCCGCTGAGGGGGGTTTCTCTCTGTAGCCCGGAAAGGAGCACTTTTGTCCTCAACTTCTTTTCTTGCTGAAAGCACAACTCCTAGCACTCTATCTAGCAGTTCTCTTTCCACTGGGGAGAAATAAGTAGGGGTACTCCAAATCAGACACAAAATACCCTAAATCAGACAAAAAATCGAAACCCCCCCATTTTATCAACCCTCCCATTTAAGGATCCCCCTCCCTTTTTTATGTCCTTCCCCATCTTAACCCCCTTCACACATTATAGTGTCCCCCCCATTTAAGTACACCCCCCCCCCCATTTAAAGAACACCTCCCATTTTAACCCACCCCCTTTAAGTCCCTCCCTTTTTATGGTCTCCCCCAAATTAACGAACACACATTTATATTAATCCCCCAATTTAAGGGACTCCTCCCATTTTAAAACACCTCCATTTCAATGTCCCCCTCTCTTTTTGAAACCCACATTAAAATTCCTCCCCCTTTTAAAGGACGCCCCCCCCATTTCAACGCCTCCCAACCATTATTGTTTCCAGCTCAATTTAAGATCTCCCCCTATTTTTTGGACCGCCCCCCATTTTTTAAGGTCCCCCCATTTAAAGACCCTCCGCATTTAAACACCTCCCCCCATTTTAAGAGCCTCTTCAGCCGGCTCCCGTCTTTAAAATGAGAGGAGTCCTTTAGAAGGCTGAAGAGGCACTCCCCGAGTGCAACGGAGATGTTGGAACCACGGTTCCTTGGGAATGCCGCTTGAGAGAGAAAAGAGCGGTTGCGGACAAATCGGTAGCCGAAGAAGTGCGACTTTAGCCGGCTGCTTTCTTCCGCTGAGGGGGGTTTCTCTCTGTAGCCCGGAAAGGAGCACTTTTGTCCTCAACTTCTTTTCTTGCTGAAAGCACAACTCCTAGCACTCTATCTAGCAGTTCTCTTTCCACTGGGGAGAAATAAGTAGGGGTACTACAAATCAGACACAAAATACCCTAAATCAGACAAAAAATCGAAACCCCCCCATTTTATCAACCCTCCCATTTAAGGATCCCCCTCCCTTTTTTATGTCCTTCCCCATCTTAATACCCTTCACACATTATAGTGTCCCCCCCATTTAAATACACCACCCCCCATTTAAAGAACACCTCCCATTTTAACCCACCCCCTTTAAGTCCCTCCCTTTTTATGGTCTCCCCCAAATTAACGAACACACATTTATATTAATCCCCCAATTTAAGGGACTCCTCCCATTTTAAAACACCTCCATTTCAATGTCCCCCTCTCTTTTAGAACCCACCCATTTAAATTCCTCCCCCTTTTAAAGGAGGCCCCCCCATTTCAATGCCTCCCAACCATTATTGTTTCCAGCTCAATTTAAGATCTCCCCCCATTTTTTGGACCGCCCCCCATTTTTTAAGGTCCCCCCATTTAAAGACCCTCCGCATTTAAACACCTCCCCCCATTTTAAGAGCCTCTTCAGCCGTCTCCCGTCTTTAAAATGAGAGGAGTCCTTTCGAAGGCTGAAGACGCACTCCCCGAGTGCAACGGAGGTGTTGGATCCCCGGTTCCCTGGGACTGCAACTTGAGAGAGAAAAGAGCGGTTGCGGACAAATCGGTAGCCGAAGAAGTGCGACTTTAGCCGGCTGCTTTCTTCCGCTGAGGGGGGTTTCTCTCTGTAGCCCGGAAAGGAGCACTTTTGTCCTCAACTTCTTTTCTTGCTGAAAGCACAACTCCTAGCACTCTATCTAGCAGTTCTCTTTCCACTGGGGAGAAATAAGTAGGGGTACTCCAAATCAGACACAAAATACCCTAAACCAGACAAAAAATCGAAACCCCCCCATTTTATCAACCCTCCCATTTAAGGATCCCCCTCCCTTTTTTATGTCCTTCCCCATCTTAACCCCCTTCACACATTATAGTGTCCCCCCCATTTAAGTACACCACCCCCCATTTAAAGAACACCTCCCATTTTAACCCACCCCCTTTAAGTCCCTCCCTTTTTATGGTCTCCCCCAAATTAACGAACACACATTTATATCAATCCCCCAATTTAAGGGACTCCTCCCATTTTAAAACACCTCCATTTCAATGTCCCCCTCTCTTTTAGAACCCCACATTTAAATTCCTACCCCTTTTAAAGGACGCCCCCCCATTTCAACGCCTCTCAACCATTATTGTTTCCAGCTCAATTTAAGGTCTCCCCCCTATTTTTGGACCGCCCCCCATTTTTTAAGGTCCCCCCCATTTAAAGACCCTCCACATTTAAACACCTCCCCCCATTTTAAGAGCCTCTTCAGCCGGCTCCCGTCTTTAAAATCGGATGAGTCCTTTAGAAGGCTGAAGAGGCACTCCCCGAGTGCAACGGAGATGTTGGAACCACGGTTCCTTGGGAATGCCGCTTGAGAGAGAAAAGAGCGGTTGCGGACAAATCGGTAGCCGAAGAAGTGCGACTTTAGCCGGCTGCTTTCTTCCGCTGAGGAGGGTTTCTCTCTGTAGCCCGGAATGGAGCACTTTTGTCCTCAACTTCTTTTCTTGCTGAAAGCACAGCTCCTAGCACTCTATCTAGCAGTTCTCTTTCCACTGGGGAGAAATAAGTAGGGGTACTCCAAATCAGACACAAAATACCCTAAACCAGACAAAAAATCGAAACCCCCCCATTTTATCAACCCTCCCATTTAAGGATCCCCCTCCCTTTTTTATGTCCTTCCCCATCTTAACCCCCTTCACACATTATAGTGTCCCCCCCATTTAAGTACACCACCCCCCATTTAAAGATCACCTCCCATTTTAACCCACCCCCTTTAAGTCCCTCCCTTTTTATGGTCTCCCCCAAATTAACGAACACACATTTATATCAATCCCCCAATTTAAGGGACTCCTCCCATTTTAAAACACCTCCATTTCAATGTCCCCCTCTCTTTTAGAAACCCACATTTAAATTCCTACCCCTTTTAAAGGACGCCCCCCCATTTCAACGCCTCTCAACCATTATTGTTTCCAGCTCAATTTAAGGTCTCCCCCCATTTTTTGGACCGCCCCCCATTTTTTAAGGTCCCCCCCATTTAAAGACCCTCCACATTTAAACACCTCCCCCCATTTTAAGAGCCTCTTCAGCCGGCTCCCGTCTTTAAAATCGGATGAGTCCTTTAGAAGGCTGAAGAGGCACTCCCCGAGTGCAACGGAGATGTTGGAACCACGGTTCCTTGGGAATGCCGCTTCAGAGAGAAAAGAGCGGTTGCGGACAAATCGGTAGCCTAAAAAGTGCGACTTTAGCCGGCTGCTTTCTTCCGCTTTTTTCTTCGCACTTTTTCGGCTACCGATTTGTCGGCAACCGCTCTTAAAATTTAAATGTGGGGTTCTAAAAGAGAGGGGGACATTGAAATGGAGGTGTTTTAAAATGGGAGGAGTCCCTTAAATTGGGGGATTGATATAAATGTGTGTTCGTTAATTTGGGGGAGACCATAAAAAGGGAGGGACTTAAAGGGGGTGGGTTAAAATGGGAGGAGTGCTTTAAATGTGAGGGTGTCCTTAAATGAGGGGTGGGTGCTTCAATGGGGGGGTGGCTATAAATGGGGGGAGTGCCGTTTAAATGGGGGGGAGGATTTAAAAGGGTGGAGTAATTTAACTGGGTGTTCCATGTCCATAAAGGACTTGGAGAGGGACATAATGGGGTGGGAGGGGGTTTCATAAAATGGACAAGGTTTGATAAAATCTTGTTCCTTTGCTGTTCAATTTCCGATGTATATCAAACTAATATCAAGACTTACACCAGAAAGAAATGTCTTCTCTCTTAGATATCACTCTTGAATCTTGCAAAAAATTCATTTTCTTACCAAGACAAAGCTATTCATCATTACAAGTAGCATTTTCTACCCAAAAAAGTGGTTTTCATCCCCAGTAGAAATCCTTTTCTCTACAAATGGTCCCTTGTAGCAACATATGAAACACTGTTATTGGAACATTATGTTATTTCTCCACTCTAACCCAGCTTTTCTTGTTTTTTCTCCACTCTAACCATGCTTTTCTTGGATTTCTGCTGCTCTAACCGCGCTTTTCTTTGCTTTCTTCCTCTCTAACTTCTTTTTATTGGTTTTCCTTCGCTCTAACCCCGATTATCTTGGTTTTTCTCCGCTCTTATCCCACTTTTCTTGGTTTTCCTCCGCACTAACCCCGCTTTTCTTTGTTTTACACCGCACTAACCCCGCTTTTCTTGGTTTTCCTCCGCTGTAACTTCGCTTTTCTTGATTTTTCTCCGCTCTAACCCCGCTTTTCTTGGTAACCCTCCGCTCTAACCCCGCTTTTCTTGGCTTTCCTCCGCTCTAACCCCGCTTTTCTTGGTTTTCCTCCGCTGTAACTTCGCTTTTCTTGATTTTTATCCGCTCTAACCCCGCTTTTCTAGGTAACCCTCCGCTCTAACCCCGCTTTTCTTGGCTTTCCTCCGCTCTAACCCCGCTTTTCTTGGTTTTCCTCCGCTCCAACCTCGCTATTCTGGGTTTTACTCCGCTCTAACTACGCTTTTCTGGGTTTTCCTCCGCCCTAACCCCCTTTTCTTGGTTTTCCTCCGCCCTAACCCCCTTTTCTTGGTTTTCCTCCGCTCTAACCCCGCTTTTCTTGGTTTTCCTCCGCTCTAACCCAGCTTTTCTTGGTTTTCCTACACTCTATCCCCGGTTTTCTTGGTTTTCCTCCGCTCTAAGCTCACTTTTCTCGGTTTTCCTCCTCTCTAATCCCGCTTTTCTTGGTTTTCCTCTGCTCTAACCCCGCTTTTCCTGGGTTTAGTCCACTCTAACCACGCTTTTCATAGTTTCATAGTTTCATAATTTCGTGCGGGTTGGAAGGGACTTTAGAGATCATCGAGTCCGGCCCCCGGGATTCGAGCCTCTGTGTAGCAGAGCGGCATTTCTACCACTTGCGCCACAGGGGGGATTCGAACTCCGGGCCCCAGTGTTGCATGGCGGCATCTTTAACCACTGCGCCACCGGGGCACACTTGGATTTCTGCTGCTCTAACCGCGCTTTTCTTTGTTTTCTTCCTCTCTAACTTCTTTTTATTGGTTTTCCTCCGCTCTAACCCCGATTATCTTGGTTTTCCTGCTCTCTAACCCCGCTTTTCTTGGTTTTCTTCCGTTCTAACTCTGCTTTTCTTGGTTTTCCTCCGCTCTAACCCCTCATTTCTTGGTTTTCATCCGCATGAACCTCTCTTTTCTTGGTTTTCCTCCACTCTAACCCAGCTTTAATTGGTTTTCCTCCGCTCTAACCCCGCTTTTCTTGGTTTTCCTTCGCTCTAACCTTGATTATATTGGTTTTCCGCCGCTCTACCATCGCTTTTCTTGGTTTTCCTACACTCTATCCCCGGTTTTCTTGGTTTTCATAGTTTCATAGTTTCATAGTTTCATAATTTCGTGCGGGTTGGAAGGGACTTTAGAGATCATCGAGTCCGGCCCCCGGGATTCGAGCCTCTCTGTAGCAGAGCGGCACTTCTACCACTTGCACCACAGGGGGGATTCGAACTCCGGGCCCCAGTGTTGCATGGCGGCATCTTTAACCACTGCGCCACCGGGGCACACTTGGATTTCTGCTGCTCTAACCGCGCTTTTCTTTGTTTTCTTCCTCTCTAACTTCTTTTTATTTGATTTCCTCCGCTCTAACCCCGATTATCTTGGTTTTCCTGCTCTCTAACCCCGCTTTTCTTGGTTTTCTTCCGTTCTAACTCTGCTTTTCTTGGTTTTCCTCCGCTCTAACCCCTCATTTCTTGGTTTTCATCCGCATGAACCTCTCTTTTCTTGGGTTTCCTCCGCTCCAACCTCGCTATTCTGGGTTTTACTCCGCTCTAACTTCGCTTTTCTGGGTTTTCCTCCGCTCTAACCCAGCTTTTCTTGGTTTTCCTCCGCTCTAACCCCGCTTTTCTTGGTTTTCCTCCGCTCTAACCCCGCTTTTCTTGGTTTTCCTCCGCTCTAACCCAGCTTTTCTTGGTTTTTCTCCACTCTAACCATGCTTTTCTTGGATTTCCGCTGCTCTAACTTCGCTTTCCTTGGTTTTCTTCCCCTCTAACCCCGCTTTTCTTGGTTTTCCTCCTTTCTAACCTCGCTTTTCTTGGTTTTCCTCTGCTCTAACCCTGCTTTTCCTGGGTTTAGTCCACTCTAACCACGCTTTTCATAGTTTCATAGTTTCATAATTTCGTGCGGGTTGGAAGGGACTTTAGAGATCATCGAGTCCGGCCCCCGGGATTCGAGCCTCTGTGTAGCAGAGCGGCACTTCTACCACTTGCACCACAGGGGGGATTCGAACTCCGGGCCCCAGTGTTGCATGGCGGCATCTTTAACCACTGCGCCACCGGGGCACACTTGGATTTCTGCTGCTCTAACCGCGCTTTTCTTTGTTTTCTTCCTCTCTAACTTCTTTTTCTTGGTTTTCCTCCACTCTAACCCAGCTTTAATTGGTTTTCCTCCGCTCTAACCCCGCTTTTCTTGGTTTTCCTTCGCTCTAACCTTGATTATATTGGTTTTCCGCCGCTCTACCATCGCTTTTCTTGGTTTTCCTACACTCTATCCCCGGTTTTCTTGGTTTTCCTCCGCTCTAAGCTCACTTTTCTCGGTTTTCCTCCTCTCTAATCCCGCTTTTCTTGGATTTCCTCCGCTCTAACCCAGCTTTTCTTGGTTTTTCTCCACTCTAACCATGCTTTTCTTGGATTTCCGCTGCTCTAACTTCGCTTTCCTTGGTTTTCTTCCGCTCTAACCCCGCTTTTCTTGGTTTTCCTCCTTTCTAACCTCGCTTTTCTTGGTTTTCCTCTGCTCTAACCCCGCTTTTCCTGGTTTTAGTCCACTCTAACCACGCTTTTCATAGTTTCATAGTTTCATAATTTCGTGCGGGTTGGAAGGGACTTTAGAGATCATCGAGTCCGGCCCCCGGGATTCGAGCCTCTCTGTAGCAGAGCGGCACTTCTACCACTTGCACCACAGGGGGGATTCGAACTCCGGGCCCCAGTGTTGCATGGCGGCATCTTTAACCACTGCGCCACCGGGGCACACTTGGATTTCTGCTGCTCTAACCGCGCTTTTCTTTGTTTTCTTCCTCTCTAACTTCTTTTTATTTGATTTCCTCCGCTCTAACCCCGATTATCTTGGTTTTCCTGCTCTCTAACCCCGCTTTTCTTGGTTTTCTTCCGTTCTAACTCTGCTTTTCTTGGTTTTCCTCCGCTCTAACCCCTCATTTCTTGGTTTTCATCCGCATGAACCTCTCTTTTCTTGGTTTTCCTCCGCTCCAACCTCGCTATTCTGGGTTTTACTCCGCTCTAACTTCGCTTTTCTGGGTTTTCCTCCGCTCTAACCCAGCTTTTCTTGGTTTTCCTCCGCTCTAACCCCGCTTTTCTTGGTTTTCCTCCGCTCTAACCCCGCTTTTCTTGGTTTTCCTCCGCTCTAACCCAGCTTTTCTTGGTTTTTCTCCACTCTAACCATGCTTTTCTTGGATTTCCGCTGCTCTAACTTCGCTTTCCTTGGTTTTCTTCCCCTCTAACCCCGCTTTTCTTGGTTTTCCTCCTTTCTAACCTCGCTTTTCTTGGTTTTCCTCTGCTCTAACCCCGCTTTTCCTGGGTTTAGTCCACTCTAACCACGCTTTTCATAGTTTCATAGTTTCATAATTTCGTGCGGGTTGGAAGGGACTTTAGAGATCATCGAGTCCGGCCCCCGGGATTCGAGCCTCTGTGTAGCAGAGCGGCACTTCTACCACTTGCACCACAGGGGGGATTCGAACTCCGGGCCCCAGTGTTGCATGGCGGCATCTTTAACCACTGCGCCACCGGGGCACACTTGGATTTCTGCTGCTCTAACCGCGCTTTTCTTTGTTTTCTTCCTCTCTAACTTCTTTTTATTGGTTTTCCTCCGCTCTAACCCCGATTATCTTGGTTTTCCTGCTCTCTAAACCCGCTTTTCTTGGTTTTCTTCCGTTCTAACTCTCTTTTTCTTGGTTTTCCTCCGCTCTAACCCCTCATTTCTTGGTTTTCATCCGCATGAACCTCTCTTTTCTTGGTTTTCCTCCGCTCTAATCCCGCTTTTCTTGGTTTTCCCCCGCTCTAACCCCGCTTTTCTTGGTTTTCCTCCGCTCTAACCCAGCTTTTCTTGGTTTTTCTCCACTCTAACCATGCTTTTCTTGGATTTCCGCTGCTCTAACTTCGCTTTCCTTGGTTTTCTTCCCCTCTAACCCCGCTTTTCTTGGTTTTCCTCCTTTCTAACCTCGCTTTTCTTGGTTTTCCTCTGCTCTAACCCCGCTTTTCCTGGGTTTAGTCCACTCTAACCACGCTTTTCATAGTTTCATAGTTTCATAATTTCGTGCGGGTTGGAAGGGACTTTAGAGATCATCGAGTCCGGCCCCCGGGATTCGAGCCTCTGTGTAGCAGAGCGGCACTTCTACCACTTGCACCACAGGGGGGATTCGAACTCCGGGCCCCAGTGTTGCATGGCGGCATCTTTAACCACTGCGCCACCGGGGCACACTTGGATTTCTGCTGCTCTAACCGCGCTTTTCTTTGTTTTCTTCCTCTCTAACTTCTTTTTATTGGTTTTCCTCCGCTCTAACCCCGATTATCTTGGTTTTCCTGCTCTCTAACCCCGCTTTTCTTGGTTTTCTTCCGTTCTAACTCTGCTTTTCTTGGTTTTCCTCCGCTCTAACCCCTCATTTCTTGGTTTTCATCCGCATGAACCTCTCTTTTCTTGGTTTTCCTCCACTCTAACCCAGCTTTAATTGGTTTTCCTCCGCTCTAACCCCGCTTTTCTTGGTTTTCCTTCGCTCTAACCTTGATTATATTGGTTTTCCGCCGCTCTACCATCGCTTTTCTTGGTTTTCCTACACTCTATCCCCGGTTTTCTTGGTTTTCCTCCGCTCTAAGCTCACTTTTCTCGGTTTTCCTCCTCTCTAATCCCGCTTTTCTTGGTTTTCCTCCGCTCTAACCCAGCTTTTCTTGGTTTTTCTCCACTCTAACCATGCTTTTCTTGGATTTCCGCTGCTCTAACTTCGCTTTCCTTGGTTTTCTTCCGCTCTAACCCCGCTTTTCTTGGTTTTCCTCCTTTCTAACCTCGCTTTTCTTGGTTTTCCTCTGCTCTAACCCCGCTTTTCCTGGGTTTAGTCCACTCTAACCACGCTTTTCATAGTTTCATAGTTTCATAATTTCGTGCGGGTTGGAAGGGACTTTAGAGATCATCGAGTCCGGCCCCCGGGATTCGAGCCTCTGTGTAGCAGAGCGGCACTTCTACCACTTGCACCACAGGGGGGATTCGAACTCCGGGCCCCAGTGTTGCATGGCGGCATCTTTAACCACTGCGCCACCGGGGCACACTTGGATTTCTGCTGCTCTAACCGCGCTTTTCTTTGTTTTCTTCCTCTCTAACTTCTTTTTATTTGATTTCCTCCGCTCTAACCCCGATTATCTTGGTTTTCCTGCTCTCTAACCCCGCTTTTCTTGGTTTTCTTCCGTTCTTACTCTGCTTTTCTTGGTTTTCCTCCGCTCTAACCCCTCATTTCTTGGTTTTCATCCGCATGAACCTCTCTTTTCTTGGTTTTCCTCCGCTCTAACCCCGCTTTTCTTGGTTTTCCTCCGCTCTAACCCCGCTTTTCTTGGTTTTCCTCCGCTCTAACCCAGCTTTTCTTGGTTTTTCTCCACTCTAACCATGCTTTTCTTGGATTTCCGCTGCTCTAACTTCGCTTTCCTTGGTTTTCTTCCCCTCTAACCCCGCTTTTCTTGGTTTTCCTCCTTTCTAACCTCGCTTTTCTTGGTTTTCCTCTGCTCTAACCCCGCTTTTCCTGGGTTTAGTCCACTCTAACCACGCTTTTCATAGTTTCATAGTTCCATAATTTCGTGCGGGTTGGAAGGGACTTTAGAGATCATCGAGTCCGGCCCCCGGGATTCGAGCCTCTGTGTAGCAGAGCGGCACTTCTACCACTTGCACCACAGGGGGGATTCGAACTCCGGGCCCCAGTGTTGCATGGCGGCATCTTTAACCACTGCGCCACCGGGGCACACTTGGATTTCTGCTGCTCTAACCGCGCTTTTCTTTGTTTTCTTCCTCTCTAACTTCTTTTTATTGGTTTTCCTCCGCTCTAACCCCGATTATCTTGGTTTTCCTGCTCTCTAACCCCGCTTTTCTTGGTTTTCTTCCGTTCTAACTCTGCTTTTCTTGGTTTTCCTCCGCTCTAACCCCTCATTTCTTGGTTTTCATCCGCATGAACCTCTCTTTTCTTGGTTTTCCTCCACTCTAACCCAGCTTTAATTGGTTTTCCTCCGCTCTAACCCCGCTTTTCTTGGTTTTCCTTCGCTCTAACCTTGATTATATTGGTTTTCCGCCGCTCTACCATCGCTTTTCTTGGTTTTCCTACACTCTATCCCCGGTTTTCTTGGTTTTCCTCCGCTCTAAGCTCACTTTTCTCGGTTTTCCTCCTCTCTAATCCCGCTTTTCTTGGTTTTCCTCCGCTCTAACCCAGCTTTTCTTGGTTTTTCTCCACTCTAACCATGCTTTTCTTGGATTTCCGCTGCTCTAACTTCGCTTTCCTTGGTTTTCTTCCGCTCTAACCCCGCTTTTCTTGGTTTTCCTCCTTTCTAACCTCGCTTTTCTTGGTTTTCCTCTGCTCTAACCCCGCTTTTCCTGGTTTTAGTCCACTCTAACCACGCATTTCATAGTTTCATAGTTTCATAATTTCGTGCGGGTTGGAAGGGACTTTAGAGATCATCGAGTCCGGCCCCCGGGATTCGAGCCTCTCTGTAGCAGAGCGGCACTTCTACCACTTGCACCACCGGGGGGATTCGAACTCCGGGCCCCAGTGTTGCATGGCGGCATCTTTAACCACTGCGCCACCGGGGCACACTTGGATTTCTGCTGCTCTAACCGCGCTTTTCTTTGTTTTCTTCCTCTCTAACTTCTTTTTATTTGATTTCCTCCGCTCTAACCCCGATTATCTTGGTTTTCCTGCTCTCTAACCCCGCTTTTCTTGGTTTTCTTCCGTTCTAACTCTGCTTTTCTTGGTTTTCCTCCGCTCTAACCCCTCATTTCTTGGTTTTCATCCGCATGAACCTCTCTTTTCTTGGTTTTCCTCCGCTCCAACCTCGCTATTCTGGGTTTTACTCCGCTCTAACTTCGCTTTTCTGGGTTTTCCTCCGCTCTAACCCAGCTTTTCTTGGTTTTCCTCCGCTCTAACCCCGCTTTTCTTGGTTTTCCTTCGCTCTAACCCCGCTTTTCTTGGTTTTCCTCCGCTCTAACCCAGCTTTTCTTGGTTTTTCTCCACTCTAACCATGCTTTTCTTGGATTTCCGCTGCTCTAACTTCGCTTTCCTTGGTTTTCTTCCGCTCTAACCCCGCTTTTCTTGGTTTTCCTCCTTTCTAACCTCGCTTTTCTTGGTTTTCCTCTGCTCTAACCCCGCTTTTCCTGGGTTTAGTCCACTCTAACCACGCTTTTCATAGTTTCATAGTTTCATAATTTCGTGCGGGTTGGAAGGGACTTTAGAGATCATCGAGTCCGGCCCCCGGGATTCGAGCCTCTGTGTAGCAGAGCGGCACTTCTACCACTTGCACCACAGGGGGGATTCGAACTCCGGGCCCCAGTGTTGCATGGCGGCATCTTTAACCACTGCGCCACCGGGGCACACTTGGATTTCTGCTGCTCTAACCGCGCTTTTCTTTGTTTTCTTCCTCTCTAACTTCTTTTTATTTGATTTCCTCCGCTCTAACCCCGATTATCTTGGTTTTCCTGCTCTCTAACCCCGCTTTTCTTGGTTTTCTTCCGTTCTAACTCTGCTTTTCTTGGTTTTCCTCCGCTCTAACCCCTCATTTCTTGGTTTTCATCCGCATGAACCTCTCTTTTCTTGGTTTTCCTCCGCTCCAACCTCGCTATTCTGGGTTTTACTCCGCTCTAACTTCGCTTTTCTGGGTTTTCCTCCGCTCTAACCCAGCTTTTCTTGGTTTTCCTCCGCTCTAACCCCGCTTTTCTTGGTTTTCCTCCGCTCTAACCCCGCTTTTCTTGGTTTTCCTCCGCTCTAACCCAGCTTTTCTTGGTTTTTCTCCACTCTAACCATGCTTTTCTTGGATTTCCGCTGCTCTAACTTCGCTTTCCTTGGTTTTCTTCCCCTCTAACCCCGCTTTTCTTGGTTTTCCTCCTTTCTAACCTCGCTTTTCTTGGTTTTCCTCTGCTCTAACCCCGCTTTTCCTGGGTTTAGTCCACTCTAACCACGCTTTTCATAGTTTCATAGTTTCATAATTTCGTGCGGGTTGGAAGGGACTTTAGAGATCATCGAGTCCGGCCCCCGGGATTCGAGCCTCTGTGTAGCAGAGCGGCACTTCTACCACTTGCACCACAGGGGGGATTCGAACTCCGGGCCCCAGTGTTGCATGGCGGCATCTTTAACCACTGCGCCACCGGGGCACACTTGGATTTCTGCTGCTCTAACCGCGCTTTTCTTTGTTTTCTTCCTCTCTAACTTCTTTTTATTGGTTTTCCTCCGCTCTAACCCCGATTATCTTGGTTTTCCTGCTCTCTAAACCCGCTTTTCTTGGTTTTCTTCCGTTCTAACTCTCTTTTTCTTGGTTTTCCTCCGCTCTAACCCCTCATTTCTTGGTTTTCATCCGCATGAACCTCTCTTTTCTTGGTTTTCCTCCGCTCTAATCCCGCTTTTCTTGGTTTTCCCCCGCTCTAACCCCGCTTTTCTTGGTTTTCCTCCGCTCTAACCCAGCTTTTCTTGGTTTTTCTCCACTCTAACCATGCTTTTCTTGGATTTCCGCTGCTCTAACTTCGCTTTCCTTGGTTTTCTTCCGCTCTAACCCCGCTTTTCTTGGTTTTCCTCCTTTCTAACCTCGCTTTTCTTGGTTTTCCTCTGCTCTAACCCCGCTTTTCCTGGGTTTAGTCCACTCTAACCACGCTTTTCATAGTTTCATAGTTTCATAATTTCGTGCGGGTTGGAAGGGACTTTAGAGATCATCGAGTCCGGCCCCCGGGATTCGAGCCTCTGTGTAGCAGAGCGGCACTTCTACCACTTGCACCACAGGGGGGATTCGAACTCCGGGCCCCAGTGTTGCATGGCGGCATCTTTAACCACTGCGCCACCGGGGCACACTTGGATTTCTGCTGCTCTAACCGCGCTTTTCTTTGTTTTCTTCCTCTCTAACTTCTTTTTATTTGATTTCCTCCGCTCTAACCCCGATTATCTTGGTTTTCCTGCTCTCTAACCCCGCTTTTCTTGGTTTTCTTCCGTTCTAACTCTGCTTTTCTTGGTTTTCCTCCGCTCTAACCCCTCATTTCTTGGTTTTCATCCGCATGAACCTCTCTTTTCTTGGTTTTCCTCCGCTCCAACCTCGCTATTCTGGGTTTTACTCCGCTCTAACTTCGCTTTTCTGGGTTTTCCTCCGCTCTAACCCAGCTTTTCTTGGTTTTCCTCCGCTCTAACCCCGCTTTTCTTGGTTTTCCTCCGCTCTAACCCCGCTTTTCTTGGTTTTCCTCCGCTCTAACCCAGCTTTTCTTGGTTTTTCTCCACTCTAACCATGCTTTTCTTGGATTTCCGCTGCTCTAACTTCGCTTTCCTTGGTTTTCTTCCCCTCTAACCCCGCTTTTCTTGGTTTTCCTCCTTTCTAACCTCGCTTTTCTTGGTTTTCCTCTGCTCTAACCCCGCTTTTCCTGGGTTTAGTCCACTCTAACCACGCTTTTCATAGTTTCATAGTTCCATAATTTCGTGCGGGTTGGAAGGGACTTTAGAGATCATCGAGTCCGGCCCCCGGGATTCGAGCCTCTGTGTAGCAGAGCGGCACTTCTACCACTTGCACCACAGGGGGGATTCGAACTCCGGGCCCCAGTGTTGCATGGCGGCATCTTTAACCACTGCGCCACCGGGGCACACTTGGATTTCTGCTGCTCTAACCGCGCTTTTCTTTGTTTTCTTCCTCTCTAACTTCTTTTTATTGGTTTTCCTCCGCTCTAACCCCGATTATCTTGGTTTTCCTGCTCTCTAACCCCGCTTTTCTTGGTTTTCTTCCGTTCTAACTCTGCTTTTCTTGGTTTTCCTCCGCTCTAACCCCTCATTTCTTGGTTTTCATCCGCATGAACCTCTCTTTTCTTGGTTTTCCTCCACTCTAACCCAGCTTTAATTGGTTTTCCTCCGCTCTAACCCCGCTTTTCTTGGTTTTCCTTCGCTCTAACCTTGATTATATTGGTTTTCCGCCGCTCTACCATCGCTTTTCTTGGTTTTCCTACACTCTATCCCCGGTTTTCTTGGTTTTCCTCCGCTCTAAGCTCACTTTTCTCGGTTTTCCTCCTCTCTAATCCCGCTTTTCTTGGTTTTCCTCCGCTCTAACCCAGCTTTTCTTGGTTTTTCTCCACTCTAACCATGCTTTTCTTGGATTTCCGCTGCTCTAACTTCGCTTTCCTTGGTTTTCTTCCGCTCTAACCCCGCTTTTCTTGGTTTTCCTCCTTTCTAACCTCGCTTTTCTTGGTTTTCCTCTGCTCTAACCCCGCTTTTCCTGGTTTTAGTCCACTCTAACCACGCATTTCATAGTTTCATAGTTTCATAATTTCGTGCGGGTTGGAAGGGACTTTAGAGATCATCGAGTCCGGCCCCCGGGATTCGAGCCTCTGTGTAGCAGAGCGGCACTTCTACCACTTGCACCACAGGGGGGATTCGAACTCCGGGCCCCAGTGTTGCATGGCGGCATCTTTAACCACTGCGCCACCGGGGCACACTTGGATTTCTGCTGCTCTAACCGCGCTTTTCTTTGTTTTCTTCCTCTCTAACTTCTTTTTATTTGATTTCCTCCGCTCTAACCCCGATTATCTTGGTTTTCCTGCTCTCTAACCCCGCTTTTCTTGGTTTTCTTCCGTTCTAACTCTGCTTTTCTTGGTTTTCCTCCGCTCTAACCCCTCATTTCTTGGTTTTCATCCGCATGAACCTCTCTTTTCTTGGTTTTCCTCCGCTCCAACCTCGCTATTCTGGGTTTTACTCCGCTCTAACTTCGCTTTTCTGGGTTTTCCTCCGCTCTAACCCAGCTTTTCTTGGTTTTCCTCCGCTCTAACCCCGCTTTTCTTGGTTTTCCTCCGCTCTAACCCCGCTTTTCTTGGTTTTCCTCCGCTCTAACCCAGCTTTTCTTGGTTTTTCTCCACTCTAACCATGCTTTTCTTGGATTTCCGCTGCTCTAACTTCGCTTTCCTTGGTTTTCTTCCCCTCTAACCCCGCTTTTCTTGGTTTTCCTCCTTTCTAACCTCGCTTTTCTTGGTTTTCCTCTGCTCTAACCCCGCTTTTCCTGGGTTTAGTCCACTCTAACCACGCTTTTCATAGTTTCATAGTTTCATAATTTCGTGCGGGTTGGAAGGGACTTTAGAGATCATCGAGTCCGGCCCCCGGGATTCGAGCCTCTGTGTAGCAGAGCGGCACTTCTACCACTTGCACCACAGGGGGGATTCGAACTCCGGGCCCCAGTGTTGCATGGCGGCATCTTTAACCACTGCGCCACCGGGGCACACTTGGATTTCTGCTGCTCTAACCGCGCTTTTCTTTGTTTTCTTCCTCTCTAACTTCTTTTTATTTGATTTCCTCCGCTCTAACCCCGATTATCTTGGTTTTCCTGCTCTCTAACCCCGCTTTTCTTGGTTTTCTTCCGTTCTAACTCTGCTTTTCTTGGTTTTCCTCCGCTCTAACCCCTCATTTCTTGGTTTTCATCCGCATGAACCTCTCTTTTCTTGGTTTTCCTCCGCTCCAACCTCGCTATTCTGGGTTTTACTCCGCTCTAACTTCGCTTTTCTGGGTTTTCCTCCGCTCTAACCCAGCTTTTCTTGGTTTTCCTCCGCTCTAACCCCGCTTTTCTTGGTTTTCCTCCGCTCTAACCCCGCTTTTCTTGGTTTTCCTCCGCTCTAACCCAGCTTTTCTTGGTTTTTCTCCACTCTAACCATGCTTTTCTTGGATTTCCGCTGCTCTAACTTCGCTTTCCTTGGTTTTCTTCCCCTCTAACCCCGCTTTTCTTGGTTTTCCTCCTTTCTAACCTCGCTTTTCTTGGTTTTCCTCTGCTCTAACCCCGCTTTTCCTGGGTTTAGTCCACTCTAACCACGCTTTTCATAGTTTCATAGTTTCATAATTTCGTGCGGGTTGGAAGGGACTTTAGAGATCATCGAGTCCGGCCCCCGGGATTCGAGCCTCTGTGTAGCAGAGCGGCACTTCTACCACTTGCACCACAGGGGGGATTCGAACTCCGGGCCCCAGTGTTGCATGGCGGCATCTTTAACCACTGCGCCACCGGGGCACACTTGGATTTCTGCTGCTCTAACCGCGCTTTTCTTTGTTTTCTTCCTCTCTAACTTCTTTTTATTGGTTTTCCTCCGCTCTAACCCCGATTATCTTGGTTTTCCTGCTCTCTAACCCCGCTTTTCTTGGTTTTCTTCCGTTCTAACTCTGCTTTTCTTGGTTTTCCTCCGCTCTAACCCCTCATTTCTTGGTTTTCATCCGCATGAACCTCTCTTTTCTTGGTTTTCCTCCACTCTAACCCAGCTTTAATTGGTTTTCCTCCGCTCTAACCCCGCTTTTCTTGGTTTTCCTTCGCTCTAACCTTGATTATATTGGTTTTCCGCCGCTCTACCATCGCTTTTCTTGGTTTTCCTACACTCTATCCCCGGTTTTCTTGGTTTTCCTCCGCTCTAAGCTCACTTTTCTCGGTTTTCCTCCTCTCTAATCCCGCTTTTCTTGGTTTTCCTCCGCTCTAACCCAGCTTTTCTTGGTTTTTCTCCACTCTAACCATGCTTTTCTTGGATTTCCGCTGCTCTAACTTCGCTTTCCTTGGTTTTCTTCCGCTCTAACCCCGCTTTTCTTGGTTTTCCTCCTTTCTAACCTCGCTTTTCTTGGTTTTCCTCTGCTCTAACCCCGCTTTTCCTGGGTTTAGTCCACTCTAACCACGCATTTCATAGTTTCATAGTTTCATAATTTCGTGCGGGTTGGAAGGGACTTTAGAGATCATCGAGTCCGGCCCCCGGGATTCGAGCCTCTCTGTAGCAGAGCGGCACTTCTACCACTTGCACCACCGGGGGGATTCGAACTCCGGGCCCCAGTGTTGCATGGCGGCATCTTTAACCACTGCGCCACCGGGGCACACTTGGATTTCTGCTGCTCTAACCGCGCTTTTCTTTGTTTTCTTCCTCTCTAACTTCTTTTTATTTGATTTCCTCCGCTCTAACCCCGATTATCTTGGTTTTCCTGCTCTCTAACCCCGCTTTTCTTGGTTTTCTTCCGTTCTAACTCTGCTTTTCTTGGTTTTCCTCCGCTCTAACCCCTCATTTCTTGGTTTTCATCCGCATGAACCTCTCTTTTCTTGGTTTTCCTCCGCTCCAACCTCGCTATTCTGGGTTTTACTCCGCTCTAACTTCGCTTTTCTGGGTTTTCCTCCGCTCTAACCCAGCTTTTCTTGGTTTTCCTCCGCTCTAACCCCGCTTTTCTTGGTTTTCCTCCGCTCTAACCCCGCTTTTCTTGGTTTTCCTCCGCTCTAACCCAGCTTTTCTTGGTTTTCCTCCGCTCTAACCCAGCTTTTCTTGGTTTTTCTCCACTCTAACCATGCTTTTCTTGGATTTCCGCTGCTCTAACTTCGCTTTCCTTGGTTTTCTTCCCCTCTAACCCCGCTTTTCTTGGTTTTCCTCCTTTCTAACCTCGCTTTTCTTGGTTTTCCTCTGCTCTAACCCCGCTTTTCCTGGGTTTAGTCCACTCTAACCACGCTTTTCATAGTTTCATAATTTCGTGCGGGTTGGAAGGGACTTTAGAGATCATCGAGTCCGGCCCCCGGGATTCGAGCCTCTGTGTAGCAGAGCGGCACTTCTACCACTTGCACCACAGGGGGGATTCGAACTCCGGGCCCCAGTGTTGCATGGCGGCATCTTTAACCACTGCGCCACCGGGGCACACTTGGATTTCTGCTGCTCTAACCGCGCTTTTCTTTGTTTTCTTCCTCTCTAACTTCTTTTTATTGGTTTTCCTCCGCTCTAACCCCGATTATCTTGGTTTTCCTGCTCTCTAACCCCGCTTTTCTTGGTTTTCTTCCATTCTAACTCTGCTTTTCTTGGTTTTCCTCCGCTCTAACCCCTCATTTCTTGGTTTTCATCCGCATGAACCTCTCTTTTCTTGGTTTTCCTCCACTCTAACCCAGCTTTAATTGGTTTTCCTCCGCTCCAACCCCGCTTTTCTTGGTTTTCCTTCGCTCTAACCTTGATTATATTGGTTTTCCGCCGCTCTACCATCGCTTTTCTTGGTTTTCCTACACTCTATCCCCGGTTTTCTTGGTTTTCCTCCGCTCTAAGCTCACTTTTCTCGGTTTTCCTCCTCTCTAATCCCGCTTTTCTTGGTTTTCCTCCGCTCTAACCCAGCTTTTCTTGGTTTTTCTCCACTCTAACCATGCTTTTCTTGGATTTCCGCTGCTCTAACTTCGCTTTCCTTGGTTTTCTTCCGCTCTAACCCCGCTTTTCTTGGTTTTCCTCCTTTCTAACCTCGCTTTTCTTGGTTTTCCTCTGCTCTAACCCCGCTTTTCCTGGGTTTAGTCCACTCTAACCACGCTTTTCATAGTTTCATAGTTTCATAATTTCGTGCGGGTTGGAAGGGACTTTAGAGATCATCGAGTCCGGCCCCCGGGATTCGAGCCTCTGTGTAGCAGAGCGGCACTTCTACCACTTGCACCACAGGGGGGATTCGAACTCCGGGCCCCAGTGTTGCATGGCGGCATCTTTAACCACTGCGCCACCGGGGCACACTTGGATTTCTGCTGCTCTAACCGCGCTTTTCTTTGTTTTCTTCCTCTCTAACTTCTTTTTATTTGATTTCCTCCGCTCTAACCCCGATTATCTTGGTTTTCCTGCTCTCTAACCCCGCTTTTCTTGGTTTTCTTCCGTTCTAACTCTGCTTTTCTTGGTTTTCCTCCGCTCTAACCCCTCATTTCTTGGTTTTCATCCGCATGAACCTCTCTTTTCTTGGTTTTCCTCCGCTCCAACCTCGCTATTCTGGGTTTTACTCCGCTCTAACTTCGCTTTTCTGGGTTTTCCTCCGCTCTAACCCAGCTTTTCTTGGTTTTCCTCCGCTCTAACCCCGCTTTTCTTGGTTTTCCTCCGCTCTAACCCCGCTTTTCTTGGTTTTCCTCCGCTCTAACCCAGCTTTTCTTGGTTTTTCTCCACTCTAACCATGCTTTTCTTGGATTTCCGCTGCTCTAACTTCGCTTTCCTTGGTTTTCTTCCCCTCTAACCCGGCTTTTCTTGGTTTTCCTCCTTTCTAACCTCGCTTTTCTTGGTTTTCCTCTGCTCTAACCCCGCTTTTCCTGGGTTTAGTCCACTCTAACCACGCTTTTCATAGTTTCATAGTTTCATAATTTCGTGCGGGTTGGAAGGGACTTTAGAGATCATCGAGTCCGGCCCCCGGGATTCGAGCCTCTCTGTAGCAGAGCGGCACTTCTACCACTTGCACCACAGGGGGGATTCGAACTCCGGGCCTCAGTGTTGCATGGCGGCATCTTTAACCACTGCGCCACCGGGGCACACTTGGATTTCTGCTGCTCTAACCGCGCTTTTCTTTGTTTTCTTCCTCTCTAACTTCTTTTTATTTGATTTCCTCCGCTCTAACCCGGATTATCTTGGTTTTCCTGCTCTCTAACCCCGCTTTTCTTGGTTTTCTTCCGTTCTAACTCTGCTTTTCTTGGTTTTCCTCCGCTCTAACCCCTCATTTCTTGGTTTTCATCCGCATGAACCTCTCTTTTCTTGGTTTTCCTCCGCTCCAACCTCGCTATTCTGGGTTTTCCTCCGCTCTAACTTCGCTTTTCTGGGTTTTCCTCCGCTCTAACCCAGCTTTTCTTGGTTTTCCGCTGCTCTACCATCGCTTTTCTTGGTTTTCCTCCGCTCTAACCCCGCTTTTCTTGGTTTTCCTCCGCTCTAACCCCGCTTTTCTTGGTTTTCCTCCGCTCTAACCCAGCTTTTCTTGGTTTTTCTCCTCTCTAACCATGCTTTTCTTGGATTTCCGCTGCTCTAACTTCGCTTTCCTTGGTTTTCTTCCCCTCTAACCCCGCTTTTCTTGGTTTTCCTCCTTTCTAACCTCGCTTTTCTTGGTTTTCCTCTGCTCTAACCCCGCTTTTCCTGGGTTTAGTCCACTCTAACCACGCTTTTCATAGTTTCATAATTTCGTGCGGGTTGGAAGGGACTTTAGAGATCATCGAGTCCGGCCCCCGGGATTCGAGCCTCTGTGTAGCAGAGCGGCACTTCTACCACTTGCACCACAGGGGGGATTCGAACTCCGGGCCCCAGTGTTGCATGGCGGCATCTTTAACCACTGCGCCACCGGGGCACACTTGGATTTCTGCTGCTCTAACCGCGCTTTTCTTTGTTTTCTTCCTCTCTAACTTCTTTTTATTGGTTTTCCTCCGCTCTAACCCCGATTATCTTGGTTTTCCTGCTCTCTAACCCCGCTTTTCTTGGTTTTCTTCCGTTCTAACTCTGCTTTTCTTGGTTTTCCTCTGCTCTAACCCCTCATTTCTTGGTTTTCATCCGCATGAACCTCTCTTTTCTTGGTTTTCCTCCACTCTAACCCAGCTTTAATTGGTTTTCCTCCGCTCTAACCCCGCTTTTCTTGGTTTTCCTTCGCTCTAACCTTGATTATATTGGTTTTCCGCCGCTCTACCATCGCTTTTCTTGGTTTTCCTACACTCTATCCCCGGTTTTCTTGGTTTTCCTCCGCTCTAAGCTCACTTTTCTCGGTTTTCCTCCTCTCTAATCCCGCTTTTCTTGGTTTTCCTCCGCTCTAACCCAGCTTTTCTTGGTTTTTCTCCACTCTAACCATGCTTTTCTTGGATTTCTGCTGCTCTAACTTCGCTTTCCTTGGTTTTCTTCCGCTCTAACCCCGCTTTTCTTGGTTTTCCTCCTTTCTAACCTCGCTTTTCTTGGTTTTCCTCTGCTCTAACCCCGCTTTTCCTGGGTTTAGTCCACTCTAACCACGCTTTTCATAGTTTCATAGTTTCATAATTTCGTGCGGGTTGGAAGGGACTTTAGAGATCATCGAGTCCGGCCCCCGGGATTCGAGCCTCTGTGTAGCAGAGCGGCATTTCTACCACTTGCGCCACAGGGGGGATTCGAACTCCGGGCCCCAGTGTTGCATGGCGGCATCTTTAACCACTGCGCCACCGGGGCACACTTGGATTTCTGCTGCTCTAACCGCGCTTTTCTTTGTTTTCTTCCTCTCTAACTTCTTTTTATTGGTTTTCCTCCGCTCTAACCCCGATTATCTTGGTTTTCCTGCTCTCTAACCCCGCTTTTCTTGGTTTTCTTCCGTTCTAACTCTGCTTTTCTTGGTTTTCCTCCGCTCTAACCCCTCATTTCTTGGTTTTCATCCGCATGAACCTCTCTTTTCTTGGTTTTCCTCCGCTCTAACCCAGCTTTTCTTGGTTTTACTCCGCTCTAACTTCGCTATTCTTTGTTTTCCTTCGCTCTAACCTTGATTATATTGGTTTTCCGCCGCTCTACCATCGCTTTTCTTGGTTTTCCTACACTCTATCCCCGGTTTTCTTGGTTTTCCTCCGCTCTAAGTTCACTTTTCTTGGTTTTCCTCCTCTCTAATCCCGCTTTCCTTGGTTTTCTTCCGCTCTAACCCCGCTTTTCTTGGTTTTCCTCCTTTCTAACCTCGCTTTTCTTGGTTTTCCTCTGCTCTAACCCCGCTTTTCCTGGTTTTAGTCCACTCTAACCACGCTTTTAATAGTTTCATAGTTTCATAATTTCGTGCGGGTTGGAAGGGACTTTAGAGATCATCGAGTCCGGCCCCCGGGATTCGAGCCTCTCTGTAGCAGAGCGGCACTTCTACCACTTGCACCACAGGGGGGATTCGAACTCCGGGCCTCAGTGTTGCATGGCGGCATCTTTAACCACTGCGCCACCGGGGCACACTTGGATTTCTGCTGCTCTAACCGCGCTTTTCTTTGTTTTCTTCCTCTCTAACTTCTTTTTATTTGATTTCCTCCGCTCTAACCCCGATTATCTTGGTTTTCCTGCTCTCTAACCCCGCTTTTCTTGGTTTTCTTCCGTTCTAACTCTGCTTTTCTTGGTTTTCCTCCGCTCTAACCCCTCATTTCTTGGTTTTCATCCGCATGAACCTCTCTTTTCTTGGTTTTCCTCCGCTCCAACCTCGCTATTCTGGGTTTTCCTCCGCTCTAACTTCGCTTTTCTGGGTTTTCCTCCGCTCTAACCCAGCTTTTCTTGGTTTTCCGCTGCTCTACCATCGCTTTTCTTGGTTTTCCTCCGCTCTAACCCCGCTTTTCTTGGTTTTCCTCCGCTCTAACCCCGCTTTTCTTGGTTTTCCTCCGCTCTAACCCAGCTTTTCTTGGTTTTTCTCCACTCTAACCATGCTTTTCTTGGATTTCCGCTGCTCTAACTTCGCTTTCCTTGGTTTTCTTCCCCTCTAACCCCGCTTTTCTTGGTTTTCCTCCTTTCTAACCTCGCTTTTCTTGGTTTTCCTCTGCTCTAACCCCGCTTTTCCTGGGTTTAGTCCACTCTAACCACGCTTTTCATAGTTTCATAGTTTCATAATTTCGTGCGGGTTGGAAGGGACTTTAGAGATCATCGAGTCCGGCCCCCGGGATTCGAGCCTCTGTGTAGCAGAGCGGCACTTCTACCACTTGCACCACAGGGGGGATTCGAACTCCGGGCCCCAGTGTTGCATGGCGGCATCTTTAACCACTGCGCCACCGGGGCACACTTGGATTTCTGCTGCTCTAACCGCGCTTTTCTTTGTTTTCTTCCTCTCTAACTTCTTTTTATTGGTTTTCCTCCGCTCTAACCCCGATTATCTTGGTTTTCCTGCTCTCTAACCCCGCTTTTCTTGGTTTTCTTCCGTTCTAACTCTGCTTTTCTTGGTTTTCCTCCGCTCTAACCCCTCATTTCTTGGTTTTCATCCGCATGAACCTCTCTTTTCTTGGTTTTCCTCCACTCTAACCCAGCTTTAATTGGTTTTCCTCCGCTCTAACCCCGCTTTTCTTGGTTTTCCTTCGCTCTAACCTTGATTATATTGGTTTTCCGCCGCTCTACCATCGCTTTTCTTGGTTTTCCTACACTCTATCCCCGGTTTTCTTGGTTTTCCTCCGCTCTAAGCTCACTTTTCTCGGTTTTCCTCCGCTCTAATCCCGCTTTTCTTGGATTTCCTCCGCTCTAACCCAGCTTTTCTTGGTTTTTCTCCACTCTAACCATGCTTTTCTTGGATTTCCGCTGCTCTAACTTCGCTTTCCTTGGTTTTCTTCCGCTCTAACCCCGCTTTTCTTGGTTTTCCTCCTTTCTAACCTCGCTTTTCTTGGTTTTCCTCTGCTCTAACCCCGCTTTTCCTGGTTTTAGTCCACTCTAACCACGCTTTTCATAGTTTCATAGTTTCATAATTTCGTGCGGGTTGGAAGGGACTTTAGAGATCATCGAGTCCGGCCCCCGGGATTCGAGCCTCTCTGTAGCAGAGCGGCACTTCTACCACTTGCACCACAGGGGGGATTCGAACTCCGGGCCCCAGTGTTGCATGGCGGCATCTTTAACCACTGCGCCACCGGGGCACACTTGGATTTCTGCTGCTCTAACCGCGATTTTCTTTGTTTTCTTCCTCTCTAACTTCTTTTTATTTGATTTCCTCCGCTCTAACCCCGATTATCTTGGTTTTCCTGCTCTCTAACCCCGCTTTTCTTGGTTTTCTTCCGTTCTAACTCTGCTTTTCTTGGTTTTCCTCCGCTCTAACCCCTCATTTCTTGGTTTTCATCCGCATGAACCTCTCTTTTCTTGGTTTTCCTCCGCTCCAACCTCGCTATTCTGGGTTTTACTCCGCTCTAACTTCGCTTTTCTGGGTTTTCCTCCGCTCTAACCCAGCTTTTCTTGGTTTTCCTCCGCTCTAACCCCGCTTTTCTTGGTTTTCCTCCGCTCTAACCCCGCTTTTCTTGGTTTTCCTCCGCTCTAACCCAGCTTTTCTTGGTTTTTCTCCACTCTAACCATGCTTTTCTTGGATTTCCGCTGCTCTAACTTCGCTTTCCTTGGTTTTCTTCCCCTCTAACCCCGCTTTTCTTGGTTTTCCTCCTTTCTAACCTCGCTTTTCTTGGTTTTCCTCTGCTCTAACCCCGCTTTTCCTGGGTTTAGTCCACTCTAACCACGCTTTTCATAGTTTCATAGTTTCATAATTTCGTGCGGGTTGGAAGGGACTTTAGAGATCATCGAGTCCGGCCCCCGGGATTCGAGCCTCTCTGTAGCAGAGCGGCACTTCTACCACTTGCACCACAGGGGGGATTCGAACTCCGGGCCCCAGTGTTGCATGGCGGCATCTTTAACCACTGCGCCACCGGGGCACACTTGGATTTCTGCTGCTCTAACCGCGCTTTTCTTTGTTTTCTTCCTCTCTAACTTCTTTTTATTGGTTTTCCTCCGCTCTAACCCCGATTATCTTGGTTTTCCTGCTCTCTAACCCCGCTTTTCTTGGTTTTCTTCCGTTCTAACTCTGCTTTTCTTGGTTTTCCTCCGCTCTAACCCCTCATTTCTTGGTTTTCATCCGCATGAACCTCTCTTTTCTTGGTTTTCCTCCACTCTAACCCAGCTTTAATTGGTTTTCCTCCGCTCTAACCCCGCTTTTCTTGGTTTTCCTTCGCTCTAACCTTGATTATATTGGTTTTCCGCCGCTCTACCATCGCTTTTCTTGGTTTTCCTACACTCTATCCCCGGTTTTCTTGGTTTTCCTCCGCTCTAAGCTCACTTTTCTCGGTTTTCCTCCTCTCTAATCCCGCTTTTCTTGGTTTTCCTCCGCTCTAACCCAGCTTTTCTTGGTTTTTCTCCACTCTAACCATGCTTTTCTTGGATTTCCGCTGCTCTAACTTCGCTTTCCTTGGTTTTCTTCCGCTCTAACCCCGCTTTTCTTGGTTTTCCTCCTTTCTAACCTCGCTTTTCTTGGTTTTCCTCTGCTCTAACCCCGCTTTTCCTGGGTTTAGTCCACTCTAACCACGCTTTTCATAGTTTCATAGTTTCATAATTTCGTGCGGGTTGGAAGGGACTTTAGAGATCATCGAGTCCGGCCCCCGGGATTCGAGCCTCTGTGTAGCAGAGCGGCACTTCTACCACTTGCACCACAGGGGGGATTCGAACTCCGGGCCCCAGTGTTGCATGGCGGCATCTTTAACCACTGCGCCACCGGGGCACACTTGGATTTCTGCTGCTCTAACCGCGCTTTTCTTTGTTTTCTTCCTCTCTAACTTCTTTTTATTTGATTTCCTCCGCTCTAACCCCGATTATCTTGGTTTTCCTGCTCTCTAACCCCGCTTTTCTTGGTTTTCTTCCGTTCTAACTCTGCTTTTCTTGGTTTTCCTCCGCTCTAACCCCTCATTTCTTGGTTTTCATCCGCATGAACCTCTCTTTTCTTGGTTTTCCTCCGCTCCAACCTCGCTATTCTGGGTTTTACTCCGCTCTAACTTCGCTTTTCTGGGTTTTCCTCCGCTCTAACCCAGCTTTTCTTGGTTTTCCTCCGCTCTAACCCCGCTTTTCTTGGTTTTCCTCCGCTCTAACCCCGCTTTTCTTGGTTTTCCTCCGCTCTAACCCAGCTTTTCTTGGTTTTTCTCCACTCTAACCATGCTTTTCTTGGATTTCCGCTGCTCTAACTTCGCTTTCCTTGGTTTTCTTCCCCTCTAACCCCGCTTTTCTTGGTTTTCCTCCTTTCTAACCTCGCTTTTCTTGGTTTTCCTCTGCTCTAACCCCGCTTTTCCTGGGTTTAGTCCACTCTAACCACGCTTTTCATAGTTTCATAGTTTCATAATTTCGTGCGGGTTGGAAGGGACTTTAGAGATCATCGAGTCCGGCCCCCGGGATTCGAGCCTCTGTGTAGCAGAGCGGCACTTCTACCACTTGCACCACAGGGGGGATTCGAACTCCGGGCCCCAGTGTTGCATGGCGGCATCTTTAACCACTGCGCCACCGGGGCACACTTGGATTTCTGCTGCTCTAACCGCGCTTTTCTTTGTTTTCTTCCTCTCTAACTTCTTTTTATTGGTTTTCCTCCGCTCTAACCCCGATTATCTTGGTTTTCCTGCTCTCTAACCCCGCTTTTCTTGGTTTTCTTCCGTTCTAACTCTGCTTTTCTTGGTTTTCCTCCGCTCTAACCCCTCATTTCTTGGTTTTCATCCGCATGAACCTCTCTTTTCTTGGTTTTCCTCCACTCTAACCCAGCTTTAATTGGTTTTCCTCCGCTCTAACCCCGCTTTTCTTGGTTTTCCTTCGCTCTAACCTTGATTATATTGGTTTTCCGCCGCTCTACCATCGCTTTTCTTGGTTTTCCTACACTCTATCCCCGGTTTTCTTGGTTTTCCTCCGCTCTAAGCTCACTTTTCTCGGTTTTCCTCCTCTCTAATCCCGCTTTTCTTGGTTTTCCTCCGCTCTAACCCAGCTTTTCTTGGTTTTTCTCCACTCTAACCATGCTTTTCTTGGATTTCCGCTGCTCTAACTTCGCTTTCCTTGGTTTTCTTCCGCTCTAACCCCGCTTTTCTTGGTTTTCCTCCTTTCTAACATCGCTTTTCTTGGTTTTCCTCTGCTCTAACCCCGCTTTTCCTGGTTTTAGTCCACTCTAACCACGCATTTCATAGTTTCATAGTTTCATAATTTCGTGCGGGTTGGAAGGGACTTTAGAGATCATCGAGTCCGGCCCCCGGGATTCGAGCCTCTCTGTAGCAGAGCGGCACTTCTACCACTTGCACCACCGGGGGGATTCGAACTCCGGGCCCCAGTGTTGCATGGCGGCATCTTTAACCACTGCGCCACCGGGGCACACTTGGATTTCTGCTGCTCTAACCGCGCTTTTCTTTGTTTTCTTCCTCTCTAACTTCTTTTTATTTGATTTCCTCCGCTCTAACCCCGATTATCTTGGTTTTCCTGCTCTCTAACCCCGCTTTTCTTGGTTTTCTTCCGTTCTAACTCTGCTTTTCTTGGTTTTCCTCCGCTCTAACCCCTCATTTCTTGGTTTTCATCCGCATGAACCTCTCTTTTCTTGGTTTTCCTCCGCTCCAACCTCGCTATTCTGGGTTTTACTCCGCTCTAACTTCGCTTTTCTGGGTTTTCCTCCGCTCTAACCCAGCTTTTCTTGGTTTTCCTCCGCTCTAACCCCGCTTTTCTTGGTTTTCCTCCGCTCTAACCCCGCTTTTCTTGGTTTTCCTCCGCTCTAACCCAGCTTTTCTTGGTTTTTCTCCACTCTAACCATGCTTTTCTTGGATTTCCGCTGCTCTAACTTCGCTTTCCTTGGTTTTCTTCCCCTCTAACCCCGCTTTTCTTGGTTTTCCTCCTTTCTAACCTCGCTTTTCTTGGTTTTCCTCTGCTCTAACCCCGCTTTTCCTGGGTTTAGTCCACTCTAACCACGCTTTTCATAGTTTCATAGTTTCATAATTTCGTGCGGGTTGGAAGGGACTTTAGAGATCATCGAGTCCGGCCCCCGGGATTCGAGCCTCTGTGTAGCAGAGCGGCACTTCTACCACTTGCACCACAGGGGGGATTCGAACTCCGGGCCCCAGTGTTGCATGGCGGCATCTTTAACCACTGCGCCACCGGGGCACACTTGGATTTCTGCTGCTCTAACCGCGCTTTTCTTTGTTTTCTTCCTCTCTAACTTCTTTTTATTGGTTTTCCTCCGCTCTAACCCCGATTATCTTGGTTTTCCTGCTCTCTAACCCCGCTTTTCTTGGTTTTCTTCCGTTCTAACTCTGCTTTTCTTGGTTTTCCTCCGCTCTAACCCCTCATTTCTTGGTTTTCATCCGCATGAACCTCTCTTTTCTTGGTTTTCCTCCACTCTAACCCAGCTTTAATTGGTTTTCCTCCGCTCTAACCCCGCTTTTCTTGGTTTTCCTTCGCTCTAACCTTGATTATATTGGTTTTCCGCCGCTGTACCATCGCTTTTCTTGGTTTTCCTACACTCTATCCCCGGTTTTCTTGGTTTTCCTCCGCTCTAAGCTCACTTTTCTCGGTTTTCCTCCGCTCTAATCCCGCTTTTCTTGGATTTCCTCCGCTCTAACCCAGCTTTTCTTGGTTTTTCTCCACTCTAACCATGCTTTTCTTGGATTTCCGCTGCTCTAACTTCGCTTTCCTTGGTTTTCTTCCGCTCTAACCCCGCTTTTCTTGGTTTTCCTCCTTTCTAACCTCGCTTTTCTTGGTTTTCCTCTGCTCTAACCCCGCTTTTCCTGGTTTTAGTCCACTCTAACCACGCTTTTCATAGTTTCATAGTTTCATAATTTCGTGCGGGTTGGAAGGGACTTTAGAGATCATCGAGTCCGGCCCCCGGGATTCGAGCCTCTCTGTAGCAGAGCGGCACTTCTACCACTTGCACCACAGGGGGGATTCGAACTCCGGGCCCCAGTGTTGCATGGCGGCATCTTTAACCACTGCGCCACCGGGGCACACTTGGATTTCTGCTGCTCTAACCGCGCTTTTCTTTGTTTTCTTCCTCTCTAACTTCTTTTTATTTGATTTCCTCCGCTCTAACCCCGATTATCTTGGTTTTCCTGCTCTCTAACCCCGCTTTTCTTGGTTTTCTTCCGTTCTAACTCTGCTTTTCTTGGTTTTCCTCCGCTCTAACCCCTCATTTCTTGGTTTTCATCCGCATGAACCTCTCTTTTCTTGGTTTTCCTCCGCTCCAACCTCGCTATTCTGGGTTTTACTCCGCTCTAACTTCGCTTTTCTGGGTTTTCCTCCGCTCTAACCCAGCTTTTCTTGGTTTTCCTCCGCTCTAACCCCGCTTTTCTTGGTTTTCCTCCGCTCTAACCCCGCTTTTCTTGGTTTTCCTCCGCTCTAACCCAGCTTTTCTTGGTTTTTCTCCACTCTAACCATGCTTTTCTTGGATTTCCGCTGCTCTAACTTCGCTTTCCTTGGTTTTCTTCCCCTCTAACCCCGCTTTTCTTGGTTTTCCTCCTTTCTAACCTCGCTTTTCTTGGTTTTCCTCTGCTCTAACCCCGCTTTTCCTGGGTTTAGTCCACTCTAACCACGCTTTTCATAGTTTCATAGTTTCATAATTTCGTGCGGGTTGGAAGGGACTTTAGAGATCATCGAGTCCGGCCCCCGGGATTCGAGCCTCTGTGTAGCAGAGCGGCACTTCTACCACTTGCACCACAGGGGGGATTCGAACTCCGGGCCCCAGTGTTGCATGGCGGCATCTTTAACCACTGCGCCACCGGGGCACACTTGGATTTCTGCTGCTCTAACCGCGCTTTTCTTTGTTTTCTTCCTCTCTAACTTCTTTTTATTGGTTTTCCTCCGCTCTAACCCCGATTATCTTGGTTTTCCTGCTCTCTAACCCCGCTTTTCTTGGTTTTCTTCCGTTCTAACTCTGCTTTTCTTGGTTTTCCTCCGCTCTAACCCCTCATTTCTTGGTTTTCATCCGCATGAACCTCTCTTTTCTTGGTTTTCCTCCACTCTAACCCAGCTTTAATTGGTTTTCCTCCGCTCTAACCCCGCTTTTCTTGGTTTTCCTTCGCTCTAACCTTGATTATATTGGTTTTCCGCCGCTCTACCATCGCTTTTCTTGGTTTTCCTACACTCTATCCCCGGTTTTCTTGGTTTTCCTCCGCTCTAAGCTCACTTTTCTCGGTTTTCCTCCTCTCTAATCCCGCTTTTCTTGGTTTTCCTCCGCTCTAACCCAGCTTTTCTTGGTTTTTCTCCACTCTAACCATGCTTTTCTTGGATTTCCGCTGCTCTAACTTCGCTTTCCTTGGTTTTCTTCCGCTCTAACCCCGCTTTTCTTGGTTTTCCTCCTTTCTAACATCGCTTTTCTTGGTTTTCCTCTGCTCTAACCCCGCTTTTCCTGGTTTTAGTCCACTCTAACCACGCATTTCATAGTTTCATAGTTTCATAATTTCGTGCGGGTTGGAAGGGACTTTAGAGATCATCGAGTCCGGCCCCCGGGATTCGAGCCTCTCTGTAGCAGAGCGGCACTTCTACCACTTGCACCACCGGGGGGATTCGAACTCCGGGCCCCAGTGTTGCATGGCGGCATCTTTAACCACTGCGCCACCGGGGCACACTTGGATTTCTGCTGCTCTAACCGCGCTTTTCTTTGTTTTCTTCCTCTCTAACTTCTTTTTATTTGATTTCCTCCGCTCTAACCCCGATTATCTTGGTTTTCCTGCTCTCTAACCCCGCTTTTCTTGGTTTTCTTCCGTTCTAACTCTGCTTTTCTTGGTTTTCCTCCGCTCTAACCCCTCATTTCTTGGTTTTCATCCGCATGAACCTCTCTTTTCTTGGTTTTCCTCCGCTCCAACCTCGCTATTCTGGGTTTTACTCCGCTCTAACTTCGCTTTTCTGGGTTTTCCTCCGCTCTAACCCAGCTTTTCTTGGTTTTCCTCCGCTCTAACCCCGCTTTTCTTGGTTTTCCTCCGCTCTAACCCCGCTTTTCTTGGTTTTCCTCCGCTCTAACCCAGCTTTTCTTGGTTTTTCTCCACTCTAACCATGCTTTTCTTGGATTTCCGCTGCTCTAACTTCGCTTTCCTTGGTTTTCTTCCCCTCTAACCCCGCTTTTCTTGGTTTTCCTCCTTTCTAACCTCGCTTTTCTTGGTTTTCCTCTGCTCTAACCCCGCTTTTCCTGGGTTTAGTCCACTCTAACCACGCTTTTCATAGTTTCATAGTTTCATAATTTCGTGCGGGTTGGAAGGGACTTTAGAGATCATCGAGTCCGGCCCCCGGGATTCGAGCCTCTGTGTAGCAGAGCGGCACTTCTACCACTTGCACCACAGGGGGGATTCGAACTCCGGGCCCCAGTGTTGCATGGCGGCATCTTTAACCACTGCGCCACCGGGGCACACTTGGATTTCTGCTGCTCTAACCGCGCTTTTCTTTGTTTTCTTCCTCTCTAACTTCTTTTTATTGGTTTTCCTCCGCTCTAACCCCGATTATCTTGGTTTTCCTGCTCTCTAACCCCGCTTTTCTTGGTTTTCTTCCGTTCTAACTCTGCTTTTCTTGGTTTTCCTCCGCTCTAACCCCTCATTTCTTGGTTTTCATCCGCATGAACCTCTCTTTTCTTGGTTTTCCTCCACTCTAACCCAGCTTTAATTGGTTTTCCTCCGCTCTAACCCCGCTTTTCTTGGTTTTCCTTCGCTCTAACCTTGATTATATTGGTTTTCCGCCGCTGTACCATCGCTTTTCTTGGTTTTCCTACACTCTATCCCCGGTTTTCTTGGTTTTCCTCCGCTCTAAGCTCACTTTTCTCGGTTTTCCTCCGCTCTAATCCCGCTTTTCTTGGATTTCCTCCGCTCTAACCCAGCTTTTCTTGGTTTTTCTCCACTCTAACCATGCTTTTCTTGGATTTCCGCTGCTCTAACTTCGCTTTCCTTGGTTTTCTTCCGCTCTAACCCCGCTTTTCTTGGTTTTCCTCCTTTCTAACCTCGCTTTTCTTGGTTTTCCTCTGCTCTAACCCCGCTTTTCCTGGTTTTAGTCCACTCTAACCACGCTTTTCATAGTTTCATAGTTTCATAATTTCGTGCGGGTTGGAAGGGACTTTAGAGATCATCGAGTCCGGCCCCCGGGATTCGAGCCTCTCTGTAGCAGAGCGGCACTTCTACCACTTGCACCACAGGGGGGATTCGAACTCCGGGCCCCAGTGTTGCATGGCGGCATCTTTAACCACTGCGCCACCGGGGCACACTTGGATTTCTGCTGCTCTAACCGCGCTTTTCTTTGTTTTCTTCCTCTCTAACTTCTTTTTATTTGATTTCCTCCGCTCTAACCCCGATTATCTTGGTTTTCCTGCTCTCTAACCCCGCTTTTCTTGGTTTTCTTCCGTTCTAACTCTGCTTTTCTTGGTTTTCCTCCGCTCTAACCCCTCATTTCTTGGTTTTCATCCGCATGAACCTCTCTTTTCTTGGTTTTCCTCCGCTCCAACCTCGCTATTCTGGGTTTTACTCCGCTCTAACTTCGCTTTTCTGGGTTTTCCTCCGCTCTAACCCAGCTTTTCTTGGTTTTCCTCCGCTCTAACCCCGCTTTTCTTGGTTTTCCTCCGCTCTAACCCCGCTTTTCTTGGTTTTCCTCCGCTCTAACCCAGCTTTTCTTGGTTTTTCTCCACTCTAACCATGCTTTTCTTGGATTTCCGCTGCTCTAACTTCGCTTTCCTTGGTTTTCTTCCCCTCTAACCCCGCTTTTCTTGGTTTTCCTCCTTTCTAACCTCGCTTTTCTTGGTTTTCCTCTGCTCTAACCCCGCTTTTCCTGGGTTTAGTCCACTCTAACCACGCTTTTCATAGTTTCATAGTTTCATAATTTCGTGCGGGTTGGAAGGGACTTTAGAGATCATCGAGTCCGGCCCCCGGGATTCGAGCCTCTGTGTAGCAGAGCGGCACTTCTACCACTTGCACCACAGGGGGGATTCGAACTCCGGGCCCCAGTGTTGCATGGCGGCATCTTTAACCACTGCGCCACCGGGGCACACTTGGATTTCTGCTGCTCTAACCGCGCTTTTCTTTGTTTTCTTCCTCTCTAACTTCTTTTTATTGGTTTTCCTCCGCTCTAACCCCGATTATCTTGGTTTTCCTGCTCTCTAACCCCGCTTTTCTTGGTTTTCTTCCGTTCTAACTCTGCTTTTCTTGGTTTTCCTCCGCTCTAACCCCTCATTTCTTGGTTTTCATCCGCATGAACCTCTCTTTTCTTGGTTTTCCTCCACTCTAACCCAGCTTTAATTGGTTTTCCTCCGCTCTAACCCCGCTTTTCTTGGTTTTCCTTCGCTCTAACCTTGATTATATTGGTTTTCCGCCGCTGTACCATCGCTTTTCTTGGTTTTCCTACACTCTATCCCCGGTTTTCTTGGTTTTCCTCCGCTCTAAGCTCACTTTTCTCGGTTTTCCTCCGCTCTAATCCCGCTTTTCTTGGATTTCCTCCGCTCTAACCCAGCTTTTCTTGGTTTTTCTCCACTCTAACCATGCTTTTCTTGGATTTCCGCTGCTCTAACTTCGCTTTCCTTGGTTTTCTTCCGCTCTAACCCCGCTTTTCTTGGTTTTCCTCCTTTCTAACCTCGCTTTTCTTGGTTTTCCTCTGCTCTAACCCCGCTTTTCCTGGTTTTAGTCCACTCTAACCACGCTTTTCATAGTTTCATAGTTTCATAATTTCGTGCGGGTTGGAAGGGACTTTAGAGATCATCGAGTCCGGCCCCCGGGATTCGAGCCTCTGTGTAGCAGAGCGGCACTTCTACCACTTGCACCACAGGGGGGATTCGAACTCCGGGCCCCAGTGTTGCATGGCGGCATCTTTAACCACTGCGCCACCGGGGCACACTTGGATTTCTGCTGCTCTAACCGCGCTTTTCTTTGTTTTCTTCCTCTCTAACTTCTTTTTATTTGATTTCCTCCGCTCTAACCCCGATTATCTTGGTTTTCCTGCTCTCTAACCCCGCTTTTCTTGGTTTTCTTCCGTTCTAACTCTGCTTTTCTTGGTTTTCCTCCGCTCTAACCCCTCATTTCTTGGTTTTCATCCGCATGAACCTCTCTTTTCTTGGTTTTCCTCCGCTCCAACCTCGCTATTCTGGGTTTTACTCCGCTCTAACTTCGCTTTTCTGGGTTTTCCTCCGCTCTAACCCAGCTTTTCTTGGTTTTCCTCCGCTCTAACCCCGCTTTTCTTGGTTTTCCTCCGCTCTAACCCCGCTTTTCTTGGTTTTCCTCCGCTCTAACCCAGCTTTTCTTGGTTTTTCTCCACTCTAACCATGCTTTTCTTGGATTTCCGCTGCTCTAACTTCGCTTTCCTTGGTTTTCTTCCCCTCTAACCCCGCTTTTCTTGGTTTTCCTCCTTTCTAACCTCGCTTTTCTTGGTTTTCCTCTGCTCTAACCCCGCTTTTCCTGGGTTTAGTCCACTCTAACCACGCTTTTCATAGTTTCATAGTTTCATAATTTCGTGCGGGTTGGAAGGGACTTTAGAGATCATCGAGTCCGGCCCCCGGGATTCGAGCCTCTGTGTAGCAGAGCGGCACTTCTACCACTTGCACCACAGGGGGGATTCGAACTCCGGGCCCCAGTGTTGCATGGCGGCATCTTTAACCACTGCGCCACCGGGGCACACTTGGATTTCTGCTGCTCTAACCGCGCTTTTCTTTGTTTTCTTCCTCTCTAACTTCTTTTTATTGGTTTTCCTCCGCTCTAACCCCGATTATCTTGGTTTTCCTGCTCTCTAACCCCGCTTTTCTTGGTTTTCTTCCGTTCTAACTCTGCTTTTCTTGGTTTTCCTCCGCTCTAACCCCTCATTTCTTGGTTTTCATCCGCATGAACCTCTCTTTTCTTGGTTTTCCTCCACTCTAACCCAGCTTTAATTGGTTTTCCTCCGCTCTAACCCCGCTTTTCTTGGTTTTCCTTCGCTCTAACCTTGATTATATTGGTTTTCCGCCGCTCTACCATCGCTTTTCTTGGTTTTCCTACACTCTATCCCCGGTTTTCTTGGTTTTCCTCCGCTCTAAGCTCACTTTTCTCGGTTTTCCTCCTCTCTAATCCCGCTTTTCTTGGTTTTCCTCCGCTCTAACCCAGCTTTTCTTGGTTTTTCTCCACTCTAACCATGCTTTTCTTGGATTTCCGCTGCTCTAACTTCGCTTTCCTTGGTTTTCTTCCGCTCTAACCCCGCTTTTCTTGGTTTTCCTCCTTTCTAACCTCGCTTTTCTTGGTTTTCCTCTGCTCTAACCCCGCTTTTCCTGGGTTTAGTCCACTCTAACCACGCTTTTCATAGTTTCATAGTTTCATAATTTCGTGCGGGTTGGAAGGGACTTTAGAGATCATCGAGTCCGGCCCCCGGGATTCGAGCCTCTGTGTAGCAGAGCGGCACTTCTACCACTTGCACCACAGGGGGGATTCGAACTCCGGGCCCCAGTGTTGCATGGCGGCATCTTTAACCACTGCGCCACCGGGGCACACTTGGATTTCTGCTGCTCTAACCGCGCTTTTCTTTGTTTTCTTCCTCTCTAACTTCTTTTTATTTGATTTCCTCCGCTCTAACCCCGATTATCTTGGTTTTCCTGCTCTCTAACCCCGCTTTTCTTGGTTTTCTTCCGTTCTAACTCTGCTTTTCTTGGTTTTCCTCCGCTCTAACCCCTCATTTCTTGGTTTTCATCCGCATGAACCTCTCTTTTCTTGGTTTTCCTCCGCTCCAACCTCGCTATTCTGGGTTTTACTCCGCTCTAACTTCGCTTTTCTGGGTTTTCCTCCGCTCTAACCCAGCTTTTCTTGGTTTTCCTCCGCTCTAACCCCGCTTTTCTTGGTTTTCCTCCGCTCTAACCCCGCTTTTCTTGGTTTTCCTCCGCTCTAACCCAGCTTTTCTTGGTTTTTCTCCACTCTAACCATGCTTTTCTTGGATTTCCGCTGCTCTAACTTCGCTTTCCTTGGTTTTCTTCCCCTCTAACCCCGCTTTTCTTGGTTTTCCTCCTTTCTAACCTCGCTTTTCTTGGTTTTCCTCTGCTCTAACCCCGCTTTTCCTGGGTTTAGTCCACTCTAACCACGCTTTTCATAGTTTCATAGTTTCATAATTTCGTGCGGGTTGGAAGGGACTTTAGAGATCATCGAGTCCGGCCCCCGGGATTCGAGCCTCTGTGTAGCAGAGCGGCACTTCTACCACTTGCACCACAGGGGGGATTCGAACTCCGGGCCCCAGTGTTGCATGGCGGCATCTTTAACCACTGCGCCACCGGGGCACACTTGGATTTCTGCTGCTCTAACCGCGCTTTTCTTTGTTTTCTTCCTCTCTAACTTCTTTTTATTTGATTTCCTCCGCTCTAACCCCGATTATCTTGGTTTTCCTGCTCTCTAACCCCGCTTTTCTTGGTTTTCTTCCGTTCTAACTCTGCTTTTCTTGGTTTTCCTCCGCTCTAACCCCTCATTTCTTGGTTTTCATCCGCATGAACCTCTCTTTTCTTGGTTTTCCTCCGCTCCAACCTCGCTATTCTGGGTTTTACTCCGCTCTAACTTCGCTTTTCTGGGTTTTCCTCCGCTCTAACCCAGCTTTTCTTGGTTTTCCTCCGCTCTAACCCCGCTTTTCTTGGTTTTCCTCCGCTCTAACCCCGCTTTTCTTGGTTTTCCTCCGCTCTAACCCAGCTTTTCTTGGTTTTTCTCCACTCTAACCATGCTTTTCTTGGATTTCCGCTGCTCTAACTTCGCTTTCCTTGGTTTTCTTCCCCTCTAACCCCGCTTTTCTTGGTTTTCCTCCTTTCTAACCTCGCTTTTCTTGGTTTTCCTCTGCTCTAACCCCGCTTTTCCTGGGTTTAGTCCACTCTAACCACGCTTTTCATAGTTTCATAGTTTCATAATTTCGTGCGGGTTGGAAGGGACTTTAGAGATCATCGAGTCCGGCCCCCGGGATTCGAGCCTCTCTGTAGCAGAGCGGCACTTCTACCACTTGCACCACAGGGGGGATTCGAACTCCGGGCCTCAGTGTTGCATGGCGGCATCTTTAACCACTGCGCCACCGGGGCACACTTGGATTTCTGCTGCTCTAACCGCGCTTTTCTTTGTTTTCTTCCTCTCTAACTTCTTTTTATTTGATTTCCTCCGCTCTAACCCGGATTATCTTGGTTTTCCTGCTCTCTAACCCCGCTTTTCTTGGTTTTCTTCCGTTCTAACTCTGCTTTTCTTGGTTTTCCTCCGCTCTAACCCCTCATTTCTTGGTTTTCATCCGCATGAACCTCTCTTTTCTTGGTTTTCCTCCGCTCCAACCTCGCTATTCTGGGTTTTCCTCCGCTCTAACCCAGCTTTTCTTGGTTTTCCGCTGCTCTACCATCGCTTTTCTTGGTTTTCCTCCGCTCTAACCCCGCTTTTCTTGGTTTTCCTCCGCTCTAACCCCGCTTTTCTTGGTTTTCCTCCGCTCTAACCCAGCTTTTCTTGGTTTTTCTCCTCTCTAACCATGCTTTTCTTGGATTTCCGCTGCTCTAACTTCGCTTTCCTTGGTTTTCTTCCCCTCTAACCCCGCTTTTCTTGGTTTTCCTCCTTTCTAACCTCGCTTTTCTTGGTTTTCCTCTGCTCTAACCCCGCTTTTCCTGGGTTTAGTCCACTCTAACCACGCTTTTCATAGTTTCATAATTTCGTGCGGGTTGGAAGGGACTTTAGAGATCATCGAGTCCGGCCCCCGGGATTCGAGCCTCTGTGTAGCAGAGCGGCACTTCTACCACTTGCACCACAGGGGGGATTCGAACTCCGGGCCCCAGTGTTGCATGGCGGCATCTTTAACCACTGCGCCACCGGGGCACACTTGGATTTCTGCTGCTCTAACCCCGCTTTTCTTTGTTTTCTTCCTCTCTAACTTCTTTTTATTGGTTTTCCTCCGCTCTAACCCCGATTATCTTGGTTTTCCTGCTCTCTAACCCCGCTTTTCTTGGTTTTCTTCCGTTCTAACTCTGCTTTTCTTGGTTTTCCTCTGCTCTAACCCCTCATTTCTTGGTTTTCATCCGCATGAACCTCTCTTTTCTTGGTTTTCCTCCACTCTAACCCAGCTTTAATTGGTTTTCCTCCGCTCTAACTTCGCTTTTCTGGGTTTTCCTCCGCTCTAACCCCGCTTTTCTTGGTTTTCCTTCGCTCTAACCTTGATTATATTGGTTTTCCGCCGCTCTACCATCGCTTTTCTTGGTTTTCCTACACTCTATCCCCAGTTTTCTTGGTTTTCCTCCGCTCTAAGCTCACTTTTCTCGGTTTTCCTCCTCTCTAATCCCGCTTTTCTTGGTTTTCCTCCGCTCTAACCCAGCTTTTCTTGGTTTTTCTCCACTCTAACCATGCTTTTCTTGGATTTCTGCTGCTCTAACTTCGCTTTCCTTGGTTTTCTTCCGCTCTAATTCCGCTTTTCTTGGTTTTCCTCCTTTCTAACCTCGCTTTTCTTGGTTTTCCTCTGCTCTAACCCCGCTTTTCCTGGGTTTAGTCCACTCTAACCACGCTTTTCATAGTTTCATAGTTTCATAATTTCGTGCGGGTTGGAAGGGACTTTAGAGATCATCGAGTCCGGCCCCCGGGATTCGAGCCTCTGTGTAGCAGAGCGGCATTTCTACCACTTGCGCCACAGGGGGGATTCGAACTCCGGGCCCCAGTGTTGCATGGCGGCATCTTTAACCACTGCGCCACCGGGGCACACTTGGATTTCTGCTGCTCTAACCGCGCTTTTCTTTGTTTTCTTCCTCTCTAACTTCTTTTTATTGGTTTTCCTCCGCTCTAACCCCGATTATCTTGGTTTTCCTGCTCTCTAACCCCGCTTTTCTTGGTTTTCTTCCGTTCTAACTCTGCTTTTCTTGGTTTTCCTCCGCTCTAACCCCTCATTTCTTGGTTTTCATCCGCATGAACCTCTCTTTTCTTGGTTTTCCTCCGCTCTAACCCAGCTTTTCTTGGTTTTACTCCGCTCTAACTTCGCTATTCTTTGTTTTCCTTCGCTCTAACCTTGATTATATTGGTTTTCCGCCGCTCTACCATCGCTTTTCTTGGTTTTCCTACACTCTATCCCCGGTTTTCTTGGTTTTCCTCCGCTCTAAGTTCACTTTTCTTGGTTTTCCTCCTCTCTAATCCCGCTTTCCTTGGTTTTCTTCCGCTCTAACCCCGCTTTTCTTGGTTTTCCTCCTTTCTAACCTCGCTTTTCTTGGTTTTCCTCTGCTCTAACCCCGCTTTTCCTGGTTTTAGTCCACTCTAACCACGCTTTTAATAGTTTCATAGTTTCATAATTTCGTGCGGGTTGGAAGGGACTTTAGAGATCATCGAGTCCGGCCCCCGGGATTCGAGCCTCTCTGTAGCAGAGCGGCACTTCTACCACTTGCACCACAGGGGGGATTCGAACTCCGGGCCCCAGTGTTGCATGGCGGCATCTTTAACCACTGCGCCACCGGGGCACACTTGGATTTCTGCTGCTCTAACCGCGCTTTTCTTTGTTTTCTTCCTCTCTAACTTCTTTTTATTTGATTTCCTCCGCTCTAACCCCGATTATCTTGGTTTTCCTGCTCTCTAACCCCGCTTTTCTTGGTTTTCTTCCGTTCTAACTCTGCTTTTCTTGGTTTTCCTCCGCTCTAACCCCTCATTTCTTGGTTTTCATCCGCATGAACCTCTCTTTTCTTGGTTTTCCTCCGCTCCAACCTCGCTATTCTGGGTTTTACTCCGCTCTAACTTCGCTTTTCTGGGTTTTCCTCCGCTCTAACCCAGCTTTTCTTGGTTTTCCTCCGCTCTAACCCCGCTTTTCTTGGTTTTCCTCCGCTCTAACCCCGCTTTTCTTGGTTTTCCTCCGCTCTAACCCAGCTTTTCTTGGTTTTTCTCCACTCTAACCATGCTTTTCTTGGATTTCCGCTGCTCTAACTTCGCTTTCCTTGGTTTTCTTCCCCTCTAACCCCGCTTTTCTTGGTTTTCCTCCTTTCTAACCTCGCTTTTCTTGGTTTTCCTCTGCTCTAACCCCGCTTTTCCTGGGTTTAGTCCACTCTAACCACGCTTTTCATAGTTTCATAGTTTCATAATTTCGTGCGGGTTGGAAGGGACTTTAGAGATCATCGAGTCCGGCCCCCGGGATTCGAGCCTCTGTGTAGCAGAGCGGCACTTCTACCACTTGCACCACAGGGGGGATTCGAACTCCGGGCCCCAGTGTTGCATGGCGGCATCTTTAACCACTGCGCCACCGGGGCACACTTGGATTTCTGCTGCTCTAACCGCGCTTTTCTTTGTTTTCTTCCTCTCTAACTTCTTTTTATTTGATTTCCTCCGCTCTAACCCCGATTATCTTGGTTTTCCTGCTCTCTAACCCCGCTTTTCTTGGTTTTCTTCCGTTCTAACTCTGCTTTTCTTGGTTTTCCTCCGCTCTAACCCCTCATTTCTTGGTTTTCATCCGCATGAACCTCTCTTTTCTTGGTTTTCCTCCGCTCCAACCTCGCTATTCTGGGTTTTACTCCGCTCTAACTTCGCTTTTCTGGGTTTTCCTCCGCTCTAACCCAGCTTTTCTTGGTTTTCCTCCGCTCTAACCCCGCTTTTCTTGGTTTTCCTCCGCTCTAACCCCGCTTTTCTTGGTTTTCCTCCGCTCTAACCCAGCTTTTCTTGGTTTTTCTCCACTCTAACCATGCTTTTCTTGGATTTCCGCTGCTCTAACTTCGCTTTCCTTGGTTTTCTTCCCCTCTAACCCCGCTTTTCTTGGTTTTCCTCCTTTCTAACCTCGCTTTTCTTGGTTTTCCTCTGCTCTAACCCCGCTTTTCCTGGGTTTAGTCCACTCTAACCACGCTTTTCATAGTTTCATAGTTTCATAATTTCGTGCGGGTTGGAAGGGACTTTAGAGATCATCGAGTCCGGCCCCCGGGATTCGAGCCTCTCTGTAGCAGAGCGGCACTTCTACCACTTGCACCACAGGGGGGATTCGAACTCCGGGCCTCAGTGTTGCATGGCGGCATCTTTAACCACTGCGCCACCGGGGCACACTTGGATTTCTGCTGCTCTAACCGCGCTTTTCTTTGTTTTCTTCCTCTCTAACTTCTTTTTATTTGATTTCCTCCGCTCTAACCCGGATTATCTTGGTTTTCCTGCTCTCTAACCCCGCTTTTCTTGGTTTTCTTCCGTTCTAACTCTGCTTTTCTTGGTTTTCCTCCGCTCTAACCCCTCATTTCTTGGTTTTCATCCGCATGAACCTCTCTTTTCTTGGTTTTCCTCCGCTCCAACCTCGCTATTCTGGGTTTTCCTCCGCTCTAACTTCGCTTTTCTGGGTTTTCCTCCGCTCTAACCCAGCTTTTCTTGGTTTTCCGCTGCTCTACCATCGCTTTTCTTGGTTTTCCTCCGCTCTAACCCCGCTTTTCTTGGTTTTCCTCCGCTCTAACCCCGCTTTTCTTGGTTTTCCTCCGCTCTAACCCAGCTTTTCTTGGTTTTTCTCCTCTCTAACCATGCTTTTCTTGGATTTCCGCTGCTCTAACTTCGCTTTCCTTGGTTTTCTTCCCCTCTAACCCCGCTTTTCTTGGTTTTCCTCCTTTCTAACCTCGCTTTTCTTGGTTTTCCTCTGCTCTAACCCCGCTTTTCCTGGGTTTAGTCCACTCTAACCACGCTTTTCATAGTTTCATAATTTCGTGCGGGTTGGAAGGGACTTTAGAGATCATCGAGTCCGGCCCCCGGGATTCGAGCCTCTGTGTAGCAGAGCGGCACTTCTACCACTTGCACCACAGGGGGGATTCGAACTCCGGGCCCCAGTGTTGCATGGCGGCATCTTTAACCACTGCGCCACCGGGGCACACTTGGATTTCTGCTGCTCTAACCCCGCTTTTCTTTGTTTTCTTCCTCTCTAACTTCTTTTTATTGGTTTTCCTCCGCTCTAACCCCGATTATCTTGGTTTTCCTGCTCTCTAACCCCGCTTTTCTTGGTTTTCTTCCGTTCTAACTCTGCTTTTCTTGGTTTTCCTCTGCTCTAACCCCTCATTTCTTGGTTTTCATCCGCATGAACCTCTCTTTTCTTGGTTTTCCTCCACTCTAACCCAGCTTTAATTGGTTTTCCTCCGCTCTAACTTCGCTTTTCTGGGTTTTCCTCCGCTCTAACCCCGCTTTTCTTGGTTTTCCTTCGCTCTAACCTTGATTATATTGGTTTTCCGCCGCTCTACCATCGCTTTTCTTGGTTTTCCTACACTCTATCCCCAGTTTTCTTGGTTTTCCTCCGCTCTAAGCTCACTTTTCTCGGTTTTCCTCCTCTCTAATCCCGCTTTTCTTGGTTTTCCTCCGCTCTAACCCAGCTTTTCTTGGTTTTTCTCCACTCTAACCATGCTTTTCTTGGATTTCTGCTGCTCTAACTTCGCTTTCCTTGGTTTTCTTCCGCTCTAATTCCGCTTTTCTTGGTTTTCCTCCTTTCTAACCTCGCTTTTCTTGGTTTTCCTCTGCTCTAACCCCGCTTTTCCTGGGTTTAGTCCACTCTAACCACGCTTTTCATAGTTTCATAGTTTCATAATTTCGTGCGGGTTGGAAGGGACTTTAGAGATCATCGAGTCCGGCCCCCGGGATTCGAGCCTCTGTGTAGCAGAGCGGCATTTCTACCACTTGCGCCACAGGGGGGATTCGAACTCCGGGCCCCAGTGTTGCATGGCGGCATCTTTAACCACTGCGCCACCGGGGCACACTTGGATTTCTGCTGCTCTAACCGCGCTTTTCTTTGTTTTCTTCCTCTCTAACTTCTTTTTATTGGTTTTCCTCCGCTCTAACCCCGATTATCTTGGTTTTCCTGCTCTCTAACCCCGCTTTTCTTGGTTTTCTTCCGTTCTAACTCTGCTTTTCTTGGTTTTCCTCCGCTCTAACCCCTCATTTCTTGGTTTTCATCCGCATGAACCTCTCTTTTCTTGGTTTTCCTCCGCTCTAACCCAGCTTTTCTTGGTTTTACTCCGCTCTAACTTCGCTATTCTTTGTTTTCCTTCGCTCTAACCTTGATTATATTGGTTTTCCGCCGCTCTACCATCGCTTTTCTTGGTTTTCCTACACTCTATCCCCGGTTTTCTTGGTTTTCCTCCGCTCTAAGTTCACTTTTCTTGGTTTTCCTCCTCTCTAATCCCGCTTTCCTTGGTTTTCTTCCGCTCTAACCCCGCTTTTCTTGGTTTTCCTCCTTTCTAACCTCGCTTTTCTTGGTTTTCCTCTGCTCTAACCCCGCTTTTCCTGGTTTTAGTCCACTCTAACCACGCTTTTAATAGTTTCATAGTTTCATAATTTCGTGCGGGTTGGAAGGGACTTTAGAGATCATCGAGTCCGGCCCCCGGGATTCGAGCCTCTCTGTAGCAGAGCGGCACTTCTACCACTTGCACCACAGGGGGGATTCGAACTCCGGGCCCCAGTGTTGCATGGCGGCATCTTTAACCACTGCGCCACCGGGGCACACTTGGATTTCTGCTGCTCTAACCGCGCTTTTCTTTGTTTTCTTCCTCTCTAACTTCTTTTTATTTGATTTCCTCCGCTCTAACCCCGATTATCTTGGTTTTCCTGCTCTCTAACCCCGCTTTTCTTGGTTTTCTTCCGTTCTAACTCTGCTTTTCTTGGTTTTCCTCCGCTCTAACCCCTCATTTCTTGGTTTTCATCCGCATGAACCTCTCTTTTCTTGGTTTTCCTCCGCTCCAACCTCGCTATTCTGGGTTTTACTCCGCTCTAACTTCGCTTTTCTGGGTTTTCCTCCGCTCTAACCCAGCTTTTCTTGGTTTTCCTCCGCTCTAACCCCGCTTTTCTTGGTTTTCCTCCGCTCTAACCCCGCTTTTCTTGGTTTTCCTCCGCTCTAACCCAGCTTTTCTTGGTTTTTCTCCACTCTAACCATGCTTTTCTTGGATTTCCGCTGCTCTAACTTCGCTTTCCTTGGTTTTCTTCCCCTCTAACCCCGCTTTTCTTGGTTTTCCTCCTTTCTAACCTCGCTTTTCTTGGTTTTCCTCTGCTCTAACCCCGCTTTTCCTGGGTTTAGTCCACTCTAACCACGCTTTTCATAGTTTCATAGTTTCATAATTTCGTGCGGGTTGGAAGGGACTTTAGAGATCATCGAGTCCGGCCCCCGGGATTCGAGCCTCTGTGTAGCAGAGCGGCACTTCTACCACTTGCACCACAGGGGGGATTCGAACTCCGGGCCCCAGTGTTGCATGGCGGCATCTTTAACCACTGCGCCACCGGGGCACACTTGGATTTCTGCTGCTCTAACCGCGCTTTTCTTTGTTTTCTTCCTCTCTAACTTCTTTTTATTTGATTTCCTCCGCTCTAACCCCGATTATCTTGGTTTTCCTGCTCTCTAACCCCGCTTTTCTTGGTTTTCTTCCGTTCTAACTCTGCTTTTCTTGGTTTTCCTCCGCTCTAACCCCTCATTTCTTGGTTTTCATCCGCATGAACCTCTCTTTTCTTGGTTTTCCTCCGCTCCAACCTCGCTATTCTGGGTTTTACTCCGCTCTAACTTCGCTTTTCTGGGTTTTCCTCCGCTCTAACCCAGCTTTTCTTGGTTTTCCTCCGCTCTAACCCCGCTTTTCTTGGTTTTCCTCCGCTCTAACCCCGCTTTTCTTGGTTTTCCTCCGCTCTAACCCAGCTTTTCTTGGTTTTTCTCCACTCTAACCATGCTTTTCTTGGATTTCCGCTGCTCTAACTTCGCTTTCCTTGGTTTTCTTCCCCTCTAACCCCGCTTTTCTTGGTTTTCCTCCTTTCTAACCTCGCTTTTCTTGGTTTTCCTCTGCTCTAACCCCGCTTTTCCTGGGTTTAGTCCACTCTAACCACGCTTTTCATAGTTTCATAGTTTCATAATTTCGTGCGGGTTGGAAGGGACTTTAGAGATCATCGAGTCCGGCCCCCGGGATTCGAGCCTCTCTGTAGCAGAGCGGCACTTCTACCACTTGCACCACAGGGGGGATTCGAACTCCGGGCCTCAGTGTTGCATGGCGGCATCTTTAACCACTGCGCCACCGGGGCACACTTGGATTTCTGCTGCTCTAACCGCGCTTTTCTTTGTTTTCTTCCTCTCTAACTTCTTTTTATTTGATTTCCTCCGCTCTAACCCGGATTATCTTGGTTTTCCTGCTCTCTAACCCCGCTTTTCTTGGTTTTCTTCCGTTCTAACTCTGCTTTTCTTGGTTTTCCTCCGCTCTAACCCCTCATTTCTTGGTTTTCATCCGCATGAACCTCTCTTTTCTTGGTTTTCCTCCGCTCCAACCTCGCTATTCTGGGTTTTCCTCCGCTCTAACTTCGCTTTTCTGGGTTTTCCTCCGCTCTAACCCAGCTTTTCTTGGTTTTCCGCTGCTCTACCATCGCTTTTCTTGGTTTTCCTCCGCTCTAACCCCGCTTTTCTTGGTTTTCCTCCGCTCTAACCCCGCTTTTCTTGGTTTTCCTCCGCTCTAACCCAGCTTTTCTTGGTTTTTCTCCTCTCTAACCATGCTTTTCTTGGATTTCCGCTGCTCTAACTTCGCTTTCCTTGGTTTTCTTCCCCTCTAACCCCGCTTTTCTTGGTTTTCCTCCTTTCTAACCTCGCTTTTCTTGGTTTTCCTCTGCTCTAACCCCGCTTTTCCTGGGTTTAGTCCACTCTAACCACGCTTTTCATAGTTTCATAATTTCGTGCGGGTTGGAAGGGACTTTAGAGATCATCGAGTCCGGCCCCCGGGATTCGAGCCTCTGTGTAGCAGAGCGGCACTTCTACCACTTGCACCACAGGGGGGATTCGAACTCCGGGCCCCAGTGTTGCATGGCGGCATCTTTAACCACTGCGCCACCGGGGCACACTTGGATTTCTGCTGCTCTAACCCCGCTTTTCTTTGTTTTCTTCCTCTCTAACTTCTTTTTATTGGTTTTCCTCCGCTCTAACCCCGATTATCTTGGTTTTCCTGCTCTCTAACCCCGCTTTTCTTGGTTTTCTTCCGTTCTAACTCTGCTTTTCTTGGTTTTCCTCTGCTCTAACCCCTCATTTCTTGGTTTTCATCCGCATGAACCTCTCTTTTCTTGGTTTTCCTCCACTCTAACCCAGCTTTAATTGGTTTTCCTCCGCTCTAACCCCGCTTTTCTTGGTTTTCCTTCGCTCTAACCTTGATTATATTGGTTTTCCGCCGCTCTACCATCGCTTTTCTTGGTTTTCCTACACTCTATCCCCGGTTTTCTTGGTTTTCCTCCGCTCTAAGCTCACTTTTCTCGGTTTTCCTCCTCTCTAATCCCGCTTTTCTTGGTTTTCCTCCGCTCTAACCCAGCTTTTCTTGGTTTTTCTCCACTCTAACCATGCTTTTCTTGGATTTCTGCTGCTCTAACTTCGCTTTCCTTGGTTTTCTTCCGCTCTAACCCCGCTTTTCTTGGTTTTCCTCCTTTCTAACCTCGCTTTTCTTGGTTTTCCTCTGCTCTAACCCCGCTTTTCCTGGGTTTAGTCCACTCTAACCACGCTTTTCATAGTTTCATAGTTTCATAATTTCGTGCGGGTTGGAAGGGACTTTAGAGATCATCGAGTCCGGCCCCCGGGATTCGAGCCTCTGTGTAGCAGAGCGGCATTTCTACCACTTGCGCCACAGGGGGGATTCGAACTCCGGGCCCCAGTGTTGCATGGCGGCATCTTTAACCACTGCGCCACCGGGGCACACTTGGATTTCTGCTGCTCTAACCGCGCTTTTCTTTGTTTTCTTCCTCTCTAACTTCTTTTTATTGGTTTTCCTCCGCTCTAACCCCGATTATCTTGGTTTTCCTGCTCTCTAACCCCGCTTTTCTTGGTTTTCTTCCGTTCTAACTCTGCTTTTCTTGGTTTTCCTCCGCTCTAACCCCTCATTTCTTGGTTTTCATCCGCATGAACCTCTCTTTTCTTGGTTTTCCTCCGCTCTAACCCAGCTTTTCTTGGTTTTACTCCGCTCTAACTTCGCTATTCTTTGTTTTCCTTCGCTCTAACCTTGATTATATTGGTTTTCCGCCGCTCTACCATCGCTTTTCTTGGTTTTCCTACACTCTATCCCCGGTTTTCTTGGTTTTCCTCCGCTCTAACCCCGCTTTTCTTGGTTTTCCTCCGCTCTAACCCAGCTTTTCTTGGTTTTTCTCCTCTCTAACCATGCTTTTCTTGGATTTCCGCTGCTCTAACTTCGCTTTCCTTGGTTTTCTTCCCCTCTAACCCCGCTTTTCTTGGTTTTCCTCCTTTCTAACCTCGCTTTTCTTGGTTTTCCTCTGCTCTAACCCCGCTTTTCCTGGGTTTAGTCCACTCTAACCACGCTTTTCATAGTTTCATAATTTCGTGCGGGTTGGAAGGGACTTTAGAGATCATCGAGTCCGGCCCCCGGGATTCGAGCCTCTGTGTAGCAGAGCGGCACTTCTACCACTTGCACCACAGGGGGGATTCGAACTCCGGGCCCCAGTGTTGCATGGCGGCATCTTTCACCACTGCGCCACCGGGGCACACTTGGATTTCTGCTGCTCTAACCCCGCTTTTCTTTGTTTTCTTCCTCTCTAACTTCTTTTTATTGGTTTTCCTCCGCTCTAACCCCGATTATCTTGGTTTTCCTGCTCTCTAACCCCGCTTTTCTTGGTTTTCTTCCGTTCTAACTCTGCTTTTCTTGGTTTTCCTCTGCTCTAACCCCTCATTTCTTGGTTTTCATCCGCATGAACCTCTCTTTTCTTGGTTTTCCTCCACTCTAACCCAGCTTTAATTGGTTTTCCTCCGCTCTAACCCCGCTTTTCTTGGTTTTCCTTCGCTCTAATCTTGATTATATTGGTTTTCCGCCGCTCTACCATCGCTTTTCTTGGTTTTCCTACACTCTATCCCCGGTTTTCTTGGTTTTCCTCCGCTCTAAGCTCACTTTTCTCGGTTTTCCTCCTCTCTAATCCCGCTTTTCTTGGTTTTCCTCCGCTCTAACCCAGCTTTTCTTGGTTTTTCTCCACTCTAACCATGCTTTTCTTGGATTTCTGCTGCTCTAACTTCGCTTTCCTTGGTTTTCTTCCGCTCTAACCCCGCTTTTCTTGGTTTTCCTCCTTTCTAACCTCGCTTTTCTTGGTTTTCCTCTGCTCTAACCCCGCTTTTCCTGGGTTTAGTCCACTCTAACCACGCTTTTCATAGTTTCATAGTTTCATAATTTCGTGCGGGTTGGAAGGGACTTTAGAGATCATCGAGTCCGGCCCCCGGGATTCGAGCCTCTGTGTAGCAGAGCGGCATTTCTACCACTTGCGCCACAGGGGGGATTCGAACTCCGGGCCCCAGTGTTGCATGGCGGCATCTTTAACCACTGCGCCACCGGGGCACACTTGGATTTCTGCTGCTCTAACCGCGCTTTTCTTTGTTTTCTTCCTCTCTAACTTCTTTTTATTGGTTTTCCTCCGCTCTAACCCCGATTATCTTGGTTTTCCTGCTCTCTAACCCCGCTTTTCTTGGTTTTCTTCCGTTCTAACTCTGCTTTTCTTGGTTTTCCTCCGCTCTAACCCCTCATTTCTTGGTTTTCATCCGCATGAACCTCTCTTTTCTTGGTTTTCCTCCGCTCTAACCCAGCTTTTCTTGGTTTTACTCCGCTCTAACTTCGCTATTCTTTGTTTTCCTTCGCTCTAACCTTGATTATATTGGTTTTCCGCCGCTCTACCATCGCTTTTCTTGGTTTTCCTACACTCTATCCCCGGTTTTCTTGGTTTTCCTCCGCTCTAAGTTCACTTTTCTTGGTTTTCCTCCTCTCTAATCCCGCTTTCCTTGGTTTTCTTCCGCTCTAACCCCGCTTTTCTTGGTTTTCCTCCTTTCTAACCTCGCTTTTCTTGGTTTTCCTCTGCTCTAACCCCGCTTTTCCTGGTTTTAGTCCACTCTAACCACGCTTTTAATAGTTTCATAGTTTCATAATTTCGTGCGGGTTGGAAGGGACTTTAGAGATCATCGAGTCCGGCCCCCGGGATTCGAGCCTCTCTGTAGCAGAGCGGCACTTCTACCACTTGCACCACAGGGGGGATTCGAACTCCGGGCCTCAGTGTTGCATGGCGGCATCTTTAACCACTGCGCCACCGGGGCACACTTGGATTTCTGCTGCTCTAACCGCGCTTTTCTTTGTTTTCTTCCTCTCTAACTTCTTTTTATTTGATTTCCTCCGCTCTAACCCCGATTATCTTGGTTTTCCTGCTCTCTAACCCCGCTTTTCTTGGTTTTCTTCCGTTCTAACTCTGCTTTTCTTGGTTTTCCTCCGCTCTAACCCCTCATTTCTTGGTTTTCATCCGCATGAACCTCTCTTTTCTTGGTTTTCCTCCGCTCCAACCTCGCTATTCTGGGTTTTACTCCGCTCTAACTTCGCTTTTCTGGGTTTTCCTCCGCTCTAACCCAGCTTTTCTTGGTTTTCCGCTGCTCTACCATCGCTTTTCTTGGTTTTCCTCCGCTCTAACCCCGCTTTTCTTGGTTTTCCTCCGCTCTAACCCCGCTTTTCTTGGTTTTCCTCCGCTCTAACCCAGCTTTTCTTGGTTTTTCTCCACTCTAACCATGCTTTTCTTGGATTTCCGCTGCTCTAACTTCGCTTTCCTTGGTTTTCTTCCCCTCTAACCCCGCTTTTCTTGGTTTTCCTCCTTTCTAACCTCGCTTTTCTTGGTTTTCCTCTGCTCTAACCCCGCTTTTCCTGGGTTTAGTCCACTCTAACCACGCTTTTCATAGTTTCATAGTTTCATAATTTCGTGCGGGTTGGAAGGGACTTTAGAGATCATCGAGTCCGGCCCCCGGGATTCGAGCCTCTGTGTAGCAGAGCGGCACTTCTACCACTTGCACCACAGGGGGGATTCGAACTCCGGGCCCCAGTGTTGCATGGCGGCATCTTTAACCACTGCGCCACCGGGGCACACTTGGATTTCTGCTGCTCTAACCGCGCTTTTCTTTGTTTTCTTCCTCTCTAACTTCTTTTTATTGGTTTTCCTCCGCTCTAACCCCGATTATCTTGGTTTTCCTGCTCTCTAACCCCGCTTTTCTTGGTTTTCTTCCGTTCTAACTCTGCTTTTCTTGGTTTTCCTCCGCTCTAACCCCTCATTTCTTGGTTTTCATCCGCATGAACCTCTCTTTTCTTGGTTTTCCTCCACTCTAACCCAGCTTTAATTGGTTTTCCTCCGCTCTAACCCCGCTTTTCTTGGTTTTCCTTCGCTCTAACCTTGATTATATTGGTTTTCCGCCGCTCTACCATCGCTTTTCTTGGTTTTCCTACACTCTATCCCCGGTTTTCTTGGTTTTCCTCCGCTCTAAGCTCACTTTTCTCGGTTTTCCTCCGCTCTAATCCCGCTTTTCTTGGATTTCCTCCGCTCTAACCCAGCTTTTCTTGGTTTTTCTCCACTCTAACCATGCTTTTCTTGGATTTCCGCTGCTCTAACTTCGCTTTCCTTGGTTTTCTTCCGCTCTAACCCCGCTTTTCTTGGTTTTCCTCCTTTCTAACCTCGCTTTTCTTGGTTTTCCTCTGCTCTAACCCCGCTTTTCCTGGTTTTAGTCCACTCTAACCACGCTTTTCATAGTTTCATAGTTTCATAATTTCGTGCGGGTTGGAAGGGACTTTAGAGATCATCGAGTCCGGCCCCCGGGATTCGAGCCTCTCTGTAGCAGAGCGGCACTTCTACCACTTGCACCACCGGGGGGATTCGAACTCCGGGCCCCAGTGTTGCATGGCGGCATCTTTAACCACTGCGCCACCGGGGCACACTTGGATTTCTGCTGCTCTAACCGCGCTTTTCTTTGTTTTCTTCCTCTCTAACTTCTTTTTATTTGATTTCCTCCGCTCTAACCCCGATTATCTTGGTTTTCCTGCTCTCTAACCCCGCTTTTCTTGGTTTTCTTCCGTTCTAACTCTGCTTTTCTTGGTTTTCCTCCGCTCTAACCCCTCATTTCTTGGTTTTCATCCGCATGAACCTCTCTTTTCTTGGTTTTCCTCCGCTCCAACCTCGCTATTCTGGGTTTTACTCCGCTCTAACTTCGCTTTTCTGGGTTTTCCTCCGCTCTAACCCAGCTTTTCTTGGTTTTCCTCCGCTCTAACCCCGCTTTTCTTGGTTTTCCTCCGCTCTAACCCCGCTTTTCTTGGTTTTCCTCCGCTCTAACCCAGCTTTTCTTGGTTTTTCTCCACTCTAACCATGCTTTTCTTGGATTTCCGCTGCTCTAACTTCGCTTTCCTTGGTTTTCTTCCCCTCTAACCCCGCTTTTCTTGGTTTTCCTCCTTTCTAACCTCGCTTTTCTTGGTTTTCCTCTGCTCTAACCCCGCTTTTCCTGGGTTTAGTCCACTCTAACCACGCTTTTCATAGTTTCATAGTTTCATAATTTCGTGCGGGTTGGAAGGGACTTTAGAGATCATCGAGTCCGGCCCCCGGGATTCGAGCCTCTGTGTAGCAGAGCGGCACTTCTACCACTTGCACCACAGGGGGGATTCGAACTCCGGGCCCCAGTGTTGCATGGCGGCATCTTTAACCACTGCGCCACCGGGGCACACTTGGATTTCTGCTGCTCTAACCGCGCTTTTCTTTGTTTTCTTCCTCTCTAACTTCTTTTTATTGGTTTTCCTCCGCTCTAACCCCGATTATCTTGGTTTTCCTGCTCTCTAACCCCGCTTTTCTTGGTTTTCTTCCGTTCTAACTCTGCTTTTCTTGGTTTTCCTCCGCTCTAACCCCTCATTTCTTGGTTTTCATCCGCATGAACCTCTCTTTTCTTGGTTTTCCTCCACTCTAACCCAGCTTTAATTGGTTTTCCTCCGCTCTAACCCCGCTTTTCTTGGTTTTCCTTCGCTCTAACCTTGATTATATTGGTTTTCCGCCGCTCTACCATCGCTTTTCTTGGTTTTCCTACACTCTATCCCCGGTTTTCTTGGTTTTCCTCCGCTCTAAGCTCACTTTTCTCGGTTTTCCTCCTCTCTAATCCCGCTTTTCTTGGTTTTCCTCCGCTCTAACCCAGCTTTTCTTGGTTTTTCTCCACTCTAACCATGCTTTTCTTGGATTTCCGCTGCTCTAACTTCGCTTTCCTTGGTTTTCTTCCGCTCTAACCCCGCTTTTCTTGGTTTTCCTCCTTTCTAACCTCGCTTTTCTTGGTTTTCCTCTGCTCTAACCCCGCTTTTCCTGGGTTTAGTCCACTCTAACCACGCTTTTCATAGTTTCATAGTTTCATAATTTCGTGCGGGTTGGAAGGGACTTTAGAGATCATCGAGTCCGGCTCCCGGGATTCGAGCCTCTGTGTAGCAGAGCGGCACTTCTACCACTTGCACCACAGGGGGGATTCGAACTCCGGGCCCCAGTGTTGCATGGCGGCATCTTTAACCACTGCGCCACCGGGGCACACTTGGATTTCTGCTGCTCTAACCGCGCTTTTCTTTGTTTTCTTCCTCTCTAACTTCTTTTTATTGGTTTTCCTCCGCTCTAACCCCGATTATCTTGGTTTTCCTGCTCTCTAACCCCGCTTTTCTTGGTTTTCTTCCGTTCTAACTCTGCTTTTCTTGGTTTTCCTCCGCTCTAACCCCTCATTTCTTGGTTTTCATCCGCATGAACCTCTCTTTTCTTGGTTTTCCTCCACTCTAACCCAGCTTTAATTGGTTTTCCTCCGCTCTAACCCCGCTTTTCTTGGTTTTCCTTCGCTCTAACCTTGATTATATTGGTTTTCCGCCGCTCTACCATCGCTTTTCTTGGTTTTCCTACACTCTATCCCCGGTTTTCTTGGTTTTCCTCCGCTCTAAGCTCACTTTTCTCGGTTTTCCTCCTCTCTAATCCCGCTTTTCTTGGTTTTCCTCCGCTCTAACCCAGCTTTTCTTGGTTTTTCTCCACTCTAACCATGCTTTTCTTGGATTTCCGCTGCTCTAACTTCGCTTTCCTTGGTTTTCTTCCGCTCTAACCCCGCTTTTCTTGGTTTTCCTCCTTTCTAACCTCGCTTTTCTTGGTTTTCCTCTGCTCTAACCCCGCTTTTCCTGGGTTTAGTCCACTCTAACCACGCTTTTCATAGTTTCATAGTTTCATAATTTCGTGCGGGTTGGAAGGGACTTTAGAGATCATCGAGTCCGGCCCCCGGGATTCGAGCCTCTGTGTAGCAGAGCGGCACTTCTACCACTTGCACCACAGGGGGGATTCGAACTCCGGGCCCCAGTGTTGCATGGCGGCATCTTTAACCACTGCGCCACCGGGGCACACTTGGATTTCTGCTGCTCTAACCGCGCTTTTCTTTGTTTTCTTCCTCTCTAACTTCTTTTTATTTGATTTCCTCCGCTCTAACCCCGATTATCTTGGTTTTCCTGCTCTCTAACCCCGCTTTTCTTGGTTTTCTTCCGTTCTAACTCTGCTTTTCTTGGTTTTCCTCCGCTCTAACCCCTCATTTCTTGGTTTTCATCCGCATGAACCTCTCTTTTCTTGGTTTTCCTCCGCTCCAACCTCGCTATTCTGGGTTTTACTCCGCTCTAACTTCGCTTTTCTGGGTTTTCCTCCGCTCTAACCCAGCTTTTCTTGGTTTTCCTCCGCTCTAACCCCGCTTTTCTTGGTTTTCCTCCGCTCTAACCCCGCTTTTCTTGGTTTTCCTCCGCTCTAACCCAGCTTTTCTTGGTTTTTCTCCACTCTAACCATGCTTTTCTTGGATTTCCGCTGCTCTAACTTCGCTTTCCTTGGTTTTCTTCCCCTCTAACCCCGCTTTTCTTGGTTTTCCTCCTTTCTAACCTCGCTTTTCTTGGTTTTCCTCTGCTCTAACCCCGCTTTTCCTGGGTTTAGTCCACTCTAACCACGCTTTTCATAGTTTCATAGTTTCATAATTTCGTGCGGGTTGGAAGGGACTTTAGAGATCATCGAGTCCGGCCCCCGGGATTCGAGCCTCTGTGTAGCAGAGCGGCACTTCTACCACTTGCACCACAGGGGGGATTCGAACTCCGGGCCCCAGTGTTGCATGGCGGCATCTTTAACCACTGCGCCACCGGGGCACACTTGGATTTCTGCTGCTCTAACCGCGCTTTTCTTTGTTTTCTTCCTCTCTAACTTCTTTTTATTGGTTTTCCTCCGCTCTAACCCCGATTATCTTGGTTTTCCTGCTCTCTAACCCCGCTTTTCTTGGTTTTCTTCCGTTCTAACTCTGCTTTTCTTGGTTTTCCTCCGCTCTAACCCCTCATTTCTTGGTTTTCATCCGCATGAACCTCTCTTTTCTTGGTTTTCCTCCACTCTAACCCAGCTTTAATTGGTTTTCCTCCGCTCTAACCCCGCTTTTCTTGGTTTTCCTTCGCTCTAACCTTGATTATATTGGTTTTCCGCCGCTCTACCATCGCTTTTCTTGGTTTTCCTACACTCTATCCCCGGTTTTCTTGGTTTTCCTCCGCTCTAAGCTCACTTTTCTCGGTTTTCCTCCTCTCTAATCCCGCTTTTCTTGGTTTTCCTCCGCTCTAACCCAGCTTTTCTTGGTTTTTCTCCACTCTAACCATGCTTTTCTTGGATTTCCGCTGCTCTAACTTCGCTTTCCTTGGTTTTCTTCCGCTCTAACCCCGCTTTTCTTGGTTTTCCTCCTTTCTAACCTCGCTTTTCTTGGTTTTCCTCTGCTCTAACCCCGCTTTTCCTGGGTTTAGTCCACTCTAACCACGCTTTTCATAGTTTCATAGTTTCATAATTTCGTGCGGGTTGGAAGGGACTTTAGAGATCATCGAGTCCGGCCCCCGGGATTCGAGCCTCTGTGTAGCAGAGCGGCACTTCTACCACTTGAACCACAGGGGGGATTCGAACTCCGGGCCCCAGTGTTGCATGGCGGCATCTTTAACCACTGCGCCACCGGGGCACACTTGGATTTCTGCTGCTCTAACCGCGCTTTTCTTTGTTTTCTTCCTCTCTAACTTCTTTTTATTTGATTTCCTCCGCTCTAACCCCGATTATCTTGGTTTTCCTGCTCTCTAACCCCGCTTTTCTTGGTTTTCTTCCGTTCTAACTCTGCTTTTCTTGGTTTTCCTCCGCTCTAACCCCTCATTTCTTGGTTTTCATCCGCATGAACCTCTCTTTTCTTGGTTTTCCTCCGCTCCAACCTCGCTATTCTGGGTTTTACTCCGCTCTAACTTCGCTTTTCTGGGTTTTCCTCCGCTCTAACCCAGCTTTTCTTGGTTTTCCTCCGCTCTAACCCCGCTTTTCTTGGTTTTCCTCCGCTCTAACCCCGCTTTTCTTGGTTTTCCTCCGCTCTAACCCAGCTTTTCTTGGTTTTTCTCCACTCTAACCATGCTTTTCTTGGATTTCCGCTGCTCTAACTTCGCTTTCCTTGGTTTTCTTCCCCTCTAACCCCGCTTTTCTTGGTTTTCCTCCTTTCTAACCTCGCTTTTCTTGGTTTTCCTCTGCTCTAACCCCGCTTTTCCTGGGTTTAGTCCACTCTAACCACGCTTTTCATAGTTTCATAGTTTCATAATTTCGTGCGGGTTGGAAGGGACTTTAGAGATCATCGAGTCCGGCCCCCGGGATTCGAGCCTCTGTGTAGCAGAGCGGCACTTCTACCACTTGCACCACAGGGGGGATTCGAACTCCGGGCCACAGTGTTGCATGGCGGCATCTTTAACCACTGCGCCACCGGGGCACACTTGGATTTCTGCTGCTCTAACCGCGCTTTTCTTTGTTTTCTTCCTCTCTAACTTCTTTTTATTTGATTTCCTCCGCTCTAACCCCGATTATCTTGGTTTTCCTGCTCTCTAACCCCGCTTTTCTTGGTTTTCTTCCGTTCTAACTCTGCTTTTCTTGGTTTTCCTCCGCTCTAACCCCTCATTTCTTGGTTTTCATCCGCATGAACCTCTCTTTTCTTGGTTTTCCTCCGCTCCAACCTCGCTATTCTGGGTTTTACTCCGCTCTAACTTCGCTTTTCTGGGTTTTCCTCCGCTCTAACCCAGCTTTTCTTGGTTTTCCTCCGCTCTAACCCCGCTTTTCTTGGTTTTCCTCCGCTCTAACCCCGCTTTTCTTGGTTTTCCTCCGCTCTAACCCAGCTTTTCTTGGTTTTTCTCCACTCTAACCATGCTTTTCTTGGATTTCCGCTGCTCTAACTTCGCTTTCCTTGGTTTTCTTCCCCTCTAACCCCGCTTTTCTTGGTTTTCCTCCTTTCTAACCTCGCTTTTCTTGGTTTTCCTCTGCTCTAACCCCGCTTTTCCTGGGTTTAGTCCACTCTAACCACGCTTTTAATAGTTTCATAGTTTCATAATTTCGTGCGGGTTGGAAGGGACGTTAGAGATCATCGAGTCCGGCCCCCGGGATTCGAGCCTCTCTGTAGCAGAGCGGCACTTCTACCACTTGCACCACAGGGGGGATTCGAACTCCGGGCCTCAGTGTTGCATGGCGGCATCTTTAACCACTGCGCCACCGGGGCACACTTGGATTTCTGCTGCTCTAACCGCGCTTTTCTTTGTTTTCTTCCTCTCTAACTTCTTTTTATTTGATTTCCTCCGCTCTAACCCGGATTATCTTGGTTTTCCTGCTCTCTAACCCCGCTTTTCTTGGTTTTCTTCCGTTCTAACTCTGCTTTTCTTGGTTTTCCTCCGCTCTAACCCCTCATTTCTTGGTTTTCATCCGCATGAACCTCTCTTTTCTTGGTTTTCCTCCGCTCCAACCTCGCTATTCTGGGTTTTCCTCCGCTCTAACTTCGCTTTTCTGGGTTTTCCTCCGCTCTAACCCAGCTTTTCTTGGTTTTCCGCTGCTCTACCATCGCTTTTCTTGGTTTTCCTCCGCTCTAACCCCGCTTTTCTTGGTTTTCCTCCGCTCTAACCCCGCTTTTCTTGGTTTTCCTCCGCTCTAACCCAGCTTTTCTTGGTTTTTCTCCTCTCTAACCATGCTTTTCTTGGATTTCCGCTGCTCTAACTTCGCTTTCCTTGGTTTTCTTCCCCTCTAACCCCGCTTTTCTTGGTTTTCCTCCTTTCTAACCTCGCTTTTCTTGGTTTTCCTCTGCTCTAACCCCGCTTTTCCTGGGTTTAGTCCACTCTAACCACGCTTTTCATAGTTTCATAATTTCGTGCGGGTTGGAAGGGACTTTAGAGATCATCGAGTCCGGCCCCCGGGATTCGAGCCTCTGTGTAGCAGAGCGGCACTTCTACCACTTGCACCACAGGGGGGATTCGAACTCCGGGCCCCAGTGTTGCATGGCGGCATCTTTAACCACTGCGCCACCGGGGCACACTTGGATTTCTGCTGCTCTAACCCCGCTTTTCTTTGTTTTCTTCCTCTCTAACTTCTTTTTATTGGTTTTCCTCCGCTCTAACCCCGATTATCTTGGTTTTCCTGCTCTCTAACCCCGCTTTTCTTGGTTTTCTTCCGTTCTAACTCTGCTTTTCTTGGTTTTCCTCTGCTCTAACCCCTCATTTCTTGGTTTTCATCCGCATGAACCTCTCTTTTCTTGGTTTTCCTCCACTCTAACCCAGCTTTAATTGGTTTTCCTCCGCTCTAACCCCGCTTTTCTTGGTTTTCCTTCGCTCTAACCTTGATTATATTGGTTTTCCGCCGCTCTACCATCGCTTTTCTTGGTTTTCCTACACTCTATCCCCAGTTTTCTTGGTTTTCCTCCGCTCTAAGCTCACTTTTCTCGGTTTTCCTCCTCTCTAATCCCGCTTTTCTTGGTTTTCCTCCGCTCTAACCCAGCTTTTCTTGGTTTTTCTCCACTCTAACCATGCTTTTCTTGGATTTCTGCTGCTCTAACTTCGCTTTCCTTGGTTTTCTTCCGCTCTAATTCCGCTTTTGTTGGTTTTCCTCCTTTCTAACCTCGCTTTTCTTGGTTTTCCTCTGCTCTAACCCCGCTTTTCCTGGGTTTAGTCCACTCTAACCACGCTTTTCATAGTTTCATAGTTTCATAATTTCGTGCGGGTTGGAAGGGACTTTAGAGATCATCGAGTCCGGCCCCCGGGATTCGAGCCTCTGTGTAGCAGAGCGGCATTTCTACCACTTGCGCCACAGGGGGGATTCGAACTCCGGGCCCCAGTGTTGCATGGCGGCATCTTTAACCACTGCGCCACCGGGGCACACTTGGATTTCTGCTGCTCTAACCGCGCTTTTCTTTGTTTTCTTCCTCTCTAACTTCTTTTTATTGGTTTTCCTCCGCTCTAACCCCGATTATCTTGGTTTTCCTGCTCTCTAACCCCGCTTTTCTTGGTTTTCTTCCGTTCTAACTCTGCTTTTCTTGGTTTTCCTCCGCTCTAACCCCTCATTTCTTGGTTTTCATCCGCATGAACCTCTCTTTTCTTGGTTTTCCTCCGCTCTAACCCAGCTTTTCTTGGTTTTACTCCGCTCTAACTTCGCTATTCTTTGTTTTCCTTCGCTCTAACCTTGATTATATTGGTTTTCCGCCGCTCTACCATCGCTTTTCTTGGTTTTCCTACACTCTATCCCCGGTTTTCTTGGTTTTCCTCCGCTCTAAGTTCACTTTTCTTGGTTTTCCTCCTCTCTAATCCCGCTTTCCTTGGTTTTCTTCCGCTCTAACCCCGCTTTTCTTGGTTTTCCTCCTTTCTAACCTCGCTTTTCTTGGTTTTCCTCTGCTCTAACCCCGCTTTTCCTGGTTTTAGTCCACTCTAACCACGCTTTTAATAGTTTCATAGTTTCATAATTTCGTGCGGGTTGGAAGGGACTTTAGAGATCATCGAGTCCGGCCCCCGGGATTCGAGCCTCTCTGTAGCAGAGCGGCACTTCTACCACTTGCACCACAGGGGGGATTCGAACTCCGGGCCCCAGTGTTGCATGGCGGCATCTTTAACCACTGCGCCACCGGGGCACACTTGGATTTCTGCTGCTCTAACCGCGCTTTTCTTTGTTTTCTTCCTCTCTAACTTCTTTTTATTTGATTTCCTCCGCTCTAACCCCGATTATCTTGGTTTTCCTGCTCTCTAACCCCGCTTTTCTTGGTTTTCTTCCGTTCTAACTCTGCTTTTCTTGGTTTTCCTCCGCTCTAACCCCTCATTTCTTGGTTTTCATCCGCATGAACCTCTCTTTTCTTGGTTTTCCTCCGCTCCAACCTCGCTATTCTGGGTTTTACTCCGCTCTAACTTCGCTTTTCTGGGTTTTCCTCCGCTCTAACCCAGCTTTTCTTGGTTTTCCTCCGCTCTAACCCCGCTTTTCTTGGTTTTCCTCCGCTCTAACCCCGCTTTTCTTGGTTTTCCTCCGCTCTAACCCAGCTTTTCTTGGTTTTTCTCCACTCTAACCATGCTTTTCTTGGATTTCCGCTGCTCTAACTTCGCTTTCCTTGGTTTTCTTCCCCTCTAACCCCGCTTTTCTTGGTTTTCCTCCTTTCTAACCTCGCTTTTCTTGGTTTTCCTCTGCTCTAACCCCGCTTTTCCTGGGTTTAGTCCACTCTAACCACGCTTTTCATAGTTTCATAGTTTCATAATTTCGTGCGGGTTGGAAGGGACTTTAGAGATCATCGAGTCCGGCCCCCGGGATTCGAGCCTCTGTGTAGCAGAGCGGCACTTCTACCACTTGCACCACAGGGGGGATTCGAACTCCGGGCCACAGTGTTGCATGGCGGCATCTTTAACCACTGCGCCACCGGGGCACACTTGGATTTCTGCTGCTCTAACCGCGCTTTTCTTTGTTTTCTTCCTCTCTAACTTCTTTTTATTTGATTTCCTCCGCTCTAACCCCGATTATCTTGGTTTTCCTGCTCTCTAACCCCGCTTTTCTTGGTTTTCTTCCGTTCTAACTCTGCTTTTCTTGGTTTTCCTCCGCTCTAACCCCTCATTTCTTGGTTTTCATCCGCATGAACCTCTCTTTTCTTGGTTTTCCTCCGCTCCAACCTCGCTATTCTGGGTTTTACTCCGCTCTAACTTCGCTTTTCTGGGTTTTCCTCCGCTCTAACCCAGCTTTTCTTGGTTTTCCTCCGCTCTAACCCCGCTTTTCTTGGTTTTCCTCCGCTCTAACCCCGCTTTTCTTGGTTTTCCTCCGCTCTAACCCAGCTTTTCTTGGTTTTTCTCCACTCTAACCATGCTTTTCTTGGATTTCCGCTGCTCTAACTTCGCTTTCCTTGGTTTTCTTCCCCTCTAACCCCGCTTTTCTTGGTTTTCCTCCTTTCTAACCTCGCTTTTCTTGGTTTTCCTCTGCTCTAACCCCGCTTTTCCTGGGTTTAGTCCACTCTAACCACGCTTTTCATAGTTTCATAGTTTCATAATTTCGTGCGGGTTGGAAGGGACTTTAGAGATCATCGAGTCTGGCCCCCGGGATTCGAGCCTCTCTGTAGCAGAGCGGCACTTCTACCACTTGCACCACAGGGGGGATTCGAACTCCGGGCCTCAGTGTTGCATGGCGGCATCTTTAACCACTGCGCCACCGGGGCACACTTGGATTTCTGCTGCTCTAACCGCGCTTTTCTTTGTTTTCTTCCTCTCTAACTTCTTTTTATTTGATTTCCTCCGCTCTAACCCGGATTATCTTGGTTTTCCTGCTCTCTAACCCCGCTTTTCTTGGTTTTCTTCCGTTCTAACTCTGCTTTTCTTGGTTTTCCTCCGCTCTAACCCCTCATTTCTTGGTTTTCATCCGCATGAACCTCTCTTTTCTTGGTTTTCCTCCGCTCCAACCTCGCTATTCTGGGTTTTCCTCCGCTCTAACTTCGCTTTTCTGGGTTTTCCTCCGCTCTAACCCAGCTTTTCTTGGTTTTCCGCTGCTCTACCATCGCTTTTCTTGGTTTTCCTCCGCTCTAACCCCGCTTTTCTTGGTTTTCCTCCGCTCTAACCCCGCTTTTCTTGGTTTTCCTCCGCTCTAACCCAGCTTTTCTTGGTTTTTCTCCTCTCTAACCATGCTTTTCTTGGATTTCCGCTGCTCTAACTTCGCTTTCCTTGGTTTTCTTCCCCTCTAACCCCGCTTTTCTTGGTTTTCCTCCTTTCTAACCTCGCTTTTCTTGGTTTTCCTCTGCTCTAACCCCGCTTTTCCTGGGTTTAGTCCACTCTAACCACGCTTTTCATAGTTTCATAATTTCGTGCGGGTTGGAAGGGACTTTAGAGATCATCGAGTCCGGCCCCCGGGATTCGAGCCTCTGTGTAGCAGAGCGGCACTTCTACCACTTGCACCACAGGGGGGATTCGAACTCCGGGCCCCAGTGTTGCATGGCGGCATCTTTAACCACTGCGCCACCGGGGCACACTTGGATTTCTGCTGCTCTAACCCCGCTTTTCTTTGTTTTCTTCCTCTCTAACTTCTTTTTATTGGTTTTCCTCCGCTCTAACCCCGATTATCTTGGTTTTCCTGCTCTCTAACCCCGCTTTTCTTGGTTTTCTTCCGTTCTAACTCTGCTTTTCTTGGTTTTCCTCTGCTCTAACCCCTCATTTCTTGGTTTTCATCCGCATGAACCTCTCTTTTCTTGGTTTTCCTCCACTCTAACCCAGCTTTAATTGGTTTTCCTCCGCTCTAACCCCGCTTTTCTTGGTTTTCCTTCGCTCTAACCTTGATTATATTGGTTTTCCGCCGCTCTACCATCGCTTTTCTTGGTTTTCCTACACTCTATCCCCGGTTTTCTTGGTTTTCCTCCGCTCTAAGCTCACTTTTCTCGGTTTTCCTCCTCTCTAATCCCGCTTTTCTTGGTTTTCCTCCGCTCTAACCCAGCTTTTCTTGGTTTTTCTCCACTCTAACCATGCTTTTCTTGGATTTCTGCTGCTCTAACTTCGCTTTCCTTGGTTTTCTTCCGCTCTAACCCCGCTTTTCTTGGTTTTCCTCCTTTCTAACCTCGCTTTTCTTGGTTTTCCTCTGCTCTAACCCCGCTTTTCCTGGGTTTAGTCCACTCTAACCACGCTTTTCATAGTTTCATAGTTTCATAATTTCGTGCGGGTTGGAAGGGACTTTAGAGATCATCGAGTCCGGCCCCCGGGATTCGAGCCTCTGTGTAGCAGAGCGGCATTTCTACCACTTGCGCCACAGGGGGGATTCGAACTCCGGGCCCCAGTGTTGCATGGCGGCATCTTTAACCACTGCGCCACCGGGGCACACTTGGATTTCTGCTGCTCTAACCGCGCTTTTCTTTGTTTTCTTCCTCTCTAACTTCTTTTTATTGGTTTTCCTCCGCTCTAACCCCGATTATCTTGGTTTTCCTGCTCTCTAACCCCGCTTTTCTTGGTTTTCTTCCGTTCTAACTCTGCTTTTCTTGGTTTTCCTCCGCTCTAACCCCTCATTTCTTGGTTTTCATCCGCATGAACCTCTCTTTTCTTGGTTTTCCTCCGCTCTAACCCAGCTTTTCTTGGTTTTACTCCGCTCTAACTTCGCTATTCTTTGTTTTCCTTCGCTCTAACCTTGATTATATTGGTTTTCCTCCGCTCTACCATCGCTTTTCTTGGTTTTCCTACACTCTATCCCCGGTTTTCTTGGTTTTCCTCCGCTCTAAGTTCACTTTTCTTGGTTTTCCTCCTCTCTAATCCCGCTTTCCTTGGTTTTCTTCCGCTCTAACCCCGCTTTTCTTGGTTTTCCTCCTTTCTAACCTCGCTTTTCTTGGTTTTCCTCTGCTCTAACCCCGCTTTTCCTGGTTTTAGTCCACTCTAACCACGCTTTTAATAGTTTCATAGTTTCATAATTTCGTGCGGGTTGGAAGGGACTTTAGAGATCATCGAGTCCGGCCCCCGGGATTCGAGCCTCTCTGTAGCAGAGCGGCACTTCTACCACTTGCACCACAGGGGGGATTCGAACTCCGGGCCTCAGTGTTGCATGGCGGCATCTTTAACCACTGCGCCACCGGGGCACACTTGGATTTCTGCTGCTCTAACCGCGCTTTTCTTTGTTTTCTTCCTCTCTAACTTCTTTTTATTTGATTTCCTCCGCTCTAACCCCGATTATCTTGGTTTTCCTGCTCTCTAACCCCGCTTTTCTTGGTTTTCTTCCGTTCTAACTCTGCTTTTCTTGGTTTTCCTCCGCTCTAACCCCTCATTTCTTGGTTTTCATCCGCATGAACCTCTCTTTTCTTGGTTTTCCTCCGCTCCAACCTCGCTATTCTGGGTTTTCCTCCGCTCTAACTTCGCTTTTCTGGGTTTTCCTCCGCTCTAACCCAGCTTTTCTTGGTTTTCCGCTGCTCTACCATCGCTTTTCTTGGTTTTCCTCCGCTCTAACCCCGCTTTTCTTGGTTTTCCTCCGCTCTAACCCCGCTTTTCTTGGTTTTCCTCCGCTCTAACCCAGCTTTTCTTGGTTTTTCTCCACTCTAACCATGCTTTTCTTGGATTTCCGCTGCTCTAACTTCGCTTTCCTTGGTTTTCTTCCCCTCTAACCCCGCTTTTCTTGGTTTTCCTCCTTTCTAACCTCGCTTTTCTTGGTTTTCCTCTGCTCTAACCCCGCTTTTCCTGGGTTTAGTCCACTCTAACCACGCTTTTCATAGTTTCATAGTTTCATAATTTCGTGCGGGTTGGAAGGGACTTTAGAGATCATCGAGTCCGGCCCCCGGGATTCGAGCCTCTGTGTAGCAGAGCGGCACTTCTACCACTTGCACCACAGGGGGGATTCGAACTCCGGGCCCCAGTGTTGCATGGCGGCATCTTTAACCACTGCGCCACCGGGGCACACTTGGATTTCTGCTGCTCTAACCGCGCTTTTCTTTGTTTTCTTCCTCTCTAACTTCTTTTTATTGGTTTTCCTCCGCTCTAACCCCGATTATCTTGGTTTTCCTGCTCTCTAACCCCGCTTTTCTTGGTTTTCTTCCGTTCTAACTCTGCTTTTCTTGGTTTTCCTCCGCTCTAACCCCTCATTTCTTGGTTTTCATCCGCATGAACCTCTCTTTTCTTGGTTTTCCTCCACTCTAACCCAGCTTTAATTGGTTTTCCTCCGCTCTAACCCCGCTTTTCTTGGTTTTCCTTCGCTCTAACCTTGATTATATTGGTTTTCCGCCGCTCTACCATCGCTTTTCTTGGTTTTCCTACACTCTATCCCCGGTTTTCTTGGTTTTCCTCCGCTCTAAGCTCACTTTTCTCGGTTTTCCTCCGCTCTAATCCCGCTTTTCTTGGATTTCCTCCGCTCTAACCCAGCTTTTCTTGGTTTTTCTCCACTCTAACCATGCTTTTCTTGGATTTCCGCTGCTCTAACTTCGCTTTCCTTGGTTTTCTTCCGCTCTAACCCCGCTTTTCTTGGTTTTCCTCCTTTCTAACCTCGCTTTTCTTGGTTTTCCTCTGCTCTAACCCCGCTTTTCCTGGGTTTAGTCCACTCTAACCACGCTTTTCATAGTTTCATAGTTTCATAATTTCGTGCGGGTTGGAAGGGACTTTAGAGATCATCGAGTCCGGCCCCCGGGATTCGAGCCTCTGTGTAGCAGAGCGGCACTTCTACCACTTGCACCACAGGGGGGATTCGAACTCCGGGCCCCAGTGTTGCATGGCGGCACCTTAACCACTGCGCCACCGGGGCACACTTGGATTTCTGCTGCTCTAACCGCGCTTTTCTTTGTTTTCTTCCTCTCTAACTTCTTTTTATTTGATTTCCTCCGCTCTAACCCCGATTATCTTGGTTTTCCTGCTCTCTAACCCCGCTTTTCTTGGTTTTCTTCCGTTCTAACTCTGCTTTTCTTGGTTTTCCTCCGCTCTAACCCCTCATTTCTTGGTTTTTATCCGCATGAACCTCTCTTTTCTTGGTTTTCCTCCGCTCCAACCTCGCTATTCTGGGTTTTACTCCGCTCTAACTTCGCTTTTCAGGGTTTTCCTCCGCTCTAACCCAGCTTTTCTTGGTTTTCCTCCGCTCTAACCCCGCTTTTCTTGGTTTTCCTCCGCTCTAACCCCGCTTTTCTTGGTTTTCCTCCGCTCTAACCCAGCTTTTCTTGGTTTTTCTCCACTCTAACCATGCTTTTCTTGGATTTCCGCTGCTCTAACTTCGCTTTCCTTGGTTTTCTTCCCCTCTAACCCCGCTTTTCTTGGTTTTCCTCCTTTCTAACCTCGCTTTTCTTGGTTTTCCTCTGCTCTAACCCCGCTTTTCCTGGGTTTAGTCCACTCTAACCACGCATTTCATAGTTTCATAGTTTCATAATTTCGTGCGGGTTGGAAGGGACTTTAGAGATCATCGAGTCCGGCCCCCGGGATTCGAGCCTCTCTGTAGCAGAGCGGCACTTCTACCACTTGCACCACAGGGGGGATTCGAACTCCGGGCCTCAGTGTTGCATGGCGGCATCTTTAACCACTGCGCCACCGGGGCACACTTGGATTTCTGCTGCTCTAACCGCGCTTTTCTTTGTTTTCTTCCTCTCTAACTTCTTTTTATTTGATTTCCTCCGCTCTAACCCGGATTATCTTGGTTTTCCTGCTCTCTTACCCCGCTTTTCTTGGTTTTCTTCCGTTCTAACTCTGCTTTTCTTGGTTTTCCTCCGCTCTAACCCCTCATTTCTTGGTTTTCATCCGCATGAACCTCTCTTTTCTTGGTTTTCCTCCGCTCCAACCTCGCTATTCTGGGTTTTCCTCCGCTCTAACTTCGCTTTTCTGGGTTTTCCTCCGCTCTAACCCAGCTTTTCTTGGTTTTCCGCTGCTCTACCATCGCTTTTCTTGGTTTTCCTCCGCTCTAACCCCGCTTTTCTTGGTTTTCCTCCGCTCTAACCCCGCTTTTCTTGGTTTTCCTCCGCTCTAACCCAGCTTTTCTTGGTTTTTCTCCTCTCTAACCATGCTTTTCTTGGATTTCCGCTGCTCTAACTTCGCTTTCCTTGGTTTTCTTCCCCTCTAACCCCGCTTTTCTTGGTTTTCCTCCTTTCTAACCTCGCTTTTCTTGGTTTTCCTCTGCTCTAACCCCGCTTTTCCTGGGTTTAGTCCACTCTAACCACGCTTTTCATAGTTTCATAATTTCGTGCGGGTTGGAAGGGACTTTAGAGATCATCGAGTCCGGCCCCCGGGATTCGAGCCTCTGTGTAGCAGAGCGGCACTTCTACCACTTGCACCACAGGGGGGATTCGAACTCCGGGCCCCAGTGTTGCATGGCGGCATCTTTAACCACTGCGCCACCGGGGCACACTTGGATTTCTGCTGCTCTAACCCCGCTTTTCTTTGTTTTCTTCCTCTCTAACTTCTTTTTATTGGTTTTCCTCCGCTCTAACCCCGATTATCTTGGTTTTCCTGCTCTCTAACCCCGCTTTTCTTGGTTTTCTTCCGTTCTAACTCTGCTTTTCTTGGTTTTCCTCTGCTCTAACCCCTCATTTCTTGGTTTTCATCCGCATGAACCTCTCTTTTCTTGGTTTTCCTCCACTCTAACCCAGCTTTAATTGGTTTTCCTCCGCTCTAACCCCGCTTTTCTTGGTTTTCCTTCGCTCTAACCTTGATTATATTGGTTTTCCGCCGCTCTACCATCGCTTTTCTTGGTTTTCCTACACTCTATCCCCGGTTTTCTTGGTTTTCCTCCGCTCTAAGCTCACTTTTCTCGGTTTTCCTCCTCTCTAATCCCGCTTTTCTTGGTTTTCCTCCGCTCTAACCCAGCTTTTCTTGGTTTTTCTCCACTCTAACCATGCTTTTCTTGGATTTCTGCTGCTCTAACTTCGCTTTCCTTGGTTTTCTTCCGCTCTAACCCCGCTTTTCTTGGTTTTCCTCCTTTCTAACCTCGCTTTTCTTGGTTTTCCTCTGCTCTAACCCCGCTTTTCCTGGGTTTAGTCCACTCTAACCACGCTTTTCATAGTTTCATAGTTTCATAATTTCGTGCGGGTTGGAAGGGACTTTAGAGATCATCGAGTCCGGCCCCCGGGATTCGAGCCTCTGTGTAGCAGAGCGGCATTTCTACCACTTGCGCCACAGGGGGGATTCGAACTCCGGGCCCCAGTGTTGCATGGCGGCATCTTTAACCACTGCGCCACCGGGGCACACTTGGATTTCTGCTGCTCTAACCGCGCTTTTCTTTGTTTTCTTCCTCTCTAACTTCTTTTTATTGGTTTTCCTCCGCTCTAACCCCGATTATCTTGGTTTTCCTGCTCTCTAACCCCGCTTTTCTTGGTTTTCTTCCGTTCTAACTCTGCTTTTCTTGGTTTTCCTCCGCTCTAACCCCTCATTTCTTGGTTTTCATCCGCATGAACCTCTCTTTTCTTGGTTTTCCTCCGCTCTAACCCAGCTTTTCTTGGTTTTACTCCGCTCTAACTTCGCTATTCTTTGTTTTCCTTCGCTCTAACCTTGATTATATTGGTTTTCCGCCGCTCTACCATCGCTTTTCTTGGTTTTCCTACACTCTATCCCCGGTTTTCTTGGTTTTCCTCCGCTCTAAGTTCACTTTTCTTGGTTTTCCTCCTCTCTAATCCCGCTTTCCTTGGTTTTCTTCCGCTCTAACCCCGCTTTTCTTGGTTTTCCTCCTTTCTAACCTCGCTTTTCTTGGTTTTCCTCTGCTCTAACCCCGCTTTTCCTGGTTTTAGTCCACTCTAACCACGCTTTTAATAGTTTCATAGTTTCATAATTTCGTGCGGGTTGGAAGGGACTTTAGAGATCATCGAGTCCGGCCCCCGGGATTCGAGCCTCTCTGTAGCAGAGCGGCACTTCTACCACTTGCACCACAGGGGGGATTCGAACTCCGGGCCTCAGTGTTGCATGGCGGCATCTTTAACCACTGCGCCACCGGGGCACACTTGGATTTCTGCTGCTCTAACCGCGCTTTTCTTTGTTTTCTTCCTCTCTAACTTCTTTTTATTTGATTTCCTCCGCTCTAACCCCGATTATCTTGGTTTTCCTGCTCTCTAACCCCGCTTTTCTTGGTTTTCTTCCGTTCTAACTCTGCTTTTCTTGGTTTTCCTCCGCTCTAACCCCTCATTTCTTGGTTTTCATCCGCATGAACCTCTCTTTTCTTGGTTTTCCTCCGCTCCAACCTCGCTATTCTGGGTTTTCCTCCGCTCTAACTTCGCTTTTCTGGGTTTTCCTCCGCTCTAACCCAGCTTTTCTTGGTTTTCCGCTGCTCTACCATCGCTTTTCTTGGTTTTCCTCCGCTCTAACCCCGCTTTTCTTGGTTTTCCTCCGCTCTAACCCCGCTTTTCTTGGTTTTCCTCCGCTCTAACCCAGCTTTTCTTGGTTTTTCTCCACTCTAACCATGCTTTTCTTGGATTTCCGCTGCTCTAACTTCGCTTTCCTTGGTTTTCTTCCCCTCTAACCCCGCTTTTCTTGGTTTTCCTCCTTTCTAACCTCGCTTTTCTTGGTTTTCCTCTGCTCTAACCCACTTTTCCTGGGTTTAGTCCACTCTAACCACGCTTTTCATAGTTTCATAGTTTCATAATTTCGTGCGGGTTGGAAGGGACTTTAGAGATCATCGAGTCCGGCCCCCGGGATTCGAGCCTCTGTGTAGCAGAGCGGCACTTCTACCACTTGCACCACAGGGGGGATTCGAACTCCGGGCCCCAGTGTTGCATGGCGGCATCTTTAACCACTGCGCCACCGGGGCACACTTGGATTTCTGCTGCTCTAACCCCGCTTTTCTTTGTTTTCTTCCTCTCTAACTTCTTTTTATTGGTTTTCCTCCGCTCTAACCCCGATTATCTTGGTTTTCCTGCTCTCTAACCCCGCTTTTCTTGGTTTTCTTCCGTTCTAACTCTGCTTTTCTTGGTTTTCCTCCGCTCTAACCCCTCATTTCTTGGTTTTCATCCGCATGAACCTCTCTTTTCTTGGTTTTCCTCCACTCTAACCCAGCTTCTCTTGGTTTTCCTCCGCTCTAACCCCGCTTTTCTTGGTTTTCCTTCGCTCTAACCTTGATTATATTGGTTTTCCGCCGCTCTACCATCGCTTTTCTTGGTTTTCCTACACTCTATCCCCGGTTTTCTTGGTTTTCCTCCGCTCTAAGCTCACTTTTCTCGGTTTTCCTCCTCTCTAATCCCGCTTTTCTTGGTTTTCCTCCGCTCTAACCCAGCTTTTCTTGGTTTTTCTCCACTCTAACCATGCTTTTCTTTGATTTCCGCTGCTCTAACTTCGCTTTCCTTGGTTTTCTTCCCCTCTAACCCCGCTTTTCTTGGTTTTCCTCCTTTCTAACCTCGCTTTTCTTGGTTTTCCTCTGCTCTAACCCCGCTTTTCCTGGGTTTAGTCCACTCTAACCACGCTTTTCATAGTTTCATAGTTTCATAATTTCGTGCGGGTTGGAAGGGACTTTAGAGATCATCGAGTCCGGCCCCCGGGATTCGAGCCTCTCTGTAGCAGAGCGGCACTTCTACCACTTGCGCCACAGGGGGGATTCGAACTCCGGGCCCCAGTGTTGCATGGCGGCATCTTTAACCACTGCGCCACCGGGGCACACTTGGATTTCTGCTGCTCTAACCGCGCTTTTCTTTGTTTTCTTCCTCTCTAACTTCTTTTTATTTGATTTCCTCCGCTCTAACCCGGATTATCTTGGTTTTCCTGCTCTCTAACCCCGCTTTTCTTGGTTTTCTTCCGTTCTAACTCTGCTTTTCTTGGTTTTCCTCCGCTCTAACCCCTCATTTCTTGGTTTTCATCCGCATGAACCTCTCTTTTCTTGGTTTTCCTCCGCTCCAACCTCGCTATTCTGGGTTTTACTCCGCTCTAACTTCGCTTTTCTGGGTTTTCCTCCGCTCTAACCCAGCTTTTCTTGGTTTTCCGCTGCTCTACCATCGCTTTTCTTGGTTTTCCTCCGCTCTAACCCCGCTTTTCTTGGTTTTCCTCCGCTCTAACCCCGCTTTTCTTGGTTTTCCTCCGCTCTAACCCAGCTTTTCTTGGTTTTTCTCCTCTCTAACCATGCTTTTCTTGGATTTCCGCTGCTCTAACTTCGCTTTCCTTGGTTTTCTTCCCCTCTAACCCCGCTTTTCTTGGTTTTCCTCCTTTCTAACCTCGCTTTTCTTGGTTTTCCTCTGCTCTAACCCCGCTTTTCCTGGTTTTAGTCCACTCTAACCACGCTTTTCATAGTTTCATAGTTTCATAATTTCGTGCGGGTTGGAAGGGACTTTAGAGATCATCGAGTCCGGCCCCCGGGATTCGAGCCTCTGTGTAGCAGAGCGGCACTTCTACCACTTGCACCACAGGGGGGATTCGAACTCCGGGCCCCAGTGTTGCATGGCGGCATCTTTAACCACTGCGCCACCGGGGCACACTTGGATTTCTGCTGCTCTAACCGCGCTTTTCTTTGTTTTCTTCCTCTCTAACTTCTTTTTATTTGATTTCCTCCGCTCTAACCCCGATTATCTTGGTTTTCCTGCTCTCTAACCCCGCTTTTCTTGGTTTTCTTCCGTTCTAACTCTGCTTTTCTTGGTTTTCCTCCGCTCTAACCCCTCATTTCTTGGTTTTCATCCGCATGAACCTCTCTTTTCTTGGTTTTCCTCCGCTCCAACCTCGCTATTCTGGGTTTTACTCCGCTCTAACTTCACTTTTCTGGGTTTTCCTCCGCTCTAACCCAGCTTTTCTTGGTTTTCCTCCGCTCTAACCCCGCTTTTCTTGGTTTTCCTCCGCTCTAACCCCGCTTTTCTTGGTTTTCCTCCGCTCTAACCCAGCTTTTCTTGGTTTTTCTCCACTCTAACCATGCTTTTCTTGGATTTCCGCTGCTCTAACTTCGCTTTCCTTGGTTTTCTTCCCCTCTAACCCCGCTTTTCTTGGTTTTCCTCCTTTCTAACCTCGCTTTTCTTGGTTTTCCTCTGCTCTAACCCCGCTTTTCCTGGGTTTAGTCCACTCTAACCACGCTTTTCATAGTTTCATAGTTTCATAATTTCGTGCGGGTTGGAAGGGACTTTAGAGATCATCGAGTCCGGCCCCCGGGATTCGAGCCTCTGTGTAGCAGAGCGGCATTTCTACCACTTGCGCCACAGGGGGGATTCGAACTCCGGGCCCCAGTGTTGCATGGCGGCATCTTTAACCACTGCGCCACCGGGGCACACTTGGATTTCTGCTGCTCTAACCGCGCTTTTCTTTGTTTTCTTCCTCTCTAACTTCTTTTTATTTGATTTCCTCCGCTCTAACCCCGATTATCTTGGTTTTCCTGCTCTCTAACCCCGCTTTTCTTGGTTTTCTTCCGTTCTAACTCTGCTTTTCTTGGTTTTCCTCCGCTCTAACCCCTCATTTCTTGGTTTTCATCCGCATGAACCTCTCTTTTCTTGGTTTTCCTCCGCTCCAACCTCGCTATTCTGGGTTTTCCTCCGCTCTAACTTCGCTTTTCTGGGTTTTCCTCCGCTCTAACCCAGCTTTTCTTGGTTTTCCGCTGCTCTACCATCGCTTTTCTTGGTTTTCCTCCGCTCTAACCCCGCTTTTCTTGGTTTTCCTCCGCTCTAACCCCGCTTTTCTTGGTTTTCCTCCGCTCTAACCCAGCTTTTCTTGGTTTTTCTCCTCTCTAACCATGCTTTTCTTGGATTTCCGCTGCTCTAACTTCGCTTTCCTTGGTTTTCTTCCCCTCTAACCCCGCTTTTCTTGGTTTTCCTCCTTTCTAACCTCGCTTTTCTTGGTTTTCCTCTGCTCTAACCCCGCTTTTCCTGGTTTTAGTCCACTCTAACCACGCTTTTCATAGTTTCATAGTTTCATAATTTCGTGCGGGTTGGAAGGGACTTTAGAGATCATCGAGTCCGGCCCCCGGGATTCGAGCCTCTGTGTAGCAGAGCGGCACTTCTACCACTTGCACCACAGGGGGGATTCGAACTCCGGGCCCCAGTGTTGCATGGCGGCATCTTTAACCACTGCGCCACCGGGGCACACTTGGATTTCTGCTGCTCTAACCGCGCTTTTCTTTGTTTTCTTCCTCTCTAACTTCTTTTTATTTGATTTCCTCCGCTCTAACCCCGATTATCTTGGTTTTCCTGCTCTCTAACCCCGCTTTTCTTGGTTTTCTTCCGTTCTAACTCTGCTTTTCTTGGTTTTCCTCCGCTCTAACCCCTCATTTCTTGGTTTTCATCCGCATGAACCTCTCTTTTCTTGGTTTTCCTCCGCTCCAACCTCGCTATTCTGGGTTTTACTCCGCTCTAACTTCACTTTTCTGGGTTTTCCTCCGCTCTAACCCAGCTTTTCTTGGTTTTCCTCCGCTCTAACCCCGCTTTTCTTGGTTTTCCTCCGCTCTAACCCCGCTTTTCTTGGTTTTCCTCCGCTCTAACCCAGCTTTTCTTGGTTTTTCTCCACTCTAACCATGCTTTTCTTGGATTTCCGCTGCTCTAACTTCGCTTTCCTTGGTTTTCTTCCCCTCTAACCCCGCTTTTCTTGGTTTTCCTCCTTTCTAACCTCGCTTTTCTTGGTTTTCCTCTGCTCTAACCCCGCTTTTCCTGGGTTTAGTCCACTCTAACCACGCTTTTCATAGTTTCATAGTTTCATAATTTCGTGCGGGTTGGAAGGGACTTTAGAGATCATCGAGTCCGGCCCCCGGGATTCGAGCCTCTCTGTAGCAGAGCGGCACTTCTACCACTTGCACCACAGGGGGGATTCGAACTCCGGGCCTCAGTGTTGCATGGCGGCATCTTTAACCACTGCGCCACCGGGGCACACTTGGATTTCTGCTGCTCTAACCGCGCTTTTCTTTGTTTTCTTCCTCTCTAACTTCTTTTTATTTGATTTCCTCCGCTCTAACCCGGATTATCTTGGTTTTCCTGCTCTCTAACCCCGCTTTTCTTGGTTTTCTTCCGTTCTAACTCTGCTTTTCTTGGTTTTCCTCCGCTCTAACCCCTCATTTCTTGGTTTTCATCCGCATGAACCTCTCTTTTCTTGGTTTTCCTCCGCTCCAACCTCGCTATTCTGGGTTTTCCTCCGCTCTAACTTCGCTTTTCTGGGTTTTCCTCCGCTCTAACCCAGCTTTTCTTGGTTTTCCGCTGCTCTACCATCGCTTTTCTTGGTTTTCCTCCGCTCTAACCCCGCTTTTCTTGGTTTTCCTCCGCTCTAACCCAGCTTTTCTTGGTTTTTCTCCTCTCTAACCATGCTTTTCTTGGATTTCCGCTGCTCTAACTTCGCTTTCCTTGGTTTTCTTCCCCTCTAACCCCGCTTTTCTTGGTTTTCCTCCTTTCTAACCTCGCTTTTCTTGGTTTTCCTCTGCTCTAACCCCGCTTTTCCTGGGTTTAGTCCACTCTAACCACGCTTTTCATAGTTTCATAATTTCGTGCGGGTTGGAAGGGACTTTAGAGATCATCGAGTCCGGCCCCCGGGATTCGAGCCTCTGTGTAGCAGAGCGGCACTTCTACCACTTGCACCACAGGGGGGATTCGAACTCCGGGCCCCAGTGTTGCATGGCGGCATCTTTAACCACTGCGCCACCGGGGCACACTTGGATTTCTGCTGCTCTAACCCCGCTTTTCTTTGTTTTCTTCCTCTCTAACTTCTTTTTATTGGTTTTCCTCCGCTCTAACCCCGATTATCTTGGTTTTCCTGCTCTCTAACCCCGCTTTTCTTGGTTTTCTTCGGTTCTAACTCTGCTTTTCTTGGTTTTCCTCTGCTCTAACCCCTCATTTCTTGGTTTTCATCCGCATGAACCTCTCTTTTCTTGGTTTTCCTCCACTCTAACCCAGCTTTAATTGGTTTTCCTCCGCTCTAACCCCGCTTTTCTTGGTTTTCCTTCGCTCTAACCTTGATTATATTGGTTTTCCGCCGCTCTACCATCGCTTTTCTTGGTTTTCCTACACTCTATCCCCGGTTTTCTTGGTTTTCCTCCGCTCTAAGCTCACTTTTCTCGGTTTTCCTCCTCTCTAATCCCGCTTTTCTTGGTTTTCCTCCGCTCTAACCCAGCTTTTCTTGGTTTTTCTCCACTCTAACCATGCTTTTCTTGGATTTCCGCTGCTCTAACTTCGCTTTCCTTGGTTTTCTTCCGCTCTAACCCCGCTTTTCTTGGTTTTCCTCCTTTCTAACCTCGCTTTTCTTGGTTTTCCTCTGCTCTAACCCCGCTTTTCCTGGGTTTAGTCCACTCTAACCACGCTTTTCATAGTTTCATAGTTTCATAATTTCGTGCGGGTTGGAAGGGACTTTAGAGATCATCGAGTCCGGCCCCCGGGATTCGAGCCTCTGTGTAGCAGAGCGGCATTTCTACCACTTGCGCCACAGGGGGGATTCGAACTCCGGGCCCCAGTGTTGCATGGCGGCATCTTTAACCACTGCGCCACCGGGGCACACTTGGATTTCTGCTGCTCTAACCGCGCTTTTCTTTGTTTTCTTCCTCTCTAACTTCTTTTTATTGGTTTTCCTCCGCTCTAACCCCGATTATCTTGGTTTTCCTGCTCTCTAACCCCGCTTTTCTTGGTTTTCTTCCGTTCTAACTCTGCTTTTCTTGGTTTTCCTCCGCTCTAACCCCTCATTTCTTGGTTTTCATCCGCACGAACCTCTCTTTTCTTGGTTTTCCTCCGCTCTAACCCAGCTTTTCTTGGTTTTACTCCGCTCTAACTTCGCTATTCTTTGTTTTCCTTCGCTCTAACCTTGATTATATTGGTTTTCCGCCGCTCTACCATCGCTTTTCTTGGTTTTCCTACACTCTATCCCCGGTTTTCTTGGTTTTCCTCCGCTCTAAGTTCACTTTTCTTGGTTTTCCTCCTCTCTAATCCCGCTTTCCTTGGTTTTCTTCCGCTCTAACCCCGCTTTTCTTGGTTTTCCTCCTTTCTAACCTCGCTTTTCTTGGTTTTCCTCTGCTCTAACCCCGCTTTTCCTGGTTTTAGTCCACTCTAACCACGCTTTTAATAGTTTCATAGTTTCATAATTTCGTGCGGGTTGGAAGGGACTTTAGAGATCATCGAGTCCGGCCCCCGGGATTCGAGCCTCTCTGTAGCAGAGCGGCACTTCTACCACTTGCACCACAGGGGGGATTCGAACTCCGGGCCCCAGTGTTGCATGGCGGCATCTTTAACCACTGCGCCACCGGGGCACACTTGGATTTCTGCTGCTCTAACCGCGCTTTTCTTTGTTTTCTTCCTCTCTAACTTCTTTTTATTTGATTTCCTCCGCTCTAACCCGGATTATCTTGGTTTTCCTGCTCTCTAACCCCGCTTTTCTTGGTTTTCTTCCGTTCTAACTCTGCTTTTCTTGGTTTTCCTCCGCTCTAACCCCTAATTTCTTGGTTTTCATCCGCATGAACCTCTCTTTTCTTGGTTTTCCTCCGCTCCAACCTCGCTATTCTGGGTTTTCCTCCGCTCTAACTTCGCTTTTCTGGGTTTTCCTCCGCTCTAACCCAGCTTTTCTTGGTTTTCCGCTGCTCTACCATCGCTTTTCTTGGTTTTCCTCCGCTCTAACCCCGCTTTTCTTGGTTTTCCTCCGCTCTAACCCCGCTTTTCTTGGTTTTCCTCCGCTCTAACCCAGCTTTTCTTGGTTTTTCTCCACTCTAACCATGCTTTTCTTGGATTTCCGCTGCTCTAACTTCGCTTTCCTTGGTTTTCTTCCCCTCTAACCCCGCTTTTCTTGGTTTTCCTCCTTTCTAACCTCGCTTTTCTTGGTTTTCCTCTGCTCTAACCCCGCTTTTCCTGGGTTTAGTCCACTCTAACCACGCTTTTCATAGTTTCATAGTTTCATAATTTCGTGCGGGTTGGAAGGGACTTTAGAGATCATCGAGTCCGGCCCCCGGGATTCGAGCCTCTGTGTAGCAGAGCGGCACTTCTACCACTTGCACCACAGGGGGGATTCGAACTCCGGGCCCCAGTGTTGCATGGCGGCATCTTTAACCACTGCGACACCGGGGCACACTTGGATTTCTGCTGCTCTAACCCCGCTTTTCTTTGTTTTCTTCCTCTCTAACTTCTTTTTATTGGTTTTCCTCCGCTCTAACCCCGATTATCTTGGTTTTCCTGCTCTCTAACCCCGCTTTTCTTGGTTTTCTTCCGTTCTAACTCTGCTTTTCTTGGTTTTCCTCCGCTCTAACCCCTCATTTCTTGGTTTTCATCCGCATGAACCTCTCTTTTCTTGGTTTTCCTCCGCTCTAACCCAGCTTTTCTTGGTTTTACTCCGCTCTAACTTCGCTATTCTTTGTTTTCCTTCGCTCTAACCTTGATTATATTGGTTTTCCGCCGCTCTACCATCGCTTTTCTTGGTTTTCCTACACTCTATCCCCGGTTTTCTTGGTTTTCCTCCGCTCTAAGTTCACTTTTCTTGGTTTTCCTCCTCTCTAATCCCGCTTTCCTTGGTTTTCTTCCGCTCTAACCCCGCTTTTCTTGGTTTTCCTCCTTTCTAACCTCGCTTTTCTTGGTTTTCCTCTGCTCTAACCCCGCTTTTCCTGGTTTTAGTCCACTCTAACCACGCTTTTAATAGTTTCATAGTTTCATAATTTCGTGCGGGTTGGAAGGGACTTTAGAGATCATCGAGTCCGGCCCCCGGGATTCGAGCCTCTCTGTAGCAGAGCGGCACTTCTACCACTTGCACCACAGGGGGGATTCGAACTCCGGGCCTCAGTGTTGCATGGCGGCATCTTTAACCACTGCGCCACCGGGGCACACTTGGATTTCTGCTGCTCTAACCGCGCTTTTCTTTGTTTTCTTCCTCTCTAACTTCTTTTTATTTGATTTCCTCCGCTCTAACCCCGATTATCTTGGTTTTCCTGCTCTCTAACCCCGCTTTTCTTGGTTTTCTTCCGTTCTAACTCTGCTTTTCTTGGTTTTCCTCCGCTCTAACCCCTCATTTCTTGGTTTTCATCCGCATGAACCTCTCTTTTCTTGGTTTTCCTCCGCTCCAACCTCGCTATTCTGGGTTTTCCTCCGCTCTAACTTCGCTTTTCTGGGTTTTCCTCCGCTCTAACCCAGCTTTTCTTGGTTTTCCGCTGCTCTACCATCGCTTTTCTTGGTTTTCCTCCGCTCTAACCCCGCTTTTCTTGGTTTTCCTCCGCTCTAACCCCGCTTTTCTTGGTTTTCCTCCGCTCTAACCCAGCTTTTCTTGGTTTTTCTCCACTCTAACCATGCTTTTCTTGGATTTCCGCTGCTCTAACTTCGCTTTCCTTGGTTTTCTTCCCCTCTAACCCCGCTTTTCTTGGTTTTCCTCCTTTCTAACCTCGCTTTTCTTGGTTTTCCTCTGCTCTAACCCCGCTTTTCCTGGTTTTAGTCCACTCTAACCACGCTTTTCATAGTTTCATAGTTTCATAATTTCGTGCGGGTTGGAAGGGACTTTAGAGATCATCGAGTCCGGCCCCCGGGATTCGAGCCTCTGTGTAGCAGAGCGGCACTTCTACCACTTGCACCACAGGGGGGATTCGAACTCCGGGCCCCAGTGTTGCATGGCGGCATCTTTAACCACTGCGCCACCGGGGCACACTTGGATTTCTGCTGCTCTAACCGCGCTTTTCTTTGTTTTCTTCCTCTCTAACTTCTTTTTATTGGTTTTCCTCCGCTCTAACCCCGATTATCTTGGTTTTCCTGCTCTCTAACCCCGCTTTTCTTGGTTTTCTTCCGTTCTAACTCTGCTTTTCTTGGTTTTCCTCCGCTCTAACCCCTCATTTCTTGGTTTTCATCCGCATGAACCTCTCTTTTCTTGGTTTTCCTCCGCTCCAACCTCGCTATTCTGGGTTTTACTCCGCTCTAACTTCACTTTTCTGGGTTTTCCTCCGCTCTAACCCAGCTTTTCTTGGTTTTCCTCCGCTCTAACCCCGCTTTTCTTGGTTTTCCTCCGCTCTAACCCCGCTTTTCTTGGTTTTCCTCCGCTCTAACCCAGCTTTTCTTGGTTTTTCTCCACTCTAACCATGCTTTTCTTGGATTTCCGCTGCTCTAACTTCGCTTTCCTTGGTTTTCTTCCCCTCTAACCCCGCTTTTCTTGGTTTTCCTCCTTTCTAACCTCGCTTTTCTTGGTTTTCCTCTGCTCTAACCCCGCTTTTCCTGGGTTTAGTCCACTCTAACCACGCTTTTCATAGTTTCATAGTTTCATAATTTCGTGCGGGTTGGAAGGGACTTTAGAGATCATCGAGTCCGGCCCCCGGGATTCGAGCCTCTCTGTAGCAGAGCGGCACTTCTACCACTTGCACCACAGGGGGGATTCGAACTCCGGGCCTCAGTGTTGCATGGCGGCATCTTTAACCACTGCGCCACCGGGGCACACTTGGATTTCTGCTGCTCTAACCGCGCTTTTCTTTGTTTTCTTCCTCTCTAACTTCTTTTTATTTGATTTCCTCCGCTCTAACACGGATTATCTTGGTTTTCCTGCTCTCTAACCCCGCTTTTCTTGGTTTTCTTCCGTTCTAACTCTGCTTTTCTTGGTTTTCCTCCGCTCTAACCCCTCATTTCTTGGTTTTCATCCGCATGAACCTCTCTTTTCTTGGTTTTCCTCCGCTCCAACCTCGCTATTCTGGGTTTTCCTCCGCTCTAACTTCGCTTTTCTGGGTTTTCCTCCGCTCTAACCCAGCTTTTCTTGGTTTTCCGCTGCTCTACCATCGCTTTTCTTGGTTTTCCTCCGCTCTAACCCCGCTTTTCTTGGTTTTCCTCCGCTCTAACCCCGCTTTTCTTGGTTTTCCTCCGCTCTAACCCAGCTTTTCTTGGTTTTTCTCCTCTCTAACCATGCTTTTCTTGGATTTCCGCTGCTCTAACTTCGCTTTCCTTGGTTTTCTTCCCCTCTAACCCCGCTTTTCTTGGTTTTCCTCCTTTCTAACCTCGCTTTTCTTGGTTTTCCTCTGCTCTAACCCCGCTTTTCCTGGGTTTAGTCCACTCTAACCACGCTTTTCATAGTTTCATAATTTCGTGCGGGTTGGAAGGGACTTTAGAGATCATCGAGTCCGGCCCCCGGGATTCGAGCCTCTGTGTAGCAGAGCGGCACTTCTACCACTTGCACCACAGGGGGGATTCGAACTCCGGGCCCCAGTGTTGCATGGCGGCATCTTTAACCACTGCGCCACCGGGGCACACTTGGATTTCTGCTGCTCTAACCCCGCTTTTCTTTGTTTTCTTCCTCTCTAACTTCTTTTTATTGGTTTTCCTCCGCTCTAACCCCGATTATCTTGGTTTTCCTGCTCTCTAACCCCGCTTTTCTTGGTTTTCTTCCGCTCTAACCCCGCTTTTCTTGGTTTTCCTCCTTTCTAACCTCGCTTTTCTTGGTTTTCCTCTGCTCTAACCCCGCTTTTCCTGGTTTTAGTCCACTCTAACCACGCTTTTAATAGTTTCATAGTTTCATAATTTCGTGCGGGTTGGAAGGGACTTTAGAGATCTTCGAGTCCGGCCCCCGGGATTCGAGCCTCTCTGTAGCAGAGCGGCACTTCTACCACTTGCACCACAGGGGGGATTCGAACTCCGGGCCTCAGTGTTGCATGGCGGCATCTTTAACCACTGCGCCACCGGGGCACACTTGGATTTCTGCTGCTCTAACCGCGCTTTTCTTTGTTTTCTTCCTCTCTAACTTCTTTTTATTTGATTTCCTCCGCTCTAACCCCGATTATCTTGGTTTTCCTGCTCTCTAACCCCGCTTTTCTTGGTTTTCTTCTGTTCTAACTCTGCTTTTCTTGGTTTTCCTCCGCTCTAACCCCTCATTTCTTGGTTTTCATCCGCATGAACCTCTCTTTTCTTGGTTTTCCTCCACTCTAACCCAGCTTTTCTTGGTTTTCCTCCGCTCTAACCCCGCTTTTCTTGGTTTTCCTTCGCTCTAACCTTGATTATATTGGTTTTCCGCCGCTCTACCATCGCTTTTCTTGGTTTTCCTACACTCTATCCCCGGTTTTCTTGGTTTTCCTCCGCTCTAAGCTCACTTTTCTCGGTTTTCCTCCTCTCTAATCCCGCTTTTCTTGGTTTTCCTCCGCTCTAACCCAGCTTTTCTTGGTTTTTCTCCACTCTAACCATGCTTTTCTTGGATTTCCGCTGCTCTAACTTCGCTTTCCTTGGTTTTCTTCCCCTCTAACCCCGCTTTTCTTGGTTTTCCTCCTTTCTAACCTCGCTTTTCTTGGTTTTCCTCTGCTCTAACCCCGCTTTTCCTGGGTTTAGTCCACTCTAACCACGCTTTTCATAGTTTCATAGTTTCATAATTTCGTGCGGGTTGGAAGGGACTTTAGAGATCATCGAGTCCGGCCCCCGGGATTCGAGCCTCTGTGTAGCAGAGCGGCATTTCTACCACTTGCGCCACAGGGGGGATTCGAACTCCGGGCCCCAGTGTTGCATGGCGGCATCTTTAACCACTGCGCCACCGGGGCACACTTGGATTTCTGCTGCTCTAACCGCGCTTTTCTTTGTTTTCTTCCTCTCTAACTTCTTTTTATTTGATTTCCTCCGCTCTAACCCGGATTATCTTGGTTTTCCTGCTCTCTAACCCCGCTTTTCTTGGTTTTCTTCCGTTCTAACTCTGCTTTTCTTGGTTTTCCTCCGCTCTAACCCCTCATTTCTTGGTTTTCATCCGCATGAACCTCTCTTTTCTTGGTTTTCCTCCGCTCCAACCTCGCTATTCTGGGTTTTACTCCGCTCTAACTTCGCTTTTCTGGGTTTTCCTCCGCTCTAACCCAGCTTTTCTTGGTTTTCCGCTGCTCTACCATCGCTTTTCTTGGTTTTCCTCCGCTCTAACCCCGCTTTTCTTGGTTTTCCTCCGCTCTAACCCCGCTTTTCTTGGTTTTCCTCCGCTCTAACCCAGCTTTTCTTGGTTTTTCTCCTCTCTAACCATGCTTTTCTTGGATTTCCGCTGCTCTAACTTCGCTTTCCTTGGTTTTCTTCCCCTCTAACCCCGCTTTTCTTGGTTTTCCTCCTTTCTAACCTCGCTTTTCTTGGTTTTCCTCTGCTCTAACCCCGCTTTTCCTGGTTTTAGTCCACTCTAACCACGCTTTTCATAGTTTCATAGTTTCATAATTTCGTGCGGGTTGGAAGGGACTTTAGAGATCATCGAGTCCGGCCCCCGGGATTCGAGCCTCTGTGTAGCAGAGCGGCACTTCTACCACTTGCACCACAGGGGGGATTCGAACTCCGGGCCCCAGTGTTGCATGGCGGCATCTTTAACCACTGCGCCACCGGGGCACACTTGGATTTCTGCTGCTCTAACCGCGCTTTTCTTTGTTTTCTTCCTCTCTAACTTCTTTTTATTTGATTTCCTCCGCTCTAACCCCGATTATCTTGGTTTTCCTGCTCTCTAACCCCGCTTTTCTTGGTTTTCTTCCGTTCTAACTCTGCTTTTCTTGGTTTTCCTCCGCTCTAACCCCTCATTTCTTGGTTTTCATCCGCATGAACCTCTCTTTTCTTGGTTTTCCTCCGCTCCAACCTCGCTATTCTGGGTTTTACTCCGCTCTAACTTCACTTTTCTGGGTTTTCCTCCGCTCTAACCCAGCTTTTCTTGGTTTTCCTCCGCTCTAACCCCGCTTTTCTTGGTTTTCCTCCGCTCTAACCCCGCTTTTCTTGGTTTTCCTCCGCTCTAACCCAGCTTTTCTTGGTTTTTCTCCACTCTAACCATGCTTTTCTTGGATTTCCGCTGCTCTAACTTCGCTTTCCTTGGTTTTCTTCCCCTCTAACCCCGCTTTTCTTGGTTTTCCTCCTTTCTAACCTCGCTTTTCTTGGTTTTCCTCTGCTCTAACCCCGCTTTTCCTGGGTTTAGTCCACTCTAACCACGCTTTTCATAGTTTCATAGTTTCATAATTTCGTGCGGGTTGGAAGGGACTTTAGAGATCATCGAGTCCGGCCCCCGGGATTCGAGCCTCTCTGTAGCAGAGCGGCACTTCTACCACTTGCACCACAGGGGGGATTCGAACTCCGGGCCTCAGTGTTGCATGGCGGCATCTTTAACCACTGCGCCACCGGGGCACACTTGGATTTCTGCTGCTCTAACCGCGCTTTTCTTTGTTTTCTTCCTCTCTAACTTCTTTTTATTTGATTTCCTCCGCTCTAACCCGGATTATCTTGGTTTTCCTGCTCTCTAACCCCGCTTTTCTTGGTTTTCTTCCGTTCTAACTCTGCTTTTCTTGGTTTTCCTCCGCTCTAACCCCTCATTTCTTGGTTTTCATCCGCATGAACCTCTCTTTTCTTGGTTTTCCTCCGCTCCAACCTCGCTATTCTGGGTTTTCCTCCGCTCTAACTTCGCTTTTCTGGGTTTTCCTCCGCTCTAACCCAGCTTTTCTTGGTTTTCCGCTGCTCTACCATCGCTTTTCTTGGTTTTCCTCCGCTCTAACCCCGCTTTTCTTGGTTTTCCTCCTCTCTAACCCCGCTTTTCTTGGTTTTCCTCCGCTCTAACCCAGCTTTTCTTGGTTTTTCTCCTCTCTAACCATGCTTTTCTTGGATTTCCGCTGCTCTAACTTCGCTTTCCTTGGTTTTCTTCCCCTCTAACCCCGCTTTTCTTGGTTTTCCTCCTTTCTAACCTCGCTTTTCTTGGTTTTCCTCTGCTCTAACCCCGCTTTTCCTGGGTTTAGTCCACTCTAACCACGCTTTTCATAGTTTCATAATTTCGTGCGGGTTGGAAGGGACTTTAGAGATCATCGAGTCCGGCCCCCGGGATTCGAGCCTCTGTGTAGCAGAGCGTCACTTCTACCACTTGCACCACAGGGGGGATTCGAACTCCGGGCCCCAGTGTTGCATGGCGGCATCTTTAACCACTGCGCCACCGGGGCACACTTGGATTTCTGCTGCTCTAACCCCGCTTTTCTTTGTTTTCTTCCTCTCTAACTTCTTTTTATTGGTTTTCCTCCGCTCTAACCCCGATTATCTTGGTTTTCCTGCTCTCTAACCCCGCTTTTCTTGGTTTTCTTCCGTTCTAACTCTGCTTTTCTTGGTTTTCCTCTGCTCTAACCCCTCATTTCTTGGTTTTCATCCGCATGAACCTCTCTTTTCTTGGTTTTCCTCCACTCTAACCCAGCTTTTCTTGGTTTTCCTCCGCTCTAACCCCGCTTTTCTTGGTTTTCCTTCGCTCTAACCTTGATTATATTGGTTTTCCGCCGCTCTACCATCGCTTTTCTTGGTTTTCCTACACTCTATCCCCGGTTTTCTTGGTTTTCCTCCGCTCTAAGCTCACTTTTCTCGGTTTTCCTCCTCTCTAATCCCGCTTTTCTTGGTTTTCCTCCGCTCTAACCCAGCTTTTCTTGGTTTTTCTCCACTCTAACCATGCTTTTCTTGGATTTCCGCTGCTCTAACTTCGCTTTCCTTGGTTTTCTTCCGCTCTAACCCCGCTTTTCTTGGTTTTCCTCCTTTCTAACCTCGCTTTTCTTGGTTTTCCTCTGCTCTAACCCCGCTTTTCCTGGGTTTAGTCCACTCTAACCACGCTTTTCATAGTTTCATAGTTTCATAATTTCGTGCGGGTTGGAAGGGACTTTAGAGATCATCGAGTCCGGCTCCCGGGATTCGAGCCTCTGTGTAGCAGAGCGGCATTTCTACCACTTGCGCCACAGGGGGGATTCGAACTCCGGGCCCCAGTGTTGCATGGCGGCATCTTTAACCACTGCGCCACCGGGGCACACTTGGATTTCTGCTGCTCTAACCGCGCTTTTCTTTGTTTTCTTCCTCTCTAACTTCTTTTTATTGGTTTTCCTCCGCTCTAACCCCGATTATCTTGGTTTTCCTGCTCTCTAACCCCGCTTTTCTTGGTTTTCTTCCGTTCTAACTCTGCTTTTCTTGGTTTTCCTCCGCTCTAACCCCTCATTTCTTGGTTTTCATCCGCATGAACCTCTCTTTTCTTGGTTTTCCTCCGCTCTAACCCAGCTTTTCTTGGTTTTACTCCGCTCTAACTTCGCTATTCTTTGTTTTCCTTCGCTCTAACCTTGATTATATTGGTTTTCCGCCGCTCTACCATCGCTTTTCTTGGTTTTCCTACACTCTATCCCCGGTTTTCTTGGTTTTCCTCCGCTCTAAGTTCACTTTTCTTGGTTTTCCTCCTCTCTAATCCCGCTTTCCTTGGTTTTCTTCCGCTCTAACCCCGCTTTTCTTGGTTTTCCTCCTTTCTAACCTCGCTTTTCTTGGTTTTCCTCTGCTCTAACCCCGCTTTTCCTGGTTTTAGTCCACTCTAACCACGCTTTTAATAGTTTCATAGTTTCATAATTTCGTGCGGGTTGGAAGGGACTTTAGAGATCATCGAGTCCGGCCCCCGGGATTCGAGCCTCTCTGTAGCAGAGCGGCACTTCTACCACTTGCACCACAGGGGGGATTCGAACTCCGGGCCTCAGTGTTGCATGGCGGCATCTTTAACCACTGCGCCACTGGGGCACACTTGGATTTCTGCTGCTCTAACCGCGCTTTTCTTTGTTTTCTTCCTCTCTAACTTCTTTTTATTTGATTTCCTCCGCTCTAACCCGGATTATCTTGGTTTTCCTGCTCTCTAACCCCGCTTTTCTTGGTTTTCTTCCGTTCTAACTCTGCTTTTCTTGGTTTTCCTCCGCTCTAACCCCTCATTTCTTGGTTTTCATCCGCATGAACCTCTCTTTTCTTGGTTTTCCTCCGCTCCAACCTCGCTATTCTGGGTTTTCCTCCGCTCTAACTTCGCTTTTCTGGGTTTTCCTCCGCTCTAACCCAGCTTTTCTTGGTTTTCCGCTGCTCTACCATCGCTTTTCTTTGTTTTCCTCCGCTCTAACCCCGCTTTTCTTGGTTTTCCTCCGCTCTAACCTTGCTTTTCTTGGTTTTCCTCCGCTCTAACCCAGCTTTTCTTGGTTTTTCTCCACTCTAACCATGCTTTTCTTGGATTTCCGCTGCTCTAACTTCGCTTTCCTTGGTTTTCTTCCCCTCTAACCCCGCTTTTCTTGGTTTTCCTCCTTTCTAACCTCGCTTTTCTTGGTTTTCCTCTGCTCTAACCCCGCTTTTCCTGGGTTTAGTCCACTCTAACCACGCTTTTCATAGTTTCATAGTTTCATAATTTCGTGCGGGTTGGAAGGGACTTTAGAGATCATCGAGTCCGGCCCCCGGGATTCGAGCCTCTGTGTAGCAGAGCGGCACTTCTACCACTTGCACCACAGGGGGGATTCGAACTCCGGGCCCCAGTGTTGCATGGCGGCATCTTTAACCACTGCGCCACCGGGGCACACTTGGATTTCTGCTGCTCTAACCGCGCTTTTCTTTGTTTTCTTCCTCTCTAACTTCTTTTTATTGGTTTTCCTCCGCTCTAACCCCGATTATCTTGGTTTTCCTGCTCTCTAACCCCGCTTTTCTTGGTTTTCTTCCGTTCTAACTCTGCTTTTCTTGGTTTTCCTCCGCTCTAACCCCTCATTTCTTGGTTTTCATCCGCATGAACCTCTCTTTTCTTGGTTTTCCTCCACTCTAACCCAGCTTTTCTTGGTTTTCCTCCGCTCTAACCCCGCTTTTCTTGGTTTTCCTTCGCTCTAACCTTGATTATATTGGTTTTCCGCCGCTCTACCATCGCTTTTCTTGGTTTTCCTACACTCTATCCCCGGTTTTCTTGGTTTTCCTCCGCTCTAAGCTCACTTTTCTCGGTTTTCCTCCTCTCTAATCCCGCTTTTCTTGGTTTTCCTCCGCTCTAACCCAGCTTTTCTTGGTTTTTCTCCACTCTAACCATGCTTTTCTTGGATTTCCGCTGCTCTAACTTCGCTTTCCTTGGTTTTCTTCCCCTCTAACCCCGCTTTTCTTGGTTTTCCTCCTTTCTAACCTCGCTTTTCTTGGTTTTCCTCTGCTCTAACCCCGCTTTTCCTGGGTTTAGTCCACTCTAACCACGCTTTTCATAGTTTCATAGTTTCATAATTTCGTGCGGGTTGGAAGGGACTTTAGAGATCATCGAGTCCGGCCCCCGGGATTCGAGCCTCTGTGTAGCAGAGCGGCATTTCTACCACTTGCGCCACAGGGGGGATTCGAACTCCGGGCCCCAGTGTTGCATGGCGGCATCTTTAACCACTGCGCCACCGGGGCACACTTGGATTTCTGCTGCTCTAACCGCGCTTTTCTTTGTTTTCTTCCTCTCTAACTTCTTTTTATTTGATTTCCTCCGCTCTAACCCCGATTATCTTGGTTTTCCTGCTCTCTAACCCCGCTTTTCTTGGTTTTCTTCCGTTCTAACTCTGCTTTTCTTGGTTTTCCTCCGCTCTAACCCCTCATTTCTTGGTTTTCATCCGCATGAACCTCTCTTTTCTTGGTTTTCCTCCGCTCCAACCTCGCTATTCTGGGTTTTACTCCGCTCTAACTTCGCTTTTCTGGGTTTTCCTCCGCTCTAACCCAGCTTTTCTTGGTTTTCCGCTGCTCTACCATCGCTTTTCTTGGTTTTCCTCCGCTCTAACCCCGCTTTTCTTGGTTTTCCTCCGCTCTAACCCCGCTTTTCTTGGTTTTCCTCCGCTCTAACCCAGCTTTTCTTGGTTTTTCTCCACTCTAACCATGCTTTTCTTGGATTTCCGCTGCTCTAACTTCGCTTTCCTTGGTTTTCTTCCCCTCTAACCCCGCTTTTCTTGGTTTTCCTCCTTTCTAACCTCGCTTTTCTTGGTTTTCCTCTGCTCTAACCCCGCTTTTCCTGGGTTTAGTCCACTCTAACCACGCTTTTCATAGTTTCATAGTTTCATAATTTCGTGCGGGTTGGAAGGGACTTTAGAGATCATCGAGTCCGGCCCCCGGGATTCGAGCCTCTGTGTAGCAGAGCGGCATTTCTACCACTTGCGCCACAGGGGGGATTCAAACTCCGGGCCCCAGTGTTGCATGGCGGCATCTTTAACCACTGCGCCACCGGGGCACACTTGGATTTCTGCTGCTCTAACCGCGCTTTTCTTTGTTTTCTTCCTCTCTAACTTCTTTTTATTGGTTTTCCTCCGCTCTAACCCCGATTATCTTGGTTTTCCTGCTCTCTAACCCCGCTTTTCTTGGTTTTCTTCCGTTCTAACTCTGCTTTTCTTGGTTTTCCTCCGCTCTAACCCCTCATTTCTTGGTTTTCATCCGCATGAACCTCTCTTTTCTTGGTTTTCCTCCGCTCTAACCCAGCTTTTCTTGGTTTTCCTCCGCTCTAACCCCGCTATTCTTTGTTTTCCTTCGCTCTAACCTTGATTATATTGGTTTTCCGCCGCTCTACCATCGCTTTTCTTGGTTTTCCTACACTCTATCCACGGTTTTCTTGGTTTTCCTCCGCTCTAAGTTCACTTTTCTTGGTTTTCCTCCTCTCTAATCCCGCTTTCCTTGGTTTTCTTCCGCTCTAACCCCGCTTTTCTTGGTTTTCCTCCTTTCTAACCTCGCTTTTCTTGGTTTTCCTCTGCTCTAACTCCGCTTTTCCTGGTTTTAGTCCACTCTAACCACGCTTTTCATAGTTTCATAGTTTCATAATTTCGTGCGGGTTGGAAGGGACTTTAGAGATCATCGAGTCCGGCCCCCGGGATTCGAGCCTCTCTGTAGCAGAGCGGCACTTCTACCACTTGCACCACAGGGGGGATTCGAACTCCGGGCCTCAGTGTTGCATGGCGGCATCTTTAACCACTGCGCCACCGGGGCACACTTGGATTTCTGCTGCTCTAACCGCGCTTTTCTTTGTTTTCTTCCTCTCTAACTTCTTTTTATTGGTTTTCCTCCGCTCTAACCCCGATTATCTTGGTTTTCCTGCTCTCTAACCCCGCTTTTCTTGGTTTTCTTCCGTTCTAACTCTGCTTTTCTTGGTTTTCCTCCGCTCTAACCCCTCATTTCTTGGTTTTCATCCGCATGAACCTCTCTTTTCTTGGTTTTCCTCCGCTCTAACCCAGCTTTTCTTGGTTTTCCTCCGCTCTAACCCCGCTATTCTTTGTTTTCCTTCGCTCTAACCTTGATTATATTGGTTTTCCGCCGCTCTACCATCGCTTTTCTTGGTTTTCCTACACTCTATCCACGGTTTTCTTGGTTTTCCTCCGCTCTAAGTTCACTTTTCTTGGTTTTCCTCCTCTCTAATCCCGCTTTCCTTGGTTTTCTTCCGCTCTAACCCCGCTTTTCTTGGTTTTCCTCCTTTCTAACCTCGCTTTTCTTGGTTTTCCTCTGCTCTAACTCCGCTTTTCCTGGTTTTAGTCCACTCTAACCACGCTTTTCATAGTTTCATAGTTTCATAATTTCGTGCGGGTTGGAAGGGACTTTAGAGATCATCGAGTCCGGCCCCCGGGATTCGAGCCTCTCTGTAGCAGAGCGGCACTTCTACCACTTGCACCACAGGGGGGATTCGAACTCCGGGCCTCAGTGTTGCATGGCGGCATCTTTAACCACTGCGCCACCGGGGCACACTTGGATTTCTGCTGCTCTAACCGCGCTTTTCTTTGTTTTCTTCCTCTCTAACTTCTTTTTATTTGATTTCCTCCGCTCTAACCCCGATTATCTTGGTTTTCCTGCTCTCTAACCCCGCTTTTCTTGGTTTTCTTCCGTTCTAACTCTGCTTTTCTTGGTTTTCCTCCGCTCTAACCCCTCATTTCTTGGTTTTCATCCGCATGAACCTCTCTTTTCTTGGTTTTCCTCCGCTCCAACCTCGCTATTCTGGGTTTTACTCCGCTCTAACCCCGCTTTTCTTGGTTTTCCTCCGCTCTAACCCCGCTTTTCTTGGTTTTCCTCCGCTCTAACCCAGCTTTTCTTGGTTTTTCTCCACTCTAACCATGCTTTTCTTGGATTTCCGCTGCTCTAACTTCGCTTTCCTTGGTTTTCTTCCCCTCTAACCCCGCTTTTCTTGGTTTTCCTCCTTTCTAACCTCGCTTTTCTTGGTTTTCCTCTGCTCTAACCCCGCTTTTCCTGGGTTTAGTCCACTCTAACCACGCTTTTCATAGTTTCATAGTTTCATAATTTCGTGCGGGTTGGAAGGGACTTTAGAGATCATCGAGTCCGGCCCCCGGGATTCGAGCCTCTGTGTAGCAGAGCGGCACTTCTACCACTTGCACCACAGGGGGGATTCGAACTCCGGGCCCCAGTGTTGCATGGCGGCATCTTTAACCACTGCGCCACCGGGGCACACTTGGATTTCTGCTGCTCTAACCCCGCTTTTCTTTGTTTTCTTCCTCTCTAACTTCTTTTTATTGGTTTTCCTCCGCTCTAACCCCGATTATCTTGGTTTTCCTGCTCTCTAACCCCGCTTTTCTTGGTTTTCTTCCGTTCTAACTCTGCTTTTCTTGGTTTTCCTCCGCTCTAACCCCTCATTTCTTGGTTTTCATCCGCATGAACCTCTCTTTTCTTGGTTTTCCTCCACTCTAACCCAGCTTTTCTTGGTTTTCCTCCTCTCTAACCCCGCTTTTCTTGGTTTTCCTTCGCTCTAACCTTGATTATATTGGTTTTCCGCCGCTCTACCATCGCTTTTCTTGGTTTTCCTACACTCTATCCCCGGTTTTCTTGGTTTTCCTCCGCTCTAAGCTCACTTTTCTCGGTTTTCCTCCTCTCTAATCCCGCTTTTCTTGGTTTTCCTCTGCTCTAACCCAGCTTTTCTTGGTTTTTCTCCACTCTAACCATGCTTTTCTTGGATTTCCGCTGCTCTAACTTCGCTTTCCTTGGTTTTCTTCCCCTCTAACCCCGCTTTTCTTGGTTTTCCTCCTTTCTAACCTCGCTTTTCTTGGATTTCCTCTGCTCTAACCCCGCTTTTCCTGGTTTTAGTCCACTCTAACCACGCTTTTCATAGTTTCATAGTTTCATAATTTCGTGCGGGTTGGAAGGGACTTTAGAGATCATCGAGTCCGGCCCCCGGGATTCGAGCCTCTCTGTAGCAGAGCGGCACTTCTACCACTTGCACCACAGGGGGGATTCGAACTCCGGGCCTCAGTGTTGCATGGCGGCATCTTTAACCACTGCGCCACCGGGGCACACTTGGATTTCTGCTGCTCTAACCGCGCTTTTCTTTGTTTTCTTCCTCTCTAACTTCTTTTTATTGGATTTCCTCCGCTCTAACCCCGATTATCTTGGTTTTCCTGCTCTCTAACCCCGCTTTTCTTGGTTTTCTTCCGTTCTAACTCTGCTTTTCTTGGTTTTCCTCCGCTCTAACCCCTCATTTCTTGGTTTTCATCCGCATGAACCTCTCTTTTCTTGGTTTTCCTCCGCTCCAACCTCGCTATTCTGGGTTTTACTCCGCTCTAACTTCGCTTTTCTGGGTTTTCCTCCGCTCTAACCCAGCTTTTCTTGGTTTTCCGCTGCTCTACCATTGCTTTTCTTGGTTTTCCTCCGCTCTAACCCCGCTTTTCTTGGTTTTCCTCCGCTCTAACCCCGCTTTTCTTGGTTTTCCTCCGCTCTAACCCAGCTTTTCTTGGTTTTTCTCCACTCTAACCATGCTTTTCTTGGATTTCCGCTGCTCTAACTTCGCTTTCCTTGGTTTTCTTCCGCTCTAACCCCGCTTTTCTTGGTTTTCCTCCTTTCTAACCTCGCTTTTCTTGGTTTTCCTCTGCTCTAACCCCGCTTTTCCTGGGTTTAGTCCACTCTAACCACGCTTTTCATAGTTTCATAGTTTCATAATTTCGTGCGGGTTGGAAGGGACTTTAGAGATCATCGACTCCTGCCCCTGGGATTCGAGCCTCTCTGTAGCAGAGCGGCACTTCTACCACTTGCACCACAGGGGGGATTCGAACTCCGGGCCCCAGTGTTGCATGGCGGCATCTTTAACCACTGCGCCACCGGGGCACACTTGGATTTCTGCTGCTCTAACCCCGCTTTTCTTTGTTTTCTTCCTCTCTAACTTCTTTTTATTGGTTTTCCTCCGCTCTAACCCCGATTATCTTGGTTTTCCTGCTCTCTAACCCCGCTTTTCTTGGTTTTCTTCTGTTCTAACTCTGCTTTTCTTGGTTTTCCTCCGCTCTAACCCCTCATTTCTTGGTTTTCATCCGCATGAACCTCTCTTTTCTTGGTTTTCCTCCACTCTAACCCAGCTTTTCTTGGTTTTCCTCCGCTCTAACCCCGCTTTTCTTGGTTTTCCTTCGCTCTAACCTTGATTATATTGGTTTTCCGCCGCTCTACCATCGCTTTTCTTGGTTTTCCTACACTCTATCCCCGGTTTTCTTGGTTTTCCTCCGCTCTAAGCTCACTTTTCTCGGTTTTCCTCCTCTCTAATCCCGCTTTTCTTGGTTTTCCTCCGCTCTAACCCAGCTTTTCTTGGTTTTTCTCCACTCTAACCATGCTTTTCTTGGATTTCCGCTGCTCTAACTTCGCTTTCCTTGGTTTTCTTCCGCTCTAACCCCGCTTTTCTTGGTTTTCCTCCTTTCTAACCTCGCTTTTCTTGGTTTTCCTCTGCTCTAACCCCGCTTTTCCTGGTTTTAGTCCACTCTAACCACGCTTTTCATAGTTTCATAGTTTCATAATTTCGTGCGGGTTGGAAGGGACTTTAGAGATCATCGAGTCCGGCCCCCGGGATTCGAGCCTCTGTGTAGCAGAGCGGCATTTCTACCACTTGCGCCACAGGGGGGATTCGAACTCCGGGCCCCAGTGTTGCATGGCGGCATCTTTAACCACTGCGCCACCGGGGCACACTTGGATTTCTGCTGCTCTAACCGCGCTTTTCTTTGTTTTCTTCCTCTCTAACTTCTTTTTATTGGTTTTCCTCCGCTCTAACCCCGATTATCTTGGTTTTCCTGCTCTCTAACCCCGCTTTTCTTGGTTTTCTTCCGTTCTAACTCTGCTTTTCTTGGTTTTCCTCCGCTCTAACCCCTCATTTCTTGGTTTTCATCCGCATGAACCTCTCTTTTCTTGGTTTTCCTCCGCTCTAACCCAGCTTTTCTTGGTTTTCCTCCGCTCTAACCCCGCTATTCCTTGTTTTCCTTCGCTCTAACCTTGATTATATTGGTTTTCCGCCGCTCTACCATCGCTTTTCTTGATTTTCCTACACTCTATCCCCGGTTTTCTTGGTTTTCCTCCGCTCTAAGTTCACTTTTCTTGGTTTTCCTCCTCTCTAATCCCGCTTTCCTTGGTTTTCTTCCGCTCTAACCCCGCTTTTCTTGGTTTTCCTCCTTTCTAACCTCGCTTTTCTTGGTTTTCCTCTGCTCTAACCCCGCTTTTCCTGGTTTTAGTCCACTCTAACCACGCTTTTCATAGTTTCATAGTTTCATAATTTCGTGCGGGTTGGAAGGGACTTTAGAGATCATCGAGTCCGGCCCCCGGGATTCGAGCCTCTGTGTAGCAGAGCGGCATTTCTACCACTTGTGCCACAGGGGGGATTCGAACTCCGGGCCCCAGTGTTGCATGGCGGCATCTTTAACCACTGCGCCACCGGGGCACACTTGGATTTCTGCTGCTCTAACCGCGCTTTTCTTTGTTTTCTTCCTCTCTAACTTCTTTTTATTGGTTTTCCTCCGCTCTAACCCTCATTATCTTGGTTTTCCTGCTCTCTAACCCCGGTTTTTATGGTTTTCTTCCGTTCTAACTCTGCTTTTCTTGGTTTTCCTCCGCTCTAACCCCTCATTTCTTGGTTTTCATCCGCATGAACCTCTCTTTTCTTGGTTTTCCTCCGCTCTAACCCAGCTTTTCTTGGTTTTCCTCCGCTCTAACCCCGCTATTCTTTGTATTCCTTCGCTCTAACCTTGATTATATTGGTTTTCCGCCGCTCTACCATCGCTTTTCTTGGTTTTCCTACACTCTATCCCCGGTTTTCTTGGTTTTCCTCCGCTCTAAGTTCACTTTTCTTGGTTTTCCTCCTCTCTAATCCCGCTTTCCTTGGTTTTTCTCCGCTCTAACCCCGCTTTTCTTGGTTTTCCTCCTTTCTAACCTCGCTTTTCTTGGTTTTCCTCTGCTCTAACCCCGCTTTTCCTGGTTTTAGTCCACTCTAACCACGCTTTTCATAGTTTCATAGTTTCATAATTTCGTGCGGGTTGGAAGGGACTTTAGAGATCATCGAGTCCGGCCCCTGGGATTCGAGCCTCTCTGTAGCAGAGCGGCACTTCTACCACTTGCACCACAGGGGGGATTCGAACTCCGGGCCTCAGTGTTGCATGGCGGCATCTTTAACCACTGCGCCACCGGGGCACACTTGGATTTCTGCTGCTCTAACCGCGCTTTTCTTTGTTTTCTTCCTCTCTAACTTCTTTTTATTTGATTTCCTCCGCTCTAACCCCGATTATCTTGGTTTTCCTGCTCTCTAACCCCGCTTTTCTTGGTTTTCTTCCGTTCTAACTCTGCTTTTCTTGGTTTTCCTCCGCTCTAACCCCTCATTTCTTGGTTTTCATCCGCATGAACCTCTCTTTTCTTGGTTTTCCTCCGCTCCAACCTCGCTATTCTGGGTTTTACTCCGCTCTAACTTCGCTTTTCTGGGTTTTCCTCCGCTCTAACCCAGCTTTTCTTGGTTTTCCGCTGCTCTACCATCGCTTTTCTTGGTTTTCCTCCGCTCTAACCCCGCTTTTCTTGGTTTTCTTCCGCTCTAACCCCGCTTTTCTTGGTTTTCCTCCGCTCTAACCCAGCTTTTCTTGGTTTTTCTCCACTCTAACCATGCTTTTCTTGGATTTCCGCTGCTCTAACTTCGCTTTCCTTGGTTTTCTTCCCCTCTAACCCCGCTTTTCTTGGTTTTCCTTTTTTCTAACCTCGCTTTTCTTGGTTTTCCTCTGCTCTAACCCCGCTTTTCCTGGGTTTAGTCCACTCTAACCACGCTTTTCATAGTTTCATAGTTTCATAATTTCGTGCGGGTTGGAAGGGACTTTAGAGATCATCGAGTCCGGCCCCCGGGATTCGAGCCTCTGTGTAGCAGAGCGGCACTTCTACCACTTGCACCACAGGGGGGATTCGAACTCCGGGCCCCAGTGTTGCATGGCGGCATCTTTAACCACTGCGCCACCGGGGCACACTTGGATTTCTGCTGCTCTAACCCCGCTTTTCTTTGTTTTCTTCCTCTCTAACTTCTTTTTATTGGTTTTCCTCCGCTCTAACCCCGATTATCTTGGTTTTCCTGCTCTCTAACCCCGCTTTTCTTGGTTTTCTTCCGTTCTAACTCTGCTTTTCTTGGTTTTCCTCCGCTCTAACCCCTCATTTCTTGGTTTTCATCCGCATGAACCTCTCTTTTCTTGGTTTTCCTCCGCTCTAACCCAGTTTTTCTTGGTTTTCCTCCGCTCTAACCCCGCTTTTCTTGGTTTTCCTTCGCTCTAACCTTGATTATATTGGTTTTCCGCCGCTCTACCATCGCTTTTCTTGGATTTCCTACACTCTATCCCCGGTTTTCTTGGTTTTCCTCCGCTCTAAGCTCACTTTTCTCGGTTTTCCTCCTCTCTAATCCCGCTTTTCTTGGTTTTCCTCCGCTCTAACCCAGCTTTTCTTGGTTTTTCTCCACTCTAACCATGCTTTTCTTGGATTTCCGCTGCTCTAACTTCGCTTTCCTTGGTTTTCCTGCTCTCTAACCCCGCTTTTCTTGGTTTTCTTCCATTCTAACTCTGCTTTTCTTGGTTTTCCTCCGCTCTAACCCCTCATTTCTTGGTTTTCAACCGCATGACCCTCTCTTTTCTTGGTTTTCCTCCGCTCCAACCTCGCTATTCTGGGTTTTACTCCGCTCTAACTTCGCTTTTCTGGGATTTCCTCCGCTCTAACCCAGCTTTTCTTGGTTTTCCGCTGCTCTACCATCGCTTTTCTTGGTTTTCCTCCGCTCTAACCCCGCTTTTCTTGGTTTTCCTCCGCTCTAACCCCGCTTTTCTTGGTTTTCCTCTGCTCTAACCCAGCTTTTCTTGGTTTTTCTCCACTCTAACCATGCTTTTCTTGGATTTCCGCTGCTCTAACTTCGCTTTCCTTGGTTTTCTTCCCCTCTAACCCCGCTTTTCTTGGTTTTCCTCCTTTCTAACCTTGCTTTTCTTGGTTTTCCTCTGCTCTAACCCCGCTTTTCCTGGGTTTAGTCCACTCTAACCACGCTTTTCATAGTTTCATAGTTTCATAATTTCGTGCGGGTTGGAAGGGACTTTAGAGATCATCGAGTCCGGCCCCCAGGATTCGAGCCTCTGTGTAGCAGAGCGGCACTTCTACCACTTGCACCACAGGGGGGATTCGAACTCCGGGCCCCAGTGTTGCATGGCGGCATCTTTAACCACTGCGCCACCGGGGCACACTTGGATTTCTGCTGCTCTAACCCCGCTTTTCTTTGTTTTCTTCCTCTCTAACTTCTTTTTATTGGTTTTCCTCTGCTCTAACCCCGATTATCTTGGTTTTCCTGCTCTCTAACCCCGCTTTTCTTGGTTTTCTTCCGTTCTAACTCTGCTTTTCTTGGTTTTCCTCCGCTCTAACCCCTCATTTCTTGGTTTTCATCCGCATGAACCTCTCTTTTCTTGGTTTTCCTCCACTCTAACCCAGCTTTTCTTGGTTTTCCTCCGCTCTAACCCCTCATTTATTGGTTTTCATCCGCATGAGCCTCTCTTTTCTTGGTTTTCCTCCGCTCCAACCTCGCTATTCTGGGTTTTACTCCGCTCTAACTTCGCTTTTCTGGGTTTTCCTCCGCCCTAACCCCCTTTTCTTGGATTTCCTCCGCTCTAACCCCGCTTTTCTTGGTTTTCCGCCGCTCTAACCCCGCTTTTCTTGGTTTTCCGCCGCTCTACCATCGCTTTTCTTGGTTTTCCTCCGCTCAAGCCCCGCTTTTCTTGGTTTTCCTCCGCTCTAACCCCGTATTTCTTGGTTTTCCTCCGCCCTAACCCAGCTTTTCTTGGTTTTTCTCCACTCTAACCATGCTTTTCTTGGAATTCCGCTGCTCTAACTTCGCTTTCCTTGGTTTTCTTCCGCTCTAACCCCGCTTTTCTTGGTTTTCCTCTTTTCTAACCTCGCTTTCCTTGGTTTTCTTCCGCTCTAACCCCGCTTTTCCTGGTTTTAGTCCACTCTAACCACGCTTTTCATAGTTTCATAGTTTCATAATTTCGTGCGGGTTGGAAGGGACTTTAGAGATCATCGAGTCCGGCCCCCGGGATTCGAGCCTCTGTGTAGCAGAGCGGCACTTCTACCACTTGCGCCACAGGGGGGATTCGAACTCCGGGCCCCAGTGTTGCATGGCGGCATCTTTAACCACTGCGCCACCGGGGCACACTTGGATTTCTGCTGCTCTAACCGCGCTTTTCTTTGTTTTCTTCCTCTCTAACTTCTTTTTATTGGTTTTCCTCCGCTCTAACCCCGATTATCTTGGGTTTCCTGCTCTCTAACCCCGCTTTTCTTGGTTTTCTTCCGTTCTAACTCTGCTTTTCTTGGTTATCCTCCGCTCTAACCCCTCATTTCTTGGTTTTCATCCGCATGAACCTCTCTTTTCTTGGTTTTCCTCCGCTCTAACCCAGCTTTTCTTGGTTTTCCTCCGCTCTAACCCCGCTTTTCTTTGTTTTCCTTCGCTCTAACCTTGATTATATTGGTTTTCCGCCGCTCTACCATCGCTTTTCTTGGTTTTCCTACACTCTATCCCCGGTTTTCTTGGTTTTCCTCCGCTCTAAGTTCACTTTTCTTGGTTTTCCTCCTCTCTAATCCCGCTTTCCTTGGTTTTCTTCCGCTCTAACCCCGCTTTTCTTGGTTTTCCTCCTTTCTAACCTCGCTTTTCTTGGTTTTCCTCTGCTCTAACCCCGCTTTTCCTGGGTTTAGTCCACTCTAACCACGCTTTTCATAGTTTCATAGTTTCATAATTTCGTGCGGGTTGGAAGGGACTTTAGAGATCATCGAGTCCGGCCCCCGGGATTCGAGCCTCTCTGTAGCAGAGCGGCATTTCTACCACTTGCGCCACAGGGGGGATTCGAACTCTGGGCCCCAGTGTTCCATGGCGGCATCTTTAACCACTGCGCCACCGGGGCACACTTGGATTTCTGCTGCTCTAACCGCGCTTTTCTTTGTTTTCTTCCTCTCTAACTTCTTTTTATTGGTTTTCCTCCGCTCTAACCCCGATTATCTTGGTTTTCCTGCTCTCTAACCCCGCTTTTCTTGGTTTTCTTCCGTTCTAACTCTGCTTTTCTTGGTTTTCCTCCGCTCTAACCCAGCTTTTCTTGGTTTTCATCCGCATGAACCTCTCTTTTCTTGGTTTTCCTCCGCTCCAACCTCGCTATTCTGGGTTTTACTCCGCTCTAACTTCGCTTTTCTGGGTTTTCCTCCGCTCTAACCCAGCTTTTCTTGGTTTTCCGCTGCTCTACCATCGCTTTTCTTGGTTTTCCTCCGCTCTAACCCCGCTTTTCTTGGTTTTCCTCCGCTCTAACCCCGCTTTTCTTGGTTTTCCTCTGCTCTAACCCAGCTTTTCTTGGTTTTTCTCCACTCTAACCATGCTTTTCTTGGATTTCCTCCGCTCTAACTTCGCTTTTCTTGGTTTTCCTCCGCTCTAACCCCGATTATCTTGGTTTTTCTCCACTGTAACCCAGCTTTTCTTGGTTTTTCTCCACTCTAACCATGCTTTTCTTGGATTTCTGCTGCTCTAACCGCGCTTTTCTTTGCTTTCTTCCTCTCTAACTTCTTTTTAATGGTTTTCCTTCGCTCTAACCCCGATTATCTTGGTTTTCCTGCTCTCTAACCCCGCTTTTCTTGGTTTTCTTCCGTTCTAACTCTGCTTTTCTTGGTTTTCCTCCGCTCTAACCCCTCATTTCTTGGTTTTCATCCGCATGAACCTCTCTTTTCTTGGTTTTCCTCCGCTCTAACCCAGCTTTTCTTGGTTTTCCTCCGCTCTAACCCCGCTTTTCTTGGTTTTCCTTTGCTCTAACCTTGATTATATTGGTTTTCCGCCGCACTACCATCGCTTTTCTTGGTTTTCCTACACTCTATCCCCGGTTTTCTTGGTTTTCCTCCGCTCTAAGTTCAATTTTCTCGGTTTTCCTCCTCTCTAATCCCGCTTTTCTTGGTTTTCCTCCGCTCTAACCCCGCTTTTCTTGGTTTTCCTCCGCTCTAACCCTGCTTTTCTTGGTTTTTCTCCACTCTAACCATGCTTTTCTTGGATTTCCTCCGCTCTAACTTCGCTTTTCTTGGTTTTCCTCCGCTCTAACCCCGATTATCTTGGTTTTTCTCCACTGTAACCCAGCTTTTCTTGGTTTTTCTCCACTCTAACCATGCTTTTCTTGGATTTCTGCTGCTCTAACCGCGCTTTTCTTTGCTTTCTTCCTCTCTAACTTCTTTTTATTGGATTTCCTTCGCTCTAACCCCGATTATCTTGGTTTTTCTCCGCTCTTATCCCACTTTTCTTGGTTTTCCTCCGCACTAACCCCGCTTTTCTTTGTTTTACAACGCACTAACCCCTCTTTTCTTGGTTTTCCTCCGCTGTAACTTCGCTTTTCTTGGTTTTTCTCCGCTCTAACTCCGTTTCTCTTGGTTTTCTTTCGCTCTAACCTTGATTATCTTGGCTTTCCTCCACTCTAACCCCGCTTTTCTTGGTTTTCCTCCGCTGTAACTTCGCTTTTCTTGGTTTTTCTCCGCTCTAACCCCGTTTCTCTTGGTTTTCCTCCGCTCTAACCTTGATTATCTTGGGTTTCCTCCGCTCTAACCCCGCTTTTCTTGGTTTTCCTCCGCTCCAACCTCGCTATTCTGGGTTTTACTCCGCTCTAACTTCGCTTTTCTGGGTTTTCCTCCACCCTAACCCCCTTTTCTTGGTTTTCCTCCACTCTAACCCCGCTTTTCTTGGTTTTCCGCCGCTCTACCATCGCTTTTCTTGGTTTTCCTCCGCTCTAACCCCACTTTTCTTGGTTTTCCTCCGCTCTAACCCCGCTTTTCTTGGTTTTCCTCCGCTCTAACCCAGCTTTTCTTGGTTTTTCTCCACTCTAACCATGCTTTTCTTGGATTTCCGCTGCTCTAACTTCGCTTTCCTTGGTTTTCTTCCGCTCTAACCCCACTTTTCCTGGTTTTAGTCCACTCTAACCACGCTTTTCATAGTTTCATAGTTTCATAATTTCGTGCGGGTTGGAAGGGACTTTAGAGATCATCGAGTCCGGCCCCCGGGATTCGAGCCTCTGTGTAGCAGAGCGGCACTTCTACCACTTGCGCCACAGGGGGGATTCGAACTCCGGGCCCCAGTGTTGCATGGCGGCATCTTTAACCACTGCGCCACCGGGGCACACTTGGATTTCTGCTGCTCTAACCGCGCTTTTCTTTGTTTTCTTCCTCTCTAACTTCTTTTTATTGGTTTTCCTCCGCTCTAACCCCGATTATCTTGGTTTTCCTGCTCTCTAACCCCGCTTTTCTTGGTTTTCTTCCGTTCTAACTCTGCTTTTCTTGGTTTTCCTCCGCTCTAACCCCTCATTTCTTGGTTTTCATCCGCATGAACCTCTCTTTTCTTGGTTTTCCTCCGCTCTAACCCAGCTTTTCTTGGTTTTCCTCCGCTCTAACCCCGCTTTTCTTGGTTTTCCTTCGCTCTAACCTTGATTATATTGGTTTTCCTCCGCTCTACCATCGCTTTTCTTGGTTTTCCTACACTCTATCCCCGGTTTTCTTGGTTTTCCTCCGCTCTAAGTTCACTTTTCTTGGTTTTCCTCCTCTCTAATCCCGCTTTCCTTGGTTTTCTTCCGCTCTAACCCCGCTTTTCTTGGTTTTCCTCCTTTCTAACCTCGCTTTTCTTGGTTTTCCTCTGCTCTAACCCCGCTTTTCCTGGTTTTAGTCCACTCTAACCACGCTTTTCATAGTTTCATAGTTTCATAATTTCGTGCGGGTTTGAAGGGACTTTAGAGATCATCGAGTCCGGCCCCCGGGATTCGAGCCTCTGTGTAGCAGAGCGGCACTTCTACCACTTCCACCACAGGGGGGATTCGAACTCCGGGCCTCAGTGTTGCATGGCGGCATCTTTAACCACTGCGCCACCGGGGCACACTTGGATTTCTGCTGCTCTAACCGCGCTTTTCTTTGTTTTCTTCCTCTCTAACTTCTTTTTATTTGATTTCCTTCGCTCTAACCCCGATTATCTTGGTTTTCCTGCTCTCTAACCCCGCTTTTCTTGGTTTTCTTCCGTTCTAACTCTGCTTTTCTTGGTTTTCCTCCGCTCTAACCCCTCATTTCTTGGTTTTCATCCGCATGAACCTCTCTTTTCTTGGTTTTCCTCCGCTCTAACCCAGCTTTTCTTGGTTTTCCTCCGCTCTAACCCCGCTTTTCTTGGTTTTCCTTTGCTCTAACCTTGATTATATTGGTTTTCCGCCGCACTACCATCGCTTTTCTTGGTTTTCCTACACTCTATCCCCGGTTTTCTTGGTTTTCCTCCGCTCTAAGTTCAATTTTCTCGGTTTTCCTCCTCTCTAATCCCGCTTTTCTTGGTTTTCCTCCGCTCTAACCCCGCTTTTCTTGGTTTTCCTCCGCTCTAACCCTGCTTTTCTTGGTTTTTCTCCACTCTAACCATGCTTTTCTTGGATTTCCTCCGCTCTAACTTCGCTTTTCTTGGTTTTCCTCCGCTCTAACCCCGATTATCTTGGTTTTTCTCCACTGTAACCCAGCTTTTCTTGGTTTTTCTCCACTCTAACCATGCTTTTCTTGGATTTCTGCTGCTCTAACCGCGCTTTTCTTTGCTTTCTTCCTCTCTAACTTCTTTTTATTGGTTTTCCTTCGCTCTAACCCCGATTATCTTGGTTTTTCTCCGCTCTTATCCCACTTTTCTTGGTTTTCCTCCGCACTAACCCCGCTTTTCTTTGTTTTACAACGCACTAACCCCTCTTTTCTTGGTTTTCCTCCGCTGTAACTTCGCTTTTCTTGGTTTTTCTCCGCTCTAACTCCGTTTCTCTTGGTTTTCTTTCGCTCTAACCTTGATTATCTTGGCTTTCCTCCACTCTAACCCCGCTTTTCTTGGTTTTCCTCCGCTGTAACTTCGCTTTTCTTGGTTTTTCTCCGCTCTAACCCCGTTTCTCTTGGTTTTCCTCCGCTCTAACCTTGATTATCTTGGGTTTCCTCCGCTCTAACCCCGCTTTTCTTGGTTTTCCTCCGCTCCAACCTCGCTATTCTGGGTTTTACTCCGCTCTAACTTCGCTTTTCTGGGTTTTCCTCCACCCTAACCCCCTTTTCTTGGTTTTCCTCCGCTCTAACCCCGCTTTTCTTGGTTTTCCGCCGCTCTACCATCGCTTTTCTTGGTTTTCCTCCGCTCTAACCCCACTTTTCTTGGTTTTCCTCCGCTCTAACCCCGCTTTTCTTGGTTTTCCTCCGCTCTAACCCAGCTTTTCTTGGTTTTTCTCCACTCTAACCATGCTTTTCTTGGATTTCCGCTGCTCTAACTTCGCTTTCCTTGGTTTTCTTCCGCTCTAACCCCACTTTTCCTGGTTTTAGTCCACTCTAACCACGCTTTTCATAGTTTCATAGTTTCATAATTTCGTGCGGGTTGGAAGGGACTTTAGAGATCATCGAGTCCGGCCCCCGGGATTCGAGCCTCTGTGTAGCAGAGCGGCACTTCTACCACTTGCGCCACAGGGGGGATTCGAACTCCGGGCCCCAGTGTTGCATGGCGGCATCTTTAACCACTGCGCCACCGGGGCACACTTGGATTTCTGCTGCTCTAACCGCGCTTTTCTTTGTTTTCTTCCTCTCTAACTTCTTTTTATTGGTTTTCCTCCGCTCTAACCCCGATTATCTTGGTTTTCCTGCTCTCTAACCCCGCTTTTCTTGGTTTTCTTCCGTTCTAACTCTGCTTTTCTTGGTTTTCCTCCGCTCTAACCCCTCATTTCTTGGTTTTCATCCGCATGAACCTCTCTTTTCTTGGTTTTCCTCCGCTCCAACCTCGCTATTCTGGGTTTTACTCCGCTCAAACTTCGCTTTTCTGGGTTTTCCTCCGCCCTAACCCCCTTTTCTTGGTTTTCCTTCGCTCTAACCCCGCTTTTCTTGGTTTTCCGCCGCTCTACCATCGCTTTTCTTGGTTTTCCTCCGCTCTAACCCCGCTTTTCTTGGTTTTCCTCCGCTCTAACCCAGCTTTTCTTGGTTTTTCTCCACTCTAACCATGCTTTTCTTGGATTTCCGCTGCTCTAACTTCGCTTTCCTTGGTTTTCTTCCGCTCTAATCCCGCTTTTCTTGGTTTTCCTCCTTTGTAACCTCGCTTTTCTTGGTTTTCCTCTGCTCTAACCCCGCTTTTCCTGGTTTTAGTCCACTCTAACCACGCTTTTCATAGTTTCATAGTTTCATAATTTCATGCGGGTTGGAAGGGACTTTAGAGATCATCGAGTCCGGCCCCCGGGATTCGAGCCTCTGTGTAGCAGAGCGGCACTTCTACCACTTGCGCCACAGGGGGGATTCGAACTCCGGGCCCCAGTGTTGCATGGCGGCATCTTTAACCACTGCGCCACCGGGGCACACTTGGATTTCTGCTGCTCTAACCGTGCTTTTCTTTGTTTTCTTCCTCTCTAACTTCTTTTTATTGGTTTTCGTCCGCTCTAACCCCGATTATCTTGGTTTTCCTGCTCTCTAACCCCGCTTTTCTTGGTTTTCTTCCGTTCTAACTCTGCTTTTCTTGGTTTTCGTCCGCTCTAACCCCTCATTTCTTGGTTTTCATCCGCATGAACCTCTCTTTTCTTGGGTTTCCTCCGCTCCAACCTCGCTATTCTGGGTTTTACTCCGCTCTAACTTCGCTTTTCTGGGTTTTCCTTTGCTCTAACCTTGTTTATATTGGTTTTCCTCCGCTCTACCATCGCTTTTCTTGGTTTTCCTACACTCTATCCCCGGTTTTCTTGGTTTTCCTCCGCTGTAACCCCGCTTTTCTTGGTTTTCCTCCGCTCTAACCCCGCTTTTCTTGGTTTTCCTCCGCTCTAACCCAGCTTTTCTTGGTTTTTCTCCACTCTAACCATGCTTTTCTTGGATTTCCGCTGCTCTAACTTTGCTTTACTTTGTTTTCTTCCGCTCTAACCCCGCTTTTCTTGGTTTTCCTCTTTTCTAACCTCGCTTTTCTTGGTTTTCCTCTGCTCTAACCCCGCTTTTCCTGGTTTTAGTCCACTCTAACCACGCTTTTCATAGTTTCATAGTTTCATAATTTCGTGCGGGTTGGAAGGGACTTTAGAGATCATCGAGTCCGGCCCCCGGGATTCGAGCCTCTGTGTAGCAGAGCGGCATTTCTACCACTTGCGCCACAGGGGGGATTCGAACTCCGGGCCCCAGTGTTGCATGGCGGCTTCTTTAACCACTGCGCCACCGGGGCACACTTGGATTTCTGCTGCTCTAACCGCGCTTTTCTTTGTTTTCTTCCTCTCTAACTTCTTTTTATTGGTTTTCCTCCGCTCTAACCCCGATTATCTTGGTTTTCCTGCTCTCTAACCCCGCTTTTCTTGGTTTTCTTCCGTTCTAACTCTGCTTTTCTTGGTTTTCCTCCACTCTAACCCCTCATTTCTTGGTTTTCATCCGCATGAACCTCTCTTTTCTTAATTTTCCTCCGCTCTAACCCAGCTTTTCTTGGTTTTCCTCCGCTCTAACCCCGCTTTTCTTTGTTTTCCTTCGCTCTAACCTTGATTATATTGGTTTTCCGCCGCTCTACAATCGCTTTTCTTGGTTTTCCTACACTCTATCCCCGGTTTTCTTGGTTTTCCTCCGCTCTAAGTTCACTTTTCTTGGTTTTCCTCCTCTCTAATCCCGCTTTCCTTGGTTTTCTTCCGCTCTAACCCCGCTTTTCTTGGTTTTCCTCCTTTCTAACCTCGCTTTTCTTGGTTTTCCTCTGCTCTAACCCCGCTTTTCCTGGGTTTAGTCCACTCTAACCACGCTTTTCATAGTTTCATAGTTTCATAATTTCGTGCGGGTTGGAAGGGACTTTAGAGATCATCGAGTCCGGCCCCCGGGATTCGAGCCTCTGTGTAGCAGAGCGGCACTTCTACCACTTGCGCCACAGGGGGGATTCGAACTCCGGGCCCCAGTGTTGCATGGCGGCATCTTTAACCACTGCGCCACCGGGGCACACTTGGATTTCTGCTGCTCTAACCGCGCTTTTCTTTGTTTTCTTCCTCTCTAACTTCTTTTTATTGGTTTTCCTCCGCTCTAACCCCGATTATCTTGGTTTTCCTGCTCTCTAACCCCGCTTTTCTTGGTTTTCTTCCGTTCTAACTCTGCTTTTCTTGGTTTTCCTCCGCTCTAACCCCTCATTTCTTGGTTTTCATCCGCATGAACCTCTCTTTTCTTGGTTTTCCTCCGCTCCAACCTCGCTATTCTGGGTTTTACTCCGCTCAAACTTCGCTTTTCTGGGTTTTCCTCCGCCCTAACCCCCTTTTCTTGGTTTTCCTTCGCTCTAACCCCGCTTTTCTTGGTTTTCCGCCGCTCTACCATCGCTTTTCTTGGTTTTCCTCCGCTCTAACCCCGCTTTTCTTGGTTTTCCTCCGCTCTAACCCAGCTTTTCTTGGTTTTTCTCCACTCTAACCATGCTTTTCTTGGATTTCCGCTGCTCTAACTTCGCTTTCCTTGGTTTTCTTCCGCTCTAATCCCGCTTTTCTTGGTTTTCCTCCTTTGTAACCTCGCTTTTCTTGGTTTTCCTCTGCTCTAACCCCGCTTTTCCTGGTTTTAGTCCACTCTAACCACGCTTTTCATAGTTTCATAGTTTCATAATTTCATGCGGGTTGGAAGGGACTTTAGAGATCATCGAGTCCGGCCCCCGGGATTCGAGCCTCTGTGTAGCAGAGCGGCACTTCTACCACTTGCGCCACAGGGGGGATTCGAACTCCGGGCCCCAGTGTTGCATGGCGGCATCTTTAACCACTGCGCCACCGGGGCACACTTGGATTTCTGCTGCTCTAACCGCGCTTTTCTTTGTTTTCTTCCTCTCTAACTTCTTTTTATTGGTTTTCCTCCGCTCTAACCCCGATTATCTTGGTTTTCCTGCTCTCTAACCCCGCTTTTCTTGGTTTTCTTCCGTTCTAACTCTGCTTTTCTTGGTTTTCGTCCGCTCTAACCCCTCATTTCTTGGTTTTCATCCGCATGAACCTCTCTTTTCTTGGGTTTCCTCCGCTCCAACCTCGCTATTCTGGGTTTTACTCCGCTCTAACTTCGCTTTTCTGGGTTTTCCTTCGCTCTAACCTTGATTATATTGGTTTTCCTCCGCTCTACCATCGCTTTTCTTGGTTTTCCTACACTCTATCCCCGGTTTTCTTGGTTTTCCTCCGCTGTAACCCCGCTTTTCTTGGTTTTCCTCCGCTCTAACCCCGCTTTTCTTGGTTTTCCTCCGCTCTAACCCAGCTTTTCTTGGTTTTTCTCCACTCTAACCATGCTTTTCTTGGATTTCCGCTGCTCTAACTTTGCTTTACTTTGTTTTCTTCCGCTCTAACCCCGCTTTTCTTGGTTTTCCTCTTTTCTAACCTCGCTTTTCTTGGTTTTCCTCTGCTCTAACCCCGCTTTTCCTGGTTTTAGTCCACTCTAACCACGCTTTTCATAGTTTCATAGTTTCATAATTTCGTGCGGGTTGGAAGGGACTTTAGAGATCATCGAGTCCGGCCCCCGGGATTCGAGCCTCTGTGTAGCAGAGCGGCATTTCTACCACTTGCGCCACAGGGGGGATTCGAACTCCGGGCCCCAGTGTTGCATGGCGGCTTCTTTAACCACTGCGCCACCGGGGCACACTTGGATTTCTGCTGCTCTAACCGCGCTTTTCTTTGTTTTCTTCCTCTCTAACTTCTTTTTATTGGTTTTCCTCCGCTCTAACCCCGATTATCTTGGTTTTCCTGCTCTCTAACCCCGCTTTTCTTGGTTTTCTTCCGTTCTAACTCTGCTTTTCTTGGTTTTCCTCCACTCTAACCCCTCATTTCTTGGTTTTCATCCGCATGAACCTCTCTTTTCTTAATTTTCCTCCGCTCTAACCCAGCTTTTCTTGGTTTTCCTCCGCTCTAACCCCGCTTTTCTTTGTTTTCCTTCGCTCTAACCTTGATTATATTGGTTTTCCGCCGCTCTACAATCGCTTTTCTTGGTTTTCCTACACTCTATCCCCGGTTTTCTTGGTTTTCCTCCGCTCTAAGTTCACTTTTCTTGGTTTTCCTCCTCTCTAATCCCGCTTTCCTTGGTTTTCTTCCGCTCTAACCCCGCTTTTCTTGGTTTTCCTCCTTTCTAACCTCGCTTTTCTTGGTTTTCCTCTGCTCTAACCCCGCTTTTCCTGGGTTTAGTCCACTCTAACCACGCTTTTCATAGTTTCATAGTTTCATAATTTCGTGCGGGTTGGAAGGGACTTTAGAGATCATCGAGTCCGGCCCCCGGGATTCGAGCCTCTCTGTAGCAGAGCGGCATTTCTACCACTTGCGCCACAGGGGGGATTCGAACTCTGGGCCCCAGTGTTGCATGGCGGCATCTTTAACCACTGCGCCACCGGGGCACACTTGGATTTCTGCTGCTCTAACCGCGCTTTTCTTTGTTTTCTTCCTCTCTAACTTCTTTTTATTGGTTTTCCTCCGCTCTAACCCCGATTATCTTGGTTTTCCTGCTCTCTAACCCCGCTTTTCTTGGTTTTCTTCCGTTCTAACTCTGCTTTTCTTGGTTTTCCTCCGCTCTAACCCCTCATTTCTTGGTTTTCATCCGCATGAACCTCTCTTTTCTTGGTTTTCCTCCGCTCCAACCTCGCTATTCTGGGTTTTACTCCGCTCTAACTTCGCTTTTCTGGGTTTTCCTCCGCTCTAACCCAGCTTTTCTTGGTTTTCCGCTGCTCTACCATCGCTTTTCTTGGTTTTCCTCCGCTCTAACCCCGCTTTTCTTGGTTTTCCTCCGCTCTAACCCCGCTTTTCTTGGTTTTCCTCTGCTCTAACCCAGCTTTTCTTGGTTTTTCTCCACTCTAACCATGCTTTTCTTGGATTTCCTCCGCTCTAACTTCGCTTTTCTTGGTTTTCCTCCGCTCTAACCCCGATTATCTTGGTTTTTCTCCACTGTAACCCAGCTTTTCTTGGTTTTTCTCCACTCTAACCATGCTTTTCTTGGATTTCTGCTGCTCTAACCGCGCTTTTCTTTGCTTTCTTCCTCTCTAACTTCTTTTTAATGGTTTTCCTTCGCTCTAACCCCGATTATCTTGGTTTTTCTCTGCTCTTATCCCACTTTTCTTGGTTTTCCTCCGCACTAACCCCGCTTTTCTTTGTTTTACAACGCACTAACCCCGCTTTTCTTGGTTTTCCTCCGCTGTAACTTCGCTTTTCTTGGTTTTTCTCCGCTCTAACTCCGTTTCTCTTGGTTTTCTTTCGCTCTAACCTTGATTATCTTGGCTTTCCTCCACTCTAACCCCGCTTTTCTTGGTTTTCCTCCGCTGTAACTTCGCTTTTCTTGGTTTTTCTCCGCTCTAACCCCGTTTCTCTTGGTTTTCCTCCGCTCTAACCTTGATTATCTTGGGTTTCCTCCGCTCTAACCCCGCTTTTCTTGGTTTTCCTCCGCTCCAACCTCGCTATTCTGGGTTTTACTCCGCTCAAACTTCGCTTTTCTGGGTTTTCCTCAGCCCTAACCCCCTTTTCTTGGTTTTCCTCCGCTCTAACCCCGCTTTTCTTGGTTTTCCGCCGCTCTACCATCGCTTTTCTTGGTTTTCCTCCGCTCTAACCCCGCTTTTCTTGGTTTTCCTCCGCTCTAACCCAGCTTTTCTTGGTTTTTCTCCACTCTAACCATGCTTTTCTTGGATTTCCGCTGCTCTAACTTCGCTTTCCTTGGTTTTCTTCCGCTCTAACCCCGCTTTTCTTGGTTTTCCTCCTTTCTATCCTCGCTTTTCTTGGTTTTCCTCTGCTCTAACCCCGCTTTTCCTGGTTTTAGTCCACTCTAACCACGCTTTTCATAGTTTCATAGTTTCATAATTTCGTGCGGGTTGGAAGGGACTTTAGAGATCATTGAGTCCGGCCCCCGGGATTCGAGCCTCTGTGTAGCAGAGCGGCACTTCTACCACTTGCGCCACAGGGGGGATTCGAACTCCGGGCCCCAGTGTTGCATGGCGGCATCTTTAACCACTGCGCCACCGGGGCACACTTGGATTTCTGCTGCTCTAACCGCGCTTTTCTTTGTTTTCTTCCTCTCTAACTTCTTTTTATTGGTTTTCCTCCGCTCTAACCCCGATTATCTTGGTTTTCCTGCTCTCTAACCCCGCTTTTCTTGGTTTTCTTCCGTTCTAACTCTGCTTTTCTTGGTTTTCCTCCGCTCTAACCCCTCATTTCTTGGTTTTCATCCGCATGAACCTCTCTTTTCTTGGTTTTCATCCGCTCTAACCCAGCTTTTCTTGGTTTTCCTCCGCTCTAACCCCGCTTTTCTTTGTTTTCCTTCGCTCTAACCTTGATAATATTGGTTTTCCTCCGCTCTACCATCGCTTTTCTTGGTTTTCCTACACTCTATCCCCGGTTTTCTTGGTTTTCCTCCGCTCTAAGTTCACTTTTCTTGGTTTTCCTCCTCTCTAATCCCGCTTTCATTGGTTTTCTTCCGCTCTAACCCCGCTTTTCTTGGTTTTCCTCCTTTCTAACCTCGCTTTTCTTGGTTTTCCTCTGCTCTAACCCCGCTTTTCCTGGTTTTAGTCCACTCTAACCACGCTTTTCATAGTTTCATAGTTTCATAATTTCGTGCGGGTTTGAAGGGACTTTAGAGATCATCGAGTCCGGCCCCCGGGATTCGAGCCTCTGTGTAGCAGAGCGGCACTTCTACCACTTCCACCACAGGGGGGATTCGAACTCCGGGCCTCAGTGTTGCATGGCGGCATCTTTAACCACTGCGCCACCGGGGCACACTTGGATTTCTGCTGCTCTAACCGCGCTTTTCTTTGTTTTCTTCCTCTCTAACTTCTTTTTATTTGATTTCCTTCGCTCTAACCCCGATTATCTTGGTTTTCCTGCTCTCTAACCCCGCTTTTCTTGGTTTTCTTCCGTTCTAACTCTGCTTTTCTTGGTTTTCCTTTGCTCTAACCTTGATTATATTGGTTTTCCGCCGCACTACCATCGCTTTTCTTGGTTTTCCTACACTCTATCACCGGTTTTCTTGGTTTTCCTCCGCTCTAAGTTCAATTTTCTCGGTTTTCCTCCTCTCTAATCCCGCTTTTCTTGGTTTTCCTCCGCTCTAACCCCGCTTTTCTTGGTTTTCCTCCGCTCTAACCCTGCTTTTCTTGGTTTTTCTCCACTCTAACCATGCTTTTCTTGGATTTCCTCCGCTCTAACTTCGCTTTTCTTGGTTTTCCTCCGCTCTAACCCCGATTATCTTGGTTTTTCTCCACTGTAACCCAGCTTTTCTTGGTTTTTCTCCACTCTAACCATGCTTTTCTTGGATTTCTGCTGCTCTAACCGCGCTTTTCTTTGCTTTCTTCCTCTCTAACTTCTTTTTATTGGTTTTCCTTCGCTCTAACCCCGATTATCTTGGTTTTTCTCCGCTCTTATCCCACTTTTCTTGGTTTTCCTCCGCACTAACCCCGCTTTTCTTTGTTTTACAACACACTAACCCCTCTTTTCTTGGTTTTCCTCCGCTGTAACTTCGCTTTTCTTGGTTTTTCTCCGCTCTAACTCCGTTTCTCTTGGTTTTCTTTCGCTCTAACCTTGATTATCTTAGCTTTCCTCCCCTCTAACCCCGCTTTTCTTGGTTTTCCTCCGCTGTAACTTCGCTTTTCTTGGTTTTTCTCCGCTCTAACCCCGTTTCTCTTGGTTTTCCTCCGCTCTAACCTTGATTATCTTGGGTTTCCTCCGCTCTAACCCCGCTTTTCTTGGTTTTCCTCCGCTCCAACCTCGCTATTCTGGGTTTTACTCCGCTCTAACTTCGCTTTTCTGGGTTTTCCTCCACCCTAACCCCCTTTTCTTGGTTTTCCTCCGCTCTAACCCCGCTTTTCTTGGTTTTCCGCCGCTCTACCATCGCTTTTCTTGGTTTTCCTCCGCTCTAACCCCACTTTTCTTGGTTTTCCTCCGCTCTAACCCCGCTTTTCTTGGTTTTCCTCCGCTCTAACCCAGCTTTTCTTGGTTTTTCTCCACTCTAACCATGCTTTTCTTGGATTTCCGCTGCTCTAACTTCGCTTTCCTTGGTTTTCTTCCGCTCTAACCCCACTTTTCCTGGTTTTAGTCCACTCTAACCACGCTTTTCATAGTTTCATAGTTTCATAATTTCGTGCGGGTTGGAAGGGACTTTAGAGATCATCGAGTCCGGCCCCCGGGATTCGAGCCTCTGTGTAGCAGAGCGGCACTTCTACCACTTGCGCCACAGGGGGGATTCGAACTCCGGGCCCCAGTGTTGCATGGCGGCATCTTTAACCACTGCGCCACCGGGGCACACTTGGATTTCTGCTGCTCTAACCGCGCTTTTCTTTGTTTTCTTCCTCTCTAACTTCTTTTTATTGGTTTTCCTCCGCTCTAACCCCGATTATCTTGGTTTTCCTGCTCTCTAACCCCGCTTTTCTTGGTTTTCTTCAGTTCTAACTCTGCTTTTCTTGGTTTTCCTCCGCTCTAACCCCTCATTTCTTGGTTTTCATCCGCATGAACCTCTCTTTTCTTGGTTTTCCTCCGTCTAACCCAGCTTTTCTTGGTTTTCCTCCGCTCTAACCCCGCTTTTCTTGGTTTTCCTTCGCTCTAACCTTGATTATATTGGTTTTCCGCCGCTCTACCATCGCTTTTCTTGGTTTTCCTACACTCTATCCCCGGTTTTCTTGGTTTTCCTCCGCTCTAAGTTCACTTTTCTCGGTTTTCCTCCTCTCTAATCCCGCTTTTCTTGGTTTTCCTCCGCTCTAACCCCGCTTTTCTTGGTTTTCCTCCGCTCTAACCCTGCTTTTCTTGGTTTTTCTCCACTCTAACCATGCTTTTCTTGGATTTCCTCCGCTCTAACTTCGCTTTTCTTGGTTTTCCTCCGCTCTAACCCCGATTATCTTGGTTTTTCTCCACTGTAACCCAGCTTTTCTTGGTTTTTCTCCACTCTAACCATGCTTTTCTTGGATTTCTGCTTCTCTAACCGCGCTTTTCTTTGCTTTCTTCCTCTCTAACATCTTTTTATTGGTTTTCCTTCGCTCTAACCCCGATTATCTTGGTTTTTCTCCGCTCTTATCCCACTTTTCTTGGTTTTCCTCCGCACTAACTCCGCTTTTCTTTGTCTTACAACGCACTAACCCCGCTTTTCTTGGTTTTCCTCCGCTGTAACTTCGCTTTTCTTGGTTTTTCTCCGCTCTAACTCCGATTCTCTTGGTTTTCTTTCGCTCTAACCTTGATTATCTTGGATTTCCTCCACTCTAACCCCGCTTTTCTTGGTTTTCCTCCGCTGTAACTTCGCTTTTCTTGGTTTTTCTCCGCTCTAACCCCGTTTCTCTTGGTTTTCCTCCGCTCTAACCTTGATTATCTTGGGTTTCCTCCGCTCTAACCCCGCTTTTCTTGGTTTTCCTCCGCTCCAACCTCGCTATTCTGGGTTTTACTCTGCTCTAACTTCGCTTTTCTGGGTTTTCCTCCGCCCTAACCCCCTTTTCTTGGTTTTCCACCGCTCTAACCCCGCTTTTCTTGGTTTTCCGCCGCTCTACCATCGCTTTTCTTGGTTTTCCTCCGCTCTAACCCCGCTTTTCTTGGTTTTCCTCCGCTCTAACCCAGCTTTTCTTGGTTTTTCTCCACTCTAACCATGCTTTTCTTGGATTTCCGCTGCTCTAACTTCGCTTTCCTTGGTTTTCTTCCGCTCTAACCCCGCTTTTCTTGGTTTTCCTCCTTTCTAACCTCGCTTTTCTTGGTTTTCCTCTGCTCTAACCCCGCTTTTCCTGGGTTTAGTCCACTCTAACCACGCTTTTCATAGTTTCATAGTTTCATAATTTCGTGCGGGTTGGAAGGGACTTTAGAGATCATCGAGTCCGGCCCCCGGGATTCGAGCCTCTGTGTAGCAGAGCGGCATTTCTACCACTTGCGCCACAGGGGGGATTCGAACTCCGGGCCCCAGTGTTGCATGGCGGCATCTTTAACCACTGCGCCACCGGGGCACACTTGGATTTCTGCTGCTCTAACCGCGCTTTTCTTTGTTTTCTTCCTCTCTAACTTCTTTTTATTGGTTTTCCTCCGCTCTAACCCCGATTATCTTGGTTTTCCTGCTCTCTAACCCCGCTTTTCTTGGTTTTCTTCCGTTCTAACTCTGCTTTTCTTGGTTTTCCTCCGCTCTAACCCCTCATTTCTTGGTTTTCATCCGCATGAACCTCTCTTTTCTTGGTTTTCCTCCGCTCCAACCTCGCTATTCTGGGTTTTACTCCGCTCAAACTTCGCTTTTCTGGGTTTTCCTCCGCCCTAACCCCCTTTTCTTGGTTTTCCTTCGCTCTAACCCCGCTTTTCTTGGTTTTCCGCCGCTCTACCATCGCTTTTCTTGGTTTTCCTCCGCTCTAACCCCGCTTTTCTTGGTTTTCCTCCGCTCTAACCCAGCTTTTCTTGGTTTTTCTCCACTCTAACCATGCTTTTCTTGGATTTCCGCTGCTCTAACTTCGCTTTCCTTGGTTTTCTTCCGCTCTAATCCCGCTTTTCTTGGTTTTCCTCCTTTGTAACCTCGCTTTTCTTGGTTTTCCTCTGCTCTAACCCCGCTTTTCCTGGTTTTAGTCCACTCTAACCACGCTTTTCATAGTTTCATAGTTTCATAATTTCGTGCGGGTTGGAAGGGACTTTAGAGATCATCGAGTCCGGCCCCCGGGATTCGAGCCTCTGTGTAGCAGAGCGGCACTTCTACCACTTGCGCCACAGGGGGGATTCGAACTCCGGGCCCCAGTGTTGCATGGCGGCATCTTTAACCACTGCGCCACCGGGGCACACTTGGATTTCTGCTGCTCTAACCGCGCTTTTCTTTGTTTTCTTCCTCTCTAACTTCTTTTTATTGGTTTTCCTCCGCTCTAACCCCGATTATCTTGGTTTTCCTGCTCTCTAAACCGGCTTTTCTTGGTTTTCTTCCGTTCTAACTCTCCTTTTCTTGGTTTTCCTCCGCTCTAACCCCTCATTTCTTGGTTTTCATCCGCATGAACCTCGCTTTTCTTGGTTTTCCTCCACTCTAACCCAGCTTTTCTTGGTTTTCCTCCGCACTAACCCCGCTATTCTTTGTTTTACACCGCACTAACCCCGCTTTTCTTGGTTTTCCTGCGCTGTAACTTCGCTTTTCTTGGTTTTTCTCCGCTCTAACCCCGTTTCTCTTGGTTTTCTTCCGTCTAACCCAGCTTTTCTTGGTTTTCCTCCGCTCTAACCCCGCTTTTCTTGGTTTTCCTCCGCTGTAACTTCGCTTTTCTTGGTTTTTCTCCGCTCTAACCCCGTTTCTCTTGGTTTTCCTCCGCTCTAACCTTGATTATCTTGGCTTTCCTCCGCTCTAACCCCGCTTTTCTTGGTTTTCCTCCGCTCCAACCTCGCTATTCTGGGTTTTACTCCGCTCTAACTTCGCTTTTCTGGGTTTTCCTCCGCCCTAACCCCCTTTTCTTGTTTTTCCTCCGCTCTAACCCCGCTTTTCTTGGTTTTCCGCCGCTCTACAATCGCTTTTCTTGGTTTTCCTCCGCTCTAACCCCGCTTTTCTTGGTTTTCCTCCGCTCTAACCCCGCTTTTCTTGGTTTTCCTCCGCTCTAAGCCAGCTTTTCTTGGTTTTTCTCCACTCTAACCATGCTTTTCTTGGATTTCCGCTGCTCTAACTTCGCTTTCCTTGGTTTTCTTCCGCTCTAACCCCGCTTTTCTTGGTTTTCCTCTTTTCTAACCTCGCTTTTCTTGGTTTTCCTCTGCTCTAACCCCGCTTTTCCTGGTTTTAGTCCACTCTAACCACGCTTTTCATAGTTTCATAGTTTCATAATTTCGTGCGGGTTGGAAGGGACTTTAGAGATCATCGAGTCCGGCCCCCGGGATTCGAGCCTCTGTGTAGCAGAGCGGCACTTCTACCACTTGCGCCACAGGGGGGATTCGAACTCTGGGCCCCAGTGTTGCATGGCGGCATCTTTAACCACTGCGCCACCGGGGCACACTTGGATTTCTGCTGCTCTAACCGCGCTTTTCTTTGTTTTCTTCCTCTCTAACTTCTTTTTATTGGTTTTCCTCCGCTCTAACCCCGATTATCTTGGTTTTCCTGCTCTCTAACCCCGCTTTTCTTGGTTTTCTTCCGTTCTAACTCTGCTTTTCTTGGTTTTCCTCCGCTCTAACCCCTCATTTCTTGGTTTTCATCCGCATGAACCTCTCTTTTCTTGGTTTTCCTCCGCTCTAACCCAGCTTTTCTTGGTTTTCCTCCGCTCTAACCCCGCTTTTCTTTGTTTTCCTTCGCTCTAACCTTGATTATATTGGTTTTCCGCCGCTCTACCATCGCTTTTCTTGGTTTTCCTACACTCTATCCGCGGTTTTCTTGGTTTTCCTCCGCTCTAAGTTCACTTTTCTTGGTTTTCCTCCTCTCTAATCCCGCTTTCCTTGGTTTTCTTCCGCTCTAACCCCGCTTTTCTTGGTTTTCCTCCTTTGTAACCTCGCTTTTCTTGGTTTTCCTCTGCTCTAACCCCGCTTTTCCTGGTTTTAGTCCACTCTAACCACGCTTTTCATAGTTTCATAGTTTCATAATTTCGTGCGGGTTGGAAGGGACTTTAGAGATCATCGAGTCCGGCCCCCGGGATTCGAGCCTCTGTGTAGCAGAGCGGCACTTCTACCACTTGCACCACAGGGGGGATTCGAACTCCGGGACTCAGTGTTGCATGGCGGCATCTTTAACCACTGCGCCACCGGGGCACACTTGGATTTCTGCTGCTCTAACCGCGCTTTTCTTTGTTTTCTTCCTCTCTAACTTCTTTTTATTGGATTTCCTCCGCTCTAACTTCGATTATCTTGGTTTTCCTGCTCTCTAACCCCGCTTTTCTTGGTTTTCTTCCGTTCTAACTCTGCTTTTCTTGGTTTTCCTCCGCTCTAACCCCTCATTTCTTGGTTTTCATCCGCATGAACCTCTCTTTTCTTGGTTTTCCTCCGCTCCAACCTCGCTATTCTGGGTTTTACTCCGCTCTAACTTCGCTTTTCTGGGTTTTCCTCCGCTCTAACCCAGCTTTTCTTGGTTTTCCGCTGCTCTACCATCGCTTTTCTTGGTTTTCCTCCGCTCTAACCCCGCTTTTCTTGGTTTTCCTCCGCTCTAACCCCGCTTTCCTTGGTTTTCCTCCGCTCTAACCCAGCTTTTCTTGGTTTTTCTCCACTCTAACCATGCTTTTCTTGGATTTCCGCTGCTCTAACTTCGCTTTCCTTGGTTTTCTTCCCCTCTAACCCCGCTTTTCTTGGTTTTCCTCTTTTCTAACCTCGCTTTTCTTGGTTTTCCTCTGCTCTAACCCCGCTTTTCCTGGTTTTAGTCCACTCTAACCACGCTTTTCATAGTTTCATAGTTTCATAATTTCGTGCGGGTTGGAAGGGACTTTAGAGATCATCGAGTCCGGCCCCCGGGATTCGAGCCTCTGTGTAGCAGAGCGGCACTTCTACCACTAGCACCACAGGGGGGATTCGATCTCCGGGCCCCAGTGTTGCATGGCGGCATCTTTAACCACTGCGCCACCGGGGCACACTTGGATTTCTGCTGCTCTAACCGCGCTTTTCTTTGTTTTCTTCCTCTCTAACTTCTTTTTATTGGTTTTCCTCCGCTCTAACCCCGATTATCTTGGTTTTCCTGCTCTCTAACCCCGCTTTTCTTGGTTTTCTTCCGTTCTAACTCTGCTTTTCTTGGTTTTCCTCCGCTCTAACCCCTCATTTCTTGGTTTTCATCCGCATGAACCTCTCTTTTCTTGGTTTTCCTCCGCTCTAACCCAGCTTTTCTTGGTTTTCCTCCGCTCTAACCCCGCTTTTCTTTGTTTTCCTTCGCTCTAACCTTGATTATATTGGTTTTCCGCCGCTCTACCATTGCTTTTCTTGGTTTTCCTACACTCTATCCCCGGTTTTCTTGGTTTTCCTCCGCTCTAAGTTCACTTTTCTCGGTTTTCCTCCTCTCTAATCCCGCTTTTCTTGGTTTTCCTCCGCTCTAACCCCGCTTTTCTTGGTTTTCCTCTGCTCTAACCCAGCTTTTCTTGGTTTTTCTCCACTCTAACCATGCTTTTCTTGGATTTCCTCCGCTCTAACTTCGCTTTTCTTGGTTTTCCTCCGCTCTAACCCCGATTATCTTGGTTTTTCTCCACTGTAACCCAGCTTTTCTTGGTTTTTCTCCACTCTAACCATGCTTTTCTTGGATTTCTGCTGCTCTAACCGCGCTTTTCTTTGCTTTCTTCCTCTCTAACTTCTTTTTATTGGTTTTCCTTCACTCTAACCCCGATTATCTTGGTTTTTCTCCGCTCTTATCCCACTTTTCTTGGTTTTCCTCAGCACTAACCCCGCTTTTCTTTGTTTTACAACGCACTAACCCCGCTTTTCTTGGTTTTCCTCCGCTGTAACTTCGCTTTTCTTGGTTTTTCTCCGCTCTAACCCCGTTTCTCTTGGTTTTCCTCCGCTCTAACCTTGATTATCTTGGCTTTCCTCCGCTCTAACCCCGCTTTTCTTGGTTTTCCTCCGCTCCAACCTCGCTATTTTGGGTTTTACTCCGCTCTAACTTCGCTTTTCTGGGTTTTCCTCCGCCCTAACCCCCTTTTCTTGGGTTTCCTCCACTCTAACCCCGCTTTTCTTGGTTTTCCGCCGCTCTACCATTGCTTTTCTTGGGTTTCCTCCGCTCTAACCCCGCTTTTCTTGGTTTTCCTCCGCTCTAACCCAGCTTTTCTTGGTTTTTCTCCACTCTAACCATGCTTTTCTTGGATTTCCGCTGCTCTAACTTCGCTTTCCTTGGTTTTCTTCCGCTCTAACCCCGCTTTTCTTGGTTTTCCTCCTTTCTAACCTCGCTTTTCTTGGTTTTCCTCTGCTCTAACCCCGCTTTTCCTGGTTTTAGTCCACTCTAACCACGCTTTTCATAGTTTCATAGTTTCATAATTTCGTGCGGGTTGGAAGGGACTTTAGAGATCATCGAGTCCGGCCCCCGGGATTCGAGCCTCTGTGTAGCAGAGCGGCATTTCTACCACTTGCGCCACAGGGGGGATTCGAACTCCGGGCCCCAGTGTTGCATGGCGGCATCTTTAACCACTGCGCCACCGGGGCACACTTGGATTTCTGCTGCTCTAACCGCGCTTTTCTTTGTTTTCTTCCTCTCTAACTTCTTTTTATTGGTTTTCCTCCGCTCTAACCCCGATTATCTTGGTTTTCCTGCTCTCTAACCCCGCTTTTCTTGGTTTTCTTCCGTTCTAACTCTGCTTTTCTTGGTTTTCCTCCGCTCTAACCCCTCATTTCTTGGTTTTCATCCGCATGAACCTCTCTTTTCTTGGTTTTCCTCCGCTCCAACCTCGCTATTCTGGGTTTTACTCTGCTCTAACTTCACTTTTCTGGGTTTTCCTCCGCCCTAACCCCCTTTTCTTGGTTTTCCTCCGCTCTAACCCCGCTTTTCTTGGTTTTCCGCCACTCTACCATCGCTTTTCTTGGTTTTCCTCCGCTCTAACCCCGCTTTCCTTGGTTTTCCTCTGCTCTAACCCCGCTTTTCTTGGTTTTCCTCCGCTCTAACCCAGCTTTTCTTGGTTTTTCTCCACTCTAACAATGCTTTTCTTGGATTTCCGCTGCTCTAACTTCGCTTTCCTTGGTTTTCTTCCGCTCTAACCCCGCTTTTCCTGGTTTTAGTCCACTCTAACCACGCTTTTCATAGTTTCATAGTTTCATAATTTCGTGCGGGTTGGAAGGGACTTTAGAGATCATCGAGTCCGGCCCCCGGGATTCGAGCCTCTGTGTAGCAGAGCGGCACTTCTACCACTTGCGCCACAGGGGGGATTCGAACTCCGGGCCCCAGTGTTGCATGGCGGCATCTTTAACCACTGCGCCACCGGGGCACACTTGGATTTCTGCTGCTCTAACCGCGCTTTTCTTTGTTTTCTTCCTCTCTAACTTCTTTTTATTGGTTTTCCTCCGCTCTAACCCCGATTATCTTGGGTTTCCTGCTCTCTAACCCCGCTTTTCTTGGTTTTCTTCCGTTCTAACTCTGCTTTTCTTGGTTTTCCTCCGCTCTAACCCCTCATTTCTTGGTTTTCATCCGCATGAACCTCTCTTTTCTTGGTTTTCCTCCGCTCTAACCCAGCTTTTCTTGGTTTTCCTCCGCTCTAACCCCGCTTTTCTTGGTTTTCCTTCGCTCTAACCTTGATTATATTGGTTTTCCGCCGCTCTACCATCGCTTTTCTTGGTTTTCCTACACTCTATCCCCGCTTTTCTTGGTTTTCCTCCGCTCTAACCCCGCTTTTCTTGGTTTTCCTCCGCTCTAACCCAGCTTTTCTTGGTTTTTCTCCACTCTAACCATGCTTTTCTTGGATTTCCTCCGCTCTAACTTCGCTTTTCTTGGTTTTCCTACGCTCTAACCTCGATTATCTTGGTTTTTCTCCACTGTAACCCAGCTTTTCTTGGTTTTTCTCCACTCTAACCATGCTTTTCTTGGATTTCTGCTGCTCTAACCGCGCTTTTCTTTGCTTTCTTCCTCTCTAACTTCTTTTTATTGGTTTTCCTTCGCTCTAACCCCGATTATCTTGGTTTTTCTCCGCTCTTATCCCACTTTTCTTGGTTTTCCTCCGCACTAACCCCGCTTTTCTTTGTTTTACAACACACTAACCCCTCTTTTCTTGGTTTTCCTCCGCTGTAACTTCGCTTTTCTTGGTTTTTCTCCGCTCTAACTCCGTTTCTCTTGGTTTTCTTTCGCTCTAACCTTGATTATCTTAGCTTTCCTCCCCTCTAACCCCGCTTTTCTTGGTTTTCCTCCGTTGTAACTTCGCTTTTCTTGGTTTTTCTCCGCTCTAACCCCGTTTCTCTTGGTTTTCCTCCGCTCTAACCCCGCTTTTCTTGGTTTTCCTCTGCTCTAACCCAGCTTTTCTTGGTTTTTCTCCACTCTAACCATGCTTTTCTTGGATTTCCTCCGCTCTAACTTCGCTTTTCTTGGTTTTCCTCCGCTCTAACCCCGATTATCTTGGTTTTTCTCCACTGTAACCCAGCTTTTCTTGGTTTTTCTCCACTCTAACCATGCTTTTCTTGGATTTCTGCTGCTCTAACCGCGCTTTTCTTTGCTTTCTTCCTCTCTAACTTCTTTTTAATGGTTTTCCTTCGCTCTAAGCCCGATTATCTTGGTTTTTCTCCGCTCTTATCCCACTTTTCTTGGTTTTCCTCAGCACTAACCCCGCTTTTCTTTGTTTTACAACGCACTAACCCCGCTTTTCTTGGTTTTCCTCCGCTGTAACTTCGCTTTTCTTGGTTTTTCTCCGCTCTAACTCCGTTTCTCTTGGTTTTCTTTCGCTCTAACCTTGATTATCTTGGCTTTCCTCCACTCTAACCCCGCTTTTCTTGGTTTTCCTCCGCTGTAACTTCGCTTTTCTTGGTTTTACTCCGCTCTAACCCCGTTTCTCTTGGTTTTCCTCCGCTCTAACCTTGATTATCTTGGGTTTCCTCCGCTCTAACCCCGCTTTTCTTGGTTTTCCTCCGCTCCAACCTCGCTATTCTGGGTTTTACTCCGCTCTAACTTCGCTTTTCTGGGTTTTCCTCAGCCCTAACCCCCTTTTCTTGGTTTTCCTCCGCTCTAACCCCGCTTTTCTTGGTTTTCCGCCGCTCTACCATCGCTTTTCTTGGTTTTCCTCCGCTCTAACCCCGCTTTTCTTGGTTTTCCTCCGCTCTAACCCAGCTTTTCTTGGTTTTTCTCCACTCTAACCATGCTTTTCTTGGATTTCCGCTGCTCTAACTTCGCTTTCCTTGGTTTCCTTTCGCTCTAACCCCGCTTTTCTTGGTTTTCCTCCTTTCTAACCTCGCTTTTCTTGGTTTTCCTCTGCTCTAACCCCGCTTTTCCTGGTTTTAGTCCACTCTAACCACGCTTTTCATAGTTTCATAGTTTCATAATTTCGTGCGCGTTGGAAGGGACTTTAGAGATCATCGAGACCGGCCCCCGGGATTCGAGCCTCTGTGTAGCAGAGCGGCACTTCTACCACTTGCGCCACAGGGGGGATTCGAACTCCGGGCCCCAGTGTTGCATGGCAGCATCTTTAACCACTGTGCCACCGGGGCACACTTGGATTTCTGCTGCTCTAACCGCGCTTTTCTTTGTTTTCTTCCTCTCTAACTTCTTTTTATTGGTTTTCCTCCGCTCTAACCCCGATTATCTTGGTTTTCCTGCTCTCTAAACCCGCTTTTCTTGGTTTTCTTCCGTTCTAACTTTCCTTTTCTTGGTTTTCCTCCGCTCTAACCCCTCATTTCTTGGTTTTCATCCGCATGAACCTCTCTTTTCTTGGTTTTCCTCCGCTCTAATCCCGCTTTTCTTGGTTTTCCCCCGCTCTAACCCCGCTTTTCTTGGTTTTCCTCCGCTCTAACCCAGCTTTTCTTGGTTTTTCTCCACTCTAACCATGCTTTTCTTGGATTTCCGCTGTTCTAACTTCGCTTTACTTTTTTCCTCTTCCGCTCTAACCCAGTTTCTCTTGATTTTCCTCCGCTCTAACCTTGATTATCTTGGCTTTCCTCCGCTCTAACCCCGCTTTTCTGGGCTTTCCTCCGCCCTAACCCCCTTTTCTTGGTTTTCCTCCGCTCTAACCCCGCTTTTCTTGGTTTTCCGCCGCTCTACCATCGCTTTTCTTGGATTTCCTCCGCTCTAACCCCGCTTTTCTTGGTTTTCCTCCGCTCTAACCCAGCTTTTCTTGGTTTTCCTCCTTTCTAACCTCGCTTTTCTTGGTTTTCCTCTGCTCTAACCCCGCTTTTCCTGGTTTTAGTCCACTCTAACCACGCTTTTCATAGTTTCATAGTTTCATAATTTCGTGCGGGTTGGAAGGGACTTTAGAGATCATCGAGTCCGGCCCCCGGGATTCGAGCCTCTGTGTAGCAGAGCGGCACTTCTACCACTTGCGCCACAGGGGGGATTCGAACTCCGGGCCCCAGTGTTGCATGTCGGCATCTTTAACCACTGCGCCACCGGGGCACACTTGGATTTCTGCTGCTCTAACCGCGCTTTTCTTTGTTTTCTTCCTCTCTAACTTCTTTTTATTGGTTTTCCTCCGCTCTAACCCCGATTATCTTGGTTTTCCTGCTCTCTAAACCCGCTTTTCTTGGTTTTCTTCCGTTCTAACTCTCCTTTTCTTGGTTTTCCTCCGCTCTAACCCCTCATTTCTTGGTTTTCATCCGCATGAACCTCTCTTTTCTTGGTTTTCCTCCGCTCTAATCCCGCTTTTCTTGGTTTTCCCCCGCTCTAACCCCGCTTTTCTTGGTTTTCCTCCGCTCTAACCCCGCTTTTCTTGGTTTTCCTCTGCTCTAACCCAGCTTTTCTTGGTTTTTCTCCACTCTAACCATGCTTTTCTTGGATTTCCTCCGCTCTAACTTCGCTTTTCTTGGTTTTCCTCCGCTCTAACCCCGATTATCTTGGTTTTTCTCCACTGTAACCCAGCTTTTCTTGGTTTTTCTCCACTCTAACCATGCTTTTCTTGGATTTCTGCTGCTCTAACCGCGCTTTTCTTTGCTTTCTTCCTCTCTAACTTCTTTTTATTGGTTTTCCTTCACTCTTACCCCGATTATCTTGGTTTTTCTCCGCTCTTATCCCACTTTTCTTGGTTTTCCTCAGCACTAACCCCGCTTTTCTTTGTTTTACAACGCACTAACCCCGCTTTTCTTGGTTTTCCTCCGCTGTAACTTCGCTTTTCTTGGTTTTTCTCCGCTCTAACCCCGTTTCTCTTGGTTTTCCTCCGCTCTAACCTTAATTATCTTGGCTTTCCTCCGCTCTAACCCCGCTTTTCTTGGTTTTCCTCCGCTCCAACCTCGCTATTCTGGGTTTTACTCCGCTCTAACTTTGCTTTTCTGGGTTTTCCTCCGCCCTAACCCCCTTTTCTTGGGTTTCCTCCACTCTAACCCCGCTTTTCTTGGTTTTCCGCCGCTCTACCATTGCTTTTCTTGGGTTTCCTCCGCTCTAACCCCGCTTTTCTTGGTTTTCCTCCGCTCTAACCCAGCTTTTCTTGGTTTTTCTCCACTCTAACCATGCTTTTCTTGGATTTCCGCTGCTCTAACTTCGCTTTCCTTGGTTTTCTTCCGCTCTAACCCCGCTTTTCTTGGTTTTCCTCCTTTCTAACCTCGCTTTTCTTGGTTTTCCTCTGCTCTAACCCCGCTTTTCCTGGTTTTAGTCCACTCTAACCACGCTTTTCATAGTTTCATAGTTTCATAATTTCGTGCGGGTTGGAAGGGACTTTAGAGATCATCGAGTCCGGCCCCCGGGATTCGAGCCTCTGTGTAGCAGAGCGGCATTTCTACCACTTGCGCCACAGGGGGGATTCGAACTCCGGGCCCCAGTGTTGCATGGCGGCATCTTTAACCACTGCGCCACCGGGGCACACTTGGATTTCTGCTGCTCTAACCGCGCTTTTCTTTGTTTTCTTCCTCTCTAACTTCTTTTTATTGGTTTTCCTCCGCTCTAACCCCGATTATCTTGGTTTTCCTGCTCTCTAACCCCGCTTTTCTTGGTTTTCTTCCGTTCTAACTCTGCTTTTCTTGGTTTTCCTCCGCTCTAACCCCTCATTTCTTGGTTTTCATCCGCATGAACCTCTCTTTTCTTGGTTTTCCTCCGCTCCAACCTCGCTATTCTGGGTTTTACTCTGCTCTAACTTCACTTTTCTGGGTTTTCCTCCGCCCTAACCCCCTTTTCTTGGTTTTCCTCCGCTCTAACCCCGCTTTTCTTGGTTTTCCGCCACTCTACCATCGCTTTTCTTGGTTTTCCTCCGCTCTAACCCCGCTTTCCTTGGTTTTCCTCTGCTCTAACCCCGCTTTTCTTGGTTTTCCTCCGCTCTAACCCAGCTTTTCTTGGTTTTTCTCCACTCTAACAATGCTTTTCTTGGATTTCCGCTGCTCTAACTTCGCTTTCCTTGGTTTTCTTCCGCTCTAACCCCGCTTTTCCTGGTTTTAGTCCACTCTAACCACGCTTTTCATAGTTTCATAGTTTCATAATTTCGTGCGGGTTGGAAGGGACTTTAGAGATCATCGAGTCCGGCCCCCGGGATTCGAGCCTCTGTGTAGCAGAGCGGCACTTCTACCACTTGCGCCACAGGGGGGATTCGAACTCCGGGCCCCAGTGTTGCATGGCGGCATCTTTAACCACTGCGCCACCGGGGCACACTTGGATTTCTGCTGCTCTAACCGCGCTTTTCTTTGTTTTCTTCCTCTCTAACTTCTTTTTATTGGTTTTCCTCCGCTCTAACCCCGATTATCTTGGGTTTCCTGCTCTCTAACCCCGCTTTTCTTGGTTTTCTTCCGTTCTAACTCTGCTTTTCTTGGTTTTCCTCCGCTCTAACCCCTCATTTCTTGGTTTTCATCCGCATGAACCTCTCTTTTCTTGGTTTTCCTCCGCTCTAACCCAGCTTTTCTTGGTTTTCCTCCGCTCTAACCCCGCTTTTCTTGGTTTTCCTTCGCTCTAACCTTGATTATATTGGTTTTCCGCCGCTCTACCATCGCTTTTCTTGGTTTTCCTACACTCTATCCCCGCTTTTCTTGGTTTTCCTCCGCTCTAACCCCGCTTTTCTTGGTTTTCCTCCGCTCTAACCCAGCTTTTCTTGGTTTTTCTCCACTCTAACCATGCTTTTCTTGGATTTCCTCCGCTCTAACTTCGCTTTTCTTGGTTTTCCTCCGCTCTAACCCCGATTATCTTGGTTTTTCTCCACTGTAACCCAGCTTTTCTTGGTTTTTCTCCACTCTAACCATGCTTTTCTTGGATTTCTGCTGCTCTAACCGCGCTTTTCTTTGCTTTCTTCCTCTCTAACTTCTTTTTATTGGTTTTCCTTCGCTCTAACCCCGATTATCTTGGTTTTTCTCCGCTCTTATCCCACGTTTCTTGGTTTTCCTCCGCACTAACCCCGCTTTTCTTTGTTTTACAACGCACTAACCCCGCTTTTCTTGGTTTTCCTCCGCTGTAACTTCGCTTTTCTTGGTTTTTCTCCGCTCTAACTCCGTTTCTCTTGGTTTTCTTTCGCTCTAACCTTGATTATCTTGGCTTTCCTCCACTCTAACCCCGCTTTTCTTGGTTTTCCTCCGCTGCAACTTCGCTTTTCTTGGTTTTTCTCCGCTCTAACCCCGTTTCTCTTGGTTTTCCTCCGCTCTAACCTTGATTATCTTGGGTTTCCTCCGCTCTAACCCCGCTTTTCTTGGTTTTCCTCCACTCCAACCTCGCTATTCTGGGTTTTACTCCGCTCTAACTTCGCTTTTCTGGGTTTTCCTCAGCCCTAACCCCCTTTTCTTGGTTTTCCTCCGCTCTAACCCCGCTTTTCTTGGTTTTCCGCCGCTCTACCATCGCTTTTCTTGGTTTTCCTCCGCTCTAACCCCGCTTTTCTTGGTTTTCCTCCGCTCTAACCCAGCTTTTCTTGGTTTTTCTCCACTCTAACCATGCTTTTCTTGGATTTCCGCTGCTCTAACTTCGCTTTCCTTGGTTTCCTTCCGCTCTAACCCCGCTTTTCTTGGTTTTCCTCCTTTCTAACCTCGCTTTTCTTGGTTTTCCTCTGCTCTAACCCCGCTTTTCCTGGTTTTAGTCCACTCTAACCACGCTTTTCATAGTTTCATAGTTTCATAATTTCGTGCGCGTTGGAAGGGACTTTAGAGATCATCGAGACCGGCCCCCAGGATTCGAGCCTCTGTGTAGCAGAGCGGCACTTCTACCACTTGCGCCACAGGGGGGATTCGAACTCCGGGCCCCAGTGTTGCATGGCAGCATCTTTAACCACTGTGCCACCGGGGCACACTTGGATTTCTGCTGCTCTAACCGCGCTTTTCTTTGTTTTCTTCCTCTCTAACTTCTTTTTATTGGTTTTCCTCCGCTCTAACCCCGATTATCTTGGTTTTCCTGCTCTCTAAACCCGCTTTTCTTGGTTTTCTTCCGTTCTAACTTTCCTTTTCTTGGTTTTCCTCCGCTCTAACCCCTCATTTCTTGGTTTTCATCCGCATGAACCTCTCTTTTCTTGGTTTTCCTCCGCTCTAATCCCGCTTTTCTTGGTTTTCCCCCGCTCTAACCCCGCTTTTCTTGGTTTTCCTCCGCTCTAACCCAGCTTTTCTTGGTTTTTCTCCACTCTAACCATGCTTTTCTTGGATTTCCGCTGTTCTAACTTCGATTTACTTTTTTCCTCTTCCGCTCTAACCCAGTTTCTCTTGATTTTCCTCCGCTCTAACCTTGATTATCTTGGCTTTCCTCCGCTCTAACCCCGCTTTTCTGGGCTTTCCTCCGCCCTAACCCCCTTTTCTTGGTTTTCCTCCGCTCTAACCCCGCTTTTCTTGGTTTTCCGCCGCTCTACCATCGCTTTTCTTGGATTTCCTCCGCTCTAACCCCGCTTTTCTTGGTTTTCCTCCGCTCTAACCCAGCTTTTCTTGGTTTTCCTCCTTTCTAACCTCGCTTTTCTTGGTTTTCCTCTGCTCTAACCCCGCTTTTCCTGGTTTTAGTCCACTCTAACCACGCTTTTCATAGTTTCATAGTTTCATAATTTCGTGCGGGTTGGAAGGGACTTTAGAGATCATCGAGTCCGGCCCCCGGGATTCGAGCCTCTGTGTAGCAGAGCGGCACTTCTACCACTTGCGCCACAGGGGGGATTCGAACTCCGGGCCCCAGTGTTGCATGTCGGCATCTTTAACCACTGCGCCACCGGGGCACACTTGGATTTCTGCTGCTCTAACCGCGCTTTTCTTTGTTTTCTTCCTCTCTAACTTCTTTTTATTGGTTTTCCTCCGCTCTAACCCCGATTATCTTGGTTTTCCTGCTCTCTAAACCCGCTTTTCTTGGTTTTCTTCCGTTCTAACTCTCCTTTTCTTGGTTTTCCTCCGCTCTAACCCCTCATTTCTTGGTTTTCATCCGCATGAACCTCTCTTTTCTTGGTTATCCTCCGCTCTAATCCCGCTTTTCTTGGTTTTCCCCCGCTCTAACCCCGCTTTTCTTGGTTTTCCTCCGCTCTAACCCAGCTTTTCTTGGTTTTTCTCCACTCTAACCATGCTTTTCTTGGATTTCCGCTGCTCTAACTTTGCTTTACTTTTATCCTCTTCCGCTCTAACCCAGTTTCTCTTGATTTTCCTCCGCTCTAACCTTGATTATCTTGGCTTTCCTCCGCTCTAACCCCGCTTTTCTGGACTTTCCTCCGCCCTAACCCCCTTTTCTTGGTTTTCCTCCGCTCTAACCCCGCTTTTCTTGGTTTTCCGCCGCTCTACCATCGCTTTTCTTGGATTTCCTCCGCTCTAACCCCGCTTTTCTTGGTTTTCCTCCGCTCTAACCCAGCTTTTCTTGGTTTTTCTCCTCTCTAACCATGCTTTTCTTGGATTTCCGCTGCTCTAACTTCGCTTTCCTTGGTTTTCTTCCGCTCTAATTCCGCTTTTCTTGGTTTTCCTCCTTTCTAACCTCGCTTTTCTTGGTTTTAGTCCACTCTAACCACGTTTTTCATAGTTTCATAGTTTCGTGCGGGTTGGAAGGGACTTTAGAGATCATCGAGTCCTGCCCCCGGGATTCGAGCCTCTGTGTAGCAGAGCGGCACTTCTACCACTTGCGCCACAGGGGGGATTCGAACTCCGGGCCCCAGTGTTGCATGGCGGCATCTTTAACCACTGCGCCACCGGGGCACACTTGGATTTCTGCTGCTCTAACCGCGCTTTTCTTTGTTTTCTTCCTCTCTAACTTCTTTTTATTGGTTTTCCTCCGCTCTAACCCCGATTATCTTGGTTTTCCTGCTCTCTAAACCCGCTTTTCTTGGTTTTCTTCCGTTCTAACTCTCCTTTTCTTGGTTTTCCTCCGCTCTAACCCCTCATTTCTTGGTTTTCATCCGCATGAACCTCTCTTTTCTTGGTTTTCCTCCGCTCTAATCCCGCTTTTCTTGGTTTTCCCCCGCTCTTATCCCGCTTTTCTTGGTTTTCCTCCGCTCTAACCCAGCTTTTCTTGGTTTTTCTCCACTCTAACCATGCTTATCTTGGATTTCCGCTGCTCTAACTTTGCTTTACTTTTTTCCTCTTCCGCTCTAACCCAGTTTCTCTTGATTTTCCTCCGCTCTAACCTTGATTATCTTGGCTTTCCTCCGCTCTAACCCCGCTTTTCTGGACTTTCCTCCGCCCTAACCCCCTTTTCGTGGTTCTCCTCCGCTCTAACCCCGCTTTTCTTGGTTTTCCGCCGCTCTACCATCGCTTTTCTTGGATTTCCTCCGCTCTAACCCCGCTTTTCTTGGTTTTCCTCCGCTCTAACCCAGCTTTTCTTGGTTTTTCTCCACTCTAACCATGCTTTTCTTTGATTTCCGCTGCTCTAACTTCGCTTTCCTTGGTTTTCTTCCGCTCTAATTCCGCTTTTCTTGGTTTTCCTCCTTTCTAACCTCGCTTTTCTTGGTTTTAGTCCACTCTAATCACGTTTTTCATAGTTTCATAGTTTCGTGCGGGTTGGAAGGGACTTTAGAGATCATCGAGTCCGGCCCCCGGGATTCGAGCCTCTGTGTAGCAATGCGGCACTTCTACCACTTGCGTCACAGGGGGGATTCGAACTCCGGGCCCCAGTGTTGCATGGCGGCATCTTTAACCACTGCGCCACCGGGGCACACTTGGATTTCTGCTGCTCTAACCGCGCTTTTCTTTGTTTTCTTCCTCTCTAACTTCTTTTTATTGGTTTTCCTCCGCTCTAACCCCGATTATCCTGGTTTTCCTGCTCTCTAAACCCGCTTTTTTTGGTTTTCTTCCGTTCTAACTCTGCTTTTCTTGGCTTTCCTCCGCTCTAACCCAGCTTTTCTGGTTTTCCTCCGCTCTAACCCCGCTTTTCTTGGTTTTCCTTCACTCTAACCTTGATTATATTGGTTTTCCGCCGCTCTAGCATCGCTTTTCTTGGTTTTCCTACACTCTATCCCCGATTTTCTTGGTTTTCCTCCGCTCTAAGTTCACTTTTCTCGGTTTTCCTCCTCTCTAATCCAGCTTTTCTTGGTTTTCCCCCGCTCTAACCCCGCTTTTCTTGGTTTTCCTCCACTCTAACCCCGCTTTTCTTGGTTTTCCTCTGCTCTAACCCAGCTTTTCTTGGTTTTTCTACACTCTAACCATGCTTTTCTTGGTTTTTCTCCGCTCTAACCCTGCTTTTCTTGGTTTTCGTCTGCTCTAACCCAGCTTTTCTTGGTTTTTCTCCACTCTAACCCCGCTTTTCTTGGTTTTCCTCCGCTGTAACTTCGCTTTTTTTGGTTTTTCACCGCTCTAACCCCGTTTCTCTTGGCTTTCCTCCGCTCTAACCCCGCTTTTCTTGGTTTTCCTCCGCTCCAACCTCGCTATTCTGGGTTTTACTCCGCTCTAACTTCGCTTTTCTGCGTTTTCCTCCGCCCTAACCCCCTTTTCTTCGCTTTCCTCCGCTCTAACCCCACTTTTCTTGGTTTTCCGCCGCTCTACCATCGCTTTTCTTGGTTTTCCTCCACTCTAACCCGCTTTTCTTGGTTTTCCTCCGCTCTAACCCCGCTTTTCTTGGTTTTCCTCAGCCCTAACCCCCTTTTCTTGGTTTTTCTCCACTCTAACCATGCTTTTCTTGGATTTCCGCTGCTCTAACTTCGCTTTTCTTGGTTTTCCTCCGCTCTAACCCCTCATTTCTTGGTTTTCATCCACATAAAACTCTCTTTTCTTGGTTTTCCTCCGCTCTAACCCAGCTTTTCTTGGTTTTCCTCCACTCTAACCCCGCTTTTCTTGGTTTTCCTCCGCTCCAACCTCGCTATTCTGGGTTTTTTTCCGCTCTAACTTCGCTTTTCTGCGTTTTGCTCCGCCCTAACCCCCTTTTCTTCGCTTTCCTCCGCTCTAACCCCGCTTTTCTTGGTTTTCCTCCGCTCTAACCCAGCTTTTCTTGGTTTTTCTCCACTCTAACCATGCTTTTCTTGGATTTCCGCTGCTCTAACTTCGCTTTTCTTGGTTTTCCTCTGCTCTAACCCCGCTTTTCCTGGTTTTAGTCCACTCTAACCACGCTTTTCATAGTTTCATAGTTTCATAATTTCGTGCGGGTTGGAAGGGACTTTAGAGATCATCGAGTCCGGCTCCCGGGATTCGAGCCTCTGTGTAGCAGAGCGGCACTTCTACCACTTGCGCCACAGGGGGGATTCGAACTCCGGGCCCCAGTGTTGCATGGCGGCATCTTTAACCACTGCGCCACCGGGGCACACTTGGATTTCTGCTGCTCTAACCGCGCTTTTCTTTGTTTTCTTCCTCTCTAACTTCTTTTTATTGGTTTTCCTCCGCTCTAACCCCGATTATCTTGGTTTTCCTGCTCTCTAAACCCGCTTTTCTTGGTTTTCTTCCGTTCTAACTCTGCTTTTCTTGGTTTTCCTCCGCTCTAACCCCTCATTTCTTGGTTTTCATCCGCATGAACCTCTCTTTTCTTGGTTTTCCTCCGCTCTAACCCAGCTTTTCTTGGTTTTCCTCCGCTCTAACCCCGCTTTTCTTTGTTTTCCTTCGCTCTTACCTTGATTATATTGGTTTTCCGCCGCTCTACCATCGCTTTTCTTGGTTTTCCTACACTCTATCCCCGGTTTTCTTGGTTTTCCTCCGCTCTAAGTTCACTTTTCTTGGTTTTCCTCCTCTCTAATCCCGCTTTCCTTGGTTTTCTTCCGCTCTAACCCCGCTTTTCTTGGTTTTCCTCCTTTCTAACCTCGCTTTTCTTGGTTTTCCTCTGCTCTAACCCCGCTTTTCCTGGTTTTAGTCCACTCTAACCACGCTTTTCATAGTTTCATAGTTTCATAATTTCGTGCGGGTTTGAAGGGACTTTAGAGATCATCGAGTCCGGCCCCCGGGATTCGAGCCTTTGTGTAGCAGAGCGGCACTTCTACCACTTGCACCACAGGGGGGATTCGAACTCCGGGCCTCAGTGTTGCATGGCGGCATCTTTAACCACTGCGCCACCGGGGCACACTTGGATTTCTGCTGCTCTAACTGCGCTTTTCTTTGTTTTCTTCCTCTCTACCTTCTTTTTATTGGTTTTCCTCCGCTCTAACCCCGATTATCTTGGTTTTCCTGCTCTCTAAACCCGCTTTTCTTGGTTTTCTTCCGTTCTAACTCTGCTTTTCTTGGTTTTCCTCCGCTCTAACCCCTCATTTCTTGGTTTTCATCCGCATGAACCTCTCTTTTCTTGGTTTTCCTCCGCTCCAACCTCGCTATTCTGGGTTTTACTCCGCTCTAACTTCGCTTTTCTGGGTTTTCCTCCGCTCTAACCCAGCTTGTCTTGGTTTTCCGCTGCTCTACCATCGCTTTTCTTGGTTTTCCTCCGCTCTAACCCTGCTTTTCTTGGTTTTCCTCCGCTCTAACCCCGCTTTTCTTGGTTTTCCTCTGCTCTAACCCAGCTTTTCTTGGTTTTTCTCCACTCTAACCATGCTTTTCTTGGATTTCCTCCGCTCTAACTTCGCTTTTCTTGGTTTTCCTCCGCTCTAACCCCGATTATCTTGGTTTTTCTCCACTGTAACCCAGTTTTTCTTGGTTTTTCTCCACTCTAACCATGCTTTTCTTGGATTTCTGCTGCTCTAACCGCGCTTTTCTTTGCTTTCTTCCTCTCTAACTTCTTTTTAATGGTTTTCCTTCGCTCTAACCCCGATTATCTTGGTTTTTCTCCGCTCTTATCCCACTTTTCTTGGTTTTCCTCAGCACTAACCCCGCTTTTCTTTGTTGTACAACGCACTAACCCCGCTTTTCTTGGTTTTCCTCCGCTGTAACTTCGCTTTTCTTGGTTTTTCTCCGCTCTAACTCCGTTTCTCTTGGTTTTCTTTCGCTCTAACCTTGATTACCTTTGCTTTCCTCCACTCTAACCCCGCTTTTCTTGGTTTTCCTCCGCTGTAACTTCGCTTTTCTTTGTTTTTCTCCGCTCTAACCCCGCTTCTCTTGGTTTTCCTCCGCTCTAACCTTGATTATCTTGGCTTTCCTCCGCTCTAACCCCGCTTTTCTTGGTTTTCCTCCTCTCCAACCTCGCTATTCTGGGTTTTACTCTGCTCTAACTTCGCTTTTCTGGGTTTTCCTCCGCCCTAACCCCCTTTTCTTGGTTTTCCTCCACTCTAACTCCGCTTTTCTTGGTTTTCCGCCGCTCTACCATTGCTTTTCTTGGTTTTCCTCCGCTATAACCCCGCTTTTCCTGGTTTTAGTCCACTCTAACCACGCTTTTCATAGTTTCATAGTTTCATAATTTCGTGCGGGTTTGAAGGGACTTTAGAGATTATCGAGTCCGGCCCCCGGGATTCGAGCCTCTGTGTAGCAGAGCGGCACTTCTACCACTTGCACCACAGGGGGGATTCGAACTCCGGGCCTCAGTGTTGCATGGCGGCATCTTTAACCACTGCGCCACCGGGGCACACTTGGATTTCTGCTGCTCTAACCGCGCTTTTCTTTGTTTTCTTCCTATCTAACTTCTTTTTATTTGATTTCCTTCGCTCTAACCCCGATTATCTTGGTTTTCCTGCTCTCTAACCCCGCTTTTCTTGGTTTTCTTCCGTTCTAACTCTGCTTTTCTTGGTTTTCCTCCGCTCTAACCCCTCATTTCTTGGTTTTCATCCGCATGAACCTCTCTTTTCTTGGTTTTCCTCCGCTCCAACCTCGCTATTCTGGGTTTTACTCCGCTCTAACTTCGCTTTTCTGGGTTTTCCTCCGCCCTAACCCCCTTTTCTCGGTTTTCCTCCACTCTAACCCCGCTTTTCTTGGTTTTCCGCCGCTCTACCATTGCTTTTCTTGGTTTTCCTCCGCTCTAACCCCGCTTTTCTTGGTTTTCCTCCGCTCTAACCCAGCTTTTCTTGGTTTTTCTCCACTCTAACCATGCTTTTCTTGGATTTCCGCTGCTCTAACTTCGCTTTCCTTGGTTTTCTTCCGCTCTAACCCCGCTTTTCCTGGTTTTAGTCCACTCTAACCACGCTTTTCATAGTTTCATAGTTTCATAATTTCGTGCGGGTTGGAAGGGACTTTAGAGATCATCGAGTCCGGCCCCCGGGATTCGAGCCTCTGTGTAGCAGAGCGGCATTTCTACCACTTGCGCCACAGGGGGGATTCGAACTCCGGGCCCCAGTGTTGCATGGCGGCATCTTTAACCACTGCGCCACCGGGGCACACTTGGATTTCTGCTGCTCTAACCGCGCTTTTCTTTGTTGTCTTCCTCTCTAACTTCTTTTTATTGGTTTTCCTCCGCTCTAACCCCAATTATCTTGGTTTTCCTGCTCTCTAACCCCGCTTTTCTTGGTTTTCTTCCGTTCTAACTCTGCTTTTCTTGGTTTTCCTCCGCTCTAACCCCTCATTTCTTGGTTTTCATCCGCATGAACCTCTCTTTTCTTGGTTTTCCTCCGCTCTAACCCAGCTTTTCTTGGTTTTCCTCCGCTCTAACCCCGCTTTTCTTTGTTTTCCTTCGCTTTAACCTTGATTATATTGGTTTTCCGCCGCTCTACCATCGCTTTTCTTGGTTTTCCTACACTCTATCCCCGGTTTTCTTGGTTTTCCTCCGCTCTAAGTTCACTTTTCTTGGTTTTCCTCCTCTCTAATCCCGCTTTCCTTGGTTTTCTTCCGCTCTAACCCCGCTTTTCTTGGTTTTCCTCCTTTCTAACCTCGCTTTTCTTGGTTTTCCTCTGCTCTAACCCCGCTTTTCCTGGGTTTAGTCCACTCTAACCACGCTTTTCATAGTTTCATAGTTTCATAATTTCGTGCGGGTTTGAAGGGACTTTAGAGATCATCGAGTCCGGCCCCCGGGATTCGAGCCTTTGTGTAGCAGAGCGGCACTTCTACCACTTGCACCACAGGGGGGATTCGAACTCCGGGCCTCAGTGTTGCATGGCGGCATCTTTAACCACTGCGCCACCGGGGCACACTTGGATTTCTGCTGCTCTAACCGCGCTTTTCTTTGTTTTCTTCCTCTCTAACTTCTTTTTATTTGATTTCCTTCGCTCTAACCCCGATTATCTTGGTTTTCCTGCTCTCTAACCCCGCTTTTCTTGGTTTTCTTCCGTTCTAACTCTGCTTTTCTTGGTTTTCCTCCGCTCTAACCCCTCATTTCTTGGTTTTCATCCGCATGAACCTCTCTTTTCTTGGTTTTCCTCCGCTCCAACCTCGCTATTCTGGGTTTTACTCCGCTCTAACTTCGCTTTTCTGGGTTTTCCTCCGCTCTAACCCAGCTTTTCTTGGTTTTCCGCTGCTCTACCATCGCTTTTCTTGGTTTTCCTCCGCTCTAAGCCCGCTTTTCTTGGTTTTCCTCCGCTCTAACCCCGCTTTTCTTGGTTTTCCTCTGCTCTAACCCAGCTTTTCTTGGTTTTTCTCCACTCTAACCATGCTTTTCTTGGATTTCCTCCGCTCTAACTTCGCTTTTCTTGGTTTTCCTCCGCTCTAACCCCGATTATCTTGGTTTTTCTCCACTGTAACCCAGCTTTTCTTGGTTTTTCTCCACTCTAACCATGCTTTTCTTGGATTTCTGCTGCTCTAACCGCGCTTTTCTTTGCTTTCTTCCTCTCTAACTTCTTTTTAATGGTTTTCCTTCGCTCTAAGCCCGATTATCTTGGTTTTTCTCCGCTCTTATCCCACTTTTCTTGGTTTTCCTCAGCACTAACCCCGCTTTTCTTTGTTTTACAACGCACTAACCCCGCTTTTCTTGGTTTTCCTCCGCTGTAACTTCGCTTTTCTTGGTTTTTCTCCGCTCTAACTCCGTTTCTCTTGGTTTTCTTTCGCTCTAACCTTGATTATCTTGGCTTTCCTCCACTCTAACCCCGCTTTTCTTGGTTTTCCTCCGCTGTAACTTCGCTTTTCTTGGTTTTTCTCCGCTCTAACCCCGTTTCTCTTGGTTTTCCTCCGCTCTAACCTTGATTATCTTGGCTTTCCTCCGCTCTAACCCCGCTTTTCTTGGCTTTCCTCCTCTCCAACCTCGCTATTCTGGGTTTTACTCCGCTCTAACTTCGCTTTTCTGGGTTTTCCTCCGCCCTAACCCCCTTTTCTTGGTTTTCCTCCACTCTAACCCCGCTTTTCTTGGTTTTCCGCCGCTCTACCATTGCTTTTCTTGGTTTTCCTCCGCTCTAACCCCGCTTTTCTTGGTTTTCCTCCGCTCTAACCCAGCTTTTCTTGGTTTTTCTCCACTCTAACCATGCTTTTCTTGGATTTCCGCTGCTCTAACTTCGCTTTCCTTGGTTTTCTTCCGCTCTAACCCTGCTTTTCTTGGTTTTCCTCCTTTCTAACCTCGCTTTTCTTGGTTTTCCTCTGCTCTAACCCCGCTTTTCCTGGTTTTAGTCCACTCTAACCACGTTTTTCATAGTTTCATAGTTTCATAATTTCGTGCGGGTTGGAAGGGACTTTAGAGATCATCGAGTCCGGCCCCCGGGATTCGAGCCTCTGTGTAGCAGAGCGGCACTTCTACCACTTGCACCACAGGGGGGATTCGAACTCCGGGCCCCAGTGTTGCATGGCGGCATCTTTAACCACTGCGCCACCGGGGCACACTTGGATTTCTGCTGCTCTAACCGCGCTTTTCTTTGTTTTCTTCCTCTCTAACTTCTTTTTATTGGTTTTCCTCCGCTCTAACCCCGATTATCTTGGTTTTCCTGCTCTCTAACCCCGCTTTTCTTGGTTTTCTTCCGTTCTAACTCTGCTTTTCTTGGTTTTCCTCTGCTCTAACCCCTCATTTCTTGGTTTTCATCCGCATGAACCTCTCTTTTCTTGGTTTTCCTCCGCTCCAACCTCGCTATTCTGGGTTTTACTCCGCTCTAACTTCGCTTTTCTGGGTTTTCCTCCGCCCTAACCCCTTTTCTTGGTTTTCCTCCGCTCTAACCCCGCTTTTCTTGGTTTTCCGCCGCTCTACCATCGCTTTTCATGGTTTTCCTCAGCTCTACCCCGCTTTTCTTGGTTTTCCTCCGCTCTAACCCCGCTTTTCTTGGTTTTCCTCCGCTCTAACCCCGCTTTTCTTGCTTTTTCTCCACTCTAACCATGCTTTTCTTGGATTTCCGCTGCTCTAACTTCGCTTTCCTTGGTTTTCTTCCGCTCTAACCCCACTTTTCCTGGTTTTAGTCCACTCTAACCACGCTTTTCATAGTTTCATAGTTTCATAATTTCGTGCGGGTTGGAATGGACTTTAGAGATCATCGAGTCCGGCCCCCGGGATTCGAGCCTCTGTGTAGCAGAGCGGCACTTCTACCACTTGCGCCACAGGGGGGATTCGAACTCCGGGCCCCAGTGTTGCATGGCGGCATCTTTAACCACTGCGCCACCGGGGCACACTTGGATTTCTGCTGCTCTAACCGCGCTTTTCTTTGTTTTCTTCCTCTCTAACTTCTTTTTATTGGTTTTCCTCCGCTCTAACCCCGATTATCTTGGTTTTCCTGCTCTCTAACCCCGCTTTTCTTGGTTTTCTTCCGTTCTAACTCTGCTTTTCTTGGTTTTCCTCCGCTCTAACCCCTCATTTCTTGGTTTTGATCCGCATGAACCTCTCTTTTCTTGGTTTTCCTCCGCTCTAACCCAGCTTTTCTTGGTTTTCCTCCGCTCTAACCCCGCTTTTCTTGGTTTTCCTTCGCTCTAACCTTGATTATATTGGTTTTCCGCCGCTCTACCATCGCTTTTCTTGGTTTTCCTACACTCTATCCCCGGTTTTCTTGGTTTTCCTCCGCTCTAAGTTCACTTTTCTCGGTTTTCCTCCTCTCTAATCCCGCTTTTCTTGGTTTTCCTCCGCTCTAACCCCGCTTTTCTTGGTTTTCCTCCGCTCTAACCCTGCTTTTCTTGGTTTTTCTCCACTCTAACCATGCTTTTCTTGGAGTTCCTCCGCTCTAACTTCGCTTTTCTTGGTTTTCCTCCGCTCTAACCCCGATTATCTTGGTTTTTCTCCACTGTAACCCAGCTTTTCTTGGTTTTTCTCCACTCTAACCATGCTTTTCTTGGATTTCTGCTGCTCTAACCGCGCTTTTCTTTGCTTTCTTCCTCTCTAACTTCTTTTTATTGGTTTTCCTTCGCTCTAACCCCGATTATCTTGGTTTTTCACCGCTCTTATCCCACTTTTCTTGGTTTTTTTCCGCACTCACCCCGCTTTTCTTTGTTTTACAACGCACTAACCCCGCTTTTCTTGGTTTTCCTCCGCTGTAACTTCGCTTTTCTTGGTTTTTCTCCGCTCTAACCCCGTTTCTCTTGGTTTTCCTCCGCTCTAACCTTGATTATCTTCGGTTTCCTCCGCTCTAACCCCGCTTTTCTTGGTTTTCCTCCGCTCCAACCTCGCTATTCTGGGTTTTACTCCGCTCTAACTTCGCTTTTCTGGGTTTTCCTCCACCCTAACCCCCTTTTCTTGGTTTTCCTCCGCTCTAACCCCGCTTTTCTTGGTTTTCCGCCGCTCTACCATCGCTTTTCTTGGTTTTCCTCCGCTCTAACCCCGCTTTTCTTGGTTTTCCTCCGCTCTAACCCCGCTTTTCTTGGTTTTCCTCCGCTCTAACCCAGCTTTTCTTGGTTTTTCTCCACTCTAACCATGCTTTTCTTGGATTTCCGCTGCTCTAACTTCGCTTTCCTTGGTTTTCTTCCGCTCTAACCCCACTTTTCCTGGTTTTAGTCCACTCTAACCACGCTTTTCATAGTTTCATAGCTTCATAATTTCGTGCGGGTTGGAAGGGACTTTAGAGATCATCGAGTCCGGCCCCCGGGATTCGAGGCTCTGTGTAGCAGAGCGGCACTTCTACCACTTGCGCCACAGGGGGGATTCGAACTCCGGGCCCCAGTGTTCCATGGCGGCATCTTTAACCACTGCGCCACCGGGGCACACTTGGATTTCTGCTGCTCTAACCGCGCTTTTCTTTGTTTCCTTCCTCTCTAACTTCTTTTTATTGGTTTTCCTCCGCTCTAACCCCGATTATCTTGGTTTTCCTGCTCTCTAACCCCGCTTTTCTTGGTTTTCTTCCGTTCTAACTCTGCTTTTCTTGGTTTTCCTCCGCTCTAACCCCTCATTTCTTGGTTTTGATCCGCATGAACCTCTCTTTTCTTGGTTTTCCTCCGCTCTAACCCAGCTTTTCTTGGTTTTCCTCCGCTCTAACCCCGCTTTTCTTGGTTTTCCTTCGCTCTAACCTTGATTATATTGGTTTTCCGCCGCTCTACCATCGCTTTTCTTGGTTTTCCTACACTCTATCCCCGGTTTTCTTGGTTTTCCTCCGCTCTAAGTTCACTTTTCTCGGTTTTCCTCCTCTCTAATCCCGCTTTTCTTGGTTTTCCACCGCTCTAACCCCGATTATCTTGGTTTTTCTCCACTGTAACCCAGCTTTTCTTGGTTTTTCTCCACTCTAACCATGCTTTTCTTGGATTTCTGCTGCTCTAACCGCGCTTTTCTTTGCTTTCTTCCTCTCTAACTTCTTTTTATTGGTTTTCCTCCGCTCTAACCCCGATTATCTTGGTTTTCCTGCTCTCTAACCCCGCTTTTCTTGGTTTTCTTCCGTTCTAACTCTGCTTTTCTTGGTTTTCCTCCGCTCTAACCCCTCATTTCTTGGTTTTCATCCGCATGAACCTCTCTTTTCTTGGTTTTCCTCCGCTCCAACCTCGCTATTCTGGGTTTTACTCCGCTCTAACTTCGCTTTTCTGGGTTTTCCTCCGCCCTAACCCCCTTTTCTTGGTTTTCCTTCGCTCTAACCCCGCTTTTCTTGGTTTTCCGCCGCTCTACCATCGCTTTTCTTGGTTTTCCTCCGCTCTAACCCCGCTTTTCTTGGTTTTCCTCCGCTCTAACCCAGCTTTTCTTGGTTTTTCTCCACTCTAACCATGCTTTTCTTGGATTTCCGCTGCTCTAACTTCGCTTTCCTTGGTTTTCTTCCGCTCTAATCCCGCTTTTCTTGGTTTCCCTCCTTTCTAACCTCGCTTTTCTTGGTTTTCCTCTGCTCTAACCCCGCTTTTCCTGGTTTTAGTCCACTCTAACCACGCTTTTCATAGTTTCATAGTTTCATAATTTCGTGCGGGATGGAAGGGACTTTAGAGATCATCGAGTCCGGCCCCCGGGATTCGAGCCTCTGTGTAGCAGAGCGGCAATTCTATCACTTGCGCCACAGGGGGGATTCGAACTCCGGGCCCCAGTGTTGCATGGCGGCATCTTTAACCACTGCGCCACCGGGGCACACTTGGATTTCTGCTGCTCTAACCGCGCTTTTCTTTGTTTTCTTCCTCTCTAACTTCTTTTTATTGGATTTCCTCCGCTCTAACCCCGATTATCTTGGTTTTCCTGCTCTCTAACCCCGCTTTTCTTGGTTTTCTTCCGTTCTAACTCTGCTTTTCTTGGTTTTCCTCCGCTCTAACCCCTCATTTCTTGGTTTTCATCCGCATGAACCTCTCTTTTCTTGGTTTTCCTCCGCTCTAACCCAGCTTTTCTTGGTTTTCCTCCGCTCTAACCCCGCTTTTCTTTGTTTTCCTTCGCTCTAACCTTGATTATATTGGTTTTCCGCCGCTCTACCATCGCTTTTCTTGGTTTTCCTACACTCTATCCGCGGTTTTCTTGGTTTTCCTCCGCTCTAAGTTCACTTTTCTTGGTTTTCCTCCTCTCTAATCCCGCTTTCCTTGGTTTTCTTCCGCTCTAACCCCGCTTTTCTTGGTTTTCCTCCTTTCTAACCTCGCTTTTCTTGGTTTTCCTCTGCTCTAACCCCGCTTTTCCTGGGTTTAGTCCACTCTAACCACGCTTTTCATAGTTTCATAGTTTCATAATTTCGTGCGGGTTGGAAGGGACTTTAGAGATCATCGAGTCCGGCCCCCGGGATTCGAGCCTCTGTGTAGCAGAGCGGCACTTCTACCACTTGCACCACAGGGGGGATTCGAACTCCGGGACTCAGTGTTGCATGGCGGCATCTTTAACCACTGCGCCACCGGGGCACACTTGGATTTCTGCTGCTCTAACCGCGCTTTTCTTTGTTTTCTTCCTCTCTAACTTCTTTTTATTGGATTTCCTCCGCTCTAACCCCGATTATCTTGGTTTTCCTGCTCTCTAACCCCGCTTTTCTTGGTTTTCTTCCGTTCTAACTCTGCTTTTCTTGGTTTTCCTCCGCTCTAACCCCTCATTTCTTGGTTTTCATCCGCATGAACCTCTCTTTTCTTGGTTTTCCTCCACTCTAACCCAGCTTTTCTTGGTTTTCCTCCGCTCTAACCCCGCTTTTCTTTGTTTTCCTTCGCTTTAACCTTGATTATATTGGTTTTCCGCCGCTCTACCATCGCTTTTCTTGGTTTTCCTACACTCTATCCCCGGTTTTCTTGGTTTTCCTCCGCTCTAAGTTCACTTTTCTTGGTTTTCCTCCTCTCTAATCCCGCTTTCCTTGGTTTTCTTCCGCTCTAACCCCGCTTTTCTTGGTTTTCCTCTTTTCTAACCTCGCTTTTCTTGGTTTTCCTCTGCTCTAACCCCGCTTTTCCTGGTTTTAGTCCACTCTAACCACGCTTTTCATAGTTTCATAGTTTCATAATTTCGTGCGGGTTGGAAGGGACTTTAGAGATCATCGAGTCCGGCCCCCGGGATTCGAGCCTCTGTGTAGCAGAGCGGCACTTCTACCACTTACACCACAGGGGGGATTCGAACTCCGGGACTCAGTGTTGCATGGCGGCATCTTTAACCACTGCGCCACCGGGGCACACTTGGATTTCTGCTGCTCTAACCGCGCTTTTCTTTGTTTTCTTCCTCTCTAACTTCTTTTTATTGGATTTCCTCCGCTCTAACTTCGATTATCTTGGTTTTCCTGCTCTCTAACCCCGCTTTTCTTGGTTTTCTTCCGTTCTAACTCTGCTTTTCTTGGTTTTCCTCCGCTCTAACCCCTCATTTCTTGGTTTTCATCCGCATGAACCTCTCTTTTCTTGGTTTTCCTCCGCTCCAACCTCGCTATTCTGGGTTTTACTCCGCTCTAACTTCGCTTTTCTGGGTTTTCCTCCGCTCTAACCCAGCTTTTCTTGGTTTTCCGCTGCTCTACCATCGCTTTTCTTGGTTTTCCTCCGCTCTAACCCCGCTTTTCTTGGTTTTCCTCCGCTCTAACCCCGCTTTCCTTGGTTTTCCTCCGCTCTAACCCAGCTTTTCTTGGTTTTTCTCCACTCTAACCATGCTTTTCTTGGATTTCCGCTGCTCTAACTTCGCTTTCCTTGGTTTTCTTCCCCTCTAACCCCGCTTTTCTTGGTTTTCCTCTTTTCTAACCTCGCTTTTCTTGGTTTTCCTCTGCTCTAACCCCGCTTTTCCTGGTTTTAGTCCACTCTAACCACGCTTTTCATAGTTTCATAGTTTCATAATTTCGTGCGGGTTGGAAGGGACTTTAGAGATCATCGAGTCCGGCCCCCGGGATTCGAGCCTCTGTGTAGCAGAGCGGCACTTCTACCACTTGCACCACAGGGGGGATTCGATCTCCGGGCCCCAGTGTTGCATGGCGGCATCTTTAACCACTGCGCCACCGGGGCACACTTGGATTTCTGCTGCTCTAACCGCGCTTTTCTTTGTTTTCTTCCTCTCTAACTTCTTTTTATTGGTTTTCCTCCGCTCTAACCCCGATTATCTTGGTTTTCCTGCTCTCTAACCCCGCTTTTCTTGGTTTTCTTCCGTTCTAACTCTGCTTTTCTTGGTTTTCCTCCGCTCTAACCCCTCATTTCTTGGTTTTCATCCGCATGAACCTCTCTTTTCTTGGTTTTCCTCCGCTCTAACCCAGCTTTTCTTGGTTTTCCTCCGCTCTAACCCCGCTTTTCTTTGTTTTCCTTCGCTCTAACCTTGATTATATTGGTTTTCCGCCGCTCTACCATCGCTTTTCTTGGTTTTCCTACACTCTATCCGCGGTTTTCTTGGTTTTCCTCCGCTCTAAGTTCACTTTTCTCGGTTTTCCTCCTCTCTAATCCCGCTTTTCTTGGTTTTCCTCCGCTCTAACCCCGCTTTTCTTGGTTTTCCTCCGCTCTAACCCCGATTATCTTGGTTTTTCTCCACTGTAACCCAGCTTTTCTTGGTTTTTCTCCACTCTAACCATGCTTTTCTTGGATTTCTGCTGCTCTAACCGCGCTTTTCTTTGCTTTCTTCCTCTCTAACTTCTTTTTATTGGTTTTCCTTCACTCTAACCCCGATTATCTTGGTTTTTCTCCGCTCTAACCCCGCTTTTCTTTGTTTTCCTTCGCTCTAACCTTGATTATATTGGTTTTCCGCCGCTCTACCATCGCTTTTCTTGGTTTTCCTACACTCTATCCGCGGTTTTCTTGGTTTTCCTCCGCTCTAAGTTCACTTTTCTTGGTTTTCCTCCTCTCTAATCCCGCTTTCCTTGGTTTTCTTCCGCTCTAACCCCGCTTTTCTTGGTTTTCCTCCTTTCTAACGTCGCTTTTCTTGGTTTTCCTCTGCTCTAACCCCGCTTTTCCTGGTTTTAGTCCACTCTAACCACGCTTTTCATAGTTTCATAGTTTCATAATTTCGTGCGGGTTGGAAGGGACTTTAGAGATCATCGAGTCCGGCCCCCGGGATTCGAGCCTCTGTGTAGCAGAGCGGCACTTCTACCACTTGCACCACAGGGGGGATTCGAACTCCGGGACTCAGTGTTGCATGGCGGCATCTTTAACCACTGCGCCACCGGGGCACACTTGGATTTCTGCTGCTCTAACCGCGCTTTTCTTTGTTTTCTTCCTCTCTAACTTCTTTTTATTGGATTTCCTCCGCTCTAACCCCGATTATCTTGGTTTTCCTGCTCTCTAACCCCGCTTTTCTTGGTTTTCTTCCGTTCTAACTCTGCTTTTCTTGGTTTTCCTCCGCTCTAACCCCTCATTTCTTGGTTTTCATCCGCATGAACCTCTCTTTTCTTGGTTTTCCTCCGCTCCAACCTCGCTATTCTGGGTTTTACTTCGCTCTAACTTCGCTTTTCTGGGTTTTCCTCCGCTCTAACCCAGCTTTTCTTCGTTTTCCGCTGCTCTACCATCGCTTTTCTTGGTTTTCCTCCGCTCTAACCCCGCTTTTCTTGGTTTTCCTCCGCTCTAACCCCGCTTTTCTTGGTTTTCCTCCACTCTAACCCAGCTTTTCTTGGTTTTTCTCCACTCTAACCATGCTTTTCTTGGATTTCCGCTGCTCTAACTTCGCTTTCCTTGGTTTTCTTCCCCTCTAACCCCGCTTTTCTTGGTTTTCCTCTTTTCTAACCTCGCTTTTCTTGGTTTTCCTCTGCTCTAACCCCGCTTTTCCTGGTTTTAGTCCACTCTAACCACGCTTTTCATAGTTTCATAGTTTCATAATTTCGTGCGGGTTGGAAGGGACTTTAGAGATCATCGAGTCCGGCCCCCGGGATTCGAGCCTCTGTGTAGCAGAGCGGCACTTCTACCACTTGCACCACAGGGGGGATTCGATCTCCGGGCCCCAGTGTTGCATGGCGGCATCTTTAACCACTGCGCCACCGGGGCACACTTGGATTTCTGCTGCTCTAACCGCGCTTTTCTTTGTTTTCTTCCTCTCTAACTTCTTTTTATTGGTTTTCCTCCGCTCTAACCCCGATTATCTTGGTTTTCCTGCTCTCTAACCCCGCTTTTCTTGGTTTTCTTCCGTTCTAACTCTGCTTTTCTTGGTTTTCCTCCGCTCTAACCCCTCATTTCTTGGTTTTGATCCGCATGAACCTCTCTTTTCTTGGTTTTCCTCCGCTCTAACCCAGCTTTTCTTGGTTTTCCTCCGCTCTAACCCCGCTTTTCTTGGTTTTCCTTCGCTCTAACCTTGATTATATTGGTTTTCCGCCGCTCTACCATCGCTTTTCTTGGTTTTCCTACACTCTATCTGCGGTTTTCTTGGTTTTCCTCCGCTCTAAGTTCACTTTTCTCGGTTTTCCTCCTCTCTAATCCCGCTTTTCTTGGTTTTCCTCCGCTCTAACCCCGCTTTTCTTGGTTTTCCTCCGCTCTAAGCCCGATTATCTTGGTTTTTCTCCACTGTAACCCAGCTTTTCTTGGTTTTTCTCCACTCTAACCATGCTTTTCTTGGATTTCTGCTGCTCTAACCGCGCTTTTCTTTGCTTTCTTCCTCTCTAACTTCTTTTTATTGGTTTTCCTTCACTCTAACCCCGATTATCTTGGTTTTTCTCCGCTCTTATCCCACTTTTCTTGGTTTTCCTCAGCACTAACCCCGCTTTTCTTTGTTTTACAACGCACTAACCCCGCTTTTCTTGGTTTTCCTCCGCTGTAACTTCGCTTTTCTTGGTTTTTCTCCGCTCTAACCCCGTTTCTCTTGGTTTTCCTCCGCTCTAACCTTGATTATCTTGGCTTTCCTCCGCTCTAACCCCGCTTTTCTTGGTTTTCCTCCGCTCCAACCTCGCTATTCTGGGTTTTACTCCGCTCTAACTTCGCTTTTCTGGGTTTTCCTCCGCCCTAACCCCCTTTTCTTGGTTTTCCTCCACTCTAACCCCGCTTTTCTTGGTTTTCCGCCGCTCTACCATTGCTTTTCTTGGTTTTCCTCCGCTCTAACCCCGCTTTTCTTGGTTTTCCTCCGCTCTAACCCAGGTTTTCTTGGTTTTTCTCCACTCTAACCATGCTTTTCTTGGATTTCCGCTGCTCTAACTTCGCTTTCCTTGGTTTTCTTCCGCTCTAACCCCGCTTTTCTCGGTTTTCCTCCTTTCTAACCTCGCTTTTCTTGGTTTTCCTCTGCTCTAACCCCGCTTTTCCTGGTTTTAGTCCACTCTAACCACGCTTTTCATAGTTTCATAGTTTCATAATTTCGTGCGGGTTGGAAGGGACTTTAGAGATCATCGAGTCCGGCCCCCGGGATTCGAGCCTCTGTGTAGCAGAGCGGCATTTCTACCACTTGCGCCACAGGGGGGATTCGAACTCCGGGCCCCAGTGTTGCATGGCGGCATCTTTAACCACTGCGCCACCGGGGCACACTTGGATTTCTGCTGCTCTAACCGCGCTTTTCTTTGTTTTCTTCCTCTCTAACTTCTTTTTATTGGTTTTCCTCCGCTCTAACCCCGATTATCTTGGTTTTCCTGCTCTCTAACCCCGCTTTTCTTGGTTTTCTTCCGTTCTAACTCTGCTTTTCTTGGTTTTCCTCCGCTCTAACCCCTCATTTCTTGGTTTTCATCCGCATGAACCTCTCTTTTCTTGGTTTTCCTCCGCTCCAACCTCGCTATTCTGGGTTTTACTCTGCTCTAACTTCGCTTTTCTGGGTTTTCCTCCGCCCTAACCCCCTTTTCTTGGTTTTCCTCCGCTCTAACCCCGCTTTTCTTGGTTTTCCGCCACTCTACCATCGCTTTTCTTGGTTTTCCTCCGCTCTAACCCCGCTTTCCTTGGTTTTCCTCCGCTCTAACCCCGCTTTTCTTGGTTTTCCTCCGCTGTAACTTCGCTTTTCTTGGTTTTTCTCCGCTCTAACCCCGTTTCTCTTGGTTTTCCTCCGCTCTAACCTTGATTATCTTGGCTTTCCTCCGCTCTAACCCCGCTTTTCTTGGTTTTCCTCCGCTCCAACCTCGCTATTCTGGGTTTTACTCCGCTCTAACTTCGCTTTTCTGGGTTTTCCTCCGCCCTAACCCCCTTTTCTTGGTTTTCCTCCACTCTAACCCCGCTTTTCTTGGTTTTCCGCCGCTCTACCATTGCTTTTCTTGGTTTTCCTCCGCTCTAACCCCGCTTTTCTTGGTTTTCCTCCGCTCTAACCCAGCTTTTCTTGGTTTTTCTCCACTCTAACCCCGCTTTTCTTGGATTTCCGCTGCTCTAACTTCGCTTTCCTTGGTTTTCTTCCCCTCTAACCCCGCTTTTCTCGGTTTTCCTCCTTTCTAACCTCGGTTTTCTTGGTTTTAGTCCACTCTAACCACGCTTTTCATAGTTTCATAGTTTCATAATTTCGTGCGGGTTGGAAGGGACTTTAGAGATCATCGAGTCCGGCCCCCGGGATTCGAGCCTCTGTGTAGCAGAGCGGCATTTCTACCACTTGCGCCACAGGGGGGATTCGAACTCCGGGCCCCAGTGTTGCATGGCGGCATCTTTAACCACTGCGCCACCGGGGCACACTTGGATTTCTGCTGCTCTAACCGCGCTTTTCTTTGTTTTCTTCCTCTCTAACTTCTTTTTATTGGTTTTCCTCCGCTCTAACCCCGATTATCTTGGTTTTCCTGCTCTCTAACCCCGCTTTTCTTGGTTTTCTTCCGTTCTAACTCTGCTTTTCTTGGTTTTCCTCCGCTCTAACCCCTCATTTCTTGGTTTTCATCCGCATGAACCTCTCTTTTCTTGGTTTTCCTCCGCTCCAACCTCGCTATTCTGGGTTTTACTCTGCTCTAACTTCGCTTTTCTGGGTTTTCCTCCGCCCTAACCCCCTTTTCTTGGTTTTCCTCCGCTCTAACCCCGCTTTTCTTGGTTTTCCGCCACTCTACCATCGCTTTTCTTGGTTTTCCTCCGCTCTAACCCCGCTTTCCTTGGTTTTCCTCCGCTCTAACCCCGCTTTTCTTGGTTTTCCTCCGCTCTAACCCAGCTTTTCTTGGTTTTTCTCCACTCTAACCCCGCTTTTCTTGGATTTCCGCTGCTCTAACTTCGCTTTCCTTGGTTTTCTTCCGCTCTAACCCCGCTTTTCCTGGTTTTAGTCCACTCTAACCACGCTTTTCATAGTTTCATAGTTTCATAATTTCGTGCGGGTTGGAAGGGACTTTAGAGATCATCGAGTCCGGCCCCCGGGATTCGAGCCTCTGTGTAGCAGAGCGGCACTTCTACCACTTGCGCCACAGGGGGGATTCGAACTCCGGGCCCCAGTGTTGCATAGCGGCATCTTTAACCACTGCGCCGCCGGGGCACACTTGGATTTCTGCTGCTCTAACTGCGCTTTTCTTTGTTTTCTTCCTCTCTACCTTCTTTTTATTGGTTTTCCTCCGCTCTAACCCCGATTATCTTGGTTTTCCTGCTCTCTATCCCCGGTTTTCTTGGTTTTCCTCCGCTCTAAGTTCACTTTTCTCGGTTTTCCTCCTCTCTAATCCCGCTTTTCTTGGTTTTCCTCCGCTCTAACCCCGCTTTTCTTGGTTTTCCTCCGCTCTAACCCTGCTTTTCTTGGTTTTTCTCCACTCTAACCATGCTTTTCTTGGATTTCCTCCGCTCTAACTTCGCTTTTCTTGGTTTTCCTCCGCTCTAACCCCACTTTTCTTGGTTTTTCTCCACCCTAACCCAGCTTTTCTTGGTTTTTCTCCACTCTAACCATGCTTTTCTTGGATTTCTGCTGCTCTAACCGCGCTTTTCTTTGCTTTCTTCCTCTCTAACTTCTTTTTATTGGTTTTCCTTCGCTCTAACCCCGATTATCTTGGTTTTTCTCCGCTCTTATCCCACTTTTCTTGGTTTTCCTCCGCACTAACCCCGCTTTTCTTTGTTTTACAACGCACTAACCCCGCTTTTCTTGGTTTTCCTCTGCTGTAACTTCGCTTTTCTTGGTTTTTCTCCGCTCTAACTCCGTTTCTCTTGGTTTTCTTTCGCTCTAACCTTGATTATCTTGGCTTTCCTCCACTCTAACCCCGCTTTTCTTGGTTTTCCTCCGCTGTAACTTCGCTTTTCTTGGTTTTCCTCCGCTCTAACCCCGTTTCTCTTGGATTTCCTCCGCTCTAACCTTGATTATCTTGGCTTTCCTCCGCTCTAACCCCGCTTTTCTTGGTTTTCCTCCGCTCCAACCTCGCTATTCTGGGTTTTACTCCGCTCTAACTTCGCTTTTCTGGGTTTTCCTCAGCCCTAACCCCCTTTTCTTGGTTTTTCTCCACTCTAACCATGCTTTTCTTGGATTTCCGCTGCTCTAACTTCGCTTTCCTTGGTTTTCCTCCACTCTAACCCCGCTTTTCTTGGTTTTCCTCCTTTCTAACCTCGCTTTTCTTGGTTTTCCTCTGCTCTAACCCCACTTTTCCTGGTTTTAGTCCACTCTAACCACGCTTTTCATAGTTTCATAGTTTCATAATTTCGTGCGGGTTGGAAGGGACTTTAGAGATCATCGAGTCCGGCCCCCGGGATTCGAGCCTCTGTGTAGCAGAGCGGCATTTCTACCACTTGCGCCACAGGGGGGATTCGAACTCCGGGCCCCAGTGTTGCATGGCGGCATCTTTAACCACTGCGCCACCGGGGCACACTTGGATTTCTGCTGCTCTAACCGCGCTTTTCTTTGTTTTCTTCCTCTCTAACTTCTTTTTATTGGTTTTCCTCCGCTCTAACCCCGATTATCTTGGTTTTCCTGCTCTCTAACCCCGCTTTTCTTGGTTTTCTTCCGTTCTAACTCTGCTTTTCTTGGTTTTCGTCCGCTCTAACCCCTCATTTCTTGGTTTTCATCCGCATGAACCTCTCTTTTCTTGGATTTCCTCCGCTCCAACCTCGCTATTCTGGGTTTTACTCCGCTCTAACTTCGCTTTTCTGGGTTTTCCTCCGCCCTAACCCCCTTTTCTTGGTTTTCCTCCGCTCTAACCCCGCTTTTCTTGGTTTTCCGCCACTCTACCTTCGCTTTTCTTGGTTTTCCTCCGCTCTAACCCCGCTTTTCTTGGTTTTCCTCCGCTCTAACCCAGCTTTTCTTGGTATTTCTCCACTCTAACCATGCTTTTCTTGGATTTCCGCTGCTCTAACTTCGCTTTCCTTGGTTTTCTTCCGCTCTAACCCCGCTTTTCTTGGTTTTCCTCCTTTCTAACCTCGCTTTTCTTGGTTTTCCTCTGCTCTAACCCCGCTTTTCCTGGTTTTAGTCCACTCTAACCACGCTTTTCATAGTTTCATAATTTCGTGCGGGTTGGAAGGGACTTTAGAGATCATCGAGTCCGGCCCCCGGGATTCGAGCCTCTGTGTAGCAGAGCGGCACTTCTACCACTTGCGCCACAGGGGGGATTCGAACTCCGGGCCCCAGTGTTGCATAGCGGCATCTTTAACCACTGCGCCACCGGGGCACACTTGGATTTCTGCTGCTCTAACTGCGCTTTTCTTTGTTTTCTTCCTCTCTACCTTCTTTTTATTGGTTTTCCTCCGCTCTAACCCCGATTATCTTGGTTTTCCTGCTCTCTAAACCCGCTTTTCTTGGTTTTCTTCCGTTCTAACTCTCCTTTTCATGGTTTTCCTCCGCTCTAACCCCTCATTTCTTGGTTTTCATCCGCATGAACCTCTCTTTTCTTGGTTTTCCTCCACTCTAACCCAGCTTTTCTTGGTTTTCCTCCGCTCTAACCCCGCTTTTCTTGGTTTTCCTTCGCTCTAACCTTGATTATATTGGTTTTCCGCCGCTCTACCATCGCTTTTCTTGGTTTTCCTTTGCTCTAAGTTCACTTTTCTTGGTTTTCCTCCTCTCTAATCCCGCTTTTCTTGGTTTTCCTCCGCTCTAACCCCGCTTTTCTTGGTTTTCCTCCGCTCTAACCCCGCTTTTCTTGGTTTTCCTCTGCTCTAACCCTGCTTTTCTTGGTTTTCCTCTGATGTAACTTCGCTTTTCTTGGTTTTTCTCCGCTCTAACCCCATTTCTCTTGGTTTTCCTCCGCTCTAACCTTGATTATCTTGGCTTTCTTCCGCTCTAACCCCGCTTTTCTTGGTTTTCCTCCGCTCCAACCTCGCTATTCTGGGTTTTACTCCGTTCTAACTTCGCTTTTCTGGGTTTTCCTTCGCCCTAACCCCCTTTTCTTGGTTTTCCTCCGCTCTAACCCCGCTTTTCTTGGTTTTCCTTCGCTCTAACCTTGATTATATTACTTTTCCGCCGCTCTACCATCGCTTTTCTTGGTTTTCCTTTGCTCGAAGTTCACTTTTCTTGGTTTTCCTCCTTTCTAATCCCGCTTTTCTTGGTTTTCCTCCGCTCTAACCCCGCTTTTCTTGGTTTTCCTCCGCTCTAACCCCGCTTTTCTTGGTTTTCCTCTGCTCTAACCCTGCTTTTCTTGGTTTTCCTCTGATGTAACTTCGCTTTTCTTGGTTTTTCTCCGCTCTAACCCCATTTCTCTTGGTTTTCCTCCGCTCTAACCTTGATTATCTTGGCTTTCTTCCGCTCTAACCCCGCTTTTCTTGGTTTTCCTCCGCTCCAACCTCGCTATTCTGGGTTTTACTCCGTTCTAACTTCGCTTTTCTGGGTTTTCCTCCGCCCTAACCCCCTTTTCTTGGTTTTCCTCCGCTCTAACCCCGCTTTTCTTGGTTTTCCTTCGCTCTAACCTTGATTATCTTGGTTTTCCTCCGCTCTAACCCCGCCTTTCTTGGTTTTCCTCCGCTCTCAACCTGCTTTTCTTGGTTTTCCTCCGCTCTAACCCCGCTGTTCTTGGATTTCCTCCGATCTAACTTCGCTTTTCTCGTTTTTACTTCGTTCTAACCCCGCTTTTCTTGGGTTTTCTCAGCTCTAACCCCGCTTTTCTTCGTTTTCCTCTGCTCTAACTTTGCTTTTTATGTTTTCCTTAGGTCTAAACTCGATTTTCTTGGTTTTCCTCTGCTCTAACCCCGTTTCTCTTGGTTTTCCTCCGCTCTAACCCCGCTTTTCTTGGTTTTCCTTCGCTGTAACTTCGCTTTTCTTGGTTTTACTCCGCTCTAACCCCGTTTCTCTTGGTTTTCTTCCGCTCTAACCTCGCTTTTCTTGGTTTTCCTCTTCTCTAACCCCGCTTTTCCTGGTTTTAGTCCACTCTAACCACGCTTTTCATAGTTTCATAGTTTCATAATTTCGTGCGGGTTGGAAGGGACTTTAGAGATCATCGAGTCCGGCCCCCGGGATTCGAGCCTCTGTGTAGCAGAGCGGCACTTCTACCACTTGCGCCACAGGGGGGATTCGAACTCCGGGCCCCAGTGTTGCATGGCGGCATCTTTAACCACTGCGCCACCAGGGCACACTTGGATTTCTGCTGCTCTAACTGCGCTTTTCTTTGTTTTCTTCCTCTCTAACTTCTTTTTATTGGTTTTCCTCCGCTCTAACCCCGATTATCTTGGTTTTCCTGCTCTCTAACCCCGCTTTTCTTGGTTTTCTTCCGTTCTAACTCTGCTTTTCTTGGTTTTCCTCCGCTCTAACCCCTCATTTCTTGGTTTTCATCCGCATGAACCTCTCTTTTCTTGGTTTTCCTCCGCTCTAACCCAGCTTTTCTTGGTTTTCCTCCGCTCTAACCCCGCTTTTCTTGGTTTTCCTTCGCTCTAACCTTGATTATATTGGTTTTCCGCCGCTCTAACATCGCTTTTCTTGGTTTTCCTACACTCTATCCCCGGATTTCTTGGTTTTCCTCCGCTCTAAGTTCACTTTTCTCGGTTTTCCTCCTCTCTAATCCCGCTTTTCTTGGTTTTCCTCCGCTCTAACCCCGCTTTTCTTGGTTTTCCTCCGCTCTAACCCCGCTTTTCTTGGTTTTCCTCTGCTCTAACCCAGCTTTTCTTGGTTTTTCTCCACTCTAACCATGCTTTTCTTGGATTTCCTCCGCTCTAACTTCGCTTTTCTTGGTTTTCCTCCGCTCTAACCCCACTTTTCTTGGTTTTTCTCCACTCTAACCCAGCTTTTCTTGGTTTTTCTCCACTCTAACCATGCTTTTCTTGGATTTCTGCTGCTCTAACCGCGCTTTTCTTTGCTTTCTTCCTCTCTAAATTCTTTTTATTGGTTTTCCTTCGCTCTGACCCCGATTATCTTGGTTTTTCTCCGCTCTTATCCCACTTTTCTTGGTTTTCCTCCGCACTAACCCTGCTTTTCTTTGTTTTACACCACACTAACCCCGCTTTTCTTGGTTTTCCTCCGCTGTAACTTCGCTTTTCTTGGTTTTTCTCCGCTCTAACCCCGTTTCTCTTGGTTTTCCTCCGCTCTAACCTTGATTATCTTGGCTTTCCTCCGCTCTAACCCCGCTTTTCTTGGTTTTCCTCCGCTCCAACCTCGCTATTCTGGGTTTTACTCCGCTCTAACTTCGCTTTTCTGGGTTTTCCTCCGCCCTAACCCCCTTTTCTTGGTTTTCCTCCGCTCTAACCCCACTTTTCTTGGTTTTCCGCCGCTCTACCATCGCTTTTCTCGGTTTTCCTCCGCTCTAACCCCGCTTTTCTTGGTTTTCCTCCGCTCTAACCCCGCTTTCCTTGGTTTTCCTCCGCTCTAACACAGCTTTTCTTGGTTTTTCTCAACTCTAACCATGCTTTTCTTGGTTTTCCGCTGCTCTAACTTCGCTTTCCTTGGTTTTCTTCCGCTCTAAACCCGCTTTTCTAGGTTTTCCTCCTTTCTAACCTCGCTTTTCTTGGTTTTCCTCTGCTCTAACCCCGCCTTTCCTGGTTTTAGTCCACTCTAACCACGCTTTTCATAGTTTCATAGTTTCATAATTTCGTGCGGGTTGGAAGGGACTTTAGAGATCATCGAGTCCGGCCCCCGGGATTCGAGCCTCTGTGTAGCAGAGCGGCACTTCTACCACTTGCGCCACAGGGGGGATTCGAACTCCGGGCCCCAGTGTTGCATGGCGGCATCTTTAACCACTGCGCCACCAGGGCACACTTGGATTTCTGCTGCTCTAACTGCGCTTTTCTTTGTTTTCTTCCTCTCTAACTTCTTTTTATTGGTTTTCCTCCGCTCTAACCCCGATTATCTTGGTTTTCCTGCTCTCTAACCCCGCTTTTCTTGGTTTTCTTCCGTTCTAACTCTGCTTTTCTTGGTTTTCCTCCGCTCTAACCCCTCATTTCTTGGTTTTCATCCGCATGAACCTCTCTTTTCTTGGTTTTCCTCCGCTCTAACCCAGCTTTTCTTGGTTTTCCTCCGCTCTAACCCCGCTTTTCTTGGTTTTCCTTCGCTCTAACCTTGATTATATTGGTTTTCCGCCGCACTACCATCGCTTTTCTTGGTTTTCCTACACTCTATCCCCGGTTTTCTTGGTTTTCCTCCTCTCTAATCCCGCTTTTCTTGGTTTTCCTTCGCTCTAACCCCGCTTTTCTTGGTTTTCCTTTGCTCTAACCCTGCTTTTCTTGGTTTTCCTCTGCTCTAACCCCGCTTTTCTTGGTTTTCCTTTGATGTAACTTCGCTTTTCTTGGTTTTTCTCCGCTCTAACCCCGCTTTTCTTGGTTTTCCTCCGCTCCAACCTCGCTATTCTGGGTTTTACTCCGCTCTAACTTCGCTTTTCTTGGTTTTCCTCCGCCCTAACCCCCTTTTCTTGGTTTTCCTCCGCTCTAACCCCGCTTTTCTTGGTTTTCCTTCGCTCTAACCTTGATTATCTTGGTTTTCCGCCGCTCTACCATCGCTTTTCTTGGTTTTCCTCCGCTCTAACTCCGCCTTTCTTGGTTTTCCTCCGCTCTCAACCTGCTTTTCTTGGTTTTCCTCCGTTCTAACCCCGCTGTTCTTGGATTTCCTCCGATCTAACTTCGCTTTTCTCGGTTTTACTTCGTTCTAACCCCGCTTTTCTTGGGTTTTGTCAGCTCTAACCCCGCTTTTCTTCGTTTTCCTCTGCTCTAACTTCGCTTTTTATTTTTTCCTTAGGTCTAAACTCGATTTTCTTGGTTTTCCTCCGCTCTAACCCCGTTTCTCTTGGTTTTTTTCCACTCTAACCCCGCTTTTCTTGGTTTTCCTCCGCTGTAACTTCGCTTTTCTTGGTTTTCCTCCCCTCTATCCCAGATTTTCTTGGTTTTCCTCTGCTCTAACCTCGCTTTTCTTTTTTTTTCTCCGCTATAACCCAGCTTTTCATGCTTTTTCTCCACTCTAACAATGCTTTCTTGGATGTCTGCTGCTCTAACCACGCTTTTCTTCGTTTTCTTCCGTTCTAACTCTGCTTTTCTTGGTTTTCCTCCGCTCTAATCCCTCTTTTCTTGGTTTTCTTCCGTTCTAACTTCGCTTTTCTTGGTTTTCCTCCGCTCTAACCCCGAATTTCTTGGTTTTCATCCGCATGAACAACGTTTTTCTTCGTTTTCCTCCGCTCTATCACCGCTTCTCTTGGTTTTCCTCCGCTCTAAGTTCACTTTTCTCGGTTTTCCTCCTCTCTAATCCCGCTTTTCTTGGTTTTCCTCCGCTCTAACCCCGCTTTTCTTGGTTTTCCTCCGCTCTAACCCTGCTTTTCTTGGTTTTTCTCCACTCTAACCATGCTTTTCTTGGATTTCCTCCGCTCTAACTTCGCTTTTCTTGGTTTTCCTCCGCTCTAACCCCGATTATCTTGGTTATTCTCCACTGTAACCCAGCTTTTCTTGGTTTTTCTCCACTCTAACCATGCTTTTCTTGGATTTCTGCTGCTCTAACCGCGCTTTTCTTTGCTTTCTTCCTCTCTAACTTCTTTTTATTGGTTTTCCTTCGCTCTAACCCCGATTATCTTGGTTTTTCTCCGCTCTTATCCCACTTTTCTTGGTTTTCCTCCGCACTAACCCCACTTTTCTTTGTTTTACAACGCACTAACCCCGCTTTTCTTGGTTTTCCTCCGCTGTAACTTCGCTTTTCTTGGTTTTTCTCCGCTCTAACTCCGTTTCTCTTGGTTTTCTTTCGCTCTAACCTTGATTATCTTGGCTTTCCTCCACTCTAACCCCGCTTTTCTTGGTTTTCCTCCGCTGTAACTTCGCTTTTCTTGGTTTTTCTCCGCTCTAACCCCTTTTCTCTTGGATTTCCTCCGCTCTAACCTTGATTATCTTGGCTTTCCTCCGCTCTAACCCCGCTTTTCTTGGTTTTCCTCCGCTCTAACCTCGCTATTCTGGGTTTTACTCCGCTCTAACTTCGCTTTTCTGGGTTTTCCTCAGCCCTAACCCCCTTTTCTTGGTTTTTCTCCACTCTAACCATGCTTTTCTTGGATTTCCGCTGCTCTAACTTCGCTTTCCTTGGTTTTCCTCCGCTCTAACCCCGCTTTTCTTGGTTTTCCTCCTTTCTAACCTCGCTTTTCTTGGTTTTCCTCTGCTCTAACCCCGCTTTTCCTGGTTTTAGTCCACTCTAACCACGCTTTTCATAGTTTCATAGTTTCATAATTTCGTGCGGGTTGGAAGGGACTTTAGAGATCATCGAGTCCGGCCCCCGGGATTCGAGCCTCTGTGTAGCAGAGCGGCACTTCTACCACTTGCGCCACAGGGGGGATTCGAACTCCGGGCCCCAGTGTTGCATGGCGGCATCTTTAACCACTGCGCCACCGGGGCACACTTGGATTTCTGCTGCTCTAACCGCGCTTTTCTTTGTTTTCTTCCTCTCTAACTTCTTTTTATTGGTTTTCCTCCGCTCTAACCCCGATTATCTTGGTTTTCCTGCTCTCTAACCCCGCTTTTCTTGGTTTTCTTCCGTTCTAACTCTGCTTTTCTTGGTTTTCCTCCGCTCTAACCCCTCATTTCTTGGTTTTCATCCGCATGAACCTCTCTTTTCTTGGATTTCCTCCGCTCCAACCTCGCTATTCTGGGTTTTACTACGCTCTAACTTCGCTTTTCTGGGTTTTCCTCCGCCCTAACCCCCTTTGCTTGGTTTTCCTCCGCTCTACCCCGCTTTTCTTGGTTTTCCGCCGCTCTACCATCGCTTTTCTTGGTTTTCCTCCGCTCTAACCCCGCTTTTCTTGGTTTTCCTCCGCTCTAACCCAGCTTTTCTTGGTTTTTCTCCACTCTAACCATGCTTTTCTTGGATTTCCGCTGCTCTAACTTCGCTTTCCTTGGTTTTCTTCCGCTCTAACCCCGCTTTTCTTGGTTTTCCTCCTTTCTAACCTCGCTTTTCTTGGTTTTCCTCTGCTCTAACCCCGCTTTTCCTGGTTTTAGTCCACTCTAACCACGCTTTTCATAGTTTCATAGTTTCATAATTTCGTGCGGGTTGGAAGGGACTTTAGAGATCATCGAGTCCGGCCCCCGGGATTTGAGCCTCTGTGTAGCAGAGCGGCACTTCTACCACTTGCGCCACAGGGGGGATTCGAACTCCGGGCCCCAGTGTTGCATAGCGGCATCTGTAACCACTGCGCCACCGGGGCACACTTGGATTTCTGCTGCTCTAACTGCGCTTTTCTTTGTTTTCTTCCTCTCTACCTTCTTTTTATTGGTTTTCCTCCGCTCTAACCCCGATTATCTTGGTTTTCCTGCTCTCTAAACCCGCTTTTCTTGGTTTTCTTCCGTTCTAACTCTCTTTTTCTTGGTTTTCCTCCGCTCTAACCCCTCATTTCTTGGTTTTCATCCGCATGAACCTCTCTTTTCTTGGTTTTCCTCCACTCTAACCCAGCTTTTCTTGGTTTTCCTCCGCTCTAACCCCGCTTTTCTTGGTTTTCCTTCGCTCTAACCTTGATTATATTGGTTTTCCGCCGCTCTACCATCGCTTTTCTTGGTTTTCCTTTGCTCTAAGTTCACTTTTCTCGGTTTTCCTCCTCTCTAATCCCGCTTTTCTTGGTTTTCCTCCGCTCTAACCCCGCTTTTCTTGGTTTTCCTCCGCTCTAACCCTGCTTTTCTTGGTTTTCCTCTGCTCTAACCCAGCTTTTCTTGGTTTTTCTCCACTCTAACCATGCTTTTCTTGGATTTCCTCCGCTCTAACTTCGCTTTTCTTGGTTTTCCTCCGTTCTAACCCCACTTTTCTTGGTTTTTCTCCACTCTAACCCAGCTTTTCTTGGTTTTTCTCCACTCTAACCATGCTTTTCTTGGATTTCTGCTGCTCTAACCGCGCTTTTCTTTGCTTTCTTCCTCTCTAAATTCTTTTTATTGGTTTTCCTTCGCTCTGACCCCGATTATCTTGGTTTTTCTCCGCTCTTATCCCACTTTTCTTGGTTTTCCTCCGCACTAACCCTGCTTTTCTTTGTTTTACACCACACTAACCCCGCTTTTCTTGGTTTTCCTCCGCTGTAACTTCGCTTTTCTTGGTTTTTCTCCGCTCTAACCCCGTTTCTCTTGTTTTTCCTCCGCTCTAACCTTGATTATCTTGGCTTTCCTCCGCTCTAACCCCGCTTTTCTTGGTTTTCCTCTGCTACAACCTCGCTATTCTGGGTTTTACTCCGCTCTAACTTCGCTTTTCTGGGTTTTCCTCCGCCCTAACCCCCTTTTCTTGGTTTTCCTCCGCTCTAACCCCACTTTTCTTGGTTTTCCGCCGCTCTACCATCGCTTTTCTCGGTTTTCCTCCGCTCTAACCCCGCTTTTCTTGGTTTTCCTCCGCTCTAACCCAGCTTTTCTTGGTTTTTCTCCACTCTAACCATGCTTTTCTTGGATTTCCGCTGCTCTAACTTCGCTTTCCTTGGTTTTCTTCCGCTCTAACCCTACTTTTCTTGGTTTTCCTCCTTTTTAACCTCGCTTTTCTTGGTTTTCCTCTGCTCTAACCCCGCTTTTCCTGGTTTTAATCCACTCTAACCACGCTTTTCATAGTTTCATAGTTTCATAATTTCGTGCGGGTTGGAAGGGACTTTAGAGATCATCGAGTCCGGCCCCCAGGATTCGAGCCTCTGTGTAGCAGAGCGGCACTTCTACCACTTGCGCCACAGGGGGGATTCGAACTCCGGGCCCCAGTGTTGCATGGCGGCATCTTTAACCACTGCGCCACCGGGGCACACTTGGATTTCTGCTGCTCTAACTGCGCTTTTCTTTGTTTTCTTCCTCTCTACCTTCTTTTTATTGGTTTTCCTCCGCTCTAACCCCGATTATCTTGGTTTTCCTGCTCTCTAAACCCGCTTTTCTTGGTTTTCTTCCGTTCTAACTCTCCTTTTCTTGGTTTTCCTCCGCTCTAACCCCTCATTTCTTGGTTTTCATCCGCATGAACCTCTCTTTTCTTGGTTTTCCTCCACTCTAACCCAGCTTTTCTTGGTTTTCCTCCGCTCTAACTCCGCTTTTCTTGGTTTTCCTTCGCTCTAACCTTGATTATATTGGTTTTCCGCCGCTCTACCATCGCTTTTCTTGGTTTTCCTTTGCTCTAAGTTCACTTTTCTTTGTTTTCCTCCTCTCTAATCCCGCTTTTCTTGGTTTTCCTCCGCTCTAACCCCGCTTTTCTTGGTTTTCCTCCGCTCTAACCCCGCTTTTCTTGGTTTTCCTCTGCTCTAACCCTGCTTTTCTTGGTTTTCCTCTGATGTAACTTCGCTTCTCTTGGTTTTTCTCCGCTCTAACCCCATTTCTCTTGGTTTTCCTCCGCTCTAACCTTGATTATCTTGGCTTTCTTCCGCTCTAACCCCGCTTTTCTTGGTTTTCCTCCGCTCCAACCTCGCTATTCTGGGTTTTACTCCGTTCTAACTTCGCTTTTCTGGGTTTTCCTCCGCCCTAACCCCCTTTTCTTGGTTTTCCTCCGCTCTAACCCCGCTTTTCTTGGTTTTCCTTCGCTCTAACCTTGATTATCTTGGTTTTCCTCCGCTCTAACCCCGCCTTTCTTGGTTTTCCTCCGCTATCAACCTGCTTTTCTTGGTTTTCCTCCGCTCTAACCCCGCTGTTCTTGGATTTCCTCCGATCTAACTTCGCTTTTCTCGTTTTTACTTCGTTCTAACCCCGCTTTTCTTGGGTTTTCTCAGCTCTAACCCCGCTTTTCTTCGTTTTCCTCTGCTCTAACTTCGCTTTTTATGTTTTCCTTAGGTCTAAACTCGATTTTCTTGGTTTTCCTCCGCTCTAACCCCGTTTCTCTTGGTTTTCCTCCGCTCTAACCCCGCTTTTCTTGGTTTTCCTTCGCTGTAACTTCGCTTTTCTTGGTTTTACTCCGCTCTAACCCCGTTTCTCTTGGTTTTCTTCCGCTCTAACCCCGCTTTTCTTGGTTTTCCTCCTTTCTAACCTCGCTTTTCTTGGTTTTCCTCTGCTCTAACCCCGCTTTTCCTGGTTTTAGTGCACTCTAACCACGCTTTTCATAGTTTCATAGTTTCATAATTTCGTGCGGGTTGGAAGGGACTTTAGAGATCATCGAGTCCGGCCCCCGGGATTCGAGCCTCTGTGTAGCAGAGCGGCACTTCTACCACTTGCGCCACAGGGGGGATTCGAACTCCGGGCCCCAGTGTTGCATGGCGGCATCTTTAACCACTGCGCCACCGGGGCACACTTGGATTTCTGCTGCTCTAACCGCGCTTTTCTTTGTTTTCTTCCTCTCTAACTTCTTTTTATTGGTTTTCCTCCGCTCTAACCCCGATTATCTTGGTTTTCCTGCTCTCTAAACCCACTTTTCTTGGTTATCTTCCGTTCTAACTCTCCTTTTCTTGGTTTTCCTCCGCTCTAACCCCTCATTTCTTGGTTTTCATCCGCATGAACCCTGATTTTCTTGGTTTTCCTCCGCTCTAACCCCGCTTTTCTTGGTTTTCCTCTGCTCTATCACCGCTTTTCTTGGTTTTCCTCCGCACTTATTCCGCCTTTCTTGGTTTTCCTCCGCTCTAACCTCGCTTTTCTTGGTTTTCCTCCGCTCTATCCCCACTTTTCTTGGTTATCCTCCGATCTAACTCCGATTTTCTTGGTTTTTTTTTGCACTAACCCTGCTTTTCTTGTTTTTCTCCGCTCTAACCCAGCTTTTCTTGGTTTTCCTCCGCTCTATCACCGCTTTTCTTGGTTTTCCTACGCTCTAACACCGCTTTTCTTGGTTTTCCTACGCTCTAACACCGCTTTTATTGGTATTCCTCCTTTCTAACCCTGCTTTTCTTGGTTTTTCTCCGCTCTAACCAAGCTTTTCTTTGTTTTCCTCCCCTCTATCCCCGCTTTTCTTGGTTTTCCTCCGCTCTAACTCCGCTTTTCTTGGTTATCCTCCGCTCTAACCCCGCGTTTCTTGGTTATCCTCCGCTCTAACCCCGCTTTTCTTGGTTTTCCTTTGCACTAACCATGCTTTTCTTGGTTTTCCTCCACTCTAACCCAGCTTTTCTTGGTTTTCCTCCCCTCTATCCCAGATTTTCTTGGTTTTCCTTAGCTCTAACCCCGCTTTTCTTGGTTTTTCTCCGCTCTAACCCAGCTTTTCATGGTTTTTCTCCACTCTAACCATGCTTTTCTCGGATTTCTGCTGCTCTAACCACGCTTTTCTTAGACTTTTTCCTCTCTAACTAATTTTTCTTGGTTTTCCTCCGCTCTAACCCCGCTTTTCTTGGTTTTCCTCCGCTCTAACCCCGCTTTTCTTGGTTTTCCTCCGCTCTAACTACGCTTTTCTTCGTTTTCCTCCGCTCTAACCCAGCTTTTCTTGGTTTTCCTCTGCTCTAACCCTGCTTTTCTTGGTTTTTCTCCGCTCTAACCCCGTTTCTCTTTGTTTTCCTCCGCTCTAACACCGCTTTTCTTGGTTTTCTTTTGCTCTAACCCCGCTTTTCATGCTTTTCCTCCGCACTAACCCTGCTTTTATTGGTTTTTGTCCACTCTAACACAGCTTTTCATCGTTTTTCTCCATTCTAACCATGCTTTTCTCGGATTTCTGCTGCTCTAACCACGCTTTTCTTCGTTTTTTTCCTCTTTAACCTATTTTTCTTGGTTTTCCTCTGCTATAACACCGCTTTTCTTGGTATTCCTCCTCTCTAACCCTGCTTTTCTTGGTTTTCCTCCGCTCTAACCCCGCTTTTCTTGGTTTTCCTCCGCTCTAACCCAGCTTTTCTTGGTTTTCCTCCCCTCTATCCCACATTTTCTTGGTTTTCCTTAGCTCTAACCCCGCTTTTCTTGGTTTTTCTCCGCTCTAACCCAGCTTTTCATGGTTTTTCTCCACTCTAACCATGCTTTTCTCGGATTTCTGCTGCTCTAACCACGCTTTTCTTCGTTTTCTTCCGTTCTAACTCTGCTTTTCTTGGTTTTCCTCCGCTCTAATCCCGCTTTTCTTGGTTTTTCTCCGCTCTAACTTTGCTTTTCTTGGTTTTCCTTTGCTCTAACCCCGCTTTTCTTGGTTTTCCTCCGCTCTAACCCTGCTTTTCTTGGTTTTCCTCCGCTCTAACCCCGCTTTTCTTGGTTTTCCTTCCCTCTAACCCCGCTTTTCTTGGTTTTCCTTTGCTCAAACACAGCTTTTCATGGTTTTCCTCCGCTCTAATCCCGCTTCTCTTGGTTTTTCTCCACTCTAACCATGCTTTTCATGGTTTTTCTCCACTCTAACCATGCTTTTCTTGGATTTCTGCTGCTCTAACCGCGCTTTTCTGTCTTTTCCTACTCTCTTAGTACTTTTTATTGGTTTTCCTTCGCTCTAACCCCGATTATCTTGGTTTTCCTCCGCTCTAACCCCTTTTTCCTTGGTTTTCTTCCATTCTAACTTCGCTTTTCTTGGTTTTCCTCCACTCTAACCATGCTTTTCTTGGTTTTTCTCCACTCTAACCATGCTTTTCTTGGATTTCTGCTGCTCTAACCGCGCTTTTCTGTCTTTTCTTCCTCTCATAGTACTTTTTATTGGTTTTCCTCCGCTCTAACACCGATTATCTTGGTTTTCCTCCGCTCTAACCCCTTTTTCCTTGGTTTTCTTCCGTTCTAACTGCGCTTTTCTTGGTTTTCCTCCTCTCTAACCCCACATTTCTTGGTTTTCACCCACATGAACATCGTATTTCTTGGTTTTCCTCCGCTCTAACTTCGCATTTCCTAGTTTTCCTCCGCTCTAACCCTGCTTTTCTTGGATTTCCTCCGCTCTAATCCCGCTTTTCATGCTTTTCCTCCGCTCCAACCCAGCTTTTCTTGGTTTTCCTCACCTCTAACTTCACGTTTCTTTCTTTTCCTCCGCTCTACCTTTACTTTTCTTGGTTTTCCTCCCCTCTATCCCCGCTTTTCTTGGTTTTCCTTTGCTCTAACCCCTCTTTTCTTGGTTTTCCTCCGCACTAACCCTGCTTTTCTTGGTTTTTCTCCACTCTAACCCAGCTTTTCATGGTTTTTCTCCAATCTAACCATGCTTTTCTCGGATTTCTGCTGCTCTAACCATGGTTTTCTTCGCTTTTTTCCTCTCTAACTTCTTTTTCTTGGTTTTTCTCCGCACTTATTCCGCGTTTCTTGGTTTTCCTCCGCTCTAACTTCGCTTGTCTTGGTTTTCCTCCGCTCTAACTCCGCTTTTCTTGGTTATCCTCCGCTCTAACCCCGCGCTTCTTGGTTATCCTCCGCTCTAACCCCGCTTTTCTTGGTTTTCCTTTCCACTAACCATGCTTTTCTTGGTTTTCCTCCGCTCTAACCCCGCTTTTCTTGGTTTTCCTCCGCTCTATCACCGCTTTTCTTGGTTTTCCTACGATCTAACCCCGCTTTTCTTGTTTTTCCTCCGCTCTATCACCGCTTTTCTTGGTTTTCCTACGCTCTAACACTGCTTTTCTTGGTTTTTCTCCATTCTAACCATGCTTTTCTCGGATTTCTGCTGCTCTAACCCTGCTTTTCTTGGTTTTTCTCCGCTCTAACCCAGCTTTTCATGGTTTTTCTCCATTCTAACCATGCTTTTCTCGGATTTCTGCTGCTCTAACCGCGCTTTTCTTCGTTTTCTTTCGTTCTAACTCTGCTTTTCTTGGTTTTCGTCCGCTCTAACACAGCTTTTCATGGTTTTTCTCCACTCTAACCATGCTTTTCTCGGATTTCTGGTGCTCTAACCACGCTTTTCGTTTTCTTCCGTTCTAACTCTGCTTTTCGTGGTTTTTGTCCGCTCTAACCCCTATTTTCTTGGTTTTCCTCCGCTCTAACCCCGCTTTTCTTGGTTTTCCTCCGCTATAACCCCGATTTTCTTGGTTTTCCTCCGCTCTAACCGCGCTTTTATTGGCTTTCCTCCGCTCTAACCCCTCTTTTCATGCTTTTCCTCCACTCTAACCCCTATTTTCTTGGTTGTCCTCGGAACTAACCCCGCTTTTCTTGATTTTCCTCTGCTCTAACCCTGTTTTTCTTGGTTTTCCTCCGCTCTAACCCCGCTTTTCTTGGTTTTCCTCCGCTCTAACTTCGCTTTTCTTGGTTATCATCTGCTCTATCCCCGCTTTTTTCGGTTTTCATCCGCTCTAACCCGGCTTTTCTTGGTTTTCCTTCGCTCTAACCCCGCTTTTCTTGGTTTTCCTTTGCTGTAACCCCGATTTTCTTGGTTTTCCTTTGCTCTAACCCAGCTTTTCTTGGTTTTCCTCCGCTCTAACACCGCTTTTCTTGGTTTTCCTCCGCTCTAACCCCGCTTTTCTTGGTTTTTCTCCGCTCTAACCCAGCTTTTCATGGTTTTTCTCCACTCTAACAATGCTTTTCTTGGATGTCTGCTGCTCTAACCACGCTTTTCTTCGTTTTCTTCCATTCTAACTCTGCTTTTCTTGGTTTTCCTCCGCTCTAACCCCGCTTTTCTTGGTTTTCCTCCGCTCTAACCCCGCTTTTCTTGGCTTTCCTCCGCTCTAACCTCGCTTTTCTTGGTTTTCCTCCGCTCTAACCCAGCTTTTCTTGGTTTTCCTCCGCTCTAACCCCACTTTTCATGCCTTTTCTCCTCTCTAACCCCGCTTTTCTTGGTTTTTCTCCACTCTAACCATGCTTTTCTTGGTTTTCCTCCGCTCTAACACCGCTTTTCTTGGTTTTCCTCCGCTCTAACCCTGCTTTTCTTGGTTTTTCTCCGCTCTAACCTAGCTTTTCTTGGTTTTCCTCCCCTCTATCCCAGGTTTTCTTGGTTTTCCTCTGCTCTAACCTCGCTTTTCTTGGTTTTTCTCCGCTCTAACCCAGCTTTTCATGCTTTTTCTCCACTCTAACAATGCTTTCTTGGATGTCTGCTGCTCTAACCACGCTTTTCTTCGTTTTCTTCCGTTCTAACTCTGCTTTTCTTGGTTTTCCTCCGCTCTAACCCTGGTTTTCTTGGTTTTCTTCCGTTCTAACTTCGCTTTTCTTGGTTTTCCTCCGCTCTAACCCCGCATTTCTTGGTTTTCATCCACATGAACAACGTTTTTCTTCGATTTCCTCCGCTCTATCACCGCTTTTCTTGGTTTTCCTCCACTCTAACCCCGCTTTTCATGGTTTTCCTCCGCTCTAACCCAGCTTTTCTTGGTTTTTCTCCGCTCTAACCCTGCTTTTCTTGGTTTTTCTACGTTCTAACCCCGCTTTTCTTGGTTATCCTCTCATCTATCCTTGCTTTTCTTGGTTTTTCTCCGCTCTAACCCCGTTTCTCTTGGTTTTCCTCCGCTCCAACTCCGCTTTTCTTGGTTTTCCTTTGCTCTAACCCCTCTTTTCTTGGTTTTCCTCCGCACTAACCCTGCTTTTCTTGGTTTTTCTCCACTCTAACCCAGCTTTTAATGGTTTTTCTCCACTCTAACCATGCTTTTCTCGGATTTCTACTGCTCTGATTGTGCTTTTCTTCGTTTTTTTACTCTCTTACTTCTTTTTCTTGGTTTTCCTCCGCTCTAACCCCGCTTTTCTTGGATTTCCTCCGCACTTATTCAGCCTTTCTTGGTTTTCCTCCGCTCTAACTTCGCTTTTCTTGGTTTTCGGCTGCCCTATCCCAGTTTTTCTTGGTTTTCCTCCGCTCTAACCCCGCTTTTCTTGGTTTTCTTCCCTTCTAACTTCGCTTTTCTTGGTTTTCCTCCGCTCTAACCCCGCATTTCTTGGTTTTCATCCTTTCTAACCCCGCTTTTCTTGGTTTTCCTCCGCTCTAACCCCGATTTTCTTGGTTTTCCTCCACTCTAACCCCGCTTTTCTTCGTTTTCCTCCGCTCTAACCCAGCTTTTCTTGATTTTCCTTCGCTCTTACCCTGCTTTTCTTGGATTTTCTACGCTCTAACGTTGCTTTTCTTTGTTATCCTCTAATCTATCCCTGCTTTTCTTGGTTTTTCTCCGCTGTAACCCCGTTTCTCTTCGTTTTCCTCCGCTCTAACACCGCTTTTCCTGGTTTTCCTTTGCTCTAACCCCTCTTTTCTTGGTTTTCCTCCGCACTAACCCTGCTTTTCTTGGTTTTTCTCCACTCTAACCCAGCTTTTCATCAATTTTCTCCATTCTAACCATGCTTTTCTCGGATTTCTGCTGCTCTAACCGCGCTTTTCTTCATTTTTTTCCACTCTAACTTTTTTTTTTCTTGGTTTTCCTCCGCTCTAACCCCGCTTTTCTTGGTTTTCCTCTGCACTTATTCCGCCTTTCTTGGTTTTCCTCTGCTCTAACCTCGCTTTTTTTGGTTTTCCTCCGCTCTATCCCCACTTTTCTTGGTTATCCTCCGATCTAACTCCGATTTTCTTGGTTTTCCTTTGCACTAACCCTGATTTTCTTGGTTTTCCTCCGCTCTAACCCCGCTTTTCTTGGTTTTCCTCTGCTCTATCACCGCTTTTCTTGGTTTTCCTCCGCACTTATTCCGCCTTTCTTGGTTTTCCTCCGCTCTAACCTCGCTTTTCTTGGTTTTCCTCCGCTCTATCCCCACTTTTCTTGGTTATCCTCCGATCTAACTCCGATTTTCTTGGTTTTTTTTTGCACTAACCCTGCTTTTCTTGTTTTTCTCCGCTCTAACCCCGCTTTTCTTGGTTTTCCTCCGCTCTATCACCGATTTTCTTGGTTTTCCTACGCTCTAACACCGCTTTTCTTGAGTTTCCTACACTCTAACACCGCTTTTATTGGTATTCCTCCTCTCTAACCCTGCTTTTCTTGTTTTTCTCCGCTCTAACCCAGCTTTTCTTTGTTTTCCTCCTTTCTATCCCCGCTTTTCTTGGTTTTCCTCTGCTCTAACCCCGCTTTTCTTGGTTTTCCTCCGCTCTAACTCCTCTTTTCTTGGTTATCCTCCGCTCTAACCCCGCGTTTCTTGGTTATCCTCCGCTCTAAACCCGCTTTTCTTGGTTTTCCTTTGCACTAACCATGCTTTTCTTGGTTTTCCTCCGCTCTATCCCAGCTTTTCATGGTTTTTCTCCACTCTAACCATGCTTTTCTCTGATTTCTGCTGCTCTAACCACGCTTTTCTTCGTTTTCTTCCGTTCTAACTCTGCTTTTCTTGGTTTTCCTCCGCTCTAATCCCGCTTTTCTTGGTTTTTCTTCGCTCTAACTTCGCTTTTCTTGGTTTTCCTCCGCTCTATCACCGCTTTTCTTGGTTTTCCTCCGCTCTAACCCTGCTTTTCTTTGTTTTCCTCCGCTCTAACCCCGCTTTTCTTGGTTTTCCTTCCTTCTAACCCTGCTTTTCTTGGTTTTCCTTTGCTGAAACCCAGCTTTTCATGGTTTTCCTCCGCTCTAATCCCGCTTCTCTTGGTTTTTCTCCGATCTAACCCAGCTTTTCATGGTTTTTCTCCACTCTAACCATGCTTTTCTCTGATTTCTGCTGCTCTAACCACGCTTTTCTTCGTTTTCTTCCGTTCTAACTCTGCTTTTCTTGGTTTTCCTCCGCTCTAATCCCGCTTTTCTTGGTTTTTCTTCGCTCTAACTTCGCTTTTCTTGGTTTTCCTCCGCTCTATCACCGCTTTTCTTGGTTTTCCTCCGCTCTAACCCTGCTTTTCTTTGTTTTCCTCCGCTCTAACCCCGCTTTTCTTGGTTTTCCTTCCTTCTAACCCTGCTTTTCTTGGTTTTCCTTTGCTGAAACCCAGCTTTTCATGGTTTTCCTCCGCTCTAATCCCGCTTCTCTTGGTTTTTCTCCACTCTAACCATGCTTTTCTTGGTTTTTCTCCACTCTAACCATGCTTTTCTTTGATTTCTGCTGCTCTAACCGCGCTTTTCTGTCTTTTCCTCCTCTCTTAGTACTTTTTATTGGTTTTCCTCCGCTATAACCCCGATTATCCTGGCTTTCCTCCGCTCTAACCCCTTTTTCCTTGGTTTTCTTCCGTTCTAACTTCGCATTTCCTAGTTTTCCTCCGCTCTAACCCTGCTTTTCTTGGATTTCCTCCGCTCTAATCCCGCTTTTCATGCTTTTCCTCCGCTCCATCCCCGCTTTTCTTGGTTTTCCTCACCTCTAACTTCACGTTTCTTTCTTTTCCTCCACTCTACCTTTACTTTTCTTGGTTTTCCTCTTTTCTAACCCCGCTTTTCATGGTTTTCCTACGCTATAACCCCGCTTTTATTGATTTTCCTCCGCACTAACCCTCCTTTTCTTGGTTTTTCTCCACTCTAACCCAGCTTTTCATGGTTTTTCTCCAATCTAACCATGCTTTTCTCGGATTTCTGCTGCTCTAACCACGCTTTTCTTCGCTTTTTTCCTCTCTAACTTATTTTTCTTGGTTTTCCTCCGCTCTAACCCCGCTTTTCTTGGTTTTCCTCCGCTCTAACTCCGATTTTCTTGGTTTTCCTCCGCTCTAACTACGCTTTTCTTCGTTTTCCTCCGCTCTAACTTTACTTTTCTTCGTTTTCCTCCGCTCTAACCCTGCTTTTCTTGGTTTTTCTCCGCTCTAACCCCGCTTTTCTTGGTTTTCCTCCGCTCTAACCCCGATTTTCTTGGTTTTCCTCCGCTCTAACTACGCTTTTGTTTTTTTTCCTCCGCTCTAACCCCGCTTTTCTTTGTTTTCCTCCGCTCTAACCCTGCTTTTCTTGGTTTTTCTCCGCTCTAACCCCGTTTCTCTTCGTTTTCCTCCGCTCTAACACCGTTTTTCTTGGTTTTCCTTTCCTCTAACCCCTCTTTTCTTGGTTTTCCTCCGCACTAACCCTGCTTTTCTTGGTTTTTGTCCACTCTAACCCAGCTTTTCATCGTTTTTCTCCATTCTAACCATGCTTTTCTCGGATTTCTGCTGCTCTAACCACGCTTTTCTTCGTTTTTTTCCTCTCTAACCTATTTTTCTTGGTTTTCCTCTGTTATAACCCCGCTTTTCTTGGTTTTCCTCCGCACTTATTCCGCCTTTCTTGGTTTTCCTCCGCTCTAACCTTGCTTTTCTTGGTTTTCCTCCGCTCTATCCCCACTTTTCTTGGTTATCCTCCGCTCTAACCTCGCTTTTCTTGGTTTTCCTTTGCACTAACCCTGCATTTCTTGGTTTTCCTCCGCTCTTACCCCGCTTTTCTTGGTTTTCCTCCGCTCTATCACCGCTTTTCTTGGTTTTCCTACACTCTAACACCGCTTTTCTTGGTATTCCTCCTCTCTAACCCTGCTTTTCTTGGTTTTCCTCCGCTCTAACCCCGCTTTTCTTGGTTTTCCTCCGCTCTAACTCCGCTTTTCTTGGTTATGCTCCGCTCTAATCCCGCGTTTCTTGGTTGTCCTTTGCTCTAACCCCGCTTTTCTTGCTTTTCCTTTGCACTAACCATGCTTTTCTTGGTTTTCCTCTGCTCTAACCCAGCTTTTCTTGGTTTTCCTCCCCTCTATCCCAGATTTTCTTGGTTTTCCTTAGCTGTAATGCCGCTTTTCTTGGATTTCTCCGCTCTAACCCAGCTTTTCATGGTTTTTCTCCACTCTAACCATGCTTTTCTCGGATTTCTGCTGCTCCAACCACGCTTTTCTTCGTTTTCTTCCGTTCAAACTCTGCTTTTCTTGGTTTTCCTCCGCTCTAATCCCGCATTTCTTGGTTTTTCTCCGCTCTAACTTTGCTTTTCTTGGTTTTCCTCCGCTCTAACCCAGCTTTTCTTGGTTTTCCTCCGCTCTAACCCTGCTTTTCTTGGTTTTCCTCCGCTCTAAACCCGCTTTTCTTGGTTTTCCTTCCCTCTAACCCCGCTTTTCTTGGTTTTCCTTTGCTCAAACCCAGCTTTTCATGGTTTTCCTCCGCTCTAATCCCGCTTCTCTTGGTTTTTCTCCACTCTAACCATGCTTTTCTTGGTTTTTCTCCACTCTAACCATGCTTTTCTTGGATTTCTGCTGCTCTAACCGCGCTTTTCTGTCTTTTCCTCCTCTCTTAGTACTTTTTATTGGTTTTCCTTCGCTCTAACCCCGATTATCTTGGTTTTCCTCCGCTCTAACCCCTTTTTTTTTGGTTTTCTTCCATTCTAACTTCGCTTTTCTTGGTTTTCCTCCGCTCTAACACCGTTTTTCTTGGTTTTCCTCCGCTCTAACCCCGCTTTTCTTGGTTTTGGTCCGCTCTAACCCAGCTTTTCATGGTTTTTCTCCAATCTAACCATGCTTTTCTCGGATTTCTGCTGCTTTATCCACGCTTTTCTTCGCTTTTTTCCTCTCTAACTTCTTTTTCTTGGTTTTTCTCCGCTCTAACCCCGCTTTTCTTGGTTTTCCTCCGCACTTATTCCGCCTTTCTTGGTTTTCCTCCGCTCTAACTTCGCTTTTCTTGGTTTTCCTCCGCTCTAACTCCGCTTTTCATGGTTATCCTCCGTTCTAAGCCCGCGTTTCTTGGTTATCCTCTGCTCTAACCCCGCTTTTCTTGGTTTAGCTTTGCACTAACCATGTTTTTCTTGGTTTTCCTCCGCTCTAACCCCACTTTTCTTGGTTTTCCTCCGCTCTATCACCGCTTTTCTTGGTTATCCTACGCTCTAACCCCGCTTTTCATGGTTTTCCTCCGCTCTAACCCAGCTTTTCTTGGTTTTCCTCCGCTCTAACCCTACTTTTCTTGTTTTTTCTACGTTCTAACCCCGCTTTTCTTGGTTATCCTCTCATCTATCCTTGCTTTTCTTGGTTTTTCTCCGCTCTAACCCCGTTTCTCTTCGTTTTCCTCCGCTCCAACTCCGCTTTTCTTGGTTTTCCTTAGCTCTAACCCCTCTTTTCTTGGTTTTCCTCCGCACTAACCCTGCTTTTCTTGGTTTTTCTCCACTCTAACCCAGCTTTTCATCGTTTTTCTCCATTCTAACCACGCTTTTCTCGGATTTCTGCTGCTCTGACCGCGCTTTTCTTCGTTTTTTTCCTCTCTTACTTCTTTTTATTGGTTTTCCTCCGCTCTAACCCCGCTTTTCTTGGTTTTCCTCCGTACTTATTCCGCCTTTCTTGGTTTTCCTCCGCTCTAACTTCGCTTTTCTTGGTTTTCGGCCGCCCTATCCCAGCTTTTCTTGGTTTTCCTCCGCTCTAACCCCGCTTTTCTTGGTTTTCATCCTTTCTAACCCCGCTTTTCTTGGTTTTCCTCCTTTCTAACCCCGCTTTTCTTGGTTTTCCTCCGCTCTAACCCCGATTTTCTTGGTTTTCCTCCGCTCTAACCCCACTTTTCTTCGTTTTCCTCCGCTCTAACCCAGCTTTTCTTGGTTGTCCTCCACTCTAACCCTGCTTTTCCTGGTTTTCCTCCGCTCTAACCCTGCTTTTCTTGGTTATCCTCTCATCTATCCTTGCTTTTCTTGGTTTTCCTTCCGTCTAACCCCGTTTCTCTTCGTTTTCCTCCGCTCTAACACCGCTTTTCTTGGTTTTCCTTTGCTTTAACCCTGCTTTTCTTGCTTTTCCTCCGCACTTATTCCACCTTTCTTGGTTTTCCTCCGTTCTAACCTCGCTTTTCTTGGTTTTCCTCCGCTCTATCCCCACTTTTCTTGGTTATCCTATGATCTAACCCCGATTTTCTTGGTTTTCCTTTGCACTAACCCTGCTTTTCTTGGTTTTCCTCCGCTCTAACCCCGCTTTTCTTGGTTTTTCTTTGCTCTAACCCAGCTTTTCATGCTTTTTCTCCACTCTAACAATGCTTTCTTGGATGTCTGCTTCTCTAACCACGCTTTTCTTCGTTTTCTTCCGTTCTAACTCTGCTTTTCTTGGTTTTCCTCCGCTCTATCCCCACTTTTCTTGGTTATCCTCCGATCTAACCCCGATTTTCTTGGTTTTCCTTTGCACTAACCCTGCTTTTCTTGGTTTTCCTCCGCTCTAACCCCGCTTTTCTTGGTTTTCCTCCGCTCTATCAGCGCTTTTCTTGGTTTTCCTCCGTTCTAACACCGCTTTTCTTGGTTTTCCTACGCTCTAACACCGCTTTTCTTGGTATTCCTCCTCTCTAACCCTGCTTTTCTTAGTTTTTCTCCGCTCTAACCCAGCTTTTCTTGGTTTTCATCCGCTCTAACCCCGCTTTTCTTGGTTTTCCTCCGCTCTATCCCCGCTTTTCTTGGTTTTCCTACGCTCTAACTCCGCTTTTCTTGGTTTTCCTTTGCACTAACCATGCTTTTCTTGGTTTTCCTCCGCTCTAACCCAGCTTTTCTTGGTTTTCCTCCCCTCTATCCCAGATTTTCTTGGTTTTCCTTAGCTCTAACCCCGCTTTTCTTGGTTGTTCTCCGCTCTTACCCAGCTTTTCATGGTTTTTCTCCACTCTAACCATGCTTTTCTCGGATTTCTGCTGCTCTAACCACGCTTTTATTCGTTTTCTTCCGTTCTAACTTTGCTTTTCTTGGTTTTCCTCCGCTCTAATCCTGCTTTTCTTGGTTTTTCTCCGCTCTTACTTCGCTTTTCTTGGTTTTCCTCCGCTCTATCACCGCTTTTCTTGGTTTTCCTCCGCTCTAACCCTGCTTTTCTTGGTTTTCCTCCGCTCTAACCCCGCTTTTCTTGGTTTTCCTTCCCTCTAACCCCGCTTTTCTTGGTTTTCCTTTGCTGAAACCCAGCTTTTCATGGTTTTCCTCCGCTCTAATCCCGCTTCTCTTGGTTTTTCTCCACTCTAACCATGCTTTTCTTGGTTTTTCTCCACTCTAACCATGCTTTTCTTGGATTTCTGCTGCTCTAACCGCACTTTTCTGTCTTTTCCTCCTCTCTTAGTACTTTTTATTGGTTTTCCTTCGCTCTAACCCCGATTATCTTGGTTTTCCTCCGCCCCAACCCCTTTTTCCTTGGTTTTCTTCCGTTCTAACTTCGCTTTTCTTGGTTTTCCTCCGCTCTAACCCCACATTTCTTGGTTTTCACCCGCATGAACAACGTTTTTCTTGGTTTTCCTGCGCTCTAACTTCGCATTTCCTAGTTTTCCTCCGCTCTAACCCTGCTTTTCTTGGATTTCCTCCGCTCTAATCCCGCTTTTCATGCTTTTCCTCCGCTCCAACCCCGCTTTTCTTGGTTTTCCTCACCTCTAACTTCACGTTTCTTTCTTTTCCTCCGCTCTACCTTTACTTTTCTTGGTTTTCCTCCTTTCTAACCTTGTTTTTCTTGGTTTCCCTCCACTCTAACCCCGTTTTTCATGGTTTTTCTACGCTATAACCCCGTTTTATTGATTTTCCTCCGCACTAACCCTGCTTTTCTTGGTTTTTCTCCACTCTAACCCAGCATTTCATGGTTTTTCTCCAATCTAACCATGCTTTTCTCGGATTTCTGCTGCTCTAACCACGCTTTTCTTCGCTTTTTTCCTCTCTAACTTCTTTTTCTTGGTTTTCCTTCGCTCTAACCCCGCTTTTCTTGGTTTTCCTCCGCACTTATTCCGCCTTTCTTGGTTTTCCTCCTCTCTAACACCGCTTTTCTTGGTTTTCCTCCGCTCTAACTCCGCTTTTCTTGGTTATCCTCCAGTCTAACCCCGCGTTTCTTGGTTATCCTCCGCTCTAACCCCGCTTTTCTTGGTTTTCTTTTGCACTAACCATGCTTTTCTTGGTTTTCCTCCGCTCTAACCCCGCTTTTCTTGGTTTTCCTCCGCTCTATCACCGCTTTTCTTGGTTTTACTACGCTCTAACACGGCTTTTCTTGGTTTTCCTCCGCTCTAACACCGCTTTTCTTGGTTTTCCTCCGCTCTAACACCGCTTTTCTTGGTTTTTCTCAGCTCTAACCCAGCTTTTCTTGGTTTTCCTCCGCTCTAACCCTGCTTTTCTTGGTTTTTCTCCGCTCTAACCCAGCTTTTCATGGTTTTTCTCCACTCTAACCATGCTTTTCTCGGATTTCCGCTGCTCTAACCGCGCTTTTCTTCGTTTTCTTTCGTTCTAACTCTGCTTTTCTTGGTTTTCGTCCGCTCTAACCCAGTTTTCATGGTTTTTCTCCACTCTAACCATGCTTTTCTCTGATTTCTGCTGCTCTCACCACGCTTTTCGTTTTCTTCCGTTCTAACTCTGCTTTTCTTGGTTTTTGTCCGCTCTAACCCCGCTTTTCTTGGATTTCCTCCGCTCTAACCCCGCTTTTCTTGGTTTTCCTCCGCTATAACCCCTATTTTCTTGGTTTTCCTCCGCTCTAACCGCGCTTTTCTTGGTTTTCCTTCGCTCTAACCCCTCTTTTCATGCTTTTCCTCCACTCTAACCCCTAATTTCTTGGTTGTCCTCGGAACTAACCCCGCTTTTCTTGATTTTCCTCCGCTCTAACCCCGCTTTTCTTGGTTTTTCTCCACTCTAACCATGCTTTTCTTGGTTATCCTCTGCTCTATCCCCGCTTTTCTCGATTTTCCTCCGCTCTAACCCGGCTTTTCTTGGTTTTCCTTCGCTCTAACCCCGCTTTTCTTGGTTTTCCTTTGCTCTAACCCCGCATTTCTTGGTTTTCATCCGCATGAACAACGTTTTTCGTTGTTGTCCTCCGCTCCAACCCTACTTTTCTTGGTTTTCCTCCGCTCTAACCCCGCTTTTCTTGGTTTTTCTCCGCTCTAACCCAGCTTTTCATGGTTTTTCTCCACTCTAACAATGCTTTTCTTGGTTGTCTGCTGCTCTAACCACGCTTTTCTTCGTTTTCTTCCGTTCTAACTCTGCTTTTCTTTGTTTTCCTCCGCTCTAACCCCGCTTTTCTTGGTTTTCCTCTGCTTTATCCCCGCTTTTCTTGGTTTTCCTCAGCTATAACCCTGCTTTTCTTGGTTTTCATCCGCTCTAACCCCGCTTTTCTTGGTTTTCTTCCGTTCTAACGTCGCTTTTCTTGGTTTTCCTCCGCTCTAACCCCGCTTTTCTTGGTTTTCCTCCGCTCTATCACCGCTTTTCTTGGTTTTCCTCCGCTCTAACCCCGCTTTTCTTGGTTTTCCTCCGCTCTAACCCAGCTTTTCTTGGTTTTCCTCCGCTCTAACCCTGCTTTTCTTGGTTTTTCTACGTTCTAACCCAGCTTTTCTTGGTTATCCTCTCATCTATCCTTGCTTTTCTTGGTTTTTCTCCGCTCTAACCCCGTTTCTCTTCGTTTTCCTCCGCTCCAACTCCGCTTTTCTTGGTTTTCCTTAGCTCTAACCCCTCTTTTCTTGGTTTTCCTCCGCACTAACCCTGCTTTTCTTGGTTTTTATCCACTCTAACCCAGCGTTTAATGGTTTTTCTCCATTCTAACCATGCTTTTCTCGGATTTCTGCTGCTCTGACCGCGCTTTTCTTCGTTTTTTTCCTCTCTAACTTCTTTTTATTCGTTTTCCTCCGCTCTAACCCCGATTTTCTTGGATTTCCTCCGCACTTATTCCGCCTTTCTTGGTTTTCCTCCGCTCTAACTTCGCTTTTCTTGGTTTTCCTCCTCTCAAACCCCGCTTTTCTTGGTTTTCCTCCGCTCTATCCCCGCTTTTGTTGGTTATCCTCCGCTCTAACCCCGCTTTTCTTGGTTTTCCTTTGCACTAACCCTGCTTTTCTTGGTTTTCCTCCGCTCTAACCCCGCTTTTCTTGGATTTCCTATGTTCTATCACTGCTTATCTTGGTTTTCATACGCTCTAACACAGCTTTTCTTGGTTTTCCTACGCTCTAACACCGCTTTTCTTGGTTTTCCTCCGATCTAACCCTGCTTTTCTTGGTTTTTCTCCGCTCTAACCATGCTTTTCTCGGATGTCTGCTGCTCTAACCACGCTTTTCTTCGTTTTCTTCCGTTCTAACTCTGCTTTTCTTGGTTTTCCTCCGCTCTAACCCCGCTTCTCTTGTTTTTCCTCCGCTCTAACCCCGCTTTTCTTGGTTTTCCTCTGCTATATCCCCGATTTTGTTGGTTTTCCTCCGCTATAACCTTGCTTTTCTTGGTTTTCCTCCGCTCTAACCTCGCTTTTCTTGGTTTTCTTCCGTTCTAACTTCGCTTTTCTTGGTTTTCCTCCGCTCTAACCCCGCTTTTCTTGGTTTTCCTCCGCTCTATCACCGCTTTTCTTGGTTTTCCTCCGCTCTAACCCCGCTTTTCTTGGCTTTCCTCCGCTCTAACCCAGCTTTTCTTGGTTTTCCTTCGCTCTAACCCTGCTTTTCTTGGTTTTTCTACGTTCTAACCCAGCTTTTCTTGGTTATCCTCTCATCTATCCTTGCTTTTCTTGGTTTTTCTCCGCTCTAACCCCATTTCTCTTGGTTTTCCTCCGCTCCAACACCGCTTTTCTTGGTTTTCCTTTGCTCTAACCCCTCTTTTCTTGGTTTTCCTCCGCACTAACCCTGCTTTTCTTGGTTTTTCTCCACTCTAACCCAGCGTTTAATGGTTTTTCTCCATTCTAACCATGCTTTTCTCGGATTTCTGCTGCTCTGACCATGCTTTTCTTCGTTTTTTTCCTCTCTAACTTCTTTTTATTGGTTTTCCTCCGCTCTAACCTAGATTTTCTTGGTTTTCCTCCGCACTTATTCCGCCATTCTTGGTTTTCCTCCGCTCTAACTTCGCTTTTCTTGGGTTTCCTCCGCTCTAACCCCGCTTTTCTTGGTTTTCCTCCGCTCTATCCCCGCTTTTCTTGGTTATCCTCCGCTCTAACCCCGCTTTTCTTGGTTTTCCTTTGCACTAACCCTGCTTTTCTTGGTTTTCCTCCGCTCTAACCCCGCTTTTCTTGGATTTCCTATGTTCTATCACCGCTTATCTTGGTTTTCATACGCTCTAACACAGCTTTTCTTGGTTTTCCTACGCTCTAACACCGCTTTTCTTGGTTTTCCTCCGATCTAACCCTGCTTTTCTTGGTTTTTCTCCGCTCTAACCCCGCTTTTCTTGGTTTTTCTCCCTTCTATCCTTGCTTTTCTTGGTTTTTCTTTGCTCTAACCTCGTGTCTCTTGGTTTTCCTCTGCTCTATCAACGCTTTTCTTGGATTTCCTTTGCTCTAAACCCTCTTTTCTTGGTTTTCCTCCACACTAACCCTGCTTTTCTTGGTTTTTCTCCACTCAAACCTAGCTTTTCATGGTTATTCTCCACTGTAACCATGCTTTTCTCGGATTTCTGCTGCTCTAGCCGCGCTTTTCTTCGTTTTTTTCCTCTCTAACTACTTTTTCTCAGTTTTCCTTCGCTCTAACCCCGATTTTCTTGGATTTTCTCCGCTCTAACCCAGCTTTTCATGGTTTTTCTCCACTCTAACCATGCTTTTCTCGGATGTCTGCTGCTCTAACCACGCTTTTCTTTGTTTTCTTCCGTTCTAACTCTGCTTTTCTTGGTTTTCCTCCGCTCTAACCCTGCTTTTCTTGGTTTTCCTCCGCTATAACCCCACTTTTCTTGGTTTTCCTCCGCTCTCACCCCGCTTTTCTTGGTTTTCCTCCGCGCTAACCCCGCTTTTCTTGATTTTCATCCGCTCTAACCCCGCTTTTCTTGGTTTTTCTCCACTCTAACCCAGCTTTTCATGGTTTTTCTCCACTCTAACTTTTCTCGGATTTCTGCTGCTCTAACCACGGTTTTCTTCGTTTTCTACCGTTCTAACTCTGCTTTTCTTGGTTTTTCTCCACTCTAACCAAGCTTTTCTTGGTTTTTCTCCACTCTAACCTTGCTATTCTTGGATTTCTGCTGCTCTAACCACGCTTTTCTTCGTTTTCTTCCGTTCTAATACTGCTTTTCTTGGTTTTCCTCCGCTCTAACCCCGCTTTTCCTGCTTTTCCTCTACTCTAACCCCGCTATTCTTGGTTCTCCTCCACACTAACCCCGCTTTTCTTGGTTTTCCTCACCTCTAACTTCACTTTTCTTTGTTTGCCTCCGCTCTAACTTTACTCTTCTTGGTTTTCCTCCTTACTAACCCCGCTTTTCTTGGTTTTCCTCCACTCTATCCTAAGTTTTCTTGGTTTTCCTCCGATGTAACCTTGCTTTTCTTGGTTTTCCTCCGCACTTATTCCGCTTTTGTTGGTTTTCCTCAGCTCTAACCCCACTTTTCATGCTTTTCCTCCGCTCTAACCCCGCATTTCTTGGTTTTCATCCGCACGAACAACGTTTTTCTTTGTTTTCCTCCGCTCTAACTTCGCATTTCCTAGTTTTCCTCCGCACTAACCCTGCTTTTCTTTATTTTTCTCCACTCTAACCATGCTTTTCATGGTTTTTCTCCGCTCTAATGCCACTTTTCTTGGTTTTCCTCCGCTCTCACCCCGCTTTTCTTGGTTTTCCTCCGCTCTAACCCCGCTTTTCTTGATTTTCCTCCGCTCTAACCCCGCTTTTCTTGGTTATTCTCCACTGTAACACAGCTTTTCATGGTTTTTCTCTACTCTAAGCATGTTTTTGTAGGATTTCTGCTGCTCAAACCACGGTTTTCTTCGTTTTCTTCCGTTCTAACTCTGCTTTTCTTGGATTTTCTCCACTCTAACCATGCTTTTCTTGGATTTCTGCTGCTCTAACCTCGCTTTTCTGTCTTTTCCTCCTCTCTAAGTTCTATTTATTGTTTTTCCTCCGATCTAACCAAGATTATCTTGGTTTTCCTCCGCTCTAACCCCGCTTTTCTTGGTTTTCATCCGCACGAACAACGTTTTTCTTTGTTTTCCTCCGCTCTATCTTCGCATTTCCTAGTTTTCCTCCGCTCTAACCCTGCTTTTCTTGGTTTTCCTCCGCTCTAACCAAGATTTTCATGCTTTTCCTCCGCTCTAACCCCGCTATTCTTAATTCTCATCCACACTAACCCCGCTTTTCTTGGTTTTCCTCACCTCTAACTTCACTTTTCTTTGTTTGCCTCCGCTCTAACTTTACTTTTCTTCGTTTTCCTCCGCTCTAACCCCGCTTTTCTTGGTTTTCCTCCGCTCTAATCCCGCTTCTCTTGGTTTTTCTCCACTCTAACCATGCTTTTCTTGGATTTCTGCTGCTCTAACCCCGCTTTTCTGTCTTTTCCTCCTCTCTAAATTCTTTTTATTGGTTTTCCTCCGCTCTAACCCCGATTATCTTGGATTTCCTCCTCTGTAGCCCCGCTTTTCTTGGTTTTCTTCCGTTCTAACTTCGCTTTTCTTGGTTTTCCTCCGCTCTAACCCCGCATTTATTGGTTTTCCTCCGCACGAACGTTTTTCTTGGTTTTCCTCCGCTCTAACTTCGCATTTCCTAGTTTTCCTCCGTTATAACCCTGCTTTTCTTGGTTTTCCTCCACTCTAACCCCGCTTTTCATGCTTTTCCTCCGCTCTAACCCCGCTTTTCTTGGTTTTCCTCCGCTCTAACCCCGCTTTTCTTGGTTTTCCTCCGCTCTAACCCCGCTTTTCTTGGTTTTCCTCCGCCCTTATTCCGCCTTTCTTTGTTTTCCTCCGCTCTAACCCCGCTTTTCTTGGTTTTCCTCCCATCTATCCTTGCTTTTCTGGGTTTTTCTCCGCTCTAACCCCACTTTTCATGCTTTTCCTACGCTCTAACCCCGATTTTCTTGGTTTTCCTCCACTCTAACTTTACTTTTCTTGGTTTTCTTTTGCTCTAAGCCCGCTTTTCTTGGTTTTCCTTTTCACTAACCCTGCTTTTCTTGGTTTTCCTCCTCTCTAACCCTGCTTTTCTTGGTTTTCCTCCACTCTATCACCGCTTTTCTTGGAATTCCTACGCTCTAAACCCTCTTTTCTTGGTTTTCTTCCGCACTAACCCTGCTTTTCTTTATTTTTCTCCGCTCTAACACAGCTTTTCATGGTTTTTTTCCACTCTAACCATGCTTTTCTTGGTTTTTCTCCCCTCTATCCCCGCTTTTCTTTGTTTTCCTCCGCTCTTACCCCGCTTTTCTTGGTTTTTCTCCGCTCTATCCCAGCTTTTCATGGTTTTTCTCCACTCTAACCATGCTTTTCGCGGATTTCTGCTGCTCTAAACACGCTTTTCTTCATTTTCTTCCGTTCTAACTCTGCTTTTCTTGGTTTTCCTCCGCTCTAACCTCTCTTTTCTTGGTTTTTCTCCGCTCTAACCCATCTTTTCTTGGTTTTCCTCTCCTCTATCCCCGCTTTTCTTGGTTTTCCTCCGCTCTAACCCCGCTTTTCTTGGTTTTTCTCCGCTCTAACCCAGCTTTTCATGGTTTTTCTCCACTCTAACCATGCTTTTCTCGGATGTCTGCTGCTCTAACCACGCTTTTCTTCGTTTTCTTCCGCTCTAACCCCGCTTTTCTTGGTTTTCCTCCGCTCTAACCCCGCTTTTCTTGGTTTTCCTCCGCTATAACCTTGCTTTTCTTGGTTTTCCTCCGCTCTAACCCCGCTTTTCTTGATTTTCCTCCGCTCTAACCCCGCTTTACTTGGTTACTCTCCACTGTAACCCAGCTTTTCATGGTTTTTCTCCACTCTAACCATGCTTTTCTCGGATTTCTGCTGCTCTAACCACGGTTTTCTTCGTTTTCTTCCGTTCTAACTCTGCTTTTCTTGGTTTTTCTCCATTCTAACCATGCTTTTCTTGGATTTCTGCTGTTCTAACCCCGCTTTTCTGTCTTTTCCTCCTCTCTAAGTTCTTTTTATTGGTTTTCCTCCGATCTAACCCCGATTATCTTGGTTTTCCTCCGCTCTAAACCCGCTTTTCTTGGTTTTCTTCCGTTCTAACTTAGCTTTTCTAGGTTTTCCTCCGCTCTAACCCCGCATTTCTTGGTTTTCATCCGCACGAACAACGTTTTTCTTGGTTTTCCTCCGCTCTAACTTCGCATTTCCTAGTTTTCCTCCGCTCTAACACCGTTTTTCTTGGTTTTCCTCCGCTCTAACCCCTCTTTTCATGCTTTTCCTCCGCTCTAATCCCGCTTTTCTTGGTTTTTTAATCCCGCTTCTCTTCGTTTTTCTCCACTCTAAACCAGCTTTTCTTGGTTTTTCTCCACTCTAACCATGCTTTTCTTGGATTTCTGCTGCTCTAACCCCGCTTTTCTGTCTTTTCCTCCTCTCTAAGTTCTTGTCATTCGTTTTCCTCCACTCTAACCCCGATTATCTTGGTTTTCCTCCGCTCTAACCCCGCATTTATTGGTTTTCCTCCGCTCTAACTTCGCTTTTCTTGGTTTTCCTCCACTCTAACTTCGCATTTCCTAGTTTTCCTCCGCTACAACCCTGCTTTTCTTGGTTTTCTTCCGCTCTAACCCCGCTTTTCATGCTTTTCTTCCGCTCTAACCGCGCTTTTCTTGGTTTTCCTCACCTCTAACTTCACTTTTCTTTCTTTGCCTCTGCTCTAACTTTACTTTTCTTTTTTTGCCTCTGCTCTAACTTTACTTTTCTTGGTTTTCCTCCTTCCTAACTCCGCTTTTCTTGGTTTTCCTTTGCTCTATCCTAGGTTTTCTTGGTTTTCCTCCGCTCTAGCCCCGCTTTTCTCGGTTTTCCTCCGCACTTATTCCGCTTTTCTTGGTTTTCCTCAGCTCTAACCCCACTTTTCATGCTTTTCCTCCGCTCTAACCCCGATTTTCTTGGTTTTCCTCCGCTCTAACCCCGCTTTTCTTGGTTTTCCTCCGCTCGAACCCAGCTTTTCTTGGTTTTCCTTTGCACTAACCCTGCTTTTCTTGGTTTTCCTCCGCTCTAACCCCGCTTTTCTTGGTTTTCCTCCGCTCTATCACCGCTTTTCTTGGTTTTCCTCCGCACTAACCCTGCTTTTCTTTATTTTTCTCCACTCTAACCATGCTTTTCATGGTTTTTCTCCGCACTAACCATGCTTTTCTTGGTTTTCCTCCCCTCTATCCCCGCTTTTCTTTGTTTTCCTCCGCTCTAACCCCGCTTTTCTTGGTTTTCCTCAGCTCTAACCCCACTTTTCATGGTTTTCCTCCGCTCTAACCCCGCTTTAATTGGTTTTCCTCCGCTCTAACCCCGCTTTTCTTGGTTTTCCTCCCCTCTATCTCCGCTTTTCTTGGTTTTCCTTTGCACTAACCCTGCTTTTCTTGGTTTTCCTCCGCTCTAACCCAGCTTTTCATGGTTTTTCTCCACTCTAGCCATGCTTTTCTCGGATGTCTGCTGCTCTAACCACGCTTTTCTTCGTTTTCTTCCGTTCTAACTCTGCATTTCTTGGTTTTCCTCCGTACTAACCCCGCTTTTCTTGGTTTTCCTCCGCTATAACCTTGCTTTTCTTGGTTTTCCTCCGCTATAACCCCGCTTTTCTTGGTTTTCCTCCGCTCTAACCCCGCTTTTCTTGGTTTTCCTCCGCTCTAACCCCGCTTTTCTTGATTTTTCTCCGTTCTAACCCCGCTTTTCTTGGTTATTCTCCACTGTAACACAGCTTTTCATGGTTTTTCTCTACTCTAACCATGCTTTTGTAGGATTTCTGCTGCACAAACCACGGTTTTCTTCATTTTCTTCCGTTCTAACTCTGCTTTTCTTGGTTTTTCTCCACTCTAACCCAGCTTTTCTTGGATTTTCTCCACTCTAACCATGCTTTTCTTGGATTTCTGCTGCTCTAACCTCGATTTTCTGTCTTTTCCTCCTCTCTAAGTTCTTTTTATTGTTTTTCCTCCGATCTAACCAAGATTAACTTGGTTTTCCTCCGCTCTAACCCCGCTTTTCTTGGTTTTCATCTGCACGAACAACGTTTTTCTTGGTTTTCCTCCGCTCTAACTTCGCATTTCCTAGTTTTCCTCCGCTCTAACCCTGCTTTTCTTGGTTTTCCTCCGCTCTAACCACGCTTTTCATGCTTTTCCTCCGCTCTATCCTTGGTTTCCTAAATTTTCCTCCGTTCTAAGCCCGCTTTTCTTGGTTTTCCTCCGCACTTATTCCGCTTTTCTTGGTTTTCTTCAGCTCTAACCCCACTTTTCATGCTTTTCCTCCGCTTTAACCCCGATTTTCTTGGCTTTCCTCCGCTCTAACCCCGCTTTTCTTGGTTTTCCTCCACTCTAACCCAGTTTTTCTTGGTTTTCCTCCGCTCTAACCCTGCTTTTCTTTGTTTTTCTCCGCTCTAACCCCGCTTTTCTTGGTTTTCCTCCCTTCTATCCTTGCTTTTCTTGGTTTTTCTCCGCTCTAACCCCGTTTCTCTTGGTTTTCCTCCGCTCTAACACCGCTTTTCTTGGTTTTCCTTTGCTCTAAGTCCTCTTTTCTTGGTTTTCATCCGCACTAAACCTGCTTTTCTTGGTTTTTCTCCACTCTAACCCAGCTTTTCTTGGTTTTTCTCCACTCTAACCATGCTTTTCTCGGATTTCTGCCGCTCTAGCCGCGCTTTTCTTCGTTTTTTTCCTCTCTAACTTCTTTTTCTTGGTTTTCCTCCGCTCTAACCCCGCTTTTCTTGGATATTCTGCACTGTAACCCAGCTTTTCTTGGTTTTTCTCCACTCTAACCATGCTTTTCTCGGATTTCTTCTGCTCTAACAACGCTTTTCTTCGTTTTCTTCCGTTCTAACTCTGCTTTTCTTGGTTTTCCTCCGCTCTAACCTCGCTTTTCTTGGTTTTCCTCCGCTCTAACCCTGCTTTTCTTGGATTTCCTCCGCTCTAACCCCACTTTTCTTGGTTTTCCTCCGCTCTAACTTCGCTTTTCTTGGTTTTCATCCGCTCTATCACCGCTTTTCTTGGTTTTCCTACGCTCTAGCACCAATTTTCTTGGTTTTCCTCCGCTCTAACCCTGCTTTTCTTGATTTTCCTGCGCTCTAACTTCACTTTTCTTGGTTTTCCTCCTTTCTAACCCCACTTTTCTTGGTTTTCCTCCGCTCTAATCCCGCTTGTCTTGGTTTTCCTCCGCTATAACCCCGCTTTTCTTGGTTTTTCTCCACTCTAACCATGCTTTTCTTGGATTTCTGCTGCTCTAACCCCGATTATCTTGGTTTTCCTCCGCTCTAACCCCGCTTTTCTTGGTTTTCCTCACCTCTAACTTCACTTTTCTTTCTTTTCCTCCGTTCTAACTTTACTTTTTTTCCTCCTTTCTAACCCCGCTTTTCTTGGTTTTCGTCCGCTCTATCCTACTTTTTCTTGGTTTTCCTCCGCTCTAACCCCGCTTTTCCTGGTTTTCCTCCGCTCTAACCCCGTTTTTCCTGGTTTTCTTCCGTTCTAACTTCGCTTTTCTTGGTTTTCCTCCGCTCTAACCCCGCTTTTCTTGGTTTTCTTCTGTTCTAACTTCGCTTTTCTTGGTTTTCCTCCGCTCTAACCCCGCATTTCTTGGTTTTCCTCCAATCTAACCCCGCTTTTCTTGGTTTTCCTCCGCACTTATTCCGCTTTTCTTGGTTTTCCTCCGATCTAACCCCGCTTTTCTTGGTTTTCCTCCGCTCTAACCCCGCGTTTCATGCTTTTCCTCCGCTCTAACCCCGCGTTTCTTGGTTCTCCTCCACAGTAACCCCGCTTATCTTGGTTTTCCTCACCTCTAACTTCACTTTTCTTTCTTTTCCTCCGCTCTAACTTTACTTTTTTTCTTCCGCTCTAACCCCGCTTTTCTTCGTTTTCCTCCGCTCTATCCTAGGTTTTATTGGTTTTCCTCCGCTCTAACCCCACTTTTCTTGGTTTTCCTCCGCACTTATTCCGCTTTTCTTGGTTTTCGTCAGCTCTAACCCAACTTTTCTTGATTTTCCTCCGCTCTATCACCGCTTTTCTTGGTTTTCCTCCGCACTAACACCGTTTTTCTTTGTTTTCTTCCATTCTAACTTCGCTTTTCTTGGTTTTCCTCCGCTCTAACCCCGCTTTTGTTTGTTTTCCTCCGCACTATCAACGCTTTTCTTGGTTTTCCTACGCTCTAACAACGCTTTTCTTGGTTTTCCTCCGCTCTAACACCGCTTTTCTTGGTTTTCCTCCGCTCTAATCCTGCTTTTCTTGGTTTTTCTCCGCTCTAACCCAGCTTTTCTTGGTTTTCCTCCCCTGTATCCCCGCTTTTCTTGGTTTTCCTCTGCTCTATCCCCGCTTTTCTTGGTTTTTCTCCGCTCTAACCCAGCTTTTCCTGGTTTTTCTCCGCTCTAACCATGCTTTTCTCGGATTTCTACTGTTCTAACCACGCTTTTCTTTGTTTTCTTCCGTTCTAACCCCGACTTTCTTGGTTTTTCTCCGCTCTAACCCAGCTTTTCTTGGTTTTCCTCCCCTCTATCCCCGTTTTCTTGGTTTTCCTCCGCTGTAACCCCGCTTTTCTTGGTTTTCCTCCGCTATAACCCCGCTTTTCTTGGTTTTCCTCCGCTCTAACTCTGCTTTTCTTGGTTTCCCTCCGCACTAACACCGCTTTTCTTGGTTTTCCTCCGCTCTAACCCTGCTTTTCTTGGTTTTCCTCCGCTCTAACCCCGCTTTTCTTGGTTTTCCTTCCCTCTATCCCCGCTTTTCTTGGTTTTCCTCCGCTCTAACCCCGCTTTTCTTGGTTTTTCTCCGCTCTAACCCAGCTTTTCATGGTTTTTCTCCACTCTAACCATGCTTTTCTCTGATGTCTGCTGCTCTAACCACGCTTTTCTTCGTTTTCTTCCGTTCTAGCTCTGCATTTCTTGGTTTTCCTCTTTACTAACCCCGCTTTTCTTGGTTTTCCTCCGCTATAACCCCGCCTTTCTTGGTTTTCCTCCGCTCTAACCCCGCTTTTCTTGGTTTTCCTCCGCTCTAACCCCGCTTTTCTTGGTTTTCCTTCGCTCTAACCCCGCTTTTCTTGGTTTTCCTCCGCTCTAACCCCGCTTTTCTTGGTTTTCCTCCGCTCTAACCGCGCTTTTGTTTTTTTTCCTCCGCTCTAACCCCGCTTTTCTTGATTTTCCTCCGTTCTAACCCCGCTTTTCTTGGTTTTCCTCCGCTCTAACCCCGCTTTTCTTGGTTTTCCTCCGCTCTAACCGCGCTTTTGTTTTTTTTCCTCCGCTCTAACCCCGCTTTTCTTTGTTTTCCTCCGCTCTAACCCTGCTTTTCTTGGTTTTTCTCCACTCTAACCCAGCTTTTCATGGTTTTTCTCTACTCTAACCATGCTTTTGTAGGATTTCTGCTGCTCAAACCACGGTTTTGTTCGTTTTCTTCCGTTCTAACTCTGCTTTTCTTGGATTTTCTCCACTCTAACCATGCTTTTCTTGGATTTCTGCTGCTCTAACCTCGCTTTTCTGTCTTTTCCTCCTCTCTAAGTTCTTTTTATTGTTTTTCCTCCGATCTAACCAAGATTATCTTGGTTTTCCTCTGCTTTAACCCCGCTTTTCTTGGTTTTCATCCGCAATAACAACGTTTTTCTTGGTTTTCCTCCGCTCTAACTACGCATTTCCTAGTTTTCCTCCGCTCTAAACCAGCTTTTCATGGTTTTTCTCTGCTCTAACCATGCTTTTCTCGGATTTTTGCTGTTCTAACCAAGCTTTTCTTTGTTTTCTTCCGTTCTAACTCTGCTTTTCTTGGTTTTCCTCCGCTCTAACCCCGCTTTTCTTGGTTTTCCTCCGCTATAACCCCGCTTTTCTTGGTTTTCCTCCGCTCTAACCCCGCTTTTCTTGGTTTTCCTCCGCTCTAACACCAATTTTCATGCTTTTCCTCCGCTCTAACCCCTATTTTCTTTGTTTTCCTCGGATCTAACTCCGCTTTTCTTGGTTTTCCTCCGCTCTAACACTGCTTTTCTTGGTTTTCCTCCTCTCTAATCCTGCTTTTCCTGGTTCTCTCCGCTCTAACCCAGTTTTCTTGGTTTTCCTCCCCTCTGTCCCCGCTTTTCTTGGTTTTCCTCCGCTCTAACCCCGCTTTTCTTGCTTTTTGTCCGCTCTAAACCAGCTTTTCATGGTTTTTCTCCACTCTAACCATGCTTTTCTGCTGCTCTAACCGCGGTTTTCTTCGTTTTTTTCCTCTCTAACTTCTTTTCTTGGTTTTTCCTGGCTCTAACCCCGCTTTTCTTGGTTTTCCTCAGCACTTATTCCGCCTTTCTTGGTTTTCCTCCGTTCTATCTTCGCTTTTCTTGGTTTTCCTCCGCTTAAACCCCGCTTTTCTTGGTGTTCCTCCGCTCTATCACCGCTTTTCTTTGTTGTCCTACGCTCTAACACAGATTTTCTTGGTTTTCCTCCGCTCTAACTCCGTTTTTCTTGGTTTTCCTCCGCTCTAACCCCGCTTTTCTTGGTTTTCCTCCGCACTTATTCCGCCTTTCTTGGTTTTCCTCCGCTCTAACTTCGCTTTTCTTGGTTTTCCTCCGCTCTAACCCCGCTTTTCTTGGTTTTCCTCTGCTCTAACCGCGCTTTTCTTGGTTATACTCCGCTCTAACCCCGCTTTTCATGGTTTTCGTCCGCTCTAACTTTACTTTTGTTGGTTTTCCTCTGCTCTAACCCCGCCTTTCTTGGTTTTCCTCCGCTCTAACTTCGCTTTTCTTGGTTTTCCTCTGCTCTAACCCCGCTTTTTTTCTTATCCTCCGCTCTAACCCCGCTTTTCTTGGTTTTCCTCCGCTCTAACTTCACTTTTCTTGGTTTTCCTCCGCTCTAACCCGTCTTTTCTTGTTTTTCCTTTGCACTAACCCTGCTTTTCTTGGTTTTCCTCCGCTCTATCCCCGATTTTTTTGGTTTTCCTCCGCACTAACCCCGCTTTTCTTGGTTTTTCTCCGCTCTAACCCAGCTTTTCATGGTTTATCTCCACTCTAACCATGCTTTTCTCGGATTTCTGCTGCTCTAACCACGCTTTTCTTTGTTTTCTTCCGTTCTAACTCTGCTTTTCTTGGTTTTCCTCCGCTCTAACCCCGCTTTTCTTGGTTTTCCTCCGCTCTAACACCGCCTTTCTTGGTTTTCCTCCGCTCTACCTTCGCTTTTCTTGGTTTTCCTCCGCTCTAACCCCGCTTTTCTTGGTTTTCCTCTGCTCTAACCCCGCTTTTCCTGGTTATACTCCGCTCTAACCCCGCTTTTCTTGGTTTTCCTCCGCTCTAACCCCGCTTTTCTTGGTTTTCCTCTGCTCTAACCCCACTTTTCATGCTTTTCCTCCGCTCTAACCCCTATTTTCTTGGTTTTCCTCGGAACTAACCCTGCTTTTCTTGGTTTTCCTCCGCTTTTACACCGCTTTTCTTGGTTTTCCTCCGCTCTATCCCTGCTTTTCTTGGTTTTTCTCCGCTCTAACCAAGCTTTTCTTGGTTTTCCTCCCCTCTATCCCTGCTTTTTTTGGTTTTCCTCCGCTCTAACCCCGCTTTTCTTGGTTTTGTCCGCTCTAACCCAGCTTTTCATGGGTTTTCTCCACTCTAACCATGCTTTTCTCTGATGTCTGCTGCTCTAACCGCGCTTTTCTTCGTTTTTTTCCTCTCTAACTTTTTCTCTTGGTTTTCCTCCGCTCTTACCCCGCTTTTCTTGGTTTTCCTCCGCTCTAACTTTACTTTTCTTTGTTTTCCTTTGCTCTAACCCCGCTTTTCTTGGTTTTCCTTTGCACTAACCCTGCTTTTCTTGGTTTTCCTCCGCTCTAACACCGATTTTCTTCGTTTTCCTACGCTCTAGCACCGCTTTTCTTGGTTTTCCTCCGCTCTAACCCTGCTTTTCTTGGTTTTCTTCCGCTCTAATTCCGCTTTTCTTGGTTTTCTTCCGATCTAACCGCACTTTTCATGCTTTTCCTCCGCTCTAAACCCTATTTTCTTGGTTTTCCTCGGAACTAACCCCGCTTTTCTTGGTTTTCCTCCGCTCTAACACCGCTTTTCTTGGTTTTCCTCCACTCTAACCCCGGTTTTCTTGGTTTTTCTCCGCTCTAACCCAGCTTTTCATGGTTTTTCTCCACTGTAACCATGCTTTTCTCGGATTTCTGCTGCTCTAACCACGCTTTTCTTCGTTTTCTTCCGTTCTAACTCTGCTTTTCTTTGTTTTCCTCCGCTCTAACCCCGCTTTTCTTGGTTTACCTCCGCTCTTACCCCGCTTCTCTTGGTTTTCCTCCGGTCTAACCCCGCTTTTCTTCGTTTTCCTCCGCTCTATCACCGCTTTTCTTGGTTTTCCTCCGCTCTATCACTGCTTTTCATGGTTGTCCTACGCTCTAACACCGCTTCTCTTGGTTTTCCTCCGCTCTAACACCGCTTTTCTTGGTTTTCCTCCGCTCTAACCCCGCTTTTCTTGGTTTTTGTCGGCTCTAACCCAGCTTTTCATGGTTTTTCTCCACTCTAACTATGCTTTTCTCGGATTTCTGGTGCTCTAACCGCGCTTTTCTTCGTTTTTTTCCTCTCTAACTTCTTTTTCTTGGTTTTCCTCCGCTATAACCCCGCCTTTCTTGGTTTTCCTACGCTCTAACCCCGCTTTTCTTGGTTTTCCTCCGCTCTAACCCCGCTTTTCTTGGTTTTCCTTCGCTCTAACCCCGCTTTTCTTGGTTTTCCTCCACTCTAACCCCGCTTTTCTTGGTTTTCCTCCGCTCTAACCCCGCTTTTGTTGGTTTTCCTCCGCTCTAACCCCGCTTTTCTTGATTTTCCTCCGTTCTAACCCCGCTTTTCTTGGTTATTCTCCACTGTAACACAGCTTTTCATGGTTTTTCTCTACTCTAACCATGCTTTTGTAGGATTTCTGCTGCTCAAACCAGGGTTTTGTTCGTTTTCTTCCGTTCTAACTCTGCTTTTCTTGGATTTTCTCCACTCTAACCATGCTTTTCTTGGATTTCTGCTGCTCTAACCTCGCTTTTCTGTCTTTTCCTCCTCTCTAAGTTGTTTTTATTGTTTTTCCTCCGATCTAATCCCGCTTTTCTTGGTTTTCCTCCGCTATAACCCCGCTTTTCTTGGTTTTCCTCCGCTCTAACCCCGCTTTTCTTGGTTTTCCTCCGCTCTAACACCTATTTTCATGCTGTTCCTCCGCTCTAACCCCTATTTTCTTTGTTTTCCTCGGAACTAACTCCGCTTTTCTTGGTTTTCCTCCGCTCTAACACCGCTTTTCTTGGTTTTCCTCCACTCTAACCCTGCTTTTCCTGGTTTTCTCCGCTCTAACCCAGTTTTCTTTGTTTTCCTTTGCTCTAATCCTGCTGTTCTTGGTTTTCCTCCGCTCTAACCCCGCTTTTCTTGGTTTTTGTCCGCTCTAAACCAGCTTTTCATGGTTTTTCTCCACTCTAACCATGCTTTTCTCGGATTTCTGCTGCTCTAACCGCGGTTTTCTTCGTTTTTTTCCTCTCTAACTTCTTTTCTTGGTTTTTCTTTGCTCTAACCCCGCTTTTCTTGGTTTTCCTCCGCTCTATCACCGCTTTTCTTGGTTGTCCTACGCTCTAACACAGCTTTTCTTGGTTTTCCTCCGCTCTAACACCGTTTTTCTTGGTTTTCCTCCGCTCTAACCCCGCTTTTCTTGGTTGTCCTACGCTCTAACACAGCTTTTCTTGGTTTTCCTCCGCTCTAACACCGTTTTTCTTGGTTTTCCTCCGCTCTAACCCCGCTTTTCTTGGTTTTTGTCCGCTCTAACCCCGCTTTTCATGGTTTTTCTCCACTCTAACCATGCTTTTCTCGGATTTCTGGTGCTCTAACCGCGCTTTTCTTCGTTTTTTTCCTCTCTAACTACTTTTTCTTGGTTTTCCTCCGCTCTAACTTCGCTTTTCTTGGTTTTCCTCCGCTCTAACCCCGCTTTTCTTGGTTTTCCTCTGCTCTAACCGCGCTTTTCTTGGTTATACTCCGCTCTAACCCCGCCTTTCTTGGTTTTCCTCCGCTCTAACTTCGCTTTTCTTGGTTTTCCTCCGCTCTAACCCCGCTTTTTTTCTTATCCTCCGCTCTAACCCCGCTTTTCTTGGTTTTCCTTTGCTCTAACTTTACTTTTCTTGGTTTTCCTCCGCTCTAACCCGTCTTTTCTTGTTTTTCCTTTGCACTAACCCTGCTTTTCTTGGTTTTCCGCCCCTCTATCCCCGATTTTCTTGGTTTTCCTCCGCAGTAACCCCGCTTTTCTTGGTTTTTCTCCGCTCTAACCCAGCTTTTCATGGTTTTTCTCCACTCTAACCATGCTTTTCTCGGATTTCTGCTGCTCTAACCACGCTTTTCTTCGTTTTCTTCCGTTCTAACTCTGCATTTCTTGGTTTTCCTCCTTACTAACCCCGCTTTTCTTGGTTTTCCTCCGCTATAACCCCGCCCTTCCTGGTTTTCCTCCGCTCTAACCCCGCTTTTCTTGGTTTTCCTCCGCTCTAACCCCGCTTTTCTTGGTTTTCCTTCGCTCTAACCCCGCTTTTCTTGGTTTTCCTCCGCTCTAACCCCGCTTTTCTTGGTTTTCCTCCGCTCTAACCCCGCTTTTCTTGGTTTTCCTCCGCTCTAACCCCGCTTTTCTTGATTTTCCTCCGTTTTAACCCTGCTTTTCTTGGTTATTCTCCACTGTAACACAGCTTTTCATGGTTTTTCTCTACTCTAACCATGCTTTTGTAGGATTTCTTCTGCTCAAACCACGGTTTTGTTCGTTTTCTTCCGTTCTAACTCTGCTTTTCTTGGATTTTCTCCACTCTAACCATGCTTTTCTTGGATTTCTGCTGCTCTAACCTCGCTTTTCTGTCTTTTCCTCCTCTCTAAGTTCTTTTTATTGTTTTTCCTCCGATCTAACCAAGATTATCTTGGTTTTCCTCTGCTCTAACCCCGCTTTTCTTGGTTTTCATCCGCACGAACAACGTTTTTCTTGGTTTTCCTCCGCTCTAACTTCGCATTTCCTAGTTTTCCTCCGCTCTAACCGAGCTTTTCATGGTTTATCTCCACTCTAACCATGCTTTTCTCGGATTTCTGCTGCTCTAACCACGCTTTTCTTTGTTTTCTTCCGTTCTAACTCTGCTTTTCTTGGTTTTCTCCGCTCCAAACCAGCTTTTCTTGGTTTTCCTTTCCTCTATCCCCGCTTTTCTTGGTTTTCCTCCGCTCTAACCCCCCTTTTCTTGGTTTTTGTACGCACTAACCCAGCTTTTCATGGTTTTTCTCCAGTCTAACCATGCTTTTCTCGGATTTCTGCTGCTCTAACCGCGCTTTTCTTCGTTTTTTTCCTCTCTAACTTCTTTTTCTTGGTTTTCCTTTGCTCTAACCCCACTTTTCTTTGCTTTCCTCCGCACTAACCCTGCTTTTCTTGGTTTTTCTCCACTCTAACCCAGCTTTTCTTGGTTTTCCTCCGCTCTAACCCCGCTTTTCTTGGTTTTCCTCTGCTCTAACCCCGCTTTTCCTGGTTATACTCCGCTCTAACCCCTCTTTTCTTGGTTTTCCTCCGCTCTAACCCCGCTTTTCTTGGTTTTCCTCCGCTCTAACCCCGCTTTTCATGCTTTTCCTCCGCTCTAACCCCTATTTTCTTGGTTTTCCTCGGAACTAACCCCGCTTTTCTTGGTTTTCCTCCGCTTTAACACCGCTTTTCTTGGTTTTCCTCCGCTCTAACCCCGCTTTTCTTGGTTTTTGTCCGCTCTTACTTCGCTTTTCATGGGTTTTCTCCACTCTAACCATGCTTTTCTCTGATGTCTGCTGCTCTAACCGCGCTTTTCTTCGTTTTTTTCCTCTATAACTTTTTCTCTTGGTTTTCCTCCGCTCTTACCCCGCTTTTCTTGGTTTTCCTCCGCTCTAACTTTACTTTTCTTGGTTTTCCTTTGCTCTAACCCCGCTTTTCTTGGTTTTCCTTTGCACTAACCCTGCTTTTCTTGGTTTTCCTCCGCTCTAGCACCGCTTTTCTTGGTTTTCCTCCCCTCTATCCCCGCTTTTCTTGGTTTTCCTACGCTCTAACCCCGCTTTTCTTGGTTTTCCTCCGCTCTAACCCCACTTTTCATGTTTTTCCTTCGCTCTAAACCCTATTTTCATGGTTTTCCTCGGAACTAACCCCGCTTTTCTTGGTTTTCCTCCGCTCTAACACCGCTTTTCTTGGTTTTCCTCCACTCTAACCCCGGTTTTCTTGGTTTTTCTCCGCTCTAACCCAGCTTTTCATGGTTTTTCTCCACTGTAACCATGCTTTTCTCGGATTTCTGCTGCTCTAACCACGCCTTTCTTCGTTTTCTTCCGTTCTAACTCTGCTTTTCTTGGTTTTCCTCCGCTCTAACCCCGCTTTTCTTGGTTTACCTCCGCTCTAACCCCGCTTCTCTTGGTTTTCCTCCAGTCTAACCCCGCTTTTCTTCGTTTTCCTCCGCTCTATCACCGCTTTTCTTGGTTTTCCTCCGCTCTATCACTGCTTTTCATGGTTGTCCTACGCTCTAACACCGCTTCTCTTGGTTTTCCTCCGCTCTAACACCGCTTTTCTTGGTTTTCCTCCGCTCTAACCCCGCTTTTCTTGGTTTTTGTCAGCTCTAACCTAGCTTTTCATGGTTTTTCTCCACTCTAACCATGCTTTTCTTGGATTTCTGGCGCTCTAACCGCGATTTTCTTCGTTTTTTTCCTATCTAACTTCTTTTTCTCGGTTTTCCTCTGCTCTAACCCCGCTTTTCTTGGTTTTCCTCCGCACTTATTCCGCCTTTCTTGGTTTTCCTCTGCTCTAACTTCGCTTTTACTGGTTTTCTTCCGTTCTTACTTCGCTTTTCTTGGTTTTCCTCCGCTCTAACCCCGCTTTTCTTGGTTTTCTTCTGTTCTAACTTCGCTTTTCTTGGTTTTCCTCCGCTCTAACCCCGCATTTCTTGGTTTTCCTCCAATCTAACCCCGCTTTTCTTGTTTTTCCTCCGCACTTATTCCGCTTTTTTTGGTTTTCCTCCGATCTAACCCCGCTTTTCTTGGTTTTCCTCCGCTCTAACCCTGCGTTTCATGCTTTTGTTCCGCTCTAACCCCGCTTTTCTTGGTTCTCCTCCACACTAACCCCGCTTTTCTTGGTTTTCCTCACCTCTAACTTCACTTTTCTTTCTTTTCCTCCGCTCTAACTTTACATTTTTTCTTCCGCTCTAACCCCGCTTTTCTTCGTTTTCCTCCGCTCTATCCTAGGTTTTATTGGTTTTCCTCCGCTCTAACCCCACTTTTCTTGGTTTTCCTCCACACTTATTCCGCTTTTCTTGGTTTTCCTCAGCTCTAACCCAACTTTTCTTGGTTTTCCTCCGCTCTATCACCGCTTTTCTTGGTTTTCCTCCGCTCTAAAACCGCTTTTCTTGGTTTTCCTCCGCTCTAATCCTGCTTTTCTTGGTTTTTCTCCGCTCTAACCCAGCTTTTCTTGGTTTTCCTCCCCTGTATCCTCGCTTTTCTTGGTTTTCCTCCGCTCTATCCCCGCTTTTCTTGGTTTTTCTCCGCTCTAACCCAGCTTTTCATGGTTTTTCTCCGCTCTAACCATGCTTTTCTCGGATTTCTGCCGTTCTAACCACGCTGTTCTTTGTTTTCTTCCGTTCTAACTCTGCTTTTCATGGTTTTCCTCCGCTCTAACCCAGGTTTTCTTGGTTTTCCTCCGCTCTAACCCCGCTTTTGTCGGTTTTCCTCCGCTCTAACCTCGCTTTTCTTGATTTTCCTCCGTTCTAACCCCGCTTTTCTTGGTTATTCTCCACTGTAACACAGCTTTTCATGGTTTTTCTCTACTCTAACCATGCTTTTGTAGGATTTCTGCTGCTCAAACCACGGTTTTGTTCGTTTTCTTCCGTTCTAACTCTGCTTTTCTTGGATTTTCTCCACTCTAACCATGCTTTTCTTGGATTTCTGCTGCTCTAACCTCGCTTTTCTGTCTTTTCCTCCTCTCGAAGTTCTTTTTATTGTTTTTCCTCCGATCTAACCAAGATTATCTTGGTTTTCCTCTGCTCTAACCCCGCTTTTCTTGGTTTTCATCCGCACGAACAACGTTTTTCTTGGTTTTCCTCCGCTCTAACTTCGCATTTCCTAGTTTTCCTCCGCTCTAACCCAGCTTTTCATGGTTTTTCTCTGCTCTAACCATGCTTTTCTCGGATTTTTGCTGTTCTAACCAAGCTTTTCTTTGTTTTCTTCCGTTCTAACCCTGCTTTTCTTGGTTTTCCTCCGCTCTAACCCCGCTTTTCTTGGTTTTCCTCCGCTCTATCACCGATTTTCTTGGTTTTACTACGCTCTAACACCGCTTTTCTTGGTTTTCCTCTGCTCTAACACCGCTTTTCTTGGTTTTCCTCTGCTCTAACCCTGCTTTTCTTTGTTTTTCTCCGCTCTAACACAGCTTTTCTTGGTTTTGATCCGCTCTAACCCCGCTTTTCTTGGTTTTCCTCCGCTCTAACCCCGCTTTTCTTGGTTTTCCTCCGCTCTAACCCCGCTTCTCTTGGTTTTCCTCCGCTATAACCCCGCTTTTCTTGGTTTTCCTCCTCTCTAACCCCACTTTTCTTGGTTTTCCTCCGCTCTATCACCGATTTTCTTGGTTTTCCTCCGCACTTATTCTGCCTTTCTTGGTTTTCCTCCGCTCTAACTTCGCTTTTCTTGGTTTTCCTCCGCTCTAACCCCGCTTTTCTTGGTTTTCCTCCCCTCTATCCCCGCTTTTCTTGGTTTTCCTCCGCACTTATTCCGCTTTTCTTGGTTTTCCTCCGCTCTAACTTCGCTTTTCTTGGTTTTCCTCCGCTCTAACCTTGTTTCTCTTGGTTTTCCTCCGCTCTAACACCGCTTTTCTTGGTTTTCCTTTACTCTAACCCCCCTTTTCTTTGTTTTCCTCCGCTCTAACCCTGCTTTTCTTGGTTTTTCTCCACTCTAACCCAGCTTTTCATGGTTTTTCTCCACTCTAACCATGCTTTTCTCGGATTTCAGCTGCTCTAACCGCGCTTTTCTTCGCTTTCTTCCTCTCTAACTTCTTTTTCTTGCTTTTCCTCCGCTCTAACCCCGCTTTTCTTGGTTTTCCTCCGCACTTATTCCGCCTTTCTTGGTTTTCCTCCGCTCTAACTTCGCTTTTACTAGTTTTCCTCCGCTCTAACCCCGCTTTTCTTGGTTTTCCTCCGCTCTAACCCTGCTTTTCTTGGTTTTGATCCGCTCTAACCCCGCTTTTCTTGGTTTTCCTCTGCTCTAACCCCGCTTTTCTTGGTTTTCCTTTGCACTAACCCTGCTTTTCTTGGTTTTCCTACGCTCTAACACCGCTTTTCTTGGTTTTCCTCCGCTCTATCACCGCTTTTCTTGGTTTTCCTCCGCTCTAACACCACTTTTCTTGGTTTTTCTCCAATCTAACCATGCTTTTCTTGGATTTCCTCCGCTCTAACCCCGCTTTTCTTGGTTTTCCTTTGCACTAACCCTGCTTTTCTTGATTTTCCTCCACTCTAACACCGCTTTTCTTGGTTTTCCTCCGCTCTAACTTTGCTTTTCTTGGTTTTCCTCCTTTCTAACCCCGCTTTTCTTGGTTTTCCTCCGCTCTAATCCCGCTTCTCTTGGTTTTTCTCCACTCTAACCCAGCTTTTCTGGGTTTTTCTCCACTCTAAACATGCTTTTCATGGATTTGTGCTGCTCTAACCGCTCTTTTCTCTCTTTTCCTCCTCTCTTAGTTCTTTATATTGGTTTTGCTCCGCTCTAACCCCGATTATCTTGGTTTTCCTCCGCTCTAACCCCTTTTTTCCTGGTTTTCTTCCGTTTTAACTTCTCTTTTCTTGGTTTTCCTCCGCTCTAACCCAGCTTTTCTCGGTTTTCACCCGCATGAACAACGTTTTTCTTGGATTTCCTCCGCTCTAACTTCGCATTTTCTAGTTTTCCTCCGCTCTAACCCTGCTCTTCTTGGTTTTCCTCCGCTCTAACCCCGCTTTTATTGGTTTTCCTCAACTCTAACCAAGCTTTTCTTGGTTTTCCTCCGCTCTAACCCTGCTTTTCTTGGTTTTCCTCCAATCAAACCCTGCGTTTCTTGGTTTTCCTCCGCTCTAACCCCGCTTCTCTTCGTTTTCCTCTGCTCTAACCCCGCTTTTCTAGATTTTCTTTTCCACTGACCCTGCTTTTCTTGGTTTTCCTCCGCTCTAACCTTGCTTTTCTTGGTTTTCCTCCGCTCTATCACCGCTTTTCTTGGTTTTCCTACGCTCTAACACCACTTTTCTTGCTTTTCCTCCGCTCTATCACCGCTTTTCTTGGTTTTGATACGCTCTAACTTCGCTTTTCTTGGTTTTCCTCCTTTCTAACCCCGCTTTTCTTGGTTTTCCTCCGCTCTAATCCCGCTTCTCTTGGTTTTTCTGCACTCTAACCCACCTTTTCTTGGTTTTCCTCCGCTCTAACTTCGCTTTTCTTGGTTTTCCTCCTTTCTAACCCAGCTTTTCTTTGTTTTCCTCCTTTCTAACCCCGCTTTTCTTGGTTTTCCTCCGCTGTAATCCCGCTTTTCTTGGTTTTTCTCCACTCTAACCCAGCTTTTCATGGTTTTTCTCCACTCTAACCATGCTTTTCTCGGATTTCTGCTGCTCTAATCACGCTTTTCTTCGTTTTCTTCCGTTCTAACTCTGCTTTTCTTGGTTTTCCTCCGCTCTAACCCCGATTATCTTGGTTTTCCTCCACTCTAACCCCGCTTTTCTTGGTTTTCCTCCGCTATAACCCCGCTTTTCTTGGTTTTCCTCCGCTCTAACCACGCTTTTCTTGGTTTTCCTCCTCTCTAACCCTGCTTTTCTTGGTTTTCCTCCGCTCTAACCCCACTTTTCTTGGTTTTCCTCCGATCTAACCCCGCCTTTCTTGGTTTTCCTCCGCTCTAACTTCGCTTTTCTTGGTTTTCCTCCGCTCTAACCCCGGTTTTCTTGGTTTTGCTCCGCTCTAACCCCGCTTTTCTTGGTTATCCTCCGCTCTAACACCGCTTTTCTTGGTTTTCCTCCGCTCTAACTTTATTTTTCTTTGTTTTCCTCCGCTCAAACCCCGCTTTTCTTGGTTTTCCTTTCCACTAACCCTGCTTTTCTTGGTTTTCTTCCGCTCTAACTTCGCTTTTCTTGCTTTTCCTTTCCTCTAACCCTGCTTTTCTTGGTTTTCCTCCGCTCTAACCCCAATTTTCATGCTTTTCCTTTGATCTAACCCCGATTTTCTTGGTTTTCCTCTGATCTAACCCCGCTTTTCTTGGTTTTCCTCCGCTCTAACCCTGCTTTTCTTGGTTTTCCTCCAATCTAACCCTGCTTTTCTTGGTTTTCCTCCTTTCTAACCCCGCTTTTCTTGGTTTTCCTTTGCTCTATCCCCGCTTTTCTTGGTTTTCCTCCACTCTTACCCCGCTTTTCTTGGTTTTTCTCTGCTCTAACCCAGCTTTTCATGGTTTCTCTCCACTCTAACCATGCTTTTTTCGGATTTCTGCTGCTCTATCCACGCTTTTCTTCATTTTCTTCTGTTCTAACTCTGCTTTTCTTGGTTTTCCTCCGCTCTAACCCCGCTTTTCTTGGTTTTCCTACGCTCTAACCCCGCTTTTCTTGGTTTTCCTCCGCTCTAACCCTGCTTTTCTTGGTTTTTCTCCGCTCTAACCCAGCTTTTCTTGGTTTTCCTCCCCTCTATCCCCGCTTTTCTTGGTTTTCCTCCGCACTTATTCCACCTTTCTTGGTTTTCCTCCGCTCTAACCCTGCTTTTCTTGGTTTTCCTCCGCTCTAACCCCGCTTTTCTTGGTTTTCCTCCCCTCTATCCCCGCTTTTCTTGGTTTTCCTCCGCACTTATTCCGCCTTTCTTGGTTTTCCTCCGCTCTAACTTCGCTTTTCTAGGTTTTCCTCCGCTCTAACCGCGTTTCTCTTGGTTTTCCTCCGCTCTAACACCGCTTTTCTTGGTTTTCCTCCGCTCTAACCCAGCTTTTCTTGGTTTTCCTCCGCTCTAACCCTGCTTTTCTTGGTTTTTCTCCGCTCTAACCCCGTTTTCTTGGTTTTCCTTCTTTCTATCCTTGCTTTTCTTTGTTTTTCTCCGCTCTAACCCCGTTTCTCTTGGTTTTCCTCCGCTCTAACACAGCTTTTCTTGGTTTTCCTTTGCTCTAACCCCTCTTTTCTTGGTTTTCCTCCGCACTAACCCTGCTTTTCTTGGTTTTTCTCCACTCTAACCCAGCTTTTCATGGTTTTTCTTCACTCTAAGCATGCTTTTCTCGGATTTCTGCTGCTCTAACCTCGCTTTTCTTCGTTTTTTTCCTCTCTAACTTCTTTTTCTTGGTTTTCCACCGCTCTAACCCTGCTTTTCTTGGTTTTCCTCCGCACTTATTCCGCCTTTCTTGGTTTTCCTCCGCTCTAACTTCGCTTTTCTTGGTTTTCCTCAGCTCTAACTTTACTTTTCTTGTTTTTCCTCCGCTCTAACCCCGCTTTTCTTGGTTTTCCTCCGCTCTAACCCCGCTTTTTTTGGTTTTGATCCGCTCTAACCCCGCTTTTCTTGGTTTTCCTCAGCTCTAACTTTACTTTTCTTGTTTTTCCTCCGCTCTAACCCCGCTTTTCTTGGTTTTCCTTTGCACTAACCCTGCTTTTCTTGGTTTTCCTCCGCTCTAACACCGCTTTTCTTGGTTTTCCTCCGCTCTATCACCGCTTTTCTTGGTTTTCCTACACTCTAACACCGCTTTTCTTGGTTTTCCTCCGCTCTAACCCAGCTTTTCTTTGTTTTCCTCCGCTCAAACACTGCTTTTCTTGGTTTTTCTCCACTCTAACCCAGCTTTTCATGGTTTTTCTCCACTCTAACCATGCTTATCTCGGATTTCTGCTGCTCTAACCGCACTTTTCTTCGTTTTCTTCCTCTCTAACTTCTTTTTCTTGCTTTTCCTCCGCTCTAACCCCGTTTTCTTGGTTTTCCTCCGCACTTATTCCGCCTTTCTTAGTTTCCCTCCGCTCTAACTTCGCTTTTACTGGTTTTCCTCCGCTCTATCACCGCTTTTCTTGGTTTTCCTCCGCTCTAACCCTGCTTTTCTTGGTTATCCTCCGGTCTAACCCTGCTTTTCTTGGTTTTCCTCCGCTCTAACCCCGCTTTTCTTGGTTTTCCTCAACTCTAACTTGACTTTTCTTGGTTTTCCTCCGCTCTAACCCCGCTTTTCTTGGTTTTCCTTTGCACTAACCCTGCTTTTCTTGGTTTTCCTCCGCTCTAACACCGATTTTCTTGGTTTTCCTCCGCTCTATCACCGCTTTTCTTGGTTTTCCTCCGCTCTAACACCACTTTTCTTGGTTTTTCTCCACTCTAACCATGCTTTTCATGGATTTCCTCCGCTCTAACACCGCTTTTCTTGGTTTTCCTCCGCTCTAACCCCGCTTTTCTTGGTTTTCCTCAGCTCTAACCCCACTTTTCATGCTTTTCCTCCGCTCTAACTCCGATTTTCTTGGTTTTCCTCCGCTCTAATCCCGCTTTTCTTGGTTTTCCTCCACTCTAATCCCGCTTTTCTTGGTTTTCCTCTGCTCTAACCCTGCTTTTCTTGGTTTTTCTCCACTCTAACCCCGTTTTCTTGGTTTTCCTTCTTTCTATCCTTGCTTTTCTTTGTTTTTCTCCGCTCTAACCCCGTTTTTCTTGGTTTTCCTCCGCTCTAACACAGCTTTTCTTGGTTTTCCTTTGCTCTAACCCCTCTTTTCTTGGTTTTCCTCCGCACTAACCCTGCTTTTCTTGGTTTTTCTCCACTCTAACCCAGCTTTTCATGGTTTTTCTTCACTCTAACCATGCTTTTCTCGGATTTCTGCTGCTCTAACCTCGCTTTTCTTCGTTTTTTTCCTCTCTAACTTCTTTTTCTTGGTTTTCCACCGCTCTAACCCTGCTTTTCTTGGTTTTCCTCCGCACTTATTCCGCCTTTCTTGGTTTTCCTCCGCTCTAACTTCGCTTTTCTTGGTTTTCCTCCGCTCTAACCCCGCTTTTCTTGGTTTTCCTCCGCTCTAACCCCGCTTTTCTTGGTTTTGATCCGCTCTAACCCCGCTTTTCTTGGTTTTCCTCAGCTCTAACTTTACTTTTCTTGTTTTTCCTCCGCTCTAACCCCGCTTTTCTTGGTTTTCCTTTGCACTAACCCTGCTTTTCTTGGTTTTCCTCCGCTCTAACACCGCTTTTCTTGGTTTTCCTCCGCTCTAACCCAGCTTTTCTTGGTTTTCCTCCGCTCTAACCCTGCTTTTCTTGGTTTTTCTCCGCTCTAACCCCGTTTTCTTGGTTTTCCTTCTTTCTATCCTTGCTTTTCTTTGTTTTTCTCCGCTCTAACCCCGTTTCTCTTGGTTTTCCTCCGCTCTAACACAGCTTTTCTTGGTTTTCCTTTGCTCTAACCCCTCTTTTCTTGGTTTTCCTCCGCACTAACCCTGCTTTTCTTGGTTTTTCTCCACTCTAACCCAGCTTTTCATGGTTTTTCTTCACTCTAACCATGCTTTTCTCGAATTTCTGCTGCTCTAACCTCGCTTTTCTTCGTTTTTTTCCTCTCTAACTTCTTTTTCTTGGTTTTCCACCGCTCTAACCCTGCTTTTCTTGGTTTTCCTCCGCACTTATTCCGACTTTCTTGGTTTTCCTCCACTCTAACTTCGCTTTTCTTGGTTTTCCTCCGCTCTAACCCCGATTATCTTGGTTTTCCTCCGCTCTAACCCCGCTTTTCTTGGTTTTCCTCCGCTCTAACCCCGCTTTTCTTGGTTTTGATCCGCTCTAACCCCGCTTTTCTTGGTTTTCCTCAGCTCTAACTTTACTTTTCTTGTTTTTCCTCCGCTCTAACCCCGCTTTTCTTGGTTTTCCTTTGCACTAACCCTGCTTTTCTTGGTTTTCCTCCGCTCTAACACCGCTTTTCTTGGTTTTCCTCCGCTCTATCACCGCTTTTCTTGGTTTTCCTACGCTCTAACACCACTTTTCTTGGTTTTTCTCCAATCTAACCATGCTTTTCTTGGATTTCATCCGCTCTAACCCCGCTTTTCTTGGTTTTTCTCTGCTCTAACCCCGCGTTTCTTGGTAATCCTCCGCTCTAATCTTGCTTTTCTTGGTTTTCCTCCACTCTAACCATGCTTTTCTCGGATTTCTGCTGCTCTAACACCGCTTTTCTTCGTTTTTTTCATCTCTAACTTCTTTTTCTTGGTTTTCCTCCGCTCTAACTTCGCTTTTCTTGGTTTTCCTCCGCTCTAACCCTGCTTTTCTTGGTTTTCCTCCGCTCTAACCCTGCTTTTCTTGGTTTTCCTCCTTTCTAACCCCGCTTTTATTGTTTTTCCTTTGCTCTATCCCCGCTTTTCTTGGATTTCCTCCGCTCTAACCCCGCTTTTCTTGGATTTTCTCTGCTCTAACCCAGCTTTTCATGGTTTCTCTCCACTCTAACCATGCTTTTTTCGGATTTCTGCTGCTCTATCCACGCTTTTCTTGGTTTTCCTCTGCTCTAACCCCGCTTTTCTTGGTTATCCTCCGCTCTAACCCCGCTTTTCTTGGTTTTCCTACGCTCTAACATCGCTTTTCTTGGTTTTCCTTCGCTCTAACACCGCTTTTCTTGGTTTTTCTCCGCTCTAACCCAGCTTTTCTTGGTTTTCCTCCCCTCTATCCCCGCTTTTCTTGGTTTTCCTCCACACTTATTCCGCCTTTCTTGGTTTTCCTCCGCTCTAACCCTGCTTTTCTTGGTTTTCCTCCGCTCTAACCCCGCTTTTCTTGGTTTTCCTCCCCTCTATCCCCGCTTTTCTTGGATTTCCTCCGCACTTATTCCGCCTTTCTTGGTTTTCCTCCGCTCTAACTTCGCTTTTCTTGGTTTTCCTCCGCTCTAACCGCGTTTCTCTTGGTTTTCCTCCGCTCTAACACCGCTTTTCTTGGTTTTCCTTTACTCTAACCCCCCTTTTCTTTGTTTTCCTCCGCTCTAACCCTGCTTTTCTTGGTTTTTCTCCACTCTAACCCAGCTTTTCATGGTTTTTCTCCACTCTAACCATGCTTATCTCGGATTTCTGCTGCTTTAACCGCACTTTTCTTCGTTTTCTTCCTCTCTAACTTCTTTTTCTTGCTTTTCCTCCGCTCTAACCCCGCTTTTCTTGGTTTTCCTCTGCACTTATTCCGCCTTTCTTAGTTTCCCTCCGCTCTAACTTCGCTTTTACTGGTTTTCCTCCGCTCTAACCCCGCTTTTCTTGGTTTTCCTCCGCTCTAACCCTGCTTTTCTTGGTTATCCTTCGCTCTAACCATGCTTTTCTTGGTTTTCCTCCGCTCAAACACTGCATTTCTTCGTTTTCCTCAACTCTAACTTGACTTTTCTTGGTTTTCCTCCGCTCTAACCCCGCTTTTCTTGGTTTTCCTTTGCACTAACCCTGCTTTTCTTGGTTTTCCTCCGCTCTAACACCGATTTTCTTGGTTTTCCTCCGCTCTAACCCCGCTTTTCTTGGTTTTCCTCCACTCTAACCCCGCTTTTCTTGGTTTTCCTCCGCTCTAACCCCGCTTTTCTTGGTTATCCTCCGCTCTAAACCCGCTTTTCTTCGTTTTTCTCAGTTCTAACTTTTCTTTTCTTGGTTTTCCTCCGCTCTAACCTCGCTTTTCTTGGTTTTCTTTTGTACTAACCCTGCTTTTCTTGGTTTTCCTCCGCTCTAACACCACTTTTCTTGGTTTTTCTACGCTCTATCACCGCTTTTCATGGTTTTTCTACGCTCTAACTTTACTTTTCTTGGTTTTTCTCCACTCTAACCATGCTTTTCATGGATTTCCTCCGCTCTAACCCCGCTTTTCTTGGTTTTCCTCCGCTCTAACCCCGCTTTTCTTGGTTTTCCTCAGCTCTAACCTCACTTTTCATGCTTTTCCTCTGCTCTAACCCCGATTTTCTTGGTTTTCCTCCGCTCTAATCCCGCTTTTCTTGGTTTTCCTCCGCTCTAACCCAGCTTTTCTTGGTTTTCCTCCGCTCTAACCCTGCTTTTCTTGGTTTTTCTCCGCTCTAACCCCGTTTTCTTGGTTTTCCTTTCTTCTATCCTTGCTTTTCTTTGTTTTTCTCCGCTCTAACCCCGTTTCTCTTGGTTTTCCTCCGCTCTAACACAGCTTTTCTTGGTTTTTCTCCACTCTAACCCAGCTTTTCATGGTTTTTCTTCACTCTAACCATGCTTTTGTCGGATTTCTGCTGCTCTAACCTCGCTTTTCTTCGTTTTTTTCCTCTCTAACTTCTTTTTCTTGGTTTTCCACAGCTCTTACCCTGCTTTTCTTGGTTTTCCTCCGCACTTATTCCGCCTTTCTTGGTTTTCCTCCACTCTAACTTCGCTTTTCTTGGTTTTCCTCCGCTCTAACCCCGATTATCTTGGTTTTCCTCTGCTCTAACCCCGCTTTTCTTGGTTTTCCTTTGCACTAACCCTGCTTTTCTTGGTTTTCCTCCGCTCTAACACCGCTTTTCTTGGTTTTCCTCCGCTCTAACCCAGCTTTTCTTGGTTTTCCTCCGCTCTAACCCTGCTTTTCTTGGTTTTTCTCCGCTCTAACCCCGTTTTGTTGGTTTTCCTTCTTTCTATCCTTGCTTTTCTTTGTTTTTCTCCGCTCTAACCCCGTTTCTCTTGGTTTTCCTCCGCTCTAACACAGCTTTTCTTGGTTTTCCTTTGCTCTACCCCCTCTTTTCTTGGTTTTCCTCCGCACTAACCCTGCCTTTCTTGGTTTTTCTCCACTCTAACCCAGCTTTTCATGGTTTTTCTTCACTCTAACCATGCTTTTCTCGGATTTCTGCTGCTCTAACCTCGCATTTCTTCGTTTTTTTCCTCTCTAACTTCTTTTTCTTGGTTTTCCACCGCTCTAACCCTGCTTTTCTTGGTTTTCCTCCGCACTTATTCCGCCTTTCTTGGTTTTCCTCCGCTCTAACTTCGCTTTTCTTGGTTTTCCTCCGCTCTAACCCCGATTATCTTGGTTTTCCTCCGCTCTAACCCCGCTTTTCTTGGTTTTCCTCCGCTCTAACCCCGCTTTTTTTGGTTTTGATCCGCTCTAACCCCGCTTTTCTTGGTTTTCCTCAGCTCTAACTTTACTTTTCTTGTTTTTCCTCCGCTCTAACCCCGCTTTTCTTGGTTTTCCTTTGCACTAACCCTGCTTTTCTTGGTTTTCCTCCGCTCTAACACCGCTTTTCTTGGTTTTCCTCCGCTCTAACCCAGCTTTTCTTTGTTTTCCTCCGCTCAAACACTGCTTTTCTTGGTTTTTCTCCACTCTAACCCAGCTTTTCATGGTTTTTCTCCACTCTAACCATGCTTATCTCGGATTTCTGCTCCTCTAACCGCACTTTTCTTCGTTTTCTTCCTCTCTAACTTCTTTTTCTTGCTTTTCCTCCGCTCTAACCCCGTTTTCTTGGTTTTCCTCCGCACTTATTCTGCCTTTCTTAGTTTCCCTCCGCTCTAACTTCGCTTTTACTGGTTTTCCTCCGCTCTAACCCCGCTTTTCTTGGTTTTCCTCCGCTCTAACCCTGCTTTTCTTGGTTATCCTCCGGTCTAACCCTGCTTTTCTTGGTTTTCCTCCGCTCTAACCCCGCTTTTCTTGGTTTTCCTCAACTCTAACTTCACTTTTCTTGGTTTTCCTCCGCTCTAACCCCGCTTTTCTTGGTTTTCCTTTGCACTAACCCTGCTTTTCTTGGTTTTCCTCCGCTCTAACACCGATTTTCTTGGTTTTCCTCCGCTCTATCACCGCTTTTCTTGGTTTTCCTCCGCTCTAACACCACTTTTCTTGGTTTTTCTCCACTCTAACCATGCATTTCATGGATTTCTTCCGCTCTAACCCAGCTTTTCTTGGTTTTCCTCCGCTCTAACCCCGCTTTTCTTGGTTTTCCTCTGCTCTAACCCCACTTTTCATGCTTTTCCTCCGCTCTAACTCCGATTTTCTTGGTTTTCCTCCGCTCTAATCCCGCTTTTCTTGGTTTTCCTCCGCTCTAATCCCGCTTTTCTTGGTTTTCCTCCGCTCTAACCCAGCTTTTCTTGGTTTTCCTCTGCTCTAACCCTGCTTTTCTTGGTTTTTCTCCACTCTAACCCCGTTTTCTTGGTTTTCCTTCTTTCTATCCTTGCTTTTCTTTGTTTTTCTCCGCTCTAACCCCGTTTCTCTTGGTTTTCCTCCGCTCTAACACAGCTTTTCTTGGTTTTCCTTTGCTCTAACCCCTCTTTTCTTGGTTTTCCTCCGCACTAACCCTGCTTTTCTTGGTTTTTCTCCACTCTAACCCAGATTTTCTTGGTTTTTCTCCACTCTAACCATGCTTTTCTCGGATTTCTGCTGCTCTAACCTCGCTTTTCTTCGTTTTTTTCCTCTCTAAATTCTTTTTCTTGGTTTTCCACCGCTCTAACCCTGCTTTTCTTGGTTTTCCTCCACACTTATTCCGCCTTTCTTGGTTTTCCTCCGCTCTAACTTCGCTTTTCTTGGTTTTCCTCCGCTCTAACCCCGCTTTTCTTGGTTTTCCTCCGCTCTAACCCCGCTTTTCTTGGTTTTGATCCGCTCTAACCCCGCTTTTCTTGGTTTTCCTCAGCTCTAACTTTACTTTTCTTGTTTTTCCTCCGCTCTAACCCCGCTTTTCTTGGTTTTCCTTTGCACTAACCCTGCTTTTCTTGGTTTTCCTCCGCTCTAACACCGCTTTTCTTGGTTTTCCTCCGCTCTAACCCAGCTTTTCTTGGTTTTCCTCCGCTCTAACCCTGCTTTTCTTGGTTTTTCTCCGCTCTAACCCCGTTTTCTTGGTTTTCCTTCTTTCTATCCTTGCTTTTCTTTGTTTTTCTCCGCTCTAACCCCGTTTCTCTTGGTTTTCCTCCGCTCTAACACAGCTTTTCTTGGTTTTCCTTTGCTCTAACCACTCTTTTCTTGGTTTTCCTCCGCACTAACCCTGCTTTTCTTGGTTTTTCTCCACTGTAACCCAGCTTTTCATGGTTTTTCTTCACTCTAACCATGCTTTTCTCGAATTTCTGCTGCTCTAACCTCGCTTTTCTTCATTTTTTTCCTCTCTAAATTCTTTTTCTTGGTTTTCCACCGCTCTAACCCTGCTTTTCTTGGTTTTCCTCCGCACTTATTCCGACTTTCTTGGTTTTCCTCCGCTCTAACCCCGATTATCTTGGTTTTCCTCCGCTCTAACCCCGCTTTTCTTGGTTTTCCTCCGCTCTAACCCCGCTTTTCTTGGTTTTGATTCGCTCTAACCCCGCTTTTCTTGGTTTTCCTCAGCTCTAACTTTACTTTTCTTGTTTTTCCTCCGCTCTAACCCCGCTTTTCTTGGTTTTCCTTTGCACTAACCCTGCTTTTCTTGGTTTTCCTCCGCTCTAACACCGCTTTTCTTGGTTTTCCTCCGCTCTAACACCGCTTTTCTTGGTTTTCCTCCGCTCTGTCACCGCTTTTCTTGGTTTTCCTACGCTCTAACACCACTTTTCTTGGTTTTTCTCCAATCTAACCATGCTTTTCTTGGATTTCATCCGCTCTAACCCCGCTTTTCTTGGTTTTTCTCTGCTCTAACCCCGCTTTTCTTGGTAATCCTCCGCTCTAATCTTGCTTTTCTTGGTTTTCCTCCACTCTAACCATGCTTTTCTCGGATTTCTGCTGCTCTAACACCGCTTTTCTTCGTTTTTTTCATCTCTAACTTCTTTTTCTTGGTTTTCCTCCGCTCTAACTTCGCTTTTCTTGGTTTTCCTCCGCTCTAACCCTGCTTTTCTTGGTTTTCCTCCGCTCTAACCCTGCTTTTCTTGGTTTTCCTCCTTTCTAACCCCGCTTTTATTGTTTTTCCTTTGCTCTATCCCCGCTTTTCTTGGTTTTCCTCCGCTCTAACCCCGCTTTTCTTGGTTTTCCTCCGCTCTAACCCTGCTTTTCTTGGTTTTCCTCCTTTCTAACCCCGCTTTTATTGTTTTTCCTTTGCTCTATCCCCGCTTTTCTTGGTTATCCTCCGCTCTAACCCCGCTTTTCTTGGTTATCCTCCGCTCTAACCCCGCTTTTCTTTGTTTTCCTACGCTCTAACACCGCTTTTCTTGGTTTTCCTTCGCTCTAACACCGCTTTTCTTGGTTTTTCTCCGCTCTAACCCAGCTTTTCTTGGTTTTCCTCCCCTCTATCCCCGCTTTTCTTGGTTTTCCTCCGCACTTATTCCGCCTTTCTTTGTTTTCCTCCGCTCTAACCCTGCTTTTCTTGGTTTTCCTCCGCTCTAACCCCGCTTTTCTTGGTTTTCCTCCCCACTATCCCCGCTTTTCTTGGTTTTCCTCCGCACTTATTCCGCCTTTCTTGGTTTTCCTCCGCTCTAACCCCGCTTTTCTTGGATATCCTCCGCTCTAACACCGCTTTTCTTGGTTTTCCTCCGCTCTAACCCTGCTTTTCTTGGTTTTCCTCCGCTCTAACCCAGCTTTTCTTGGTTTTCCTCCCCTCTATCCCCGCTTTTCTTGGTTTTCCTCCGCACTTATTCCGCCTTTCTTGGTTTTCCTCCGCTCTAACCCTGCTTTTCTTGGTTTTCCTCCGCTCTAACCCTGCTTTCCTTGGTTTTCCTCCCCTCTATCCCCGCTTTTCTTGGTTTTCCTCCGCACTTATTCCGCCTTTCTTGGTTTTCCTCCGCTCTAACTTCGCTTTTCTAGGTTTTCCTCCGCTCTAACCGCGTTTCTCTTGGTTTTCCTCCGCTCTAACACCGCTTTTCTTGGTTTTCCTTTACTCTAACCCCCCTTTTCTTTGTTTTCCTCCGCTCTAACCCTGCTTTTCTTGGTTTTTCTCCACTCTAACCCAGCTTTTCATGGTTTTTCTCCACTCTAACCATGCTTATCTCGGATTTCTGCTGCTCTAACCGCACTTTTCTTCGTTTTCTTCCTCTCTAACTTCTTTTTCTTGCTTTTCCTCCGCTCTAACCCCGCTTTTCTTGGTTTTCCTCCGCACTTATTCCGCCTTTCTTAGTTTCCCTCCGCTCTAACTTCGCTTTTACTGGTTTTCCTCCGCTCTAACCCCGCTTTTCTTGGTTTTCCTCCGCTCTAACCCTGCTTTTCTTGGTTATCCTCCGCTCTAACCCTGCTTTTCTTGGTTTTCCTCCGCTCAAACACTGCATTTCTTCGTTTTCCTCAACTCTAACTTGACTTTTCTTGGTTTTCCTCCGCTCTAACCCCGCTTTTCTTGGTTTTCCTTTGCACTAACCCTGCTTTTCTTGGTTTTCCTCCGCTCTAACACCGATTTTCTTGGTTTTCCTCCGCTCTAACCCCGCTTTTCTTGGTTTTCCTCCACTCTAACCCCGCTTTTCTTGGTGTTCCTCCGCTCTAACCCCGCTTTTCTTAGTTATCCTCCGCTCTAAACCCGCTTTTCTTCGTTTTTCTCAGTTCTAACTTTTCTTTTCTTGGTTTTCCTCCGCTCTAACCTCGCTTTTCTTGGTTTTCTTTTGTACTAACCCTGCTTTTCTTGGTTTTCCTCCGCTCTAACACCGCTTTTCTTGGTTTTTCTACGCTCTATCACCGCTTTTCATGGTTTTTCTACGCTCTAACTTTACTTTTCTTGGTTTTTCTCCACTCTAACCATGCTTTTCATGGATTTCCTCCGCTCTAACCCCGCTTTTCTTGGTTTTCCTCCGCTCTAACCCCGCTTTTCTTGGTTTTCCTCAGCTCTAACCTCACTTTTCATGCTTTTCCTCTGCTCTAACCCCGATTTTCTTGGTTTTCCTCCGCTCTAATCCCGCTTTTCTTGGTTTTCCTCCGCTCTAACCCAGCTTTTCTTGGTTTTCCTCCGCTCTAACCCTGCTTTTCTTGGTTTTTTCCGCTCTAACCCCGTTTTCTTGGTTTTCCTTTCTTCTATCCTTGCTTTTCTTTGTTTTTCTCCGCTCTAACCCCGTTTCTCTTGGTTTTCCTCCGCTCTAACACAGCTTTTCTTGGTTTTCCTTTGCTCTAACCCCTCTTTTCTTGGTTTTCCTCCGCACTAACCCTGCTTTTCTTGGTTTTTCTCCACTCTAACCCAGCTTTTCATGGTTTTTCTTCACTCTAACCATGCTTTTGTTGGATTTCTGCTGCTCTAACCTCGATTTTCTTCGTTTTTTTCCTCTCTAACTTCTTTTTCTTGGTTTTCCACCGCTCTTACCCTGCTTTTCTTGGTTTTCCTCCGCACTTATTCCGCCTTTCTTGGTTTTCCTCCGCTCTAACTTCGCTTTTCTTGGTTTTCCTCCGCTCTAACCCCGATTATCTTGGTTTTCCTCTGCTCTAACCCCGCTTTTCTTGGTTTTCCTTTGCACTAACCCTGCTTTTCTTGGTTTTCCTCCGCTCTAACACCGCTTTTCTTGGTTTTCCTCCGCTCTAACCCAGCTTTTCTTGGTTTTCCTCCGCTCTAACCCTGCTTTTCTTGGTTTTTCTCCGCTCTAACCCCGTTTTGTTGGTTTTCCTTCCTTCTATCCTTGCTTTTCTTTGTTTTTCTCCGCTCTAACCCCGTTTCTCTTGGTTTTCCTCCGCTCTAACACAGCTTTTCTTGGTTTTCCTTTGCTCTACCCCCTCTTTTCTTGGTTTTCCTCCGCACTAACCCTGCTTTTCTTGGTTTTTCTCCACTCTAACCCATCTTTTCATGGTTTTTCTTCACTCTAACCATGCTTTTCTCGGTTTCTGCTGCTTTAACCTCGCTTTTCTTCGTTTTTTTCCTCTCTAACTTCTTTTTCTTGGTTTTCCACCGCTCTAACCCTGCTTTTCTTGGTTTTCCTCCGCACTTATTCCGCCTTTCTTGGTTTTCCTCCGCTCTAACTTCGCTTTTCTTGGTTTTCCTCCGCTCTAACCCCGATTATCTTGGTTTTCCTCCGCTCTAACCCCGCTTTTCTTGGTTTTCCTCCGCTCTAACCCCGCTTTTTTTGGTTTTCCTCCGCTCTAACCCCGCTTTTCTTGGTTTTCCTCAGCTCTAACTTTACTTTTCTTGTTTTTCCTCCGCTCTAACCCCGCTTTTCTTGGTTTTCCTTTGCACTAACCCTGCTTTTCTTGGTTTTCCTCCGCTCTAACACCGCTTTTCTTGGTTTTCCTCCGCTCTATCACCGCTTTTCTTGGTTTTCCTACGCTCTAACACCACTTTTCTTGGTTTTTCTCCAATCTAACCATGCTTTTCTTGGATTTCATCCGCTCTAACCCTGCTTTTCTTGGTTTTTCTCTGCTCTAACCTTGCTTTTCTTGGTTATCCTCTGCTCTAATCTTGCTTTTCTTGGTTTTCCTCCACTCTAACCATGCTTTTCTCGGATTTCTGCTGCTCTAACACCGCTTTTCTTCGTTTTTTTCATCTCTAACTTCTTTTTCTTGGTTTTCCTCCGCTCTAACTTCGCTTTTCTTGGTTTTCCTCCGCTCTAACCCTGCTTTTCTTTGTTTTTCTCCGCTCTAACCCAGCTTTTCATGGTTTTTCTCCACTCTAACCATGCTTTTTTCGGATTTCTGCTGCTGTAACCGCGCTTTTCTTCGTTTTTTTCCTCTCTAACTTCTTTTTCTTGGTTTTCCTCCGCTCTAACTTCGCTTTTCTTGGTTTTCCTCCGCTCTAACCCCGCTTTTCTTGGTTTTCCTCCACTCTAACCCCGCTTTTCTTGGTTTTCCTCCGCTCTAACCCCGCTTTTCTTGGTTATCCTCCGCTCTAACCCCGCTTTTCTTGGTTTTCCTCAGTTCTAACTTTTCTTTTCTTGGTTTTCCTCTTCTCTAACCCCACTTTTCTTGGTTTTCCTTTGCGCTAACCCTGCTTTTCTTGGATTTCCTCCGCTCTAACACCGCTTTTCTTGGTTTTCCTCCGATCTATCACCGCTTTTCATGGTTTTTCTACGCTCTAACTTTACTTTTCTTGGTTTTTCTCCACTCTAACCATGCTTTTCTTGGATTTCCTCCGCTCTAACCCCGCTTTTCTTGGTTTTCCTCTGCTCTAACCCCGCTTTTCTTGGTTTTCCTCAGCTCTAACACCACTTTTCATGCTTTTCCTCCTCTCTAACCCCGATTTACTTAATTTTCCTCCGCTCTAACCCAGCTTTTCTTAATTTTCCTCCGCTCTAACCCTGCTTTTCTTGGTTTTTCTCTGCTCTAACCCCGTTTTCTTCTTTTTCCTCCCTTCTATCCTTGCTTTTCTTGGTTTTTCTCCGATCTAACCCCGTTTCTCTTGGTTTTCCTCCGCTCTAACACTGCTTTTCATGGTTTTCCTTTGCTCTAACCCCTCTTTTCTTTGCTTTCCTCCGCACTAACCCTGCTTTTCTTTGTTTTCCTCCGCACTATCAACACTTTTCTTGGTTTTCCTCCGCTCTAACCCCGTTTTCTTGGTTTTCCTTCTTTCTATCCTTGCTTTTCTTTGTTTATCTCCGCTCTAACCCCGTTTCTCTTGGTTTTCCTCCGCTCTAACACAGCTTTTCTTGGTTTTCCTTTGCTCTAACCCCGCTTTTCTTGGTTTTCCTCCGCACTAACCCTGCTTTTCTTGGTTTTTCTCCGCTCTCACCCCGTTTCTCTTGGTTTTCCTCCGCTCTAACACCGCTTTTCTTGGTTTTCCTTTGCTCTAACCCCTCTTTTCTTTGCTTTCCTCCGCACTAACCCTGCTTTTCTTGGTTTTTCTCCACTCTAACCCAGATTTTCTTGGTTTTTCTCCACTGTAACCATGCTTTTCTCGGATTTCTGCTGCTCTAACACCGCTTTTCTTCGTTTTTTTCCTCTCTATCTTCTTTTTCTTGGTTTTCCTCTGCTCTAACCCCGCTTTTCTTGGCTTTCCTCCGCTCTAACCCCACTTTTCATGCTTTTCCTCCGCTCTAACCCCGATTTTCTTGGTTTTCCTCCGCTCTAATCCCGCTTTTCTTGGTTTTCCTCCGCTCTAACCCAGCTTTTCTTGGTTTTCCTCCGCTCTAACTTTGCTTTTCTTGGTTTTTCTCCGCTCTAACCCCGTTTTCTTGGTTTTCCTTCTTTCTATCCTTGCTTTTCTTTGTTTTTCTTCGCTCTAACCCCGTTTCTCTTGGTTTTCCTCCGCTCTAACACAGCTTTTCTTGGTTTTCCTCCACTCTATCACCGCTTTTCATGGTTTTTCTACGCTCCAACTTTACTTTTCTTGGTTTTCCTCCACTCTAACCATGCTTTTCTTGGATTTCCTCCGCTCTAACCCCGCTTTTCTTGGTTTTCCTCTGCTCTAACCCAGCTTTTCTTGGTTTTCCTCAGCTCTAACACCACTTTTCATACTTTTCCTCCTCTCTAACCCCGATTTACTTGGTTTTCCTCCACTCTAATCCCGCTTTTCTTGATTTTCCTCTGCTCTAACCCAGCTTTTCTTGGTTTTCCTCCGCTCTAACCCTGCTTTTCTTGGTTTTTCTCCGCTCTAACCCAGCTTTTCTTGGTTTTCCACCCCTCTATCCCCGCTTTTCTTGTTTTTCCTCCGCACTTATTCCGCCTTTCTTGGTTTTCCTCCGCTCTAACCCTGCTTTTCTTGGTTTTCCTTTGCTCTAACCCCTCTTTTCTTTGCTTTCCTCTGCACAAACGCTGCTTTTCTTGGTTTTTCTCCACTCTAACCCAGCTTTTCATGGTTTTTCTCCACTCTAACCATGCTTTTCTCGGATTTCTGCTGCTCTAACACCGCTTTTCTTCGTTTTTTTCCTCCCTAACTTCTTTTTCTTGGTTTTCCTCCGCTCTAACCCTGCTTTTCTTGGTTTTTCTCCACTCTAACCCAGCTTTTCATGGTTTTTCTCCACTCTAAACATGCTTTTCTTGGTTTTCTTCCGTTCTAACTTCGCTTTTCTTCGTTTTTTTCCTCTCTAACTTCGCTTTTCTTGGTTTTCCTCCGCTCTAACCTCGCTTTTCTTGGTTTTCCTTTGCACTAACCCGGCTTTTCTTGGATATCCTCCGCTCTAACACCGCTTTTCTTGGTTTTCCTCCGCTCTATCACCGCTTTTCATGGTTTTTCTACGCTCTAACTTTACTTTTCTTTGTTTTTCTCCACTCTAACCATGCTTTTCTTGGATTTCCTCCGCTCTAACCCCGCTTTTCTTGGTTTTCCTCTGCTCTAACCCCGCTTTTCTTGGTTTTCCTCAGCTCTAACACCACTTTTCATGCTTTTCCTCCTCTCTAACCCCGATTTACTTGGTTTTCCTCCGCTCTAATCCCGCTTTTCTTGGTTTTCCTCCGCTCTAACCCAGCTTTTCTTGGTTTTCCTCAGCTCTAACCCTGATTTCTTGGTTTTTCTCTGCTCTAACCCCGTTTTCTTCTTTTTCCTCCCTTCTATCCTTGCTTTTCTTGGTTTTTCTCCGCTCTTACCCCGTTTCTCTTAGTTTTCCTCCGCTCTAACACCGCTTTTCTTGGTTTTCCTTTGCTCTAACCCCGCTTTTCTTGGTTTTCCTCCGCTCTAACCCTGCTTTTCTTGGTTTTTCTCCACTCTAACCCAGCTTTTCATGGTTTTTCTCCGCTCTAACCATGCTTTTCTCGGATTTCTGCTGCTCTAACCGTGCTTTCCTTCGTTTTTTTCCTCTCTAACTTATTTTCTTGGTTTTCCCCTGCTCTAACCCCGCTATACTTGTTTTTCCTCCGCACGTATTCCGCCTTTCTTGGTTTTCCTCCGCTCTAACTTTACTTTTCTTGGTTTTCCTCCGCTCTAACCCCGCTTTTCTTGTTTTTCATTTGCACTAACCCTGTTTTCTTGGTTTTCCTTCGCACTAACACCGCTTTTCTTGGTTTTCCTTCGCTCTATCACCGCTTTTCTTTGTTTTCCTCCGCTCTAACACCGCTTTTCTTGGTTTTCCTCCGATCTAACCCCGCTTTTCTTGGTTTTCCTCCGCTCTAACCCCGCTTTTCTTGGTTTTCCTCCGCTCTAACCCCGCTTTTCCTGATTTTCCTCCGCTCTAACCCCGCTTTTCTTGGTTATTCTCCGCTCTAACCCAGCTTTTCATGGTTTTTCTCCAATCTAACCATGCTTTTCTCGGATTTCTGCTGCTATAACCGCGCTTTTCTTCGTTTTTTTCCTCTCTAACTTCTTTTTCTTGGTTTTCCACCGCTCTAACCCTGCTTTTCTTGGTTTTCCTCTGCACTTATTCCGCCTTTCTTGGTTTTCTTCCGCTCTAACTTCGCTTTTCTTGGTTTTCCTCCGCACTAACCCTGCTTTTCTTGGTTTTTCTCCACTCTAACCCAGCTTTGCATGGTTTTTCTCCACTCTAACCATGCTTTTCTCGGATTTCTTCTGCTCTAATTGTGCTTTTCTTCGTTTTTTTCCTCCCTAACTTCTTTTTCTTGGTTTTCCTCCGATCTAACCCCGCCTTTCTTGGTTTTCCTCCGCTCTAACTTCTCTTTTCTTGGTTTTCCTCCGCTCTAACCCCGCTTTCCTTGGTTATCCTCCGCTCTAACCCCGCTTTTCTTGGTTTTGATCCGCTCTAACCCCGCTTTTCTTGGTTTTCCTCAGCTCTAACTTTACTTTTCTTGGTTTTCCTCAGCTCTAACTTTACTTTTCTTGGTTTTCCTCCGATCTAACCCCTCTTTTCTTGGTTTTCCTTTGCACTAACCCTGCTTTTCTTGGTTTTCCTCCGCTCTAACACCGCTTTTCTTGGTTTTCCTCCGCTCTATCACCGCTTTTCTTGGTTTTCCTCAGCTCTAACACCACTTTTCATGCTTTTCCTCCTCTCTAACCCCGATTTACTTAATTTTCCTCCGCTCTAACCCAGCTTTTCTTAATTTTCCTCCGCTCTAACCCTGCTTTTCTTGGTTTTTCTCTGCTCTAACCCCGTTTTCTTCTTTTTCCTCCCTTCTATCCTTGCTTTTCTTGGTTTTTCTCCGATCTAACCCCGTTTCTCTTGGTTTTCCTCCGCTCTAACACTGCTTTTCATGATTTTCCTTTGCTCTAACCCCTCTTTTCTTTGCTTTCCTCCGCACTAACCCTGCTTTTCTTTGTTTTCCTCCGCACTATCAACACTTTTCTTGGTTTTCCTCCGCTCTAACCCCGTTTTCTTGGTTTTCCTTCTTTCTATCCTTGCTTTTCTTTGTTTATCTCCGCTCTAACCCCGTTTCTCTTGGTTTTCCTCCGCTCTAACACAGCTTTTCTTGGTTTTCCTTTGCTCTAACCCCGCTTTTCTTGGTTTTCCTCCGCACTAACCCTGCTTTTCTTGGTTTTTCTCCGCTCTCACCCCGTTTCTCTTGGTTTTCCTCCGCTCTAACACAGCTTTTCTTGGTTTTCCTTTGCTCTAACCCCTCTTTTCTTTGCTTTCCTCCGCACTAACCCTGCTTTTCTTGGTTTTTCTCCACTCTAACCCAGATTTTCTTGGTTTTTCTCCACTGTAACCATGCTTTTCTCGGATTTCTGCTGCTCTAACACCGCTTTTCTTCGTTTTTTTCCTCTCTATCTTCTTTTTCTTGGTTTTCCTCTGCTCTAACCCCGCTTTTCTTGGCTTTCCTCCGCTCTAACCCCACTTTTCATGCTTTTCCTCCGCTCTAACCCCGATTTTCTTGGTTTTCCTCCGCTCTAATCCCGCTTTTCTTGGTTTTCCTCCGCTCTAACCCAGCTTTTCTTGGTTTTCCTCCGCTCTAACTTTGCTTTTCTTGGTTTTTCTCCGCTCTAACCCCGTTTTCTTGGTTTTCCTTCTTTCTATCCTTGCTTTTCTTTGTTTTTCTTCGCTCTAACCCCGTTTCTCTTGGTTTTCCTCCGCTCTAACACAGCTTTTCTTGGTTTTCCTCCACTCTATCACCGCTTTTCATGGTTTTTCTACGCTCCAACTTTACTTTTCTTGGTTTTCCTCCACTCTAACCATGCTTTTCTTGGATTTCCTCCGCTCTAACCCCGCTTTTCTTGGTTTTCCTCTGCTCTAACCCAGCTTTTCTTGGTTTTCCTCAGCTCTAACACCACTTTTCATACTTTTCCTCCTCTCTAACCCCGATTTACTTGGTTTTCCTCCACTCTAATCCCGCTTTTCTTGATTTTCCTCTGCTCTAACCCAGCTTTTCTTGGTTTTCCTCCGCTCTAACCCTGCTTTTCTTGGTTTTTCTCCGCTCTAACCCAGCTTTTCTTGGTTTTCCACCCCTCTATCCCCGCTTTTCTTGTTTTTCCTCCGCACTTATTCCGCCTTTCTTGGTTTTCCTCCGCTCTAACCCTGCTTTTCTTGGTTTTCCTTTGCTCTAACCCCTCTTTTCTTTGCTTTCCTCTGCACAAACGCTGCTTTTCTTGGTTTTTCTCCACTCTAACCCAGCTTTTCATGGTTTTTCTCCACTCTAACCATGCTTTTCTCGGATTTCTGCTGCTCTAACACCGCTTTTCTTCGTTTTTTTCCTCCCTAACTTCTTTTTCTTGGTTTTCCTCCGCTCTAACCCTGCTTTTCTTGGTTTTTCTCCACTCTAACCCAGCTTTTCATGGTTTTTCTCCACTCTAAACATGCTTTTCTTGGTTTTCTTCCGTTCTAACTTCGCTTTTCTTCGTTTTTTTCCTCTCTAACTTCGCTTTTCTTGGTTTTCCTCCGCTCTAACCCCGCTTTTCTTGGTTTTCCTTTGCACTAACCCGGCTTTTCTTGGATTTCCTCCGCTCTAACACCGCTTTTCTTGGTTTTCCTCCGCTCTATCACCGCTTTTCATGGTTTTTCTACGCTCTAACTTTACTTTTCTTTGTTTTTCTCCACTCTAACCATGCTTTTCTTGGATTTCCTCCGCTCTAACCCCGCTTTTCTTGGTTTTCCTCTGCTCTAACCCCGCTTTTCTTGGTTTTCCTCAGCTCTAACACCACTTTTCATGCTTTTCCTCCTCTCTAACCCCGATTTACTTGGTTTTCCTCCGCTCTAATCCCGCTTTTCTTGGTTTTCCTCCGCTCTAACCCAGCTTTTCTTGGTTTTCCTCAGCTCTAACCCTGATTTCTTGGTTTTTCTCTGCTCTAACCCCGTTTTCTTCTTTTTCCTCCCTTCTATCCTTGCTTTTCTTGGTTTTTCTCCGCTCTTACCCCGTTTCTCTTAGTTTTCCTCCGCTCTAACACCGCTTTTCTTGGTTTTCCTTTGCTCTAACCCCGCTTTTCTTGGTTTTCCTCCGCTCTAACCCTGCTTTTCTTGGTTTTTCTCCACTCTAACCCAGCTTTTCATGGTTTTTCTCCGCTCTAACCATGCTTTTCTCGGATTTCTGCTGCTCTAACCGTGCTTTCCTTCGTTTTTTTCCTCTCTAACTTATTTTCTTGGTTTTCCCCTGCTCTAACCCCGCTATACTTGTTTTTCCTCCGCACGTATTCCGCCTTTCTTGGTTTTCCTCCGCTCTAACTTTACTTTTCTTGGTTTTCCTCCGCTCTAACCCCGCTTTTCTTGTTTTTCATTTGCACTAACCCTGTTTTCTTGGTTTTCCTTCGCACTAACACCGCTTTTCTTGGTTTTCCTTCGCTCTATCACCGCTTTTCTTTGTTTTCCTCCGCTCTAACACCGCTTTTCTTGGTTTTCCTCCGATCTAACCCCGCTTTTCTTGGTTTTCCTCCGCTCTAACCCCGCTTTTCTTGGTTTTCCTCCGCTCTAACCCCGCTTTTCCTGATTTTCCTCCGCTCTAACCCCGCTTTTCTTGGTTATTCTCCGCTCTAACCCAGCTTTTCATGGTTTTTCTCCAATCTAACCATGCTTTTCTCGGATTTCTGCTGCTATAACCGCGCTTTTCTTCGTTTTTTTCCTCTCTAACTTCTTTTTCTTGGTTTTCCACCGCTCTAACCCTGCTTTTCTTGGTTTTCCTCTGCACTTATTCCGCCTTTCTTGGTTTTCCTCCGCTCTAACTTCGCTTTTCTTGGTTTTCCTCCGCACTAACCCTGCTTTTCTTGGTTTTTCTCCACTCTAACCCAGCTTTGCATGGTTTTTCTCCACTCTAACCATGCTTTTCTCGGATTTCTGCTGCTCTAATTGTGCTTTTCTTCGTTTTTTTCCTCCCTAACTTCTTTTTCTTGGTTTTCCTCCGATCTAACCCCGCCTTTCTTGGTTTTCCTCCGCTCTAACTTCTCTTTTCTTGGTTTTCCTCCGCTCTAACCCCGCTTTCCTTGGTTATCCTCCGCTCTAACCCCGCTTTTCTTGGTTTTGATCCGCTCTAACCCCGCTTTTCTTGGTTTTCCTCAGCTCTAACTTTACTTTTCTTGGTTTTCCTCCGCTCTAACCCCTCTTTTCTTGGTTTTCCTTTGCACTAACCCTGCTTTTCTTGGTTTTCCTCCGCTCTAACACCGCTTTTCTTGGTTTTCCTACGCTCTAACACCACTTTTCTTGGTATTTCTCCACTCTAACCTTGCTTTTCTTGGATTTCCTCTGCTCTAACCCCACTTTTCTTGGTTTTCCTCCGCTCTAACCCTGCTTTTCTTGGTTTTTCTCCGCTCTAACCCCGCTTTTCTTGGTTTTCCTCCGCTCTAACGCCGCTTTTCTTGGTTTTCCTCCGCTCTAACTTTGCTTTTCTTGGTTTTCCTCCTTTCTAACTCCACTTTTCTTGGTTTTCCTCCCCTCTAATCCCGCTTCTCTTGGTTTTTCTCCACTCTAACCCAGCTTTTCTGGGTTTTTCTCCACTCTAACCATGTTTTTCATGGATTTCTGCTGCTCTAACCGCTCTTTTCTGTCTTTTCCTCCTCTCTTAGTTCTTTATATTGCTTTTGCTCCGCTCTAACCCCGATTATCTTGGTTTTCCTCCACTCTAACCCCGATTTTCTTGGTTTACCTCCGATCTAACCCCGCTATTCTTGGATTTCCTCCGCTCTAACCAAGCTTTTCTTGGTTTTCCTCTGTTCTAACCCTGCTTTTCTTGGTTTTCCTCTGATCAAACCCTGCTTTTCTTGGTTTTCCTCCACTTTAACCCCGCTTTTCTTCGTTTTCCTCTGCTCTAACCCCGCTTTTCTAGATTTGCTTTTCCACTGACCCTGCTTTTCTTGGTTTTCCTCCGCTCTAACCTTGCTTTTCTTGGTTTTCCTCCACTCTAACCCCGCTTTTCTTGGTTTTCCTACGCTCTAACACCACTTTTCTTGCTTTTCCTCCGCTCTATCACCGCTTTTCTTGGTTTTCCTACGCTCTAACGTCGCTTTTCTTGGTTTTCCACCTTTCTAACCCCGCTTTTCTTGGTTTTCCTCTGCTCTAATCCCGCTTCTCTTGGTTTTTCTGCACTCTAACCCAGCTTTTCTTGGTTTTCCTCCGCTCTAACCCCGCTTTTCTTGGTTTTCCTCCTTTCTAACCCAGCTTTTCTTTGTTTTCCTCCTTTCTAACCCCGCTTTTCTTGGTTTTCCTCCGCTGTAATCCCGCTTTTCTTGGTTTTTCTCCACTCTAACCCAGCTTTTCATGGTTTTTCTCAACTCTAACCATGCTTTTCTCGGATTTCTGCTGCTCTTACCAGGCTTTTCTTCGTTTTCTTCCGTTCTAACTCTGCTTTTCTTGGTTTTCCTCCGCTCTAACCCCGATTATCTTGGTTTTCCTCCGCTCTAACCCCACTTTTCTTGGTTTTCCTCCACTGTAACCCCGCTTTTCTTGGTTTTCCTCCGCTCTAACCACGCTTTTCTTGGTTTTCCTCCGCTCTAACCCTGCTTTTCTTGGTTTTCCTCCGCTCTAACCCCGCTTTTCTCGGTTTTCCTCCGCTCTAACTCTGCTTTTCTTTGTTTTCCTCCGCTCTAACTTCGCTTTTCTTGGTTTTCCTCCTTTCTAACCCCGCTTTTCTTGGTTTTCGTCCGCTCTAATCCCGCTTCTCTTGGTTTTTCTTCCGCTCTAACCCAGCTTTTCTTGGTTTTTCTCCACTCTAGCCATGCTTTTCTTGGATTTCTGCTGCTCTAACCGCGCTTTTCTGTATTTTCCTCCTCTCTTAGTTCTTTTTATTGGTTTTCCTCCGCTCTAACCCCGATTATCTTGGTTTTCCTCAGTTCTAACTTTTCTTTTCTTGGTTTTCCTCCGCTCTAACCCCGCTTTTCTTGGTTTTCCTCGCTCTTACCCTGCTTTTCTTGGTTTTCCTCCGCTCTAACCCCGCTGTTCTTGGTTCTCCTCCACACTAACCCTGCTTTTCATGGTTGTCCTCACCTCTAACTTCACTTTTCTTTCTTTTCGTCCGCTCTAACTTTACTTTTCTTGGTTTTCCTCCTTTCTAACCCCGCTTTTCTTGGTTTTCCTCCACTCTAACCCCGCTTTTCTTGGTTTTCCTCCACTCTAACCCCGCTTTTCTTGGTTTTCCTACGCTATAACCCCGCTTTTCTTGGTTTTCCTCCGATCTAACCCCGCTTTTCTTGGTTTTCCTCCTCTCTATCCCCGCTTTTCTTGGTTTTCCTCCGCTCTAACCCCGCTTTTCTTGGTTTTTCTCCAATCTAACCTTGCTTTTCATGGTTTTCCTCCCCTCTATCACCGCTTTTCTTGGTTTTCCTCCGCTCTAACCCCGCTTTTCTTGGTATTTCTCTGCTCTAACCCAGCTATTCATGGGGTCTTAACCATGCTTTTCTTGGATTTCTGCTGCTCTAACCCCGCTTTCCTGTCTTTTACTCCTCTCTAAGTTCTTTTTATTGGTTTTCCTCCGCTCTAACCTTGCATTTCTTGGTTTTCATTCGCATGAACAACGTTTTTCTTGGTTTTCCTCCGCTCTAACTTCGCATTTCCTAGTTTTCCTCCGCTCTAACCCTGCTTTTCTTGGTTTTTCTCTGCTCTAACCCCGTTTTCTTCTTTTTCCTCCCTTCTATCCTTGCTTTTCTTGGTTTTTCTCCGCTCTAACCCTGCTTTTCTTGGTTTTCCTCCGCTCTAACCCCGCTTTTCTTGGTTTTTCTCCGCTCTAACCCCATTTCTCTTGCTTTTCCTCCTCTCTAAAACCGCTTTTCTTGGTTTTCCTTTGCTCTAACCCCTCTTATCTTTGCTTTCATCCGCACTAACCCTGCTTTTCTTGGTTTTTCTCCACTCTAACCATGCTTTTCATGGTTTTTCTCCACTCTAACCATGCTTTTCTTGGATTTCTGCTGCTCTATTTGCGCTTTTCTTCGTTTTTTTCCTCTCTAACTTCTTTTTCTTGGTTTTCCTCCCATCTAACCCTCCTTTCTTCGTTTTCCTCCGCTCTAACTTCGCTTTTCTTGGTTTTCCTCCGCTCTAACCCCGCTTTTCTTTGTTTTCCTCCGCTCTAACCCCGCTTTCCTTGGTTATCCTCCGCTCTAACCCCGCTTTTCTTGGTTTTGATCCGCTCTAACCTTGCTTTTCTTTGTTTTCCTCAGCTCTAACTTTACTTTTCTTGATTTTCCTCCGCTCTAACCCCGCTTTTCTTGGTTTTCCTACGCTCTAACACCACTTTTCTTGCTTTTCCTTTGCACTAACCCTGCTTTTCTTGGTTTTCCTACGCTCTAACCCCGCTTTTCTTGGTATTTCTCTGCTCTAACCCAGCTATTCATGGGGTCTTAACCATGCTTTTCTTGGATTTCTGCTGCTCTAACCCCGCTTTCCTGTCTTTTACTCCTCTCTAAGTTCTTTTTATTGGTTTTCCTCCGCTCTAACCTTGCATTTCTTGGTTTTCATTCGCATGAACAACGTTTTTCTTGGTTTTCCTCCGCTCTAACTTCGCATTTCCTAGTTTTCCTCCGCTCTAACCCTGCTTTTCTTGGTTTTTCTCTGCTCTAACCCCGTTTTCTTCTTTTTCCTCCCTTCTATCCTTGCTTTTCTTGGTTTTTCTCCGCTCTAACCCCATTTCTCTTGGTTTTCCTCCGCTCTAACACCGCTTTTCTTGGTTTTCCTTTGCTCTAACCCCTCTTTTCTTTGCTTTCCTCCGCACTAACCCTGCTTTTCTTGGTTTTTCTCCACTCTAACCCAGCTTTTCATGGTTTTTCTCCACTCTAACCATGCTTTTCTCGGATTTCTGCTGCTCTAATTGCGCTTTTCTTCATTTTTTTCCTCTCTAACTTCTTTTTCTTGGTTTTCCTCCGATCTAACCCTCCTTTCTTGGTTTTCCTCCGCTCTAACTTCGCTTTTACTTGGTTTTCCTCCGCTCTAACCCCGCTTTTCTTGGTTTTCCTCCGCTCTAACCCCGCTTTTCTTGGTTATCCTCCACTCTAAACCCGCTTTTCTTGGTTTTCCTCCGCTCTAACCTTGCTTTTCTTTGTTTTCCTCAGCTCTAACTTTACTTTTCTTGATTTTCCTCCGCTCTAACCCCGCTTTTCTTGGTTTTCCTTTGCACTAACCCTGCTTTTCTTGATTTTCCTCCACTCTAACACCACTTTTCTTGGTTTTCCTCCGCTCTAACTTCGCTTTTCTTGGTTTTCCTCCTTTCTAACCCCGATTTTCTTGGTTTTCCTCCGCTCTAATCCCGCTTTTCTTGGTTTTCCTCCGCTCTAATCCCGCTTCTCTTGGTTTTTCTCCACTCTAACCCAGCTTTTCTGGGTTTTTCTCTACTCTAACCATGCTTTTCATGGATTTGTGCTGCTCTAACTGCTCTTTTCTGTCTTTTCCTCCTCTCTTAGTTCTTTATATTGGTTTTGCTCCGCTCTAACCCCGATTATCTTGGTTTTCCTCCACTCTAACCCCTTTTTTCTTGGTTTTCTTCCGTTTTAACTTCTCTTTTCTTGGTTTTCCTCCGCTCTAACCCAGCTTTTCTTGGTTTTCACCCGCATGAACAACGTTTTTCTTGGATTTCCTCCGCTCTAACTTCGCATTTCCTAGTTTTCCTCCGCTCTAACCCTGCTTTTCTTGGTTTTCCTCCGCTCTAACCCCGCTTTTCTTGGTTTTCCTCCGCTCTAACCAAGCTTTTCTTGGTTTTGCTCCGCTCTAACCCTGCTTTTCTTGGTTTTCCTCCAATCAAACCCCGCTTTTCTTGGTTTTCCTCCGCTCTAACCCCGCTTTTCTTCGTTTTCCTCTGCTCTAACCCCGCTTTTCTAGATTTTCTTTTCCACTGACCCTGCTTTTCTTGGTTTTCCTCCGCTCTAACCTTGCTTTTCTTGGTTTTCCTCCGCTCTATCACCGCTTTTCTTGGTTTTCCTACGCTCTAACACCACTTTTCTTGCTTTTCCTCCGCTCTATCACCGCTTTTCTTGGTTTTGATACGCTCTAACTTCGCTTTTCTTGGTTTTCCTCCTTTCTAACCCCGCTTTTCTTGGTTTTCCTCCGCTCTAATCCCGCTTCTCTTGGTTTTTCTGCACTCTAACCCAGCTTTTCTTGGTTTTCCTCCGCTCTAACCCCGCTTTTCTTGGTTTTCCTCCTTTCTAACCCAGCTTTTCTTTGTTTTCCTCCTTTCTAACCCCGCTTTTCTTGGTTTTCCTCCGCTGTAATCCCGCTTTTCTTGGTTTTTCTCCACTCTAACCCAGCTTTTCATGGTTTTTCTCCACTCTAACCATGCTTTTCTCGGATTTCTGCTGCTCTAACCACGCTTTTCTTCGTTTTCTTCCGTTCTAACTCTGCTTTTCTTGGTTTTCCTCCGCTCTAACCCCGATTATCTTGGTTTTCCTCCGCTCTAACCCCGCTTTTCTTGGTTTTCCTCCGCTATAACCCCGCTTTTCTTGGTTTTCCTCCGCTCTAACCACGCTTTTCTTGGTTTTCCTCCGCTCTAACCCTGCTTTTCTTGGTTTTCCTCCGCTCTAACCCCACTTTTCATGGTTTTCCTCTGCTGTAACCCTACTTTTCTTGGTTTTCCTCCGATCTAACCCCGCCTTTCTTGGTTTTCGTCCGCTCTAACTTCGCTTTTCTTGGTTTTCCTCCGCTCTAACCCCGCTTTTCTTGGTTTTGCTCCGCTCTAACCCCGCTTTTCTTGGTTATCCTCCGCTCTAACACCGCTTTTCTTGGTTTTCCTCCGCTCTAACTTTATTTTTCTTTGTTTTCCTCCGCTCAAACCCCGCTTTTCTTGGTTTTCCTTTCCACTAACCCTGTTTTTCTTGGTTTTCTTCCAATCTAACTTCGCTTTTCTTGCTTTTCCTTTCCTCTAACCCTGCTTTTCTTGGTTTTCCTCCGCTCTAACCCCATTTTTCATGCTTTTCCTTCGATCTAACCCCGATTTTCTTGGTTTTCCTCTGATCTAACCCCGCTTTTCTTGGTTTTCCTCCGCTCTAACCCTGCTTTTCTTGGTTTTCCTACGCTCTAACCCTGATTTTCTTGGTTTTCCTCCTTTCTATCCCCGCTTTTCTTGGTTTTGCTTTGCTCTATCCCCGCTTTTCTTGGTTTTCCTCCGCTCTTACCCCGCTTTTCTTGGTTTTTCTCTGCTCTAACCCAGCTTTTCATGGTTTCTCTCCACTCTAACCATGCTTTTTTCGGATTTCTGCTGCTCTAACCACGCTTTTCTTCATTTTCTTCTGTTCTAACTCTGCTTTTCTTGGTTTTCCTCCGCTCTAACCCCGCTTTTCTTGGTTTTCCTACGCTCTAACACCGCTTTTCTTGGTTTTCCTCCGCTCTAACCCTGCTTTTCTTGGTTTTTCTCCGCTCTAACCCAGCTTTTCTTGGTTTTCCTCCCCTCTATCCCCGCTTTTCTTGGTTTTCCTCCGCACTTATTCCGCCTTTCTTGGTTTTCCTCCGCTCTAACCCTGCTTTTCTTGGTTTTCCTCCGCTCTAACCCTGCTTTCCTTGGTTTTCCTCCCCTCTATCCCCGCTTTTCTTGGTTTTCCTCCGCACTTATTCCGCCTTTCTTGGTTTTCCTCCGCTCTAACTTCGCTTTTCTAGGTTTTCCTCCGCTCTAACCGCGTTTATCTTGGTTTTCCTCCGCTCTAACACTGCTTTTCTTCGTTTTCCTTTACTCTAACCCCCCTTTTCTTTGTTTTCCTCCGCTCTAACCCTGCTTTTCTTGGTTTTTCTCCACTCTAACCCAGCTTTTCATGGTTTTTCTCCACTCTAACCATGCTTATCTCGGATTTCTGCTGCTCTAACCGCACTTTTCTTCGTTTTCTTCCTCTCTAACTTCTTTTTCTTGCTTTTCCTCCGCTCTAACCCCGCTTTTCTTGGTTTTCCTCCGCACTTATTCCGCCTTTCTTAGTTTCCCTCCGCTCTAACTTCGCTTTTACTGGTTTTCCTCCGCTCTAACCCCGCTTTTCTTGGTTTTCCTCCGCTCTAACCCTGCTTTTCTTGGTTATCCTCCGCTCTAACCCTGCTTTTCTTGGTTTTCCTCCGCTCTAACCCCGCTTTTCTTGGTTTCCCTCAACTCTAACTTGACTTTTCTTGGTTTTCCTCCGCTCTAACCCCGCTTTTCTTGGTTTTCCTTTGCACTAACCCTGCTTTTCTTGGTTTTCCTCCGCTCTAACACCGATTATCTTGGTTTTCACCCGCATGAACAACGTTTTTCTTGGATTTCCTCCGCTCTAACTTCGCATTTCCTAGTTTTCCTCCGCTCTAACCCTGCTCTTCTTGGTTTTCCTCCGCTCTAACCCCGCTTTTCTTGGTTTTCCTCCGCTCTAACCAAGCTTTTCTTGGTTTTCCTCCGCTCTAACCCTGCTTTTCTTGGTTTTCCTCCAATCAAACCCCGCTTTCCTTGGTTTTCCTCCGCTCTAACCCCGCTTTTCTTCGTTTTCCTCTGCTCTAACCCCGCTTTTCTAGATTTTCTTTTCCACTGACCCTGCTTTTCTTGGTTTTCCTCCGCTCTAACCTTGCATTTCTTGGTTTTCATTCGCATGAACAACGTTTTTCTTGGTTTTCTTCCGCTCTAACTTCGCATTTCCTAGTTTTCCTCCGCTCTAACCCTGCTTTTCTTGGTTTTTCTCTGCTCTAACCCCGTTTTCTTCTTTTTCCTCCCTTCTATCCTTGCTTTTCTTGGTTTTTCTCCGCTCTAACCCCATTTCTCTTGGTTTTCCTCCGCTCTAACACCGCTTTTCTTGGTTTTCCTTTGCTCTAACCCCTCTTTTCTTTGCTTTCCTCCGCACTAACCCTGCTTTTCTTGGTTTTTCTCCACTCTAACCCAGCTTTTCATGGTTTTTCTCCACTCTAACCATGCTTTTCTCGGATTTCTGCTGCTCTAATTGCGCTTTTCTTCATTTTTTTCCTCTCTAACTTCTTTTTCTTGGTTTTCCTCCGATCTAACCCTCCTTTCTTGGTTTTCCTCCGCTCTAACTTCGCTTTTACTTGGTTTTCCTCCGCTCTAACCCCGCTTTTCTTGGTTTTCCTCCGCTCTAACCCCGCTTTTCTTGGTTATCCTCCACTCTAAACCCGCTTTTCTTGGTTTTCCTCCGCTCTAACCTTGCTTTTCTTTGTTTTCCTCAGCTCTAACTTTACTTTTCTTGATTTTCCTCCGCTCTAACCCCGCTTTTCTTGGTTTTCCTTTGCACTAACCCTGCTTTTCTTGATTTTCCTCCACTCTAACACCGCTTTTCTTGGTTTTCCTCCGCTCTAACTTCGCTTTTCTTGGTTTTCCTCCTTTCTAACCCCGCTTTTCTTGGTTTTCCTCCGCTCTAATCCCGCTTCTCTTGGTTTTTCTCCACTCTAACCCAGCTTTTCTGGGTTTTTCTCTACTCTAACCATGCTTTTCATGGATTTGTGCTGCTCTAACTGCTCTTTTCTGTCTTTTCCTCCTCTCTTAGTTCTTTATATTGGTTTTGCTCCTCTCTAACTCCGATTATCTTGGTTTTCCTCCGCTCTAACCCCTTTTTTCTTGGTTTTCTTCCGTTTTAACTTCTCTTTTCTTGGTTTTCCTCCGCTCTATCCAGCTTTTCTTGGTTTTCACCCGCATGAACAACGTTTTTCTTGGATTTCCTCCGCTCTAACTTCGCATTTCCTAGTTTTCCTCCGCTCTAACCCTGCTCTTCTTGGTTTTCCTCCAATCAAACCCCGCTTTTCTTGGTTTTCCTCCGCTCTAACCCCGCTTTTCTTGGTTTTCCTTTGCTCTAACCAAGCTTTTCTTGGTTTTGCTCCGCTCTAACCCTGCTTTTCTTGGTTTTCCTCCAATCAAACCCCGCTTTTCTTGGTTTTCCTCCGCTCTAACCCCGCTTTTCTTCGTTTTCCTCTGCTCTAACCCCGCTTTTCTAGATTTTCTTTTCCACTGACCCTGCTTTTCTTGGTTTTCCTCCGCTCTAACCTTGCTTTTCTTGGTTTTCCTCCGCTCTATCACCGCTTTTCTTGGTTTTCCTACGCTCTATCACCACTTTTCTTGCCTTTCCTCCGCTCTATCACCGCTTTTCTTGGTTTTGATACGCTCTAACTTCGCTTTTCTTGGTTTTCCTCCTTTCTAACCCCGCTTTTCTTGGTTTTCCTCCGCTCTAATCCCGCTTCTCTTGGTTTTTCTGCACTCTAACCCAGCTTTTCTTGGTTTTCCTCCGCTCTAACCCCGCTTTTCTTGGTTTTCCTCCTTTCTAACCCAGCTTTTCTTTGTTTTCCTCCTTTCTAACCCCGCTTTTCTTGGTTTTCCTCCGCTGTAATCCCGCTTTTCTTGGTTTTTCTCCACTCTAACCCAGCTTTTCATGGTTTTTCTCCACTCTAACCATGCTTTTCTCGGATTTCTGCTGCTCTAACCACGCTTTTCTTCGTTTTCTTCCGTTCTAACTCTGCTTTTCTTGGTTTTCCTCCGCTCTAACCCCGATTATCTTGGTTTTCCTCCGCTCTAACCCCGCTTTTCTTGGTTTTCCTCCGCTATAACCCCACTTTTCTTGGTTTTCCTCCGCTCTAACCCCGCTTTTCTTGGTTATCCTCCACTCTAAACCCGCTTTTCTTGGTTTTCCTCCGCTCTAACCTTGCTTTTCTTTGTTTTCCTCAGCTCTAACTTTACTTTTCTTGATTTTCCTCCGCTCTAACCCCGCTTTTCTTGGTTTTCCTTTGCACTAACCCTGCTTTTCTTGATTTTCCTCCACTCTAACACCGCTTTTCTTGGTTTTCCTCCGCTCTAACTTCGCTTTTCTTGGTTTTCCTCCTTTCTAACCCCGCTTTTCTTGGTTTTCCTCCGCTCTAATCCCGCTTCTCTTGGTTTTTCTCCACTCTAACCCAGCTTTTCTGGGTTTTTCTCTACTCTAACCATGCTTTTCATGGATTTGTGCTGCTCTAACTGCTCTTTTCTGTCTTTTCCTCCTCTCTTAGTTCTTTATATTGGTTTTGCTCCTCTCTAACTCCGATTATCTTGGTTTTCCTCCGCTCTAACCCCTTTTTTCTTGGTTTTCTTCCGTTTTAACTTCTCTTTTCTTGGTTTTCCTCCGCTCTAACCCAGCTTTTCTTGGTTTTCACCCGCATGAACAACGTTTTTCTTGGATTTCCTCCGCTCTAACTTCGCATTTCCTAGTTTTCCTCCGCTCTAACCCTGCTCTTCTTGGTTTTCCTCCAATCAAACCCCGCTTTTCTTGGTTTTCCTCCGCTCTAACCCCGCTTTTCTTGGTTTTCCTTTGCTCTAACCAAGCTTTTCTTGGTTTTGCTCCGCTCTAACCCTGCTTTTCTTGGTTTTCCTCCAATCAAACCCCGCTTTTCTTGGTTTTCCTCCGCTCTAACCCCGCTTTTCTTCGTTTTCCTCTGCTCTAACCCCGCTTTTCTAGATTTTCTTTTCCACTGACCCTGCTTTTCTTGGTTTTCTTCCGCTCTAACCTTGCTTTTCTTGGTTTTCCTCCGCTCTATCACCGCTTTTCTTGGTTTTCCTACGCTCTATCACCACTTTTCTTGCCTTTCCTCCGCTCTATCACCGCTTTTCTTGGTTTTGATACGCTCTAACTTCGCTTTTCTTGGTTTTCCTCCTTTCTAACCCCGCTTTTCTTGGTTTTCCTCCGCTCTAATCCCGCTTCTCTTGGTTTTTCTGCACTCTAACCCAGCTTTTCTTGGTTTTCCTCCGCTCTAACCCCGCTTTTCTTGGTTTTCCTCCTTTCTAACCCAGCTTTTCTTTGTTTTCCTCCTTTCTAACCCCGCTTTTCTTGGTTTTCCTCCGCTGTAATCCCGCTTTTCTTGGTTTTTCTCCACTCTAACCCAGCTTTTCATGGTTTTTCTCCACTCTAACCATGCTTTTCTCGGATTTCTGCTGCTCTAACCACGCTTTTCTTCGTTTTCTTCCGTTCTAACTCTGCTTTTCTTGGTTTTCCTCCGCTCTAACCCCGATTATCTTGGTTTTCCTCCGCTCTAACCCCGCTTTTCTTGGTTTTCCTCCGCTATAACCCCACTTTTCTTGGTTTTCCTCCGCTCTAACCACGCTTTTCTTGGTTTTCCTCCGCTCTAACCCTGCTTTTCTTGGTTTTCCTCCGCTCTAACCCCACTTTTCTTGGTTTTCCTCCGATCTAACCCCGCCTTTCTTGGTTTTCGTCCGCTCTAACTTCGCTTTTCTTGGTTTTCCTCCGCTCTAACCCCGCTTTTCTTGGTTTTGCTCCGCTCTAACCCCGCTTTTCTTGGTTATCCTCCGCTCTAACACCGCTTTTCTTGGTTTTCCTCCGCTCTAACTTTATTTTTCTTTGTTTTCCTCCGCTCAAACCCCGCTTTTCTTGGTTTTCCTTTCCACTAACCCTGCTTTTCTTGGTTTTCTTCCGCTCTAACTTCGCTTTTCTTGCTTTTCCTTTCCTCTAACCCTGCTTTTCTTGGTTTTCCTCCGCTCTAACCCCATTTTTCATGCTTTTCCTTCGATCTAACCCCGATTTTCTTGGTTTTCCTCTGATCTAACCCCGCTTTTCTTGGTTTTCCTCCGCTCTAACCCTGCTTTTCTTGGTTTTCCTACGCTCTAACCCTGATTTTCTTGGTTTTCCTCCTTTCTATCCCCGCTTTTCTTGGTTTTCCTTTGCTCTATCCCCGCTTTTCTTGGTTTTCCTCCGCTCTTACCCCGCTTTTCTTGGTTTTTCTCTGCTCTAACCCAGCTTTTCATGGTTTCTCTCCACTCTAACCATGCTTTTTTCGGATTTCTGCTGCTCTAACCACGCTTTTCTTCATTTTCTTCTGTTCTAACTCTGCTTTTCTTGGTTTTCCTCCGCTCTAACCCCGCTTTTCTTGGTTTTCCTACGCTCTAACACCGCTTTTCTTGGTTTTCCTCCGCTCTAACCCTGCTTTTCTTGGTTTTTCTCCGCTCTAACCCAGCTTTTCTTGGTTTTCCTCCCCTCTATCCCCGCTTTTCTTGGTTTTCCTCCGCACTTATTCCGCCTTTCTTGGTTTTCCTCCGCTCTAACCCTGCTTTTCTTGGTTTTCCTCCGCTCTAACCCTGCTTTCCTTGGTTTTCCTCCCCTCTATCCCCGCTTTTCTTGGATTTCCTCCGCACTTATTCCGCCTTTCTTGGTTTTCCTCCGCTCTAATTTCGCTTTTCTAGGTTTTCCTCCGCTCTAACCGCGTTTATCTTGGTTTTCCTCCGCTCTAACACTGCTTTTCTTCGTTTTCCTTTACTCTAACCCCCCTTTTCTTTGTTTTCCTCCGCTCTAACCCTGCTTTTCTTGGTTTTTCTCCACTCTAACCCAGCTTTTCATGGTTTTTCTCCACTCTAACCATGCTTATCTCGGATTTCTGCTGCTCTAACCGCACTTTTCTTCGTTTTCTTCCTCTCTACCTTCTTTTTCTTGCTTTTCCTCCGCTCTAACCCCGCTTTTCTTGGTTTTCCTCCGCACTTATTCCGCCTTTCTTAGTTTCCCTCCGCTCTAACTTCGCTTTTACTGGTTTTCCTCCGCTCTAACCCCGCTTTTCTTGGTTTTCCTCCGCTCTAACCCTGCTTTTCTTGGTTATCCTCCGCTCTAACCCTGCTTTTCTTGGTTTTCCTCCGCTCTAACCCCGCTTTTCTTGGTGTTCCTCAACTAAAACTTGACTTTTCTTGGTTTTCCTCCGCTCTAACCCCGCTTTTCTTGGTTTTCCTTTGCACTAACCCTGCTTTTCTTGGTTTTCCTCCGCTCTAACACCGATTATCTTGGTTTTCACCCGCATGAACAACGTTTTTCTTGGATTTCCTCCGCTCTAACTTCGCATTTCCTAGTTTTCCTCCGCTCTAACCCTGCTCTTCTTGGTTTTCCTCCGCTCTAACCCCGCTTTTCTTGGTTTTCCTCCGCTCTAACCAAGCTTTTCTTGGTTTTCCTCCACTCTAACCCTGCTTTTCTTGGTTTTCCTCCAATCAAACCCCGCTTTTCTTGGTTTTCCTCCGCTCTAACCCCGCTTTTCTTCGTTTTCCTCTGCTCTAACCCCGCTTTTCTAGATTTTCTTTTCCACTGACCCTGCTTTTCTTGGTTTTCCTCCGCTCTAACCTTGCATTTCTTGGTTTTCATTCGCATGAACAACGTTTTTCTTGGTTTTCTTCCGCTCTAACTTCGCATTTCCTAGTTTTCCTCCGCTCTAACCCTGCTTTTCTTGGTTTTTCTCTGCTCTAACCCCGTTTTCTTCTTTTTCCTCCCTTCTATCCTTGCTTTTCTTGGTTTTTCTCCGCTCTAACCCCATTTCTCTTGGTTTTCCTCCGCTCTAACACCGCTTTTCTTGGTTTTCCTTTGCTCTAACCCCTCTTTTCTTTGCTTTCCTCCGCACTAACCCTGCTTTTCTTGGTTTTTCTCCACTCTAACCCAGCTTTTCATGGTTTTTCTCCACTCTGACCATGCTTTTCTCGGATTTCTGCTGCTCTAATTGCGCTTTTCTTCATTTTTTTCCTCTCTAACTTCTTTTTCTTAGTTTTCCTCCGATCTAACCCTCCTTTCTTGGTTTTCCTCCGCTCTAACTTCGCTTTTACTTGGTTTTCCTCCGCTCTAACCCCGCTTTTCTTGGTTTTCCTCCGCTCTAACCCCGCTTTTCTTGGTTATCCTCCACTCTAAACCCGCTTTTCTTGGTTTTCCTCCGCTCTAACCTTGCTTTTCTTTGTTTTCCTCAGCTCTAACTTTACTTTTCTTGATTTTCCTCCGCTCTAACCCCGCTTTTCTTGGTTTTCCTTTGCACTAACCCTGCTTTTCTTGATTTTCCTCCACTCTAACACCGCTTTTCTTGGTTTTCCTCCGCTCTAACTTCGCTTTTCTTGGTTTTCCTCCTTTCTAACCCCGCTTTTCTTGGTTTTCCTCCGCTCTAATCCCGCTTCTCTTGGTTTTTCTCCACTCTAACCCAGCTTTTCTGGGTTTTTCTCTACTCTAACCATGCTTTTCATGGATTTGTGCTGCTCTAACTGCTCTTTTCTGTCTTTTCCTCCTCTCTTAGTTCTTTATATTGGTTTTGCTCCTCTCTAACCCCGATTATCTTGGTTTTCCTCCGCTCTAACCCCTTTTTTCTTGGTTTTCTTCCGTTTTAACTTCTCTTTTCTTGGTTTTCCTCCGCTCTAACCCAGCTTTTCTTGGTTTTCACCCGCATGAACAACGTTTTTCTTGGATTTCCTCCGCTCTAACTTCGCATTTCCTAGTTTTCCTCCGCTCTAACCCTGCTCTTCTTGGTTTTCCTCCAATCAAACCCCGCTTTTCTTGGTTTTCCTCCGCTCTAACCCCGCTTTTCTTGGTTTTCCTCCGCTCTAACCAAGCTTTTCTTGGTTTTCCTCCGCTCTAACCCTGCTTTTCTTGGTTTTCCTCCAATCAAACCCCGCTTTTCTTGGTTTTCCTCCGCTCTAACCCCGCTTTTCTTCGTTTTCCTCTGCTCTAACCCCGCTTTTCTAGATTTTCTTTTCCACTGACCCTGCTTTTCTTGGTTTTCCTCCGCTCTAACCTTGCTTTTCTTGGTTTTCCTCCGCTCTATCACCGCTTTTCTTGGTTTTCCTACGCTCTATCACCACTTTTCTTGCTTTTGATACGCTCTAACTTCGCTTTTCTTGGTTTTCCTCCTTTCTAACCCCGCTTTTCTTGGTTTTCCTCCGCTCTAATCCCGCTTCTCTTGGTTTTTCTGCACTCTAACCCAGCTTTTCTTGGTTTTCCTCCGCTCTAACCCCGCTTTTCTTGGTTTTCCTCCTTTCTAACCCAGCTTTTCTTTGTTTTCCTCCTTTCTAACCCCGCTTTTCTTGGTTTTCCTCCGCTGTAATCCCGCTTTTCTTGGTTTTACTCCACTCTAACCCAGCTTTTCATGGTTTTTCTCCACTCTAACCATGCTTTTCTCGGATTTCTGCTGCTCTAACCACGCTTTTCTTCGTTTTCTTCCGTTCTAACTCTGCTTTTCTTGGTTTTCCTCCGCTCTAACCCCGATTATCTTGGTTTTCCTCCGCTCTAACCCCGCTTTTCTTGGTTTTCCTCCGCTATAACCCCACTTTTCTTGGTTTTCCTCCGCTCTAACCACGCTTTTCTTGGTTTTCCTCCGCTCTAACCCTGCTTTTCTTGGTTTTCCTCCGCTCTAACCCCACTTTTCTTGGTTTTCCTCCGATCTAACCCCGCCTTTCTTGGTTTTCGTCCGCTCTAACTTCGCTTTTCTTGGTTTTCCTCCGCTCTAACCCCGCTTTTCTTGGTTTTGCTCCGCTCTAACCCCGCTTTTCTTGGTTATCCTCCGCTCTAACACCGCTTTTCTTGGTTTTCCTCCGCTCTAACTTTATTTTTCTTTGTTTTCCTCCGCTCAAACCCCGCTTTTCTTGGTTTTCCTTTCCACTAACCCTGCTTTTCTTGGTTTTCTTCCGCTCTAACTTCGCTTTTCTTGCTTTTCCTTTCCTCTAACCCTGCTTTTCTTGGTTTTCCTCCGCTCTAACCCCATTTTTCATGCTTTTCCTTCGATCTAACCCCGATTTTCTTGGTTTTCCTCTGATCTAACCCCGCTTTTCTTGGTTTTCCTCCGCTCTAACCCTGCTTTTCTTGGTTTTCCTACGCTCTAACCCTGATTTTCTTGGTTTTCCTCCTTTCTATCCCCGCTTTTCTTGGTTTTCCTTTGCTCTATCCCCGCTTTTCTTGGTTTTCCTCCGCTCTTACCCCGCTTTTCTTGGTTTTTCTCTGCTCTAACCCAGCTTTTCATGGTTTCTCTCCACTCTAACCATGCTTTTTTCGGATTTCTGCTGCTCTAACCACGCTTTTCTTCATTTTCTTCTGTTCTAACTCTGCTTTTCTTGGTTTTCCTCCGCTCTAACCCCGCTTTTCTTGGTTTTCCTACGCTCTAACACCGCTTTTCTTGGTTTTCCTCCGCTCTAACCCTGCTTTTCTTGGTTTTTCTCCGCTCTGACCCAGCTTTTCTTGGTTTTCCTCCCCTCTATCCCCGCTTTTCTTGGTTTTCCTCCGCACTTATTCCGCCTTTCTTGGTTTTCCTCCGCTCTAACCCTGCTTTTCTTGGTTTTCCTCCGCTCTAACCCTGCTTTCCTTGGTTTTCCTCCCCTCTATCCCCGCTTTTCTTGGTTTTCCTCCGCACTTATTCCGCCTTTCTTGGTTTTCCTCCGCTCTAACTTCGCTTTTCTAGGTTTTCCTCCGCTCTAACCGCGTTTATCTTGGTTTTCCTCCGCTCTAACACTGCTTTTCTTCGTTTTCCTTTACTCTAACCCCCCTTTTCTTTGTTTTCCTCCGCTCTAACCCTGCTTTTCTTGGTTTTTCTCCACTCTAACCCAGCTTTTCATGGTTTTTCTCCACTCTAACCATGCTTATCTCGGATTTCTGCTGCTCTAACCGCACTTTTCTTCGTTTTCTTCCTCTCTAACTTCTTTTTCTTGCTTTTCCTCCGCTCTAACCCCGCTTTTCTTGGTTTTCCTCCGCACTTATTCCGCCTTTCTTAGTTTCCCTCCGCTCTAACTTCGCTTTTACTGGTTTTCCTCCGCTCTAACCCCGCTTTTCTTGGTTTTCCTCCGCTCTAACCCTGCTTTTCTTGGTTATCCTCCGCTCTAACCCTGCTTTTCTTGGTTTTCCTCCGCACTAACCCCGCTTTTCTTGGTTTTCCTCAACTCTAACTTGACTTTTCTTGGTTTTCCTCCGCTCTAACCCCGCTTTTCTTGGTTTTCCTTTGCACTAACCCTGCTTTTCTTGGTTTTCCTCCGCTCTAACACCGATTATCTTGGTTTTCACCCGCATGAACAACGTTTTTCTTGGATTTCCTCCGCTCTAACTTCGCATTTCCTAGTTTTCCTCCGCTCTAACCCTGCTCTTCTTGGTTTTCCTCCGCTCTAACCCCGCTTTTCTTGGTTTTCCTCCGCTCTAACCAAGCTTTTCTTGGTTTTCCTCCGCTCTAACCCTGCTTTTCTTGGTTTTCCTCCAATCAAACCCCGCTTTTCTTGGTTTTCCTCCGCTCTAACCCCGCTTTTCTTCGTTTTCCTCTGCTCTAACCCCGCTTTTCTAGATTTTCTTTTCCACTGACCCTGCTTTTCTTGGTTTTCCTCCGCTCTAACCTTGCATTTCTTGGTTTTCATTCGCATGAACAACGTTTTTCTTGGTTTTCTTCCGCTCTAACTTCGCATTTCCTAGTTTTCCTCCGCTCTAACCCTGCTTTTCTTGGTTTTTCTCTGCTCTAACCCCGTTTTCTTCTTTTTCCTCCCTTCTATCCTTGCTTTTCTTGGTTTTTCTCCGCTCTAACCCCATTTCTCTTGGTTTTCCTCCGCTCTAACACCGCTTTTCTTGGTTTTCCTTTGCTCTAACCCCTCTTTTCTTTGCTTTCCTCCGCACTAACCCTGCTTTTCTTGGTTTTTCTCCACTCTAACCCAGCTTTTCATGGTTTTTCTCCACTCTGACCATGCTTTTCTCGGATTTCTGCTGCTCTAATTGCGCTTTTCTTCATTTTTTAACTCTCTAACTTCTTTTTCTTGGTTTTCCTCCGATCTAACCCTCCTTTCTTGGTTTTCCTCCGCTCTAACTTCGCTTTTACTTGGTTTTCCTCCGCTCTAACCCCGCTTTTCTTGGTTTTCCTCCGCTCTAACCCCGCTTTTCTTGGTTATCCTCCACTCTAAACCCGCTTTTCTTGGTTTTCCTCCGCTCTAACCTTGCTTTTCTTTGTTTTCCTCAGCTCTAACTTTACTTTTCTTGATTTTCCTCCGCTCTAACCCCGCTTTTCTTGGTTTTCCTTTGCACTAACCCTGCTTTTCTTGATTTTCCTCCACTCTAACACCGCTTTTCTTGGTTTTCCTCCGCTCTAACTTCGCTTTTCTTGGTTTTCCTCCTTTCTAACCCCGCTTTTCTTGGTTTTCCTCCGCTCTAATCCCGCTTCTCTTGGTTTTTCTCCACTCTAACCCAGCTTTTCTGGGTTTTTCTCTACTCTAACCATGCTTTTCATGGATTTGTGCTGCTCTAACTGCTCTTTTCTGTCTTTTCCTCCTCTCTTAGTTCTTTATATTGGTTTTGCTCCGCTCTAACCCCGATTATCTTGGTTTTCCTCCGCTCTAACCCCTTTTTTCTTGGTTTTCTTCCGTTTTAACTTCTCTTTTCTTGGTTTTCCTCCGCTCTAACCCAGCTTTTCTTGGTTTTCACCCGCATGAACAACGTTTTTCTTGGATTTCCTCCGCTCTAACTTCGCATTTCCTAGTTTTCCTCCGCTCTAACCCTGCTCTTCTTGGTTTTCCTCCAATCAAACCCCGCTTTTCTTGGTTTTCCTCCGCTCTAACCCCGCTTTTCTTGGTATTCCTCCGCTCTAACCAAGCTTTTCTTGGTTTTGCTCCGCTCTAACCCTGCTTTTCTTGGTTTTCCTCCAATCAAACCCCGCTTTTCTTGGTTTTCCTCCGCTCTAACCCCGCTTTTCTTCGTTTTCCTCTGCTCTAACCCCGCTTTTCTAGATTTTCTTTTCCACTGACCCTGCTTTTCTTGGTTTTCCTCCGCTCTAACCTTGCTTTTCTTGGTTTTCCTCCGCTCTATCACCGCTTTTCTTGGTTTTCCTACGCTCTAACACCACTTTTCTTGCTTTTCCTCCGCTCTATCACCGCTTTTCTTGGTTTTGATACGCTCTAACTTCGCTTTTCTTGGTTTTCCTCCTTTCTAACCCCGCTTTTCTTGGTTTTCCTCCGCTCTAATCCCGCTTCTCTTGGTTTTTCTGCACTCTAACCCAGCTTTTCTTGGTTTTCCTCCGCTCTAACCCCGCTTTTCTTGGTTTTCCTCCTTTCTAACCCAGCTTTTCTTTGTTTTCCTCCTTTCTAACCCCGCTTTTCTTGGTTTTCCTCCGCTGTAACCCCGCTTTTCTTGGTTTTTCTCCACTCTAACCCAGCTTTTCATGGTTTTTCTCCACTCTAACCATGCTTTTCTCGGATTTCTGCTGCTCTAACCACGCTTTTCTTCGTTTTCTTCCGTTCTAACTCTGCTTTTCTTGGTTTTCCTCCGCTCTAACCCCGATTATCTTGGTTTTCCTCCGCTCTAACCCCGCTTTTCTTGGTTTTCCTCCGCTCTAATCCCGCTTCTCTTGGTTTTTCTCCTTTCTAACCCAGCTTTTCTGGGTTTTTCTCTACTCTAACCATGCTTTTCATGGATTTGTGCTGCTCTAACTGCTCTTTTCTGTCTTTTCCTCCTCTCTTAGTTCTTTATATTGGTTTTGCTCCGCTCTAACCCCGATTATCTTGGTTTTCCTCCGCTCTAACCCCTTTTTTCTTGGTTTTCTTCCGTTTTAACTTCTCTTTTCTTGGTTTTCCTCCGCTCTAACCCAGCTTTTCTTGGTTTTCACCCGCATGAACAACGTTTTTCTTGGATTTCCTCCGCTCTAACTTCGCATTTCCTAGTTTTCCTCCGCTCTAACCCTGCTCTTCTTGGTTTTCCTCCAATCAAACCCCGCTTTTCTTGGTTTTCCTCCGCTCTAACCCCGCTTTTCTTGGTTTTCCTCCGCTCTAACCAAGCTTTTCTTGGTTTTCCTCCGCTCTAACCCTGCTTTTCTTGGTTTTCCTCCAATCAAACCCCGCTTTTCTTGGTTTTCCTCCGCTCTAACCCCGCTTTTCTTCGTTTTCCTCTGCTCTAACCCCGCTTTTCTAGATTTTCTTTTCCACTGACCCTGCTTTTCTTGGTTTTCCTCCGCTCTAACCTTGCTTTTCTTGGTTTTCCTCCGCTCTATCACCGCTTTTCTTGGTTTTCCTACGCTCTAACACCACTTTTCTTGCTTTTCCTCCGCTCTATCACCGCTTTTCTTGGTTTTGATACGCTCTAACTTCGCTTTTCTTGGTTTTCCTCCTTTCTAACCCCGCTTTTCTTGGTTTTCCTCCGCTCTAATCCAGCTTCTCTTGGTTTTTCTGCACTCTAACCCAGCTTTTCTTGGTTTTCCTCCGCTCTAACCCCGCTTTTCTTGGTTTTCCTCCTTTCTAACCCAGCTTTTCTTTGTTTTCCTCCTTTCTAACCCCGCTTTTCTTGGTTTTCCTCCGCTGTAATCCCGCTTTTCTTGGTTTTTCTACACTCTAACCCAGCTTTTCATGGTTTTTCTCCACTCTAACCATGCTTTTCTCGGATTTCTGCTGCTCTAACCACGCTTTTCTTCGTTTTCTTCCGTTCTAACTCTGCTTTTCTTGGTTTTCCTCCGCTCTAACCCCGATTATCTTGGTTTTCCTCCACTCTAACCCCGCTTTTCTTGGTTTTCCTCCGCTATAACCCCACTTTTCTTGGTTTTCCTCCGCTCTAACCCTGCTTTTCTTGGTTTTCCTCCGCTCTAACCCTGCTTTTCTTGGTTTTCCTCCGATCTAACCCCGCCTTTCTTGGTTTTCGTCCGCTCTAACTTCGCTTTTCTTGGTTTTCCTCCGCTCTAACCCCGCTTTTCTTGGTTTTGCTCCGCTCTAACCCCGCTTTTCTTGGTTATCCTCCGCTCTAACACCGCTTTTCTTGGTTTTCCTCCGCTCTAACTTTATTTTTCTTTGTTTTCCTCCGCTCAAACCCCGCTTTTCTTGGTTTTCCTTTCCACTAACCCTGCTTTTCTTGGTTTTCTTCCGCTCTAACTTCGCTTTTCTTGCTTTTCCTTTCCTCTAACCCTGCTTTTCTTGGTTTTCCTCCGCTCTAACCCCATTTTTCATGCTTTTCCTTCGATCTAACCCCGATTTTCTTGGTTTTCCTCTGATCTAACTCCGCTTTTCTTGGTTTTCCTCCGCTCTAACCCTGCTTTTCTTGGTTTTCCTCCGCTCTAACCCTGCTTTTCTTGGTTTTCCTCCTTTCTAACCCCGCTTTTCTTGGTTTTCCTTTGCTCTATCCCCGCTTTTCTTGGTTTTCCTCCGCTCTTACCCCGCTTTTCTTGGATTTTCTCTGCTCTAACCCAGCTTTTCATGGTTTCTCTCCACTCTAACCATGCTTTTTTCGGATTTCTGCTGCTCTATCCACGCTTTTCTTCATTTTCTTCTGTTCTAACTCTGCTTTTCTTGGTTTTCCTCCGCTCTAACCCCGCTTTTCTTGGTTTTCCTACGCTCTAACACCGCTTTTCTTGGTTTTCCTCTGCTCTAACCCTGCTTTTCTTGGTTTTTCTCCGCTCTAACCCAGCTTTTCTTGGTTTTCCTCCCCTCTATCCCCGCTTTTCTTGGTTTTCCTCCGCACTTATTCCGCCTTTCTTGGTTTTCCTCCGCTCTAACCCTGCTTTTCTTGGTTTTCCTCCGCTCTAACCCTGCTTTCCTTGGTTTTCCTCCCCTCTAACCCCGCTTTTCTTGGTTTTCATCCGCACTTATTCCGCCTTTCTTGGTTTTCCTCCGCTCTAACTTCGCTTTTCTAGGTTTTCCTCCGCTCTAACCGCGTTTCTCTTGGTTTTCCTCCGCTCTAACACCGCTTTTCTTGGTTTTCCTTTACTCTAACCCCCTTTTTCTTTGTTTTCCTCCGCTCTAACCCTGCTTTTCTTGGTTTTTCTCCACTCTAACCCAGCTTTTCATGGTTTTTCTCCACTCTAACCATGCTTATCTCGGATTTCTGCTGCTCTAACCGCACTTTTCTTAGTTTTCTTCCTCTCTAACTTCTTTTTCTTGCTTTTCCTCCGCTCTAACCCCGCTTTTCTTGGTTTTCCTCCACACTTATTCCGCCTTTCTTAGTTTCCCTCCGCTCTAACTTCGCTTTTACTGGTTTTCCTCCGCTCTAACCCCGCTTTTCTTGGTTTTCCTCCGCTCTAACCCTGCTTTTCTTGGTTATCCTCCGCTCTAACCCTGCTTTTCTTGGTTTTCCTCCGCTCTAACCCCGCTTTTCTTGGTTTTCCACAACTCTAACTTGACTTTTCTTGGTTTTCCTCCGCTCTAACCCCGCTTTTCTTGGTTTTCCTTTGCACTAACCCTGCTTTTCTTGGTTTTCCTCCGCTCTAACACCGATTATCTTGGTTTTCACCCGCATGAACAACGTTTTTCTTGGATTTCCTCCGCTCTAACTTCGCATTTCCTAGTTTTCCTCCGCTCTAACCCTGCTCTTCTTGGTTTTCCTCCGCTCTAACCCCGCTTTTCTTGGTTTTCCTCCGCTCTAACCAAGCTTTTCTTGGTTTTCCTCCGCTCTAACCCCGCTTTTCTTGGTTTTCCTCCGCTATAACCCCACTTTTCTTGGTTTTCCTCCGCTCTAACCCTGCTTTTCTTGGTTTTCCTCCGCTCTAACCCTGCTTTTCTTGGTTTTCCTCCGATCTAACCCCGCCTTTCTTGGTTTTCGTCCGCTCTAACTTCGCTTTTCTTGGTTTTCCTCCGCTCTAACCCCGCTTTTCTTGGTTTTGCTCCGCTCTAACCCCGCTTTTCTTGGTTATCCTCCGCTCTAACACCGCTTTTCTTGGTTTTCCTCCGTTCTAACTTTATTTTTCTTTGTTTTCCTCCGCTCAAACCCCGCTTTTCTTGGTTTTCCTTTCCACTAACCCTGCTTTTCTTGGTTTTCTTCCGCTCTAACTTCGCTTTTCTTGCTTTTCCTTTCCTCTAACCCTGCTTTTCTTGGTTTTCCTCCGCTCTAACCCCATTTTTCATGCTTTTCCTTCGATCTAACCCCGATTTTCTTGGTTTTCCTCTGATCTAACTCCGCTTTTCTTGGTTTTCCTCCGCTCTAACCCTGCTTTTCTTGGTTTTCCTCCGCTCTAACCCTGCTTTTCTTGGTTTTCCTCCTTTCTAACCCCGCTTTTCTTGGTTTTCCTTTGCTCTATCCCCGCTTTTCTTGGTTTTCCTCCGCTCTTACCCCGCTTTTCTTGGATTTTCTCTGCTCTAACCCAGCTTTTCATGGTTTCTCTCCACTCTAACCATGCTTTTTTCGGATTTCTGCTGCTCTATCCACGCTTTTCTTCATTTTCTTCTGTTCTAACTCTGCTTTTCTTGGTTTTCCTCCGCTCTAACCCCGCTTTTCTTGGTTTTCCTACGCTCTAACACCGCTTTTCTTGGTTTTCCTCTGCTCTAACCCTGCTTTTCTTGGTTTTTCTCCGCTCTAACCCAGCTTTTCTTGGTTTTCCTCCCCTCTATCCCCGCTTTTCTTGGTTTTCCTCCGCACTTATTCCGCCTTTCTTGGTTTTCCTCCGCTCTAACCCTGCTTTTCTTGGTTTTCCTCCGCTCTAACCCTGCTTTCCTTGGTTTTCCTCCCCTCTAACCCCGCTTTTCTTGGTTTTCATCCGCACTTATTCCGCCTTTCTTGGTTTTCCTCCGCTCTAACTTCGCTTTTCTAGGTTTTCCTCCGCTCTAACCGCGTTTCTCTTGGTTTTCCTCCGCTCTAACACCGCTTTTCTTGGTTTTCCTTTACTCTAACCCCCTTTTTCTTTGTTTTCCTCCGCTCTAACCCTGCTTTTCTTGGTTTTTCTCCACTCTAACCCAGCTTTTCATGGTTTTTCTCCACTCTAACCATGCTTATCTCGGATTTCTGCTGCTCTAACCGCACTTTTCTTAGTTTTCTTCCTCTCTAACTTCTTTTTCTTGCTTTTCCTCCGCTCTAACCCCGCTTTTCTTGGTTTTCCTCCACACTTATTCCGCCTTTCTTAGTTTCCCTCCGCTCTAACTTCGCTTTTACTGGTTTTCCTCCGCTCTAACCCCGCTTTTCTTGGTTTTCCTCCGCTCTAACCCTGCTTTTCTTGGTTATCCTCCGCTCTAACCCTGCTTTTCTTGGTTTTCCTCCGCTCTAACCCCGCTTTTCTTGGTTTTCCACAACTCTAACTTGACTTTTCTTGGTTTTCCTCCGCTCTAACCCCGCTTTTCTTGGTTTTCCTTTGCACTAACCCTGCTTTTCTTGGTTTTCCTCCGCTCTAACACCGATTATCTTGGTTTTCACCCGCATGAACAACGTTTTTCTTGGATTTCCTCCGCTCTAACTTCGCATTTCCTAGTTTTCCTCCGCTCTAACCCTGCTCTTCTTGGTTTTCCTCCGCTCTAACCCCGCTTTTCTTGGTTTTCCTCCGCTCTAACCAAGCTTTTCTTGGTTTTCCTCCGCTCTAACCCTGCTTTTCTTGGTTTTCCTCCAATCAAACCCCGCTTTTCTTGGTTTTCCTCCGCTCTAACCCCGCTTTTCTTCGTTTTCCTCTGCTCTAACCCCGCTTTTCTAGATTTTCTTTTCCACTGACCCTGCTTTTCTTGGTTTTCCTCCGCTCTAACCTTGCTTTTCTTGGTTTTCCTCCGCTCTATCACCGCTTTTCTTGGTTTTCCTACGCTCTAACACCACTTTTCTTGCTTTTCCTCCGCTCTATCACCGCTTTTCTTGGTTTTGATACGCTCTAACTTCGCTTTTCTTGGTTTTCCTCCTTTCTAACCCCGCTTTTCTTGGTTTTCCTCCGCTCTAATCCCGCTTCTCTTGGTTTTTCTGCACTCTAACCCCATTTCTCTTGGTTTTCCTCCGCTCTAACCCCGCTTTTCTTGGTTTTCCTCCTTTCTAACCCAGCTTTTCTTTGTTTTCCTCCTTTCTAACCCCGCTTTTCTTGGTTTTCCTCCGCTGTAATCCCGCTTTTCTTGGTTTTTCTCCACTCTAACCCAGCTTTTCATGGTTTTTCTCCACTCTAACCATGCTTTTCTCGGATTTCTGCTGCTCTAACCACGCTTTTCTTCGTTTTCTTCCGTTCTAACTCTGCTTTTCTTGGTTTTCCTCCGCTCTAACCCCGATTATCTTGGTTTTCCTCCGCTCTAACCCCGCTTTTCTTGGTTTTCCTCCGCTATAACCCCGCTTTTCTTGGTTTTCCTCCGCTCTAACCACGCTTTTCTTGGTTTTCCTCCGCTCTAACCCTGCTTTTCTTGGTTTTCCTCTGCTCTAACCCCACTTTTCTTGGTTTTCCTCCGATCTAACCCCGCCTTTCTTGGTTTTCGTCCGCTCTAACTTCGCTTTTCTTGGTTTTCCTCCGCTCTAACCCCGCTTTTCTTGGTTTTGCTCCGCTCTAACCCCGCTTTTCTTGGTTATCCTCCGCTCTAACACCGCTTTTCTTGGTTTTCCTCCGCTCTAACTTTATTTTTCTTTGTTTTCCTCCGCTCAAACCCCGCTTTTCTTGCTTTTCCTTTCCTCTAACCCTGCTTTTCTTGGTTTTCCTCCGCTCTAACCCCATTTTTCATGCTTTTCCTTCGATCTAACCCCGATTTTCTTGGTTTTCCTCTGATCTTACCCCGCTTTTCTGGGTTTTCCTCCGCTCTAACCCTGCTTTTCTTGGTTTTCCTCCGCTCTAACCCTGCTTTTCTTGGTTTTCCTCCTTTCTAACCCCGCTTTTCTTGGTTTTCCTTTGCTCTATCCCCGCTTTTCTTGGTTTTCCTCCGCTCTTACCCCGCTTTACTTGGTTTTTCTCTGCTCTAACCCAGCTTTTCATGGTTTCTCTCCACTCTAACCATGCTTTTTTCGGATTTCTGCTGCTCTATCCACGCTTTTCTTCATTTTCTTCTGTTCTAACTCTGCTTTTCTTGGTTTTCCTCCGCTCTAACCCCGCTTTTCTTGGTTTTCCTACGCTCTAACACCGCTTTTCTTGGTTTTCCTCCGCTCTAACCCTGCTTTTCATGGTTTTCCTCCGCTCTAACCCAGCTTTTCTTGGTTTTCCTCCCCTCTATCCCCGCTTTTCTTGGTTTTCCTCCGCACTTATTCCGCCTTTCTTGGTTTTCCTCCGCTCTAACCCTGCTTTTCTTGGTTTTCCTCCGCTCTAACCCTGCTTTCCTTGGTTTTCCTCCGCTCTAACCCAGCTTTTCTTGGTTTTCCTCTGCTCTAACCCTTCTTTTCTTGGTTTTCCTCCGCTCTAACCGCGTTTCTCTTGGTTTTCCTCCGCTCTAACACCGCTTTTCTTGGTTTTCCTTTACTCTAACCCCCCTTTTCTTTGTTTTCCTCCGCTCTAACCCTGCTTTTCTTGGTTTTTCTCCACTCTAACCCAGCTTTTCATGGTTTTTCTCCACTCTAACCATGCTTATCTCGGATTTCTGCTGCTCTAACCGCACTTTTCTTAGTTTTCTTCCTCTCTAACTTCTTTTTCTTGCTTTTCCTCCGCTCTAACCCCGCTTTTCTTGGTTTTCCTCCGCACTTATTCCGCCTTTCTTAGTTTCCCTCCGCTCTAACTTCGCTTTTACTGGTTTTCCTCCGCTCTAACCCCGCTTTTCTTGGTTTTCCTCCGCTCTAACCCTGCTTTTCTTGGTTATCCTCCGCTCTAACCCTGCTTTTCTTGGTTTTCCTCCGCTCTAACCCCGCTTTTCTTGGTTTTCCTCAACTCTAACTTGACTTTTCTTGGTTTTCCTCCGCTCTAACCCCGCTTTTCTTGGTTTTCCTTTGCACTAACCCTGCTTTTCTTGGTTTTCCTCCGCTCTATCACCGCTTTTCTTGGTTTTCCTCCGCTCTAACACCACTTTTCTTGGTTTTTCTCCACTCTAACCATGCTTTTCATGGATTTCCTCCGCTCTAACCCCGCTTTTCTTGGCTTTCCTCCGCTCTAATCCCGCTTTTCTTGGTTTTCCTCCGCTCTAACCCAGCTTTTCTTGGTTTTCCTCTGCTCTAACCCTTCTTTTCTTGGTTTTTCTCCACTCTAACCCCGTTTTCTTGGTTTTCCTTCTTTCTATCCTTGCTTTTCTTTGTTTTTCTCCGCTCTAACCCCGTTTCTCTTGGTTTTCCTCCGCTCTAACACAGCTTTTCTTGGTTTTCCTTTGCTCTAACCCCTCTTTTCTTGGTTTTCCTCCGCACTAACCCTGCTTTTCTTGGTTTTTCTCCACTCTAACCCAGCTTTTCATGGTTTTTCTTCACTCTAACCATGCTTTTCTCGGATTTCTGCTGCTCTAACCTCGCTTTTCTTCGTTTTTTTCCTCTCTAACTTCTTTTTCTTGGTTTTCCACCGCTCTAACCCTGCTTTTCTTGGTTTTCCTCCGCACTTATTCCGCCTTTCTTGGTTTTCCTCCGCTCTAACTTCGCTTTTCTTGGTTTTCCTCCGCTCTAACCCCGATTATCTTGGTTTTCCTCCGCTCTAACCCCGCTTTTCTTGGTTTTCCTCCGCTCTAACCCCGCTTTTCTTGGTTTTGATCCGCTCTAACCCCGCTTTTCTTGGTTTTCCTCAGCTCTAACTTTACTTTTCTTGTTTTTCCTCCGCTCTAACCCCGCTTTTCTTGGTTTTCCTTTGCACTAGCCCTGCTTTTCTTGGTTTTCCTCCGCTCTAACACCGCTTTTCTTGGTTTTCCTCCGCTCTAACCTTGCTTTTCTTGGTTTTTCTCCGCTCTAACTCCGTTTTCTTGGTTTTCCTTCTTTCTATCCTTGCTTTTCTTTGTTTTTCTCCGCTCTAACCCCGTTTCTCTTGGTTTTCCTCCGCTCTAACACAGCTTTTCTTGGTTTTCCTTTGCTCTAACCCCTCTTTTCTTGGTTTTCCTCCGCACTAACCCTGCTTTTCTTGGTTTTTCTCCACTCTAACCCAGCTTTTCATGGTTTTTCTTCACTCTAACCATGCTTTTCTCGGATTTCTGCTGCTCTAACCTCGCTTTTCTTCGTTTTTTTCCTCTCTAACTTCTTTTTCTTGGTTTTCCACCGCTCTAACCCTGCTTTTCTTGGTTTTCCTCCGCACTTATTCCGCCTTTCTTGGTTTTCCTCCGCTCTAACCCCGCTTTTCTTGGTTTTCCTCCGCTCTAACCCCGATTATTTTGGTTTTCCTTTGCTCTAACCCCGCTTTTCTTGGTTTTCCTCCGCTCTAACCCCGCTTTTCTTGGTTTTGATCCGCTCTAACCCCGCTTTTCTTGGTTTTCCTCAGCTCTAACTTTACTTTTCTTGTTTTTCCTCCGCTCTAACCCCGCTTTTCTTGGTTTTCCTTTGCACTAACCCTGCTTTTCTTGGTTTTCCTCCGCTCTAACAGCGCTTTTCTTGGTTTTCCTCCGCTCTATCACCGCTTTTCTTGGTTTTCCTACGCTCTAACACCACTTTTCTTGGTTTTTCTCCAATCTAACCATGCTTTTCTTGGATTTCATCCGCTCTAACCCCGCTTTTCTTGGTTTTTCTCTGCTCTAACCCCGCTTCTATTGGTAATCCTCCGCTCTAATCTTGCTTTTCTTGGTTTTCCTCCACTCTAACCATGCTTTTCTCGGATTTCTGCTGCTCTAACACCGCTTTTCTTCGTTTTTTTCATCTCTAACTTCTTTTTCTTGGTTTTCCTCCGCTCTAACTTCGCTTTTCTTGGTTTTCCTCCGCTCTAACCCTGCTTTTCTTGGTTTTCCTCCGCTCTAACACAGCTTTTCTTGTTTTTCCTTTGCTCTATCCCCGCTTTTCTTGGTTTTCCTCCGCTCTAACCCCGCTTTTCTTGGTTTTTCTCTGCTCTAACCCAGCTTTTCATGGTTTCTCTCCACTCTAACCATGCTTTTTTCGGATTTCTGCTGCACTATCCACGCTTTTCTTGGTTTTCCTCCGCTCTAACCCCGCTTTTCTTGGTTATCCTCCGCTCTAACCCCGCTTTTCTTGGTTTTCCTCCGCTCTAACCCCGCTTTTCTTGGTTTTCCTCAACTCTAACTTGACTTTTCTTGGTTTTCCTCCGCTCTAACCCCGCTTTTCTTGGTTTTCCTTTACACTAACCCTGCTTTTCTTGGTTTTCCTCCGCTCTAACACCGCTTTTCTTGGTTTTCCTCAACTCTATCACCGCTTTTCTTGGTTTTCCTCCGCTCTAACACCACTTTTCTTGGTTTTTCTCCACTCTAACCATGCTTTTCATGGATTTCCTCCGCTCTAACCCCGCTTTTCTTGGTTTTCCTCCGCTCTAACCCCGGTTTTCTTGGTTTTCCTCAGCTCTAACCTCACTTTTCATGCTTTTCCTCCGCTCTAACACCGATTTTCTTGGTTTTCCTCCGCTCTAATCCCGCTTTTCTTGGTTTTCCTCCGCTCTAACCCAACTTTTCTTGGTTTTCCTCCGCTCTAACCCTGCTTTTCTTGGTTTTTCTCCGCTCTAACCCCGTTTTCTTGGTTTTCCTTCTTTCTATCCTTGCTTTTCTTTGTTTTTCTCCGCTCTAACCCCGTTTCTCTTGGTTTTCCTCTGCTCTAACACAGCTTTTCTTGGGTTTCCTTTGCTCTAACCCCTCTTTTCTTGGTTTTCCTCCGCACTAACCCTGCTTTTCTTGGTTTTTCTCCACTCTAACCCAGCTTTTCATGGTTTTTCTTCACTCTAACCATGCTTTTCTCGGATTTCTGCTGCTCTAACCTCGCTTTTCTTCGTTTTTTTCCTCTCTAACTTCTTTTTCTTGGTTTTCCACCGCTCTAACCCTGCTTTTCTTGGTTTTCCTCCGCACTTATTCCGCCTTTCTTGGTTTTCCTCTGTTCTAACTTCGCTTTTCTTGGTTTTCCTCCGCTCTAACCCCGATTATCTTGGTTTTCCTCCGCTCTAACCCCGCTTTTCTTGGTTTTCCTCCGCTCTAACCCCGCTTTTCTTGGTTTTGATCCGCTCTAACCCCGCTTTTCTTGGTTTTCCTCAGCTCTAACTTTACTTTTCTTGTTTTTCCTCCGCTCTAACCCCGCTTTTCTTGGTTTTCCTTTGCACTAACCCTGCTTTTCTTGGTTTTCCTCCGCTCTAACACCGCTTTTCTTGGTTTTCCTCCGCTCTATCACCGCTTTTCTTGGTTTTCCTCCGCTCTAACACCGCTTTTCTTGGTTTTCCTCAGCTCTAACCTCACTTTTCATGCTTTTCCTCCGCTCTAACCCCGATTATCTTGGTTTTCCTCCGCTCTAACCCCGCTTTTCTTGGTTTTCCTCCGCTATAACCCCACTTTTCTTGGTTTTCCTCCGCTCTAACCACGCTTTTCTTGGTTTTCCTCCGCTCTAACCCTGCTTTTCTTGGTTTTCCTCCGCTCTAACCCTGCTTTTCTTGGTTTTCCTCCGATCTAACCCCGCCTTTCTTGGTTTTCGTCCGCTCTAACTTCGCTTTTCTTGGTTTTCCTCCGCTCTAACACAGCTTTTCTTGGTTTTCCTTTGCTCTAACCCCTCTTTTCTTGGTTTTCCTCCGCACTAACCCTCCTTTTCTTGGTTTTTCTCCACTCTAACCCAGCTTTTCATGGTTTTTCTTCACTCTAACCATGCTTTTCTCGGATTTCTGCTGCTCTAACCTCGCTTTTCTTCGTTTGTTTCCTCTCTAACTTCTTTTTCTTGGTTTTCCACCGCTCTAACCCTGCTTTTCTTGGTTTTCCTCCGCACTTATTCCGCCTTTCTTGGTTTTCCTCCGCTCTAACTTCGCTTTTCTTGGTTTTCCTCCGCTCTAACCCCGATTATCTTGGTTTTCCTCCGCTCTAACCCCGCTTTTCTTGGTTTTCCTCCGCTCTAACCCCGCTTTTCTTGGTTTTGATCCGCTCTAACCCCGCTTTTCTTGGTTTTCCTCAGCTCTAACTTTACTTTTCTTGTTTTTCCTCCGCTCTAACCCCGCTTTTCTTGGTTTTCCTTTGCACTAGCCCTGCTTTTCTTGGTTTTCCTCCGCTCTAACACCGCTTTTCTTGGTTTTCCTCCGCTCTAACCTTGCTTTTCTTGGTTTTTCTCCGCTCTAACTCCGTTTTCTTGGTTTTCCTTCTTTCTATCCTTGCTTTTCTTTGTTTTTCTCCGCTCTAACCCCGTTTCTCTTGGTTTTCCTCCGCTCTAACACAGCTTTTCTTGGTTTTCCTTTGCTCTAACCCCTCTTTTCTTGGTTTTCCTCCGCACTAACCCTGCTTTTCTTGGTTTTTCTCCACTCTAACCCAGCTTTTCATGGTTTTTCTTCACTCTAACCATGCTTTTCTCGGATTTCTGCTGCTCTAACCTCGCTTTTCTTCGTTTTTTTCCTCTCTAACTTCTTTTTCTTGGTTTTCCACCGCTCTAACCCTGCTTTTCTTGGTTTTCCTCCGCACTTATTCCGCCTTTCTTGGTTTTCCTCCGCTCTAACCCCGCTTTTCTTGGTTTTCCTCCGCTCTAACCCCGATTATTTTGGTTTTCCTTTGCTCTAACCCCGCTTTTCTTGGTTTTCCTCCGCTCTAACCCCGCTTTTCTTGGTTTTGATCCGCTCTAACCCCGCTTTTCTTGGTTTTCCTCAGCTCTAACTTTACTTTTCTTGTTTTTCCTCCGCTCTAACCCCGCTTTTCTTGGTTTTCCTTTGCACTAACCCTGCTTTTCTTGGTTTTCCTCCGCTCTAACAGCGCTTTTCTTGGTTTTCCTCCGCTCTATCACCGCTTTTCTTGGTTTTCCTACGCTCTAACACCACTTTTCTTGGTTTTTCTCCAATCTAACCATGCTTTTCTTGGATTTCATCCGCTCTAACCCCGCTTTTCTTGGTTTTTCTCTGCTCTAACCCCGCTTCTATTGGTAATCCTCCGCTCTAATCTTGCTTTTCTTGGTTTTCCTCCACTCTAACCATGCTTTTCTCGGATTTCTGCTGCTCTAACACCGCTTTTCTTCGTTTTTTTCATCTCTAACTTCTTTTTCTTGGTTTTCCTCCGCTCTAACTTCGCTTTTCTTGGTTTTCCTCCGCTCTAACCCTGCTTTTCTTGGTTTTCCTCCGCTCTAACACAGCTTTTCTTGTTTTTCCTTTGCTCTATCCCCGCTTTTCTTGGTTTTCCTCCGCTCTAACCCCGCTTTTCTTGGTTTTTCTCTGCTCTAACCCAGCTTTTCATGGTTTCTCTCCACTCTAACCATGCTTTTTTCGGATTTCTGCTGCACTATCCACGCTTTTCTTGGTTTTCCTCCGCTCTAACCCCGCTTTTCTTGGTTATCCTCCGCTCTAACCCCGCTTTTCTTGGTTTTCCTCCGCTCTAACCCCGCTTTTCTTGGTTTTCCTCAACTCTAACTTGACTTTTCTTGGTTTTCCTCCGCTCTAACCCCGCTTTTCTTGGTTTTCCTTTGCACTAACCCTGCTTTTCTTGGTTTTCCTCCGCTCTAACACCGCTTTTCTTGGTTTTCCTCAACTCTATCACCGCTTTTCTTGGTTTTCCTCCGCTCTAACACCACTTTTCTTGGTTTTTCTCCACTCTAACCATGCTTTTCATGGATTTCCTCCGCTCTAACCCCGCTTTTCTTGGTTTTCCTCCGCTCTAACCCCGCTTTTCTTGGTTTTCCTCAGCTCTAACCTCACTTTTCATGCTTTTCCTCCGCTCTAACACCGATTTTCTTGGTTTTCCTCCGCTCTAATCCCGCTTTTCTTGGTTTTCCTCCGCTCTAACCCTGCTTTTCTTGGTTTTCCTCCGCTCTAACCCTGCTTTTCTTGGTTTTTCTCCGCTCTAACCCCGTTTTCTTGGTTTTCCTTCTTTCTATCCTTGCTTTTCTTTGTTTTTCTCCGCTCTAACCCCGTTTCTCTTGGTTTTCCTCCGCTCTAACACAGCTTTTCTTGGGTTTCCTTTGCTCTAACCCCTCTTTTCTTGGTTTTCCTCCGCACTAACCCTGCTTTTCTTGGTTTTTCTCCACTCTAACCCAGCTTTTCATGGTTTTTCTTCACTCTAACCATGCTTTTCTCGGATTTCTGCTGCTCTAACCTCGCTTTTCTTCGTTTTTTTCCTCTCTAACTTCTTTTTCTTGGTTTTCCACCGCTCTAACCCTGCTTTTCTTGGTTTTCCTCCGCACTTATTCCGCCTTTCTTGGTTTTCCTCCGCTCTAACTTCGCTTTTCTTGGTTTTCCTCCGCTCTAACCCCGATTATCTTGGTTTTCCTCCGCTCTAACCCCGCTTTTCTTGGTTTTCCTCCGCTCTAACCCCGCTTTTCTTGGTTTTGATCCGCTCTAACCCCGCTTTTCTTGGTTTTCCTCAGCTCTAACTTTACTTTTCTTGTTTTTCCTCCGCTCTAACCCCGCTTTTCTTGGTTTTCCTTTGCACTAACCCTGCTTTTCTTGGTTTTCCTCCGCTCTAACACCGCTTTTCTTGGTTTTCCTCCGCTCTATCACCGCTTTTCTTGGTTTTCCTCCGCTCTAACACCGCTTTTCTTGGTTTTCCTCAGCTCTAACCTCACTTTTCATGCTTTTCCTCCGCTCTAACCCCGATTATCTTGGTTTTCCTCCGCTCTAACCCCGCTTTTCTTGGTTTTCCTCCGCTATAACCCCACTTTTCTTGGTTTTCCTCCGCTCTAACCACGCTTTTCTTGGTTTTCCTCCGCTCTAACCCTGCTTTTCTTGGTTTTCCTCCGCTCTAACCCTGCTTTTCTTGGTTTTCCTCCGATCTAACCCCGCCTTTCTTGGTTTTCGTCCGCTCTAACTTCGCTTTTCTTGGTTTTCCTCCGCTCTAACCCCGCTTTTCTTGGTTTTGCTCCGCTCTAACCCCGCTTTTCTTGGTTATCCTCCGCTCTAACACCGCTTTTCTTGGTTTTCCTCCGCTCTAACTTTATTTTTCTTTGTTTTCCTCCGCTCAAACCCCGCTTTTCTTGGTTTTCCTTTCCACTAACCCTGCTTTTCTTGGTTTTCTTCCGCTCTAACTTCGCTTTTCTTGCTTTTCCTTTCCTCTAACCCTGCTTTTCTTGGTTTTCCTCCGCTCTAACCCCATTTTTCATGCTTTTCCTTCGATCTAACCCCGATTTTCTTGGTTTTCCTCTGATCTAACTCCGCTTTTCTTGGTTTTCCTCCGCTCTAACCCTGCTTTTCTTGGTTTTCCTCCGCTCTAACCCTGCTTTTCTTGGTTTTCCTCCTTTCTAACCCCGCTTTTCTTGGTTTTCCTTTGCTCTATCCCCGCTTTTCTTGGTTTTCCTCCGCTCTTACCCCGCTTTTCTTGGATTTTCTCTGCTCTAACCCAGCTTTTCATGGTTTCTCTCCACTCTAACCATGCTTTTTTCGGATTTCTGCTGCTCTATCCACGCTTTTCTTCATTTTCTTCTGTTCTAACTCTGCTTTTCTTGGTTTTCCTCCGCTCTAACCCCGCTTTTCTTGGTTTTCCTACGCTCTAACACCGCTTTTCTTGGTTTTCCTCTGCTCTAACCCTGCTTTTCTTGGTTTTTCTCCGCTCTAACCCAGCTTTTCTTGGTTTTCCTCCCCTCTATCCCCGCTTTTCTTGGTTTTCCTCCGCACTTATTCCGCCTTTCTTGGTTTTCCTCCGCTCTAACCCTGCTTTTCTTGGTTTTCCTCCGCTCTAACCCTGCTTTCCTTGGTTTTCCTCCCCTCTATCCCCGCTTTTCTTGGTTTTCATCCGCACTTATTCCGCCTTTCTTGGTTTTCCTCCGCTCTAACTTCGCTTTTCTAGGTTTTCCTCCGCTCTAACCGCGTTTCTCTTGGTTTTCCTCCGCTCTAACACCGCTTTTCTTGGTTTTCCTTTACTATAACCCCCTTTTTCTTTGTTTTCCTCCGCTCTAACCCTGCTTTTCTTGGTTTTTCTCCACTCTAACCCAGCTTTTCATGGTTTTTCTCCACTCTAACCATGCTTATCTCGGATTTCTGCTGCTCTAACCGCACTTTTCTTAGTTTTCTTCCTCTCTAACTTCTTTTTCTTGCTTTTCCTCCGCTCTAACCCCGCTTTTCTTGGTTTTCCTCCGCACTTATTCCGCCTTTCTTAGTTTCCCTCCGCTCTAACTTCGCTTTTACTGGTTTTCCTCCGCTCTAACCCTGCTTTTCTTGGTTATCCTCCGCTCTAACCCTGCTTTTCTTGGTTTTCCTCCGCTCTAACCCCGCTTTTCTTGGTTTTCCACAACTCTAACTTGACTTTTCTTGGTTTTCCTCCGCTCTAACCCCGCTTTTCTTGGTTTTCCTTTGCACTAACCCTGCTTTTCTTGGTTTTCCTCCGCTCTAACACCGATTATCTTGGTTTTCACCCGCATGAACAACGTTTTTCTTGGATTTCCTCCGCTCTAACTTCGCATTTCCTAGTTTTCCTCCGCTCTAACCCTGCTCTTCTTGGTTTTCCTCCGCTCTAACCCCGCTTTTCTTGGTTTTCCTCCGCTCTAACCAAGCTTTTCTTGGTTTTCCTCCGCTCTAACCCTGCTTTTCTTGGTTTTCCTCCAATCAAACCCCGCTTTTCTTGGTTTTCCTCCGCTCTAACCCCGCTTTTCTTCGTTTTCCTCTGCTCTAACCCCGCTTTTCTAGATTTTCTTTTCCACTGACCCTGCTTTTCTTGGTTTTCCTCCGCTCTAACCTTGCTTTTCTTGGTTTTCCTCCGCTCTATCACCGCTTTTCTTGGTTTTCCTACGCTCTAACACCACTTTTCTTGCTTTTCCTCCGCTCTATCACCGCTTTTCTTGGTTTTGATACGCTCTAACTTCGCTTTTCTTGGTTTTCCTCCTTTCTAACCCCGCTTTTCTTGGTTTTCCTCCGCTCTAATCCCGCTTCTCTTGGTTTTTCTGCACTCTAACCCCATTTCTCTTGGTTTTCCTCCGCTCTAAGCCCGCTTTTCTTGGTTTTCCTCCTTTCTAACCCAGCTTTTCTTTGTTTTCCTCCTTTCTAACCCCGCTTTTCTTGGTTTTCCTCCGCTGTAATCCCGCTTTTCTTGGTTTTTCTCCACTCTAACCCAGCTTTTCATGGTTTTTCTCCACTCTAACCATGCTTTTCTCGGATTTCTGCTGCTCTAACCACGCTTTTCTTCGTTTTCTTCCGTTCTAACTCTGCTTTTCTTGGTTTTCCTCCGCTCTAACCCCGATTATCTTGGTTTTCCTCCGCTCTAACCCCGCTTTTCTTGGTTTTCCTCCGCTATAACCCCGCTTTTCTTGGTTTTCCTCCGCTCTAACCACGCTTTTCTTGGTTTTCCTCCGCTCTAACCCTGCTTTTCTTGGTTTTCCTCTGCTCTAACCCCACTTTTCTTGGTTTTCCTCCGATCTAACCCCGCCTTTCTTGGTTTTCGTCCGCTCTAACTTCGCTTTTCTTGGTTTTCCTCCGCTCTAACCCCGCTTTTCTTGGTTTTGCTCCGCTCTAACCCCGCTTTTCTTGGTTATCCTCCGCTCTAACACCGCTTTTCTTGGTTTTCCTCCGCTCTAACTTTATTTTTCTTTGTTTTCCTCCGCTCAAACCCCGCTTTTCTTGCTTTTCCTTTCCTCTAACCCTGCTTTTCTTGGTTTTCCTCCGCTCTAACCCCATTTTTCATGCTTTTCCTTCGATCTAACCCCGATTTTCTTGGTTTTCCTCTGATCTAACCCCGCTTTTCTGGGTTTTCCTCCGCTCTAACCCTGCTTTTCTTGGTTTTCCTCCGCTCTAACCCTGCTTTTCTTGGTTTTCCTCCTTTCTAACCCCGCTTTTCTTGGTTTTCCTTTGCTCTATCCCCGCTTTTCTTGGTTTTCCTCCGCTCTTACCCCGCTTTACTTGGTTTTTCTCTGCTCTAACCCAGCTTTTCATGGTTTCTCTCCACTCTAACCATGCTTTTTTCGGATTTCTGCTGCTCTATCCACGCTTTTCTTCATTTTCTTCTGTTCTAACTCTGCTTTTCTTGGTTTTCCTCCGCTCTAACCCCGCTTTTCTTGGTTTTCCTACGCTCTAACACCGCTTTTCTTGGTTTTCCTCTGCTCTAACTTTGCTTTTCTTGGTTTTCCTCCGCTCTAACCCAGCTTTTCTTGGTTTTCCTCCCCTCTATCCCCGCTTTTCTTGGTTTTCCTCCGCACTTATTCCGCCTTTCTTGGTTTTCCTCCGCTCTAACCCTGCTTTTCTTGGTTTTCCTCCGCTCTAACCCTGCTTTCCTTGGTTTTCCTCCCCTCTATCCCCGCTTTTCTTGGTTTTCCTCCGCACTTATTTTGACTTTCTTGGTTTTCCTCCGCTCTAACTTCGCTTTTCTAGGTTTTCCTCCGCTCTAACCGCGTTTCTCTTGGTTTTCCTCCGCTCTAACACCGCTTTTCTTGGTTTTCCTTTACTCTAACCCCCCTTTTCTTTGTTTTCCTCCGCTCTAACCCTGCTTTTCTTGGTTTTTCTCCACTCTAACCCAGCTTTTCATGGTTTTTCTCCACTCTAACCATGCTTATCTCGGATTTCTGCTGCTCTAACCGCACTTTTCTTCGTTTTCTTCCTCTCTAACTTCTTTTTCTTGCTTTTCCTCCGCTCTAACCCCGCTTTTCTTGGTTTTCCTCCGCACTTATTCCGCCTTTCTTAGTTTCCCTCCGCTCTAACTTCGCTTTTACTGGTTTTCCTCCGCTCTAACCCCGCTTTTCTTGGTTTTCCTCCGCTCTAACCCTGCTTTTCTTGGTTATCCTCCGCTCTAACCCTGCTTTTCTTGGTTTTCCTCCGCTCTAACCCCGCTTTTCCTGGTTTTCCTCAACTCTAACTTGACTTTTCTTGGTTTTCCTCCGCTCTAACCCCGCTTTTCTTGGTTTTCCTTTGCACTAACCCTGCTTTTCTTGGTTTTCTTCCGCTCTATCACCGCTTTTCTTGGTTTTCCTCCGTTCTAACACCACTTTTCTTGGTTTTTCTCCACTCTAACCATGCTTTTCATGGATTTCCTCCGCTCTAACCCCGCTTTTCTTGGCTTTCCTCCGCTCTAATCCCTCTTTTCTTGGTTTTCCTCCGCTCTAACCCAGCTTTTCTTGGTTTTCCTCTGCTCTAACCCTGCTTTTCTTGGTTTTTCTCCACTCTAACCCCGTTTTCTTGGTTTTCCTTCTTTCTATCCTTGCTTTTCTTTGTTTTTCTCCGCTCTAACCCCGTTTCTCTTGGTTTTCCTCCGCTCTAACACAGCTTTTCTTGGTTTTCCTTTGCTCTAACCCCTCTTTTCTTGGTTTTCCTCCGCACTAACCCTGCTTTTCTTGGTTTTTCTCCACTCTAACCCAGCTTTTCATGGTTTTTCTTCACTCTAACCATGCTTTTCTCGGATTTCTGCTGCTCTAACCTCGCTTTTCTTCGTTTTTTTCCTCTCTAACTTCTTTTTCTTGGTTTTCCACCGCTCTAACCCTGCTTTTCTTGGTTTTCCTCCGCACTTATTCCGCCTTTCTTGGTTTTCCTCCGCTCTAACTTCGCTTTTCTTGTTTTTCCTCCGCTCTAACCCCGATTATCTTGGTTTTCCTCCGCTCTAACCCCGCTTTTCTTGGTTTTCCTCCGCTCTAACCCCGCTTTTCTTGGTTTTGATCCGCTCTAACCCCGCATTTCTTGGTTTTCCTCAGCTCTAACTTTACTTTTCTTGTTTTTCCTCCGCTCTAACCCCGCTTTTCTTGGTTTTCCTTTGCACTAACCCTGCTTTTCTTGGTTTTCCTCCGCTCTAACACCGCTTTTCTTGGTTTTCCTCCGCTCTAACCTTGCTTTTCTTGGTTTTTCTCCGCTCTAACTCCGTTTTCTTGGTTTTCCTTCTTTCTATCCTTGCTTTTCTTTGTTTTTCTCCGCTCTAACCCCGTTTCTCTTGGTTTTCCTCCGCTCTAACACAGCTTTTCTTGGTTTTCCTTTGCTCTAACCCCTCTTTTCTTGGTTTTCCTCCGCACTAACCCTGCTTTTCTTGGTTTTTCTCCACTCTAACCCAGCTTTTCATGGTTTTTCTTCACTCTAACCATGCTTTTCTCGGATTTCTGCTGCTCTAACCTCGCTTTTCTTCGTTTTTTTCCTCTCTAACTTCTTTTTCTTGGTTTTCCACCGCTCTAACCCTGCTTTTCTTGGTTTTCCTCCGCACTTATTCCGCCTTTCTTGGTTTTCCTCCGCTCTAACCCCGCTTTTCTTGGTTTTCCTCCGCTCTAACCCCGATTATTTTGGTTTTCCTTTTCTCTAACCCCGCTTTTCTTGGTTTTCCTCCGCTCTAACCCCGCTTTTCTTGGTTTTGATCCGCTCTAACCCCGCTTTTCTTGGTTTTCCTCAGCTCTAACTTTACTTTTCTTGTTTTTCCTCCGCTCTAACCCCGCTTTTCTTGGTTTTCCTTTGCACTAACCCTGCTTTTCTTGGTTTTCCTCCGCTCTAACAGCGCTTTTCTTGGTTTTCCTCCGCTCTATCACCGCTTTTCTTGGTTTTCCTACGCTCTAACACCACTTTTCTTGGTTTTTCTCCAATCTAACCATGCTTTTCTTGGATTTCATCCGCTCTAACCCCGCTTTTCTTGGTTTTTCTCTGCTCTAACCCCGCTTCTATTGGTAATCCTCCGCTCTAATCTTGCTTTTCTTGGTTTTCCTCCACTCTAACCATGCTTTTCTCGGATTTCTGCTGCTCTAACACCGCTTTTCTTCGTTTTTTTCATCTCTAACTTCTTTTTCTTGGTTTTCCTCCGCTCTAACTTCGCTTTTCTTGGTTTTCCTCCGCTCTAACCCTGCTTTTCTTGGTTTTCCTCCGCTCTAACACAGCTTTTCTTGTTTTTCCTTTGCTCTATCCCCGCTTTTCTTGGTTTTCCTCCGCTCTAACCCCGCTTTTCTTGGTTTTTCTCTGCTCTAACCCAGCTTTTCATGGTTTCTCTCCACTCTAACCATGCTTTTTTCGGATTTCTGCTGCACTATCCACGCTTTTCTTGGTTATCCTCCGCTCTAACCCCGCTTTTCTTGGTTTTCCTCCGCTCTAACCCCGCTTTTCTTGGTTTTCCTCAACTCTAACTTGACTTTTCTTGGTTTTCCTCCGCTCTAACCCCGCTTTTCTTGGTTTTCCTTTGCACTAACCCTGCTTTTCTTGGTTTTCCTCCGCTCTAACACCGCTTTTCTTGGTTTTCCTCAACTCTATCACCGCTTTTCTTGGTTTTCCTCCGCTCTAACACCACTTTTCTTGGTTTTTCTCCACTCTAACCATGCTTTTCATGGATTTCCTCCGCTCTAACCCCGCTTTTCTTGGTTTTCCTCCGCTCTAACCCCGCTTTTCTTGGTTTTCCTCAGCTCTAACCTCACTTTTCATGCTTTTCCTCCGCTCTAACACCGATTTTCTTGGTTTTCCTCCGCTCTAATCCCGCTTTTCTTGGTTTTCCTCCGCTCTAACCCAGCTTTTCTTGGTTTTCCTCCGCTCTAACCCTGCTTTTCTTGGTTTTTCTCCGCTCTAACCCCGTTTTCTTGGTTTTCCTTCTTTCTATCCTTGCTTTTCTTTGTTTTTCTCCGCTCTAACCCCGTTTCTCTTGGTTTTCCTCCGCTCTAACACAGCTTTTCTTGGTTTTCCTTTGCTCTAACCCCTCTTTTCTTGGTTTTCCTCCGCACTAACCCTGCTTTTCTTGGTTTTTCTCCACTCTAACCCAGCTTTTCATGGTTTTTCTTCACTCTAACCATGCTTTTCTCGGATTTCTGCTGCTCTAACCTCGCTTTTCTTCGTTTTTTTCCTCTCTAACTTCTTTTTCTTGGTTTTCCACCGCTCTAACCCTGCTTTTCTTGGTTTTCCTCCACACTTATTCCGCCTTTCTTGGTTTTCCTCCGCTCTAACCCCGCTTTTCTTGGTTTTCCTCCGCTCTAACCCCGATTATTTTGGTTTTCCTTTGCTCTAACCCCGCTTTTCTTGGTTTTCCTCCGCTCTAACCCCGCTTTTCTTGGTTTTGATCCGCTCTAACCCCACTTTTCTTGGTTTTCCTCAGCTCTAACTTTACTTTTCTTGTTTTTCCTCCGCTCTAACCCCGCTTTTCTTGGTTTTCCTTTGCACTAACCCTGCTTTTCTTGGTTTTCCTCCGCTCTAACAGCGCTTTTCTTGGTTTTCCTCCGCTCTATCACCGCTTTTCTTGGTTTTCCTACGCTCTAACACCACTTTTCTTGGTTTTTCTCCAATCTAACCATGCTTTTCTTGGATTTCATCCGCTCTAACCCCGCTTTTCTTGGTTTTTCTCTGCTCTAACCCCGCTTCTATTGGTAATCCTCCGCTCTAATCTTGCTTTTCTTGGTTTTCCTCCACTCTAACCATGCTTTTCTCGGATTTCTGCTGCTCTAACACCGCTTTTCTTCGTTTTTTTCATCTCTAACTTCTTTTTCTTGGTTTTCCTCCGCTCTAACTTCGCTTTTCTTGGTTTTCCTCCGCTCTAACACAGCTTTTCTTGTTTTTCCTTTGCTCTATCCCCGCTTTTCTTGGTTTTCCTCCGCTCTAACCCCGCTTTTCTTGGTTTTTCTCTGCTCTAACCCAGCTTTTCATGGTTTCTCTCCACTCTAACCATGCTTTTTTCGGATTTCTGCTGCACTATCCACGCTTTTCTTGGTTTTCCTCCGCTCTAACCCCGCTTTTCTTGGTTATCCTCCGCTCTAACCCCGCTTTTCTTGGTTTTCCTCCGCTCTAACCCCGCTTTTCTTGGTTTTCCTCAACTCTAACTTGACTTTTCTTGGTTTTCCTCCGCTCTAACCCCGCTTTTCTTGGTTTTCCTTTGCACTAACCCTGCTTTTCTTGGTTTTCCTCCGCTCTAACACCGCTTTTCTTGGTTTTCCTCAACTCTATCACCGCTTTTCTTGGTTTTCCTCCGCTCTAACACCACTTTTCTTGGTTTTTCTCCACTCTAACCATGCTTTTCATGGATTTCCTCCGCTCTAACCCCGCTTTTCTTGGTTTTCCTCCGCTCTAACCCCGCTTTTCTTGGTTTTCCTCAGCTCTAACCTCACTTTTCATGCTTTTCCTCCGCTCTAACACCGATTTTCTTGGTTTTCCTCCGCTCTAATCCCGCTTTTCTTGGTTTTCCTCCGCTCTAACCCAGCTTTTCTTGGTTTTCCTCCGCTCTAACCCTGCTTTTCTTGGTTTTTCTCCGCTCTAACCCCGTTTTCTTGGTTTTCCTTCTTTCTATCCTTGCTTTTCTTTGTTTTTCTCCGCTCTAACCCCGTTTCTCTTGGTTTTCCTCCGCTCTAACACAGCTTTTCTTGGTTTTCCTTTGCTCTAACCCCTCTTTTCTTGGTTTTCCTCCGCACTAACCCTGCTTTTCTTGGTTTTTCTCCACTCTAACCCAGCTTTTCATGGTTTTTCTTCACTCTAACCATGCTTTTCTCGGATTTCTGCTGCTCTAACCTCGCTTTTCTTCGTTTTTTTCCTCTCTAACTTCTTTTTCTTGGTTTTCCACCGCTCTAACCCTGCTTTTCTTGGTTTTCCTCCACACTTATTCCGCCTTTCTTGGTTTTCCTCCGCTCTAACCCCGCTTTTCTTGGTTTTCCTCCGCTCTAACCCCGATTATTTTGGTTTTCCTTTGCTCTAACCTCGCTTTTCTTGGTTTTCCTCCGCTCTAACCCCGCTTTTCTTGGTTTTGATCCGCTCTAACCCCACTTTTCTTGGTTTTCCTCAGCTCTAACTTTACTTTTCTTGTTTTTCCTCCGCTCTAACCCCGCTTTTCTTGGTTTTCCTTTGCACTAACCCTGCTTTTCTTGGTTTTCCTCCGCTCTAACAGCGCTTTTCTTGGTTTTCCTCCGCTCTATCACCGCTTTTCTTGGTTTTCCTACGCTCTAACACCACTTTTCTTGGTTTTTCTCCAATCTAACCATGCTTTTCTTGGATTTCATCCGCTCTAACCCCGCTTTTCTTGGTTTTTCTCTGCTCTAACCCCGCTTCTATTGGTAATCCTCCGCTCTAATCTTGCTTTTCTTGGTTTTCCTCCACTCTAACCATGCTTTTCTCGGATTTCTGCTGCTCTAACACCGCTTTTCTTCGTTTTTTTCATCTCTAACTTCTTTTTCTTGGTTTTCCTCCGCTCTAACTTCGCTTTTCTTGGTTTTCCTCCGCTCTAACACAGCTTTTCTTGTTTTTCCTTTGCTCTATCCCCGCTTTTCTTGGTTTTCCTCCGCTCTAACCCCGCTTTTCTTGGTTTTTCTCTGCTCTAACCCAGCTTTTCATGGTTTCTCTCCACTCTAACCATGCTTTTTTCGGATTTCTGCTGCACTATCCACGCTTTTCTTGGTTTTCCTCCGCTCTAACCCCGCTTTTCTTGGTTATCCTCCGCTCTAACCCCGCTTTTCTTGGTTTTCCTCCGCTCTAACCCCGCTTTTCTTGGTTTTCCTCAACTCTAACTTGACTTTTCTTGGTTTTCCTCCGCTCTAACCCCGCTTTTCTTGGTTTTCCTTTGCACTAACCCTGCTTTTCTTGGTTTTCCTCCGCTCTAACACCGCTTTTCTTGGTTTTCCTCAACTCTATCACCGCTTTTCTTGGTTTTCCTCCGCTCTAACACCACTTTTCTTGGTTTTTCTCCACTCTAACCATGCTTTTCATGGATTTCCTCCGCTCTAACCCCGCTTTTCTTGGTTTTCCTCCGCTCTAACCCCGCTTTTCTTGGTTTTCCTCAGCTCTAACCTCACTTTTCATGCTTTTCCTCCGCTCTAACACCGATTTTCTTGGTTTTCCTCCGCTCTAATCCCGCTTTTCTTGGTTTTCCTCCGCTCTAACCCAGCTTTTCTTGGTTTTCCTCCGCTCTAACCCTGCTTTTCTTGGTTTTTCTCCGCTCTAACCCCGTTTTCTTGGTTTTCCTTCTTTCTATCCTTGCTTTTCTTTGTTTTTCTCCGCTCTAACCCCGTTTCTCTTGGTTTTCCTCCGCTCTAACACAGCTTTTCTTGGGTTTCCTTTGCTCTAACCCCTCTTTTCTTGGTTTTCCTCCGCACTAACCCTGCTTTTCTTGGTTTTTCTCCACTCTAACCCAGCTTTTCATGGTTTTTCTTCACTCTAACCATGCTTTTCTCGGATTTCTGCTGCTCTAACCTCGCTTTTCTTCGTTTTTTTCCTCTCTAACTTCTTTTTCTTGGTTTTCCACCGCTCTAACCCTGCTTTTCTTGGTTTTCCTCCGCACTTATTCCGCCTTTCTTGGTTTTCCTCCGCTCTAACTTCGCTTTTCTTGGTTTTCCTCCGCTCTAACCCCGATTATCTTGGTTTTCCTCCGCTCTAACCCCGCTTTTCTTGGTTTTCCTCCGCTCTAACCCTGCTTTTCTTGGTTTTGATCCGCTCTAACCCCGCTTTTCTTGGTTTTCCTCAGCTCTAACTTTACTTTTCTTGTTTTTCCTCCGCTCTAACCCCGCTTTTCTTGGTTTTCCTTTGCACTAACCCTGCTTTTCTTGGTTTTCCTCCGCTCTAACACCGCTTTTCTTGGTTTTCCTCCGCTCTATCACCGCTTTTCTTGGTTTTCCTCCGCTCTAACACCGCTTTTCTTGGTTTTCCTCCGCTCTATCACCGCTTTTCTTGGTTTTCCTACGCTCTAACACCACTTTTCTTGGTTTTTCTCCAATCTAACCATGCTTTTCTTGGATTTCATCCGCTCTAACCCCGCTTTTCTTGGTTTTTCTCTGCTCTAACCCCGCTTCTATTGGTAATCCTCCGCTCTAATCTTGCTTTTCTTGGTTTTCCTCCACTCTAACCATGCTTTTCTCGGATTTCTGCTGCTCTAACACCGCTTTTCTTCGTTTTTTTCATCTCTAACTTCTTTTTCTTGGTTTTCCTCCGCTCTAACTTCGCTTTTCTTGGTTTTCCTCCGCTCTAACCCTGCTTTTCTTGGTTTTCCTCCGCTCTAACACAGCTTTTCTTGTTTTTCCTTTGCTCTATCCCCGCTTTTCTTGGTTTTCCTCCGCTCTAACCCCGCTTTTCTTGGTTTTTCTCTGCTCTAACCCAGCTTTTCATGGTTTCTCTCCACTCTAACCATGCTTTTTTCGGATTTCTGCTGCACTATCCACGCTTTTCTTGGTTTTCCTCCGCTCTAACCCCGCTTTTCTTGGTTATCCTCCGCTCTAACCCCGCTTTTCTTGGTTTTCCTCCGCTCTAACCCCGCTTTTCTTGGTTTTCCTCAACTCTAACTTGACTTTTCTTGGTTTTCCTCCGCTCTAACCCCGCTTTTCTTGGTTTTCCTTTGCACTAACCCTGCTTTTCTTGGTTTTCCTCCGCTCTAACACCGATTTTCTTGGTTTTCCTCCGCTCTATCACCGCTTTTCTTGGTTTTCCTCCGCTCTAACACCACTTTTCTTGGTTTTTCTCCACTCTAACCATGCTTTTCATGGATTTCCTCCGCTCTAACCCCGCTTTTCTTGGTTTTCCTCCGCTCTAACCCCGCTTTTCTTGGTTTTCCTCAGCTCTAACCTCACTTTTCATGCTTTTCCTCCGCTCTAACCCCGATTTTCTTGGTTTTCCTCCGCTCTAATCCCGCTTTTCTTGGTTTTCCTCCGCTCTAACCCAGCTTTTCTTGGTTTTCCTCCGCTCTAACCCTGCTTTTCTTGGTTTTTCTCCGCTCTAACCCCGTTTTCTTGGTTTTCCTTCTTTCTATCCTTGCTTTTCTTTGTTTTTCTCCGCTCTAACCCCGTTTCTCTTGGTTTTCCTCCGCTCTAACACAGCTTTTCTTGGTTTTCCTTTGCTCTAACCCCTCTTTTCTTGGTTTTCCTCCGCACTAACCCTGCTTTTCTTGGTTTTTCTCCACTCTAACCCAGCTTTTCATGGTTTTTCTTCACTCTAACCATGCTTTTCTCGGATTTCTGCTGCTCTAACCTCGCTTTTCTTCGTTTTTTTCCTCTCTAACTTCTTTTTCTTGGTTTTCCACCGCTCTAACCCTGCTTTTCTTGGTTTTCCTCCGCACTTATTCCGCCTTTCTTGGTTTTCCTCCGCTCTAACTTCGCTTTTCTTGGTTTTCCTCCGCTCTAACCCCGATTATCTTGGTTTTCCTCCGCTCTAACCCCGCTTTTCTTGGTTTTCCTCCACTCTAACCCCGCTTTTCTTGGTTTTGATCCGCTCTAACCCCGCTTTCCTTGGTTTTCCTCAGCTCTAACTTTACTTTTCTTGTTTTTCCTCCGCTCTAACCCCGCTTTTCTTGGTTTTCCTTTGCACTAACCCTGCTTTTCTTGGTTTTCCTCCGCTCTAACACCGCTTTTCTTGGTTTTCCTCCGCTCTATCACCGCTTTTCTTGGTTTTCCTACGCTCTAACACCACTTTTCTTGGTTTTTCTCCAATCTAACCATGCTTTTCTTGGATTTCCTCCGCTCTAACCCCGCTTTTCTTGGATTTTCTCTGCTCTAACCCCACTTTTCTTGGTTATCCTCCGCTCTAATCTTGCTTTTCTTGGTTTTCCTCCACTCTAACCATGCTTTTTTCGGATTTCTGCTGCTCTAACTACGCTTTTCTTCGTTTTTTTCATTTCTAACTTCTTTTTCTTGGTTTTCCTCCGCTCTAACCCCGCTTTTCTTGGTTTTCCTCCGCTCTAACCCTGCTTTTCTTTGTTTTTCTCCGCTCTAATGCAGGTTTTCATGGTTTTTCTCCACTCTAACCATGCTTTTCTCGGATTTCTGCTGCTCTAACCACGCTTTTCTTCGTTTTCTTCCGTTCTAACTCCGCTTTTCTTGGTTTTACTCCGCTCTAACCCTGCTTTTCTTGGTTTTCCTCCGCTCCAACTTCGCTTTTCTTGGTTATCCTCCGCTCTAACTTTATTTTTCTTTGTTTTCCTCCGCTCTAACCCCGCTTTTCTTGGTTTTCTTTCGTTCTAAATTCGCTTTTCTTGGTTTTCCTCAGTTCTAACCCCGCATTTCTTGGTTTTCATCCGCATGAACAACGCTTTTCTTGGTTTTCCTCCGCTCTAACCCTGCTTTTCTTGGTTTTTCTCCGCTCTAACCCAGCTTTTCTTGATTTTCCTCCCCTCTATCCCCGCTTTTCTTGGTTTTCCTCCACTCTAACCCCGCTTTTCTTGTTTTTTCTCGTCTCTAATCCAGCTTTTCATGGTTTTTCTCCACTCTAACCATGCTTTTCTCGGATTTCTGCTACTCTAACCACGCTTTTCTTCGTTTTCTTCCGGTCTAACTCTGCTTTTCTTGATTTTCCTCCGCTCTAACCCCGCTTTCCTTGGTTTTCCTTTGCTATAACCCCGCTTTTCTTGGTTTTCCTCCGCTCTAACCCCGCTTTTCTTGGTTTTCCTCAGCTCTAACCCCGCTTTCCTTGGTTTTCCTCCGCTCTAACTTCGCTTTTCTTGGATTTCCTTTGCTCTAACCCTGCTTTTCTTGGTTTTCCTCCACTCTAACCCAGCTTTACTTGGTTTTCCTCTGCTCTAATCCCGCTTTTCTTGGTTTTCCTCCGCTCTAACCCCACTTTTCCTGATTTCCTCACCTCTAATCCCGCTTTTCATGTTTTTCCTCCGCTCCAACCCTGCTTTTCTTGGTTTTCCTCCGCTCTGACTTCGCTTTTCTTGGTTTTTCTCCGCTCTATCACTGCTTTTCTTGGTTTTCCTACGCTCTAACACCACTTTTCTTGGTTTTCCTTCACTCTAACTTCACTTTTCTTGGTTTTCCCCTTTTCTAACCCCGCTTTTCTTGGTTTTCCTCCGCTCTAATCCTGCCTCTCTTGGTTTTTCTCCACTCTAACCATGCTTTTCTTGGATTTCTGCTGCTCTAACCCCGCTTTTCTGTCTTTTCCTCCTCTCTAAGTTCTTTTTATTGGATTTCCCCCCCTCTAACCCCGATTATCTTGGTTTTCCTCCGCTCTAACCCCGCTTTTCTTGGTTTTCCTCAGCTCTAACTTCGCTTTTCTTTGTTTTTCTCTCTAACCCAGCTTTTCTTGGTTTTCCTCCGCTCTATACTAGCTTTTCATGGTTTTCTTACGCTCTAACACCACTTTTCTTGGTTTTCCTCCGCTATAACCCTGCTTTTCTTGGTTTTCCTCCGCTCTAAATTCACATTTCTTGGTTTTCCTCCACTCTAACCCCGCTTTTCTTGTTTTTTCTCCGCTCTAATCCAGCTTTTCATGGTTTTTCTCCACTCTAACCATGCTTTTCTCGGATTTCTGCTGCTCTAACCACGCTTTTCTTCGTTTTCTTCCGTTCTAACTCTGCTTTTCTTGGTTTTACTTTGCTCTAACCCTGCTTTTCTTGGTTTTCCTCCGCTCTAAGTTCGCTTTTCTTGGTTTTCCTCCACTCTATCACCGCTTTTCTTGGTTTTCCTGCGCTGTAACACCACTTTTCTTGGTTTTCCTCCGCTCTAACCCTGCTTTTCTTGGTTTTCCTTCGCTCTAACTTCACTTTTCTTGGTTTTTCTCCGCTCTAACCCCGCTTTTCTTGGTTTTCTTCTGTTCTAACTCTGCTTTTCTTGGTTTTCCTCCGCTCTAACCCCGCTTTTCTTGGTTTTCCTCACCTCTAACCCCGCTTTTCTTTGTTTTCCTCACCTCTAATCCCGCTTTTCATGGTTTTCCTCCGCTCCAACCCCGCTTTTCTTGGTTTTCCTCCGCTCTAACTTCGCTTTTCTTGGTTTTCCTTTGCTCTATCACCGCTTTTCTTGGTTTTCCTACGCTCTAACACCACTTTTCTTGGTTTTCCTTCGCTCTAACTTCACTTTTCTTGGTTTTCCTCCTTTCTAACCCCGCTTTTCTTGGTTTTTCTCTGCTCTAATCCCGCCTCTCTTGGTTTTTCTCCATTCTAACCATGCTTTTCTTGGATTTCTGCTGCTCTAACCCCGCTTTTCTGTCTTTTCCTCCTCTCTAAGTTCTTTTTATTGGATTTCCTCCCCTCTAACCCCAATTATCTTGGTTTTCCTCCGCTCTAACCCCGGTTTTCTTGGTTTTCCTCTGCTCTAACTTCGTTTTCTTTGTTTTTCTCTCTAACCCAGCTTTTTTTGGTTTTCCTCCGCTCTATCCCAGCTTTTCATGGTTTTCCTACGCTCTAACTCCACTTGTCTTGGTTTTCCTCCGCTCTATCACCGCTTTTCTTGGTTTTCCTCCGCTATAACCCCGCTTTTCCTAGTTTTCCTCCGCTCTAACCCCGCTTTTCTTGGTTTTCCTCCGCTCTAACTTCGCTTTTCTTGGTTTTCCTCCGCTCTAACCCCGCTTTTCTTGGTTTTCCTCCACTCTAACCCCGCTTTTCTTGATTATCCTCCGCTCTAACCCCACTTTTCTCGGATTTCTGCTGCTCTAACCACGCTTTTCTTCGTTTTCTTCCGCTCTAACTCTGCTTTTCTTGGTTTTCCTCCGCTCTAACCCCGCTTTTCTTGGTTTTCCTCCGCTCTAACACCGCTTTTCTTTGTTTTCCTCACCTCTAACCCCGCTTTTCATGGTTTTCCTCCACTCCAACCCCGCTTTTCTTGGTTTTCCTCCGCTCTAACTTCGCTTTTCTTGGTTTTCCTCCGCTCTATCACCGCTTTTCTTGGTTTTCCTACGCTCTAACACCACTTTTCTTGGTTTTCCTTCACTCTAACTTCAGTTTACTTGGTTTTCCTCCTTTCTAACCCCGCTTTTCTTGGTTTTCCTCCGCTCTAATCCTGCCTCTCTTGGTTTTTCTCCACTCTAACCATGCTTTTCTTGGATTTCTGCTGCTCTAACCCCGCTTTTCTGTCTTTTCCTCCTCTCTAAGTTCTTTTTATTGGATTTCCTCCTCTCTAACCCCGATTATCTTGGTTTTCCTCCGCTCTAACCCCGCTTTTCTTGGTTTTCCTCTGCTCTAACTTCGCTTTTCTTTGTTTTTCTCTCTAACCCAGCTTTTCTTGGTTTTCCTCCACTCTAACCCCGCTTTTCTTGGTTTTCCTCCGCTCTAACTCCGCTTTTCTTGGTTATCCTCCGCTCTAACCCCGCTTTTCTTGGTTTTCCTCAGTTCTAACTTTTCTTTTCTTGGTTTTCCTCTTCTCTAACCCCGCTTTTCTTGGTTTTCTTCCGTTCTAACTTCGCTTTTCTTGGTTTTCCTCCGCACTAACCCCACTTTTCTTGGTTTTCTTCCGTTCTAACTTTGCTTTTCTTTGTTTTCCTCCGCTCTAACCCCGCATTTCTTGGTTTTCACCCGCATGAACAACGTTTTTCATGGTTTTCCTCCGCTCTAACTTCGCATTTTCTTGGCTTTCCTACGCTCTAAGTTCGCTTTTCTTGGTTTTCCTTTGCTCTAACCCTGCTTTTCTTGGTTTTCCTCCACTGTAACCATGCTTTTCTTGGTTTTCCTCCGCTCTAACCCCGGTTTTCTTGGTTTTCCTCTGCTCTAACCCCGCTTTTCCTGATTTTCCTCCGCTCTAACCCCGCTTTTCTTGGTTTTCTTCGGTTCTAACTTCGCTTTTCTAGGTTTTCCTCCGCTCTAACCGCGTTTCTCTTGGTTTTCCTCCGCTCTGACACCGCTTTTCTTGGTTTTCCTCCGCTCTAACCCAGCTTTTCTTTGTTTTCCTCCGCTCTAACCCTGCTTTTCTTGGTTTTTCTCCACTCTAACCCAGCTTTTCATTGTTTTTCTCCACTCTAACCATGGTATTCTCGGATTTCTGCTGCTCTAATCACGCTTTTCTTCGTTTTCTTCCGTTCTAACTCTGCTTTTCTTGGTTTTCCTCCTTTCTAACCCCGCTTTTCTTGGTTTTCCTGCTCTCTAACCCCGCTTTTCTTGGTTTTCCTCCGCTCTAACCCCGCTTTTCTTGGTTTTCCTCCGCTCTAACTTCGCTTTTCTTGGTTTTCCTCCGCTCTATCACCGCTTTTCTTGGTTTTCCTCCACTCTAACCCTGCTTTTCTTGGTTTTCCTTCGCTCCAACTTCACTTTTCTTGGTTTTCCTCCTTTCTAACCATGCTTTTCTTGATTTTCCTCAGCTCTAATCCCGCTTCTCTTGGTTTTTCTCCACTATAACCATGCTTTTCTTGGGATTCTGATGCTCTAACCCCGCTTTTTTGTCTTTTCCTCCTCTCTAAGTTCTTTTTATTGGTTTTCCTCCGCTCTAACCCCGATTATCTTGGTTTTCCTCCGCACTAACCCCGCTTTTCTTGGTTTTCTTCCGTTCTAACTTCGCTTTTCTTGGTTTTCCTCCTTTCTAACCTCGCTTTTCTTGGTTTTCTTCTGTTCTAATTTCACTTTTCTTGGTTTTCCTCCTTTCTAACCCCGCTTTTCTTGGTTTTCTTCCGTTCTAACTTCTCTTTTCTTGGTTTTCCTCAGCTCTAACCCCGCATTTCTTGGTTTTCATCCGCATGAACAAAGCTTTTCTTGGTTTTCCTCCGCTCTAACCCTGCTTTTCTTGGTTTTTCTCCGCTCTAACCCAGCTTTTCTTGGTTTTCCTCCCCTCTATCCCCGCTTTTCTTGGTTTTCCTCCACTCTAACCCCGCTTTTCTTGTTTTTTCTCCGCTCTAATCCAGCTTTTCATGGTTTTTCTCCACTCTAACCAAGCTTTTCTCGGATTTCTGCTGCTCTAACCACGCTTTTCTTCGTTTTCTTCCGTTCTAACTCTGCTTTTCTTGGTTTTCCTCCGCTCTAACCCCGCTTTTCTTGGTTATCCTCACCTCTAACCCCGCTTTTCATGGTTTTCCTCCGCTCTAACCCCGCTTTTCTTGGTTTTCCTCCGCTCTAACTTCGCTTTTCTTGATTTTCCTCCGCTCTATCACCGCTTTTCTTGGTTTTCCTCCGCTCTAACACCAGTTTTCTTGGTTTTCCTTCGCTCTAACTTCACTTTTCCTGGTTTTCCTCCTTTCTAACCCCGCTTTTCATGGTTTTCCTCCGCTCTAATCCCGCCTCTCTTGGTTTTTCTCCACTCTAACCATTCTTTTCTTGGATTTCTGCTGCTCTAACCCCGCTTTTCTTTTACTCCTCTGTAAGTTCTTTTTATTTGACTTCCTCCGCTCTAACCCCGATTATCTTGGCTTTCCTACGCTCTAACACCACTTGTCTCGGTTTTCCTCCGCTCTATCACCGCTTTTCTTGGTTTTCCTCCTTTCTAACCCCGCTTTTCTTGGTTTTCCTCTGCTCTAATCCCGCTTCTCTTGGTTTTTCTCCACTCTAACCCAGCTTTTCTTGGTTTTTCCCACTCTAACCCCGCTTTTCTTGGTTTTCCTCCGCTCTAACCCTGCTTTTCTTGGTTTTTTTCCTCTCTAACTTCTTTTTATTGGTTTTCCTCCTCTCTTATCCCGGTTTTCTTGGTTTTCCTCCGCTCTAACCCCGCTTTTCTTGGGTTTCTTTCGTTCTAATTCTACTTTTCTTGGTTTTCCTCCGCTCTAACCCCGCTTTTCATGCATTTCCTCCGCTCTAACTCCGCTTTCCTTGGTTCTCCTCCACACTAACCCCGCTTTTCTTGGTTTTCCTCACCTCTAACTTCACTTTTCTTTCTTTTCCTCCGCTCTATCTTTACTTTTCTTGGTTTTCCTCCTTTCTAACCCCGCTTTTCTTGTTTTTCCTCCAATCTAACCCCGCTTTTCTTGGTTTTCCTCCGCTGTAACCCCGCTTTTCATGGTTTTCCACCGCTTTAACCCTGCTTTTCTTGGTTTTCCTCCGCTCAAACCCAGCTTTTCATGGTTTTCCTCCGCTCTAATCCCGCTTCTCTTGGTTTTTCTCCACTCTAACCATGCTTTTCTTGGTTTTTCTCCACTCTAACCATGCTTTTCTTGGATTTCTGCTGCTCTAACCGCGCTTTTCTGTCTTTTCATCCTCTCTTAGTTCTTTTTATTTGTTTTCCTCCGCTCTAACCCCGATTATCTTGGTTTTCACCCGCATGAACAACGTTTTTCTTGGTTTTCCTCCGCTCTAACCCCGCTTTTCATGCTTTTCCTCCTCTCTAACACCACTTTTCTTGGTTTTCCTCGGAACTAACTTCGCTTTTCTTGGTTTTCCTCCGCTCTAACCCCGCTTTTCTTGGTTTTCCTCACCTCTAACTTCACTTTTCTTTCTTTTCCTCCGCTCTATCTTTACTTTTCTTGGTTTTCCTCCTTTCTAACCCCGCTTTTCTTGTGTTTCCTCCACTCTAACCCCGCTTTTCTTGGTCTTCCTCCGCTCTAACCCTGCTTTTCTTGGTTTTCCTCCGTTAAAACCCAGATTTCATGGTTTTCCTCCGCTCTAATCCCGCTTCTCTTGGTTTTTCTCCACTCTAACCATGCTTTTCTTGGTTTTTCTCCACTCTAACCATGCTTTTCTTGGATTTCTGCTGCTCTAACCGCGCTTTTCTGTCTTTTCATCCTCTCTTAGTTCTTTTTATTTGTTTTCCTCCGCTCTAACCCCGATTATCTTGGTTTTCACCCGCATGAACAACGTTTTTCTTGGTTTTCCTCCGCTCTAACTTCACATTTTCTAGTTTTCCTCCGCTGTAACCCCGCTTTTCTTGGTTTTCCTCCGCTCTAACCCCGCTTTTCATGCTTTTCCTCCTCTCTAACCCCGCTTTTCTTGGTTTTCCTCCGCTCTAACTTCGCTTTTCTTGGTTTTCCTCCGCTCTAACCCCGCTTTTCTTGGTTTTCCTCACCTCTAACTTCACTTTTCTTTCTTTTCCTCCGCTCTAACTTTACTTTTCCTGGTTTTCCTCCGCTATAACCCCGCTTTTCTTGGTTTTCCTCCGCTCTTTCCCCGCTTTTTTTGATTTTCCTCCAATCTAACACTGCATTTCTTGGTTATTCTCCACTGTAAACCAGCTTTTCATGGTTTTTCTCGTCTCTAACCCCGCTGTTCTTCGTTTTCTTCCGTTCTAACTCTGCTTTTCTTGGTTTTCCTCCGCTCTAACCCTGCTTTTCTTGGTTTTCCTCCGCTCAAACCCAGCTTTTCATGGTTTTCCTTCGCTCTAACACCACTTTCCTTGGTTTTCCTCCGCTCTAACCCTGCTTTTCTTGGTTTTCCTTCGCTCCAACTTCACTATTCTTGGTTTTCCTCCTTTCTAACCCCGCTTTTCTTGATTTTCCTCCGCTCTAATCCCGCTTCTCTTGGTTTTTCTCCACTCTAACCATGCTTTTCTTGGATTTCTTCTGCTCTAACCCCGCTTTCCTATCTTTTCCTCCTCTCTAAGTTCTTTTTATTTGTTTTCCTCCGCTCTAACCCCGATTATCTTGGTTTTTCTCCGCACTAACCCCGCTTTTCTTGGTTTTCCTCCGCTCTAACCCCGCCTTTCTTGGTTTTCCTCCGCTCTAACCCCGCTTTTCTTGGTTTTCCTCCGCTCCAACCCCACTTCTCATGCTTTTCCTCCGCTCTAACCCCGCTTTTCTTGGTTCTCCTCCGAACTAACCCTGCTTTTCTTGGTTTTCCTCCGCTCTAACACCGCTTTTCTTGGTTTTCCTCTGCTCTAACCCCGCATTTCTTGGTTTTCACCCGCATGAACAACGTTTTTCTTGGTTTTCCTCCGCTCTAACTTCGCATTTCCTAGTTTTCCTCCGCTCTAACCCTGCTTTTCTTGGTTTTCCTCCGCTCTAACCCCACTTTTCATGCTTTTCCTCCGCTCTAACCCCGCTTTTCTTGGTTTTCCTCGGAACTAACTTAGTTTTTCTTTGTTTTCCTCCGCTCTAACACCGCTTTTCTTGGTTTTCCTCCGCTCTGACTTCGCTTTTCTTGGTTTTTCTCCGCTCTAACCCACCTTTTCTTGGTTTTCCTCCCCTCTATCCCCGCTTTTCTTGGTTTTCCTCCGCTCTAACCCCGCTTTTCTTGGTTTTTCTCCGCTCTAACCCAGCTTTTCATGGTTTTTCTCCACTCTAACCATGCTTTTCTCCGATGTCTGCTGCTCTAACAACGCTTTTCTTCGTTTTCTTCCGTTCTAACTCTGCTTTTCTTGGTTTTCCTCCGCTCTAACCCACCTTTTCTTGGTTTTCCTCCCGTCTATCCCCGCTTTTCTTGGTTTTCCTCCGCTCTAACCCCGCTTTTCTTGGTTTTCTTCTGTTCTAACTTCGCTTTTCTTGGTTTTCCTCCGCTCCAACCCCGCATTTCTTGGTTTTCTTCCGCATGGACAATGTTTTTCTTGGTTTTCCTCCGCTCTAACCCTGCTTTTCTTGGTTTTCCTCCGCTCTAACCCCGCTTTTCATGGTTATCCTCCGCACTAACCCCGATTTTCTTGGTTTTCCTCCGCTCTAACCCCGCTTTTCTTGGTTTTCCTCCGCTCTAACCCAGCTTTTCTTGCTTTTCCTCCGCTCTAACCCTGCTTTTCTTGTTTTTTCTACGCTCTAACCTAGCTTTTCTTGGTTATCCTCTCATCTATCCTTGCTTTTCTTGGTTTTTCTCCGCTCTAACCCTGTTTCTCTTGGTTTTCCTCTGCTCTAACACCGCTTTTCTTGGTTTTACTTTGCTCTAACACACTTTTCTTGGTTTTCCTCCGCTCTAACCCCGCTTTTCATGGTAATCCTCCGCTCTAACCCCGCTTTTCTTGGTTTTCCTTTGCACTAACCCTGCTTTTCTTGGTTTTCCTCCGCTCTAACCCCGCTTTTCTTGGTTTTCTTCCGCTCTAACCCTGATTTTCTTGGTTTTTCTCCGCTCTAACCCAGCTTTTCTTGGTTTTCCTCCCCTCCATTTCCACTTTTCTTGGTTTTCCTCCGCTCTAACCCCGCTTTTCTTGGTTTTTCTCCGCTCTAACCCAGCTTTTCATGGTTTTTCTCCACTCTAACCATGCTTTTCTCGGATTCCTGCTTCTCTAACCCCACTTTTCATGCTTTTCCTCCGCTCTAACCCCTATTTTCTTGGTTTTCCTCGGAACTAACCCCGCTTTTCTTGGTTTATCTCCGCTCTAACACCGCTTTTCTTGGTTTTCCTCCGCTCTAACTTTGCTTTTCTTGGTTTTCCTCCGCTCTAACCCAGCTTTTCTTGGTTTTTCTCCACTCTAACCATGCTTTTCTTGGATGTCTGCTGCTCTAACCACGCTTTTCTTCGTTTTCTTCCGTTCTAACTCTGCTTTTCTTGGTTTTCCTCCGCTATAACCCCGCTTTTCTTGGTTTTCTTCCGTTCTAACTTCGCTTTTCTTGGTTTTCCTCCGCTCTAACCCCGCATTTCTTGGTTTTCATCCGCATGAACAACGTTTTCCTTGGTTTTCCTCCGCTCTAACCCTACTTTTCTTGGTTTTCCTCCGCTCTAACCCCGATTTTCTTGGTTTTCCTCTGCTCTAACCCAGCTTTTCTTGGTTTTCCTCCGCTCTAACCCCGATTTTCTTGGTTTTCCTCTGCTCTAACCCCGCTTTTCTTGGTTTTCCTCTGCTCTAACCCGCTTTTCTTGGTTTTCCTTCGCTCTAACCCCGCTTTTCTTGGTTTTCTTCCGTTCTAACTTCGCTTTTCTTGGTTTTCCTCCGCTCTAACCCCGCATTTCTTGGTTTTCCTCCGCTCTATCCCCGCTTTTCTTGGTTTTCCTCCGCTCTAACCCCGCTTTCCTCGGTTATCCTCTGCTCTAACCCCGCTTTCCTTGGTTTTCCTTTGCACTAACCCTGCTTTTCTTGGTTTTCCTCCGCTCTAACCCCGCTCTTCTTGGTTTTCCTCTGCTCTATCACCGCTTTTCTTGGATTTCCTAAGCTCTAACATTGCTTTTCCTGGTTTTCCTCCACTCTAACCCCGCTTTTCTTGGTTTTCCTCCGCTCTAACCCTGCTTTTCTTGGTTTTTCTCCGCTCTAACCCAGCTTTTCTTGGTTTTCCTCCCCTCTATCCCCGCATTTCTTGATTTTCCTCCGTTCTAACCCCGATTTTCTTGGTTTTTCTCTGCTCTAACCCAGCTTTTCATGGTTTTTCTCCACTCTAACCATGCTTTTCTCGGATTTCTGCTGCTCTAACCACGCTTTTCTTGGATTTCTTCGGTTCTAACTCTGCTTTTCTTGGTTTTCCTCCGCTCTAATCCTGCTTTTCTTGGTTTTCCTCCGCTCTAACCCCGCTTTTCTTGGTTTTCCTCCGCTCTAACCCCACTTTTCATGCTTTTCCTCCGCTCTAACCCCTATTTTCTTGGTTTTCCTCGGAACTAACACCGCTTTTCTTGGTTTTCCTCCGCTCTAACCCTGCTTTTCTTGGTTTATCTCCGCTCTAACCCAGCTTTTCTTGGTTTTCCTCCCCTCTATCCCCGCTTTTCTTGATTTTCCTCCGCTCTAACCCCGCTTTTCTTGGTTTTTCTCCGCTCTAACCCAGCTTTTCATGGTTTTTCTGCACTCTAACCATGCTTTTCTCTGATGTCTGCTGCTCTAACCACGCTTTTCTTCGTTTTCCTCCGCTCTAACTCTGCTTTTCTTGGTTTTCCTCCGCTCTAACCCAGCTTTTCTTGGTTTATCTCCGCTCTAACCAAGCTTTTCTTGGTTTTCCCCCCACTATCCCCGCTTTTCTTGATTTTCCTCCGCTCTAACCCCGCTTTTCTTGGTTTTTCTCCGCTCTAACCCAGCTTTTCTTGGTTTTTCTCCACTCTAACCATGCTTTTCTCTGATTTCTGCTGCTCTAACCACGCTTTTCTTCGTTTTCTTCCGTTCTAACTCTGCTTTTCTTGGTTTTCCTCCGCTCTAACCCAGCTTTTCTTGGTTTTCCTCCGCTCTAACCCCACTTTTCATGCTTTTCCTCCGCTCTAACCCCGCTTTTCTTGGTTTTCGTCCGCTCTAACCCCGCTTTTCTTGGTTTTCCTCCGCTCTAATCCTGCTTCTCTTGGTTTTTCTCCACTCTAACCATGCTTTTCTTGGATTTCTGCTGCTCTAACCCCACTTTTCTGTCTTTTCCTCCTCTCTAAGTTCTTTTTATTGGTTTTCCTCCGCTCTAACACCGATTATCTTGGTTTTCCTCCGCACTAACCCCGCTTTTCTTGGTTTTCTTCCGTTCTAACCTTGCTTTTCTTGGTTTTCCTCAGCTCTAACCCCGCATTTCTTGGTTTTCATCCGCATGAACAACGTTTTTCTTGGTTTTCCTCCGCTCTAACCCTGCTTCTCTTGGTTTTCCTCCGCTCTTACCCCGCTTTTCTTGGTTTTCTTCCGTTCTAACTTCGCTTTTCTTGGTTTTCCTCCGCTCTAACCCCGCATTTCTTGGTTTTCACCCGCATGAACAACGTTTTTCTTGGATTTCCTCCGCTCTATCTTCGCATTTCCTAGTTTTCCTCCGCTCTAACCCTGCTATTCTTGGTTTTCCTCCGCTCTAACCCCGCTTTTCATGCTTTTCCTCCGCTCTAACCCCGCTTTTCATGCTTTTCCTCCGCTCTAACCCCGCTTTTCTTGGTTTTCCTCACCTCTAACTTCACTTTTCTTTCTTTTCCTCCGCTCTAACTTTACTTTTCTTGGTTTTCCTCCGCTCTAACCCCGCTTTTCATGCTTTTCCTCCGCTCTAACCCCGCTTTTCCTGGTTTTCCTCAGCTCTAACTTCACTTTTCTTTCTTTTCCTCTGCTCTAACCCAGCTTTTCATGCTTTTCCTCCAATCTAACCCCGCTTTTCTTGGTTTTCCTCGGAATTGACCCCGCTTTTCTCGGTTTTCCTCCGCTCTAACACCGCTTTTCTTGGTTTTCCTCCGCTCTAACCCTGCTTTTCTTGGTTTTTCTCCACTCTAACCCAGCTTTTCTTGGTTTTCCTCCCCACTATCCCCACTTTTCTTGGTTTTCCTTAGCTCTAACCCCGCTTTTCTTGGTTTTCCTCCGCTCTAACCCAGCTTTTCATGGTTTTTCTCCAGTGTAACCATGCTTTTCTTGGATGTCTGCTGCTCTAACCACGCTTTTCTTCGTTTTCTTCCGTTCTAACTCTGCTTTTCCTGGTTTTCCTCTGCTCTAACCCCGCTTTTCTTGGTTTTCCTCCGCTATAACCCCGCTTTTCTTGGTTTTCCTTTGCTCTAACCCCGCTTTTCTTGGTTTTCTTCCGTTCTAACTTCGCTTTTCTTGGTTTTCCTCCGCTCAAACACTGCATTTCTTCGTTTTCATCCGAATGAACAACGTTTTTCTTGGTTTTCCTCCGCTCTAACCCTGCTTTTCTTGGTTTTCCTCCCCTCTATCCCCGCTTTTCTTGGTTTTCCTCCGCTCTAACCCCGCTTTTCTTGGTTTTTCTCCGCTCTAACCCAGCTTTTCATGGTTTTTCTCCACTCTAACCATGCTTTTCTCTGATATCTGCTGCTCTAACCACGCTTTTCTATGTTTTCTTCCGTTCTAACCCAGCTTTTCTTGGTTTTCCTCCCCTCTGTCCCCGCTTTTCTTGGTTTTCGTCCGCTCTAACCCCGCTTTTCTTGGTTTTCCTCCGCTCTAATCCCGCTTCTCTTGGTTTTTCTCCACTCTAACCATGCTTTTCTTGGATTTCTGCTGCTCTAACCCCACTTTTCTGTCTTTTCCTCCTCTCTAAGTTCTTTTTATTGGTTTTCCTCCGCTCTAACACCGATTATCTTGGTTTTCCTCCGCACTAACCCCGCTTTTCTTGGTTTTCTTCCGTTCTAACCTTGCTTTTCTTGGTTTTCCTCAGCTCTAACCCCGCATTTCTTGGTTTTCATCCGCATGAACAACGTTTTTCTTGGTTTTCCTCCGCTCTAACCCTGCTTCTCTTGGTTTTCCTCCGCTCTTACCCCGCTTTTCTTGGTTTTCTTCCGTTCTAACTTCGCTTTTCTTGGTTTTCCTCCGCTCTAACCCCGCATTTCTTGGTTTTCACCCGCATGAACAACGTTTTTCTTGGATTTCCTCCGCTCTATCTTCGCATTTCCTAGTTTTCCTCCGCTCTAACCCTGCTATTCTTGGTTTTCCTCCGCTCTAACCCCGCTTTTCATGCTTTTCCTCCGCTCTAACCCCGCTTTTCATGATTTTCCTCCGCTCTAACCCCGCTTTTCTTGGTTTTCCTCACCTCTAACTTCACTTTTCTTTCTTTTCCTCCGCTCTAACTTTACTTTTCTTGGTTTTCCTCCGCTCTAACCCCGCTTTTCATGCTTTTCCTCCGCTCTAACCCCGCTTTTCCTGGTTTTCCTCAGCTCTAACTTCACTTTTCTTTCTTTTCCTCTGCTCTAACCCCACTTTTCATGCTTTTCCTCCAATCTAACCCCGCTTTTCTTGGTTTTCCTCGGAATTGACCCCGCTTTTCTCGGTTTTCCTCCGCTCTAACACCGCTTTTCTTGGTTTTCCTCTGCTCTAACCCTGCTTTTCTTGGTTTTTCTCCACTCTAACCCAGCTTTTCTTGGTTTTCCTCCCCACTATCCCCACTTTTCTTGGTTTTCCTTAGCTCTAACCCCGCTTTTCTTGGTTTTCCTCCGCTCTAACCCAGCTTTTCATGGTTTTTCTCCAGTGTAACCATGCTTTTCTTGGATGTCTGCTGCTCTAACCACGCTTTTCTTCGTTTTCTTCCGTTCTAACTCTGCTTATCCTGGTTTTCCTCCGCTCTAACCCCGCTTTTCTTGGTCTTCCTCCGCTATAACCCCGCTTTTCTTGGTTTTCCTTTGCTCTAACCCCGCTTTTCTTGGTTTTCTTCCGTTCTAACTTCGCTTTTCTTGGTTTTCCTCCGCTCAAACACTGCATTTCTTCGTTTTCATCCGAATGAACAACGTTTTTCTTGGTTTTCCTCCGCTCTAACCCTGCTTTTCTTGGTTTTCCTCCCCTCTATCCCCGCTTTTCTTGGTTTTCCTCCGCTCTAACCCCGCTTTTCTTGGTTTTTCTCCGCTCTAACCCAGCTTTTCATGGTTTTTCTCCACTCTAACCATGCTTTTCTCTGATATCTGCTGCTCTAACCACGCTTTTCTTTGTTTTCTTCCGTTCTAACCCAGCTTTTCTTGGTTTTCCTCCCCTCTGTCCCCGCTTTTCTTGATTTTCGTCCGCTCTAACCCCGCTTTTCTTGGTTTTCCTCCGCTCTAATCCCGCTTCTCTTGGTTTTTCTCCACTCTAACCATGCTTTTCTTGGATTTCTGCTGCTCTAACCCCACTTTTCTGTCTTTTCCTCCTCTCTAAGTTCTTTTTATTGGTTTTCCTCCGCTCTAACACCGATTATCTTGGTTTTCCTCCGCACTAACCCCGCTTTTCTTGGTTTTCTTCCGTTCTAACCTTGCTTTTCTTGGTTTTCCTCAGCTCTAACCCCGCATTTCTTGGTTTTCATCCGCATGAACAACGTTTTTCTTGGTTTTCCTCCGCTCTAACCCTGCTTCTCTTGGTTTTCCTCCGCTCTTACCCCGCTTTTCTTGGTTTTCTTCCGTTCTAACTTCGCTTTTCTTGGTTTTCCTCCGCTCTAACCCCGCATTTCTTGGTTTTCACCCGCATGAACAACGTTTTTCTTGGATTTCCTCCGCTCTATCTTCGCATTTCCTAGTTTTCCTCCGCTCTAACCCTGCTATTCTTGGTTTTCCTCCGCTCTAACCCCGCTTTTCATGCTTTTCCTCCGCTCTAACCCCGCTTTTCATGCTTTTCCTCCGCTCTAACCCCGCTTTTCTTGGTTTTCCTCACCTCTAACTTCACTTTTCTTTCTTTTCCTCCGCTCTAACTTTACTTTTCTTGGTTTTCCTCCGCTCTAACCCCGCTTTTCATGCTTTTCCTCCGCTCTAACCCCGCTTTTCCTGGTTTTCCTCACCTCTAACTTCACTTTTCTTTCTTTTCCTCTGCTCTAACCCCACTTTTCATGCTTTTCCTCCAATCTAACCCCGCTTTTCTTGGTTTTCCTCGGAATTGACCCCGCTTTTCTCGGTTTTCCTCCGCTCTAACACCGCTTTTCTTGGTTTTCCTCCGCTCTAACCCTGCTTTTCTTGGTTTTTCTCCACTCTAACCCAGCTTTTCTTGGTTTTCCTCCCCACTATCCCCACTTTTCTTGGTTTTCCTTAGCTCTAACCCCGCTTTTCTTGGTTTTCCTCCGCTCTAACCCAGCTTTTCATGGTTTTTCTCCAGTGTAACCATGCTTTTCTTGGATGTCTGCTGCTCTAACCACGCTTTTCTTCGTTTTCTTCCGTTCTAACTCTGCTTTTCCTGGTTTTCCTCCGCTCTAACCCCGCTTTTCTTGGTTTTCCTCCGCTATAACCCCGCTTTTCTTGGTTTTCCTTTGCTCTAACCCCGCTTTTCTTGGTTTTCTTCCGTTCTAACTTCGCTTTTCTTGGTTTTCCTCCGCTCAAACACTGCATTTCTTCGTTTTCATCCGAATGAACAACGTTTTTCTTGGTTTTCCTCCGCTCTAACCCTGCTTTTCTTGGTTTTCCTCCCCTCTATCCCCGCTTTTCTTGGTTTTCCTCCGCTCTAACCCCGCTTTTCTTGGTTTTTCTCCGCTCTAACCCAGCTTTTCATGGTTTTTCTCCACTCTAACCATGCTTTTCTCTGATATCTGCTGCTCTAACCACGCTTTTCTTTGTTTTCTTCCGTTCTAACCCAGCTTTTCTTGGTTTTCCTCCCCTCTGTCCCCGCTTTTCTTGGTTTTCGTCCGCTCTAACCCCGCTTTTATTGGTTTTCCTCCGCTCTAATCATGCTTCTCTTGGTTTTTCTCCACTCTAACCATGCTTTTCTTGGATTTCTGCTGCTCTAACCCCGCTTTTCTGTCTTTTCCTCCTCTCTAAGTTCTTTTTATTGGTTTTCCTCCGCTCTAACCCCGATTATCTTGGTTTTCCTCCGCACTAACCCCGCTTTTCTTGGTTTTCTTCCGTTCAAACTTTGCTTTTCTTGGTTTTACTCAGATCTAACCCCGCTTTTCTTGGTTTTCATCCGCATGAACAACGTTTTTCTTGGTTTTCCTTCGCTCTAACCCAGCTTCTCTTGGTTTTCCTCCGCTCTTACCCCGCTTTTCTTGGTTTTCTTCCGTTCTAACTTCGCTTTTCTTGGTTTTCCTCCGCTCTAACCCCGCATTTCTTGGTTTTCACCCGCATGAACAACGTTTTTCTTGGTTTTCGTCCGCTCTAACTTCGCATTTCCTAGTTTTCCTCCGCTCTAACCCTGCTTTTCTTGGTTTTCCTCTGCTCTAACCCCGCTTTTCATGCTTTTCCTCCGCTCTAACCCCGCTTTTCTTGGTTTTCATCACCTCTAACTTCACCTTTCTTTTCCTCCGCTCTAACTTTACTTTTCTTGGTTTTCCTCCACTCTTACCCATTTTTCATGTTTTTCCTCCGCTCTAACCCTGCTTTTCTTGATTTTCCTCACCTCTAACTTCACTTTTCTTTCTTTTCTTCCGCTCTAACTTTACTTTTCTTGGTTTTCCTCCGCTCTAACCCCGCTTTCCTCGGTTATCCTCTGCTCTAACCCCGCTTTCCTTGGTTTTCCTTTGCACTAACCCTGCTTTTCTTGGTTTTCCTCCGCTCTAACCCCGCTCTTCTTGGTTTTCCTCTGCTCTATCACCGCTTTTCTTGGATTTCCTAAGCTCTAACATTGCTTTTCCTGGTTTTCCTCCACTCTAACCCCGCTTTTCTTGGTTTTCCTCCGCTCTAACCCTGCTTTTCTTGGTTTTTCTCCGCTCTAACCCAGCTTTTCTTGGTTTTCCTCCCCTCTATCCCCGCATTTCTTGATTTTCCTCCGTTCTAACCCCGATTTTCTTGGTTTTTCTCTGCTCTAACCCAGCTTTTCATGGTTTTTCTCCACTCTAACCATGCTTTTCTCGGATTTCTGCTGCTCTAACCACGCTTTTCTTGGATTTCTTCGGTTCTAACTCTGCTTTTCTTGGTTTTCCTCCGCTCTAATCCTGCTTTTCTTGGTTTTCCTCCGCTCTAACCCCGCTTTTCTTGGTTTTCCTCCGCTCTAACCCCACTTTTCATGCTTTTCCTCCGCTCTAACCCCTATTTTCTTGGTTTTCCTCGGAACTAACACCGCTTTTCTTGGTTTTCCTCCGCTCTAACCCTGCTTTTCTTGGTTTATCTCCGCTCTAACCCAGCTTTTCTTGGTTTTCCTCCCCTCTATCCCCGCTTTTCTTGATTTTCCTCCGCTCTAACCCCGCTTTTCTTGGTTTTTCTCCGCTCTAACCCAGCTTTTCATGGTTTTTCTGCACTCTAACCATGCTTTTCTCTGATGTCTGCTGCTCTAACCACGCTTTTCTTCGTTTTCCTCCGCTCTAACTCTGCTTTTCTTGGTTTTCCTCCGCTCTAACCCAGCTTTTCTTGGTTTATCTCCGCTCTAACCAAGCTTTTCTTGGTTTTCCCCCCACTATCCCCGCTTTTCTTGATTTTCCTCCGCTCTAACCCCGCTTTTCTTGGTTTTTCTCCGCTCTAACCCAGCTTTTCTTGGTTTTTCTCCACTCTAACCATGCTTTTCTCTGATTTCTGCTGCTCTAACCACGCTTTTCTTCGTTTTCTTCCGTTCTAACTCTGCTTTTCTTGGTTTTCCTCCGCTCTAACCCAGCTTTTCTTGGTTTTCCTCCGCTCTAACCCCACTTTTCATGCTTTTCCTCCGCTCTAACCCCGCTTTTCTTGGTTTTCGTCCGCTCTAACCCCGCTTTTCTTGGTTTTCCTCCGCTCTAATCCTGCTTCTCTTGGTTTTTCTCCACTCTAACCATGCTTTTCTTGGATTTCTGCTGCTCTAACCCCACTTTTCTGTCTTTTCCTCCTCTCTAAGTTCTTTTTATTGGTTTTCCTCCGCTCTAACACCGATTATCTTGGTTTTCCTCCGCACTAACCCCGCTTTTCTTGGTTTTCTTCCGTTCTAACCTTGCTTTTCTTGGTTTTCCTCAGCTCTAACCCCGCATTTCTTGGTTTTCATCCGCATGAACAACGTTTTTCTTGGTTTTCCTCCGCTCTAACCCTGCTTCTCTTGGTTTTCCTCCGCTCTTACCCCGCTTTTCTTGGTTTTCTTCCGTTCTAACTTCGCTTTTCTTGGTTTTCCTCCGCTCTAACCCCGCATTTCTTGGTTTTCACCCGCATGAACAACGTTTTTCTTGGATTTCCTCCGCTCTATCTTCGCATTTCCTAGTTTTCCTCCGCTCTAACCCTGCTATTCTTGGTTTTCCTCCGCTCTAACCCCGCTTTTCATGCTTTTCCTCCGCTCTAACCCCGCTTTTCATGCTTTTCCTCCGCTCTAACCCCGCTTTTCTTGGTTTTCCTCACCTCTAACTTCACTTTTCTTTCTTTTCCTCCGCTCTAACTTTACTTTTCTTGGTTTTCCTCCGCTCTAACCCCGCTTTTCATGCTTTTCCTCCGCTCTAACCCCGCTTTTCCTGGTTTTCCTCAGCTCTAACTTCACTTTTCTTTCTTTTCCTCTGCTCTAACCCAGCTTTTCATGCTTTTCCTCCAATCTAACCCCGCTTTTCTTGGTTTTCCTCGGAATTGACCCCGCTTTTCTCGGTTTTCCTCCGCTCTAACACCGCTTTTCTTGGTTTTCCTCCGCTCTAACCCTGCTTTTCTTGGTTTTTCTCCACTCTAACCCAGCTTTTCTTGGTTTTCCTCCCCACTATCCCCACTTTTCTTGGTTTTCCTTAGCTCTAACCCCGCTTTTCTTGGTTTTCCTCCGCTCTAACCCAGCTTTTCATGGTTTTTCTCCAGTGTAACCATGCTTTTCTTGGATGTCTGCTGCTCTAACCACGCTTTTCTTCGTTTTCTTCCGTTCTAACTCTGCTTTTCCTGGTTTTCCTCTGCTCTAACCCCGCTTTTCTTGGTTTTCCTCCGCTATAACCCCGCTTTTCTTGGTTTTCCTTTGCTCTAACCCCGCTTTTCTTGGTTTTCTTCCGTTCTAACTTCGCTTTTCTTGGTTTTCCTCCGCTCAAACACTGCATTTCTTCGTTTTCATCCGAATGAACAACGTTTTTCTTGGTTTTCCTCCGCTCTAACCCTGCTTTTCTTGGTTTTCCTCCCCTCTATCCCCGCTTTTCTTGGTTTTCCTCCGCTCTAACCCCGCTTTTCTTGGTTTTTCTCCGCTCTAACCCAGCTTTTCATGGTTTTTCTCCACTCTAACCATGCTTTTCTCTGATATCTGCTGCTCTAACCACGCTTTTCTATGTTTTCTTCCGTTCTAACCCAGCTTTTCTTGGTTTTCCTCCCCTCTGTCCCCGCTTTTCTTGGTTTTCGTCCGCTCTAACCCCGCTTTTCTTGGTTTTCCTCCGCTCTAATCCCGCTTCTCTTGGTTTTTCTCCACTCTAACCATGCTTTTCTTGGATTTCTGCTGCTCTAACCCCACTTTTCTGTCTTTTCCTCCTCTCTAAGTTCTTTTTATTGGTTTTCCTCCGCTCTAACACCGATTATCTTGGTTTTCCTCCGCACTAACCCCGCTTTTCTTGGTTTTCTTCCGTTCTAACCTTGCTTTTCTTGGTTTTCCTCAGCTCTAACCCCGCATTTCTTGGTTTTCATCCGCATGAACAACGTTTTTCTTGGTTTTCCTCCGCTCTAACCCTGCTTCTCTTGGTTTTCCTCCGCTCTTACCCCGCTTTTCTTGGTTTTCTTCCGTTCTAACTTCGCTTTTCTTGGTTTTCCTCCGCTCTAACCCCGCATTTCTTGGTTTTCACCCGCATGAACAACGTTTTTCTTGGATTTCCTCCGCTCTATCTTCGCATTTCCTAGTTTTCCTCCGCTCTAACCCTGCTATTCTTGGTTTTCCTCCGCTCTAACCCCGCTTTTCATGCTTTTCCTCCGCTCTAACCCCGCTTTTCATGATTTTCCTCCGCTCTAACCCCGCTTTTCTTGGTTTTCCTCACCTCTAACTTCACTTTTCTTTCTTTTCCTCCGCTCTAACTTTACTTTTCTTGGTTTTCCTCCGCTCTAACCCCGCTTTTCATGCTTTTCCTCCGCTCTAACCCCGCTTTTCCTGGTTTTCCTCAGCTCTAACTTCACTTTTCTTTCTTTTCCTCTGCTCTAACCCCACTTTTCATGCTTTTCCTCCAATCTAACCCCGCTTTTCTTGGTTTTCCTCGGAATTGACCCCGCTTTTCTCGGTTTTCCTCCGCTCTAACACCGCTTTTCTTGGTTTTCCTCTGCTCTAACCCTGCTTTTCTTGGTTTTTCTCCACTCTAACCCAGCTTTTCTTGGTTTTCCTCCCCACTATCCCCACTTTTCTTGGTTTTCCTTAGCTCTAACCCCGCTTTTCTTGGTTTTCCTCCGCTCTAACCCAGCTTTTCATGGTTTTTCTCCAGTGTAACCATGCTTTTCTTGGATGTCTGCTGCTCTAACCACGCTTTTCTTCGTTTTCTTCCGTTCTAACTCTGCTTATCCTGGTTTTCCTCCGCTCTAACCCCGCTTTTCTTGGTCTTCCTCCGCTATAACCCCGCTTTTCTTGGTTTTCCTTTGCTCTAACCCCGCTTTTCTTGGTTTTCTTCCGTTCTAACTTCGCTTTTCTTGGTTTTCCTCCGCTCAAACACTGCATTTCTTCGTTTTCATCCGAATGAACAACGTTTTTCTTGGTTTTCCTCCGCTCTAACCCTGCTTTTCTTGGTTTTCCTCCCCTCTATCCCCGCTTTTCTTGGTTTTCCTCCGCTCTAACCCCGCTTTTCTTGGTTTTTCTCCGCTCTAACCCAGCTTTTCATGGTTTTTCTCCACTCTAACCATGCTTTTCTCTGATATCTGCTGCTCTAACCACGCTTTTCTTTGTTTTCTTCCGTTCTAACCCAGCTTTTCTTGGTTTTCCTCCCCTCTGTCCCCGCTTTTCTTGATTTTCGTCCGCTCTAACCCCGCTTTTCTTGGTTTTCCTCCGCTCTAATCCCGCTTCTCTTGGTTTTTCTCCACTCTAACCATGCTTTTCTTGGATTTCTGCTGCTCTAACCCCACTTTTCTGTCTTTTCCTCCTCTCTAAGTTCTTTTTATTGGTTTTCCTCCGCTCTAACACCGATTATCTTGGTTTTCCTCCGCACTAACCCCGCTTTTCTTGGTTTTCTTCCGTTCTAACCTTGCTTTTCTTGGTTTTCCTCAGCTCTAACCCCGCATTTCTTGGTTTTCATCCGCATGAACAACGTTTTTCTTGGTTTTCCTCCGCTCTAACCCTGCTTCTCTTGGTTTTCCTCCGCTCTTACCCCGCTTTTCTTGGTTTTCTTCCGTTCTAACTTCGCTTTTCTTGGTTTTCCTCCGCTCTAACCCCGCATTTCTTGGTTTTCACCCGCATGAACAACGTTTTTCTTGGATTTCCTCCGCTCTATCTTCGCATTTCCTAGTTTTCCTCCGCTCTAACCCTGCTATTCTTGGTTTTCCTCCGCTCTAACCCCGCTTTTCATGCTTTTCCTCCGCTCTAACCCCGCTTTTCATGCTTTTCCTCCGCTCTAACCCCGCTTTTCTTGGTTTTCCTCACCTCTAACTTCACTTTTCTTTCTTTTCCTCCGCTCTAACTTTACTTTTCTTGGTTTTCCTCCGCTCTAACCCCGCTTTTCATGCTTTTCCTCCGCTCTAACCCCGCTTTTCCTGGTTTTCCTCACCTCTAACTTCACTTTTCTTTCTTTTCCTCTGCTCTAACCCCACTTTTCATGCTTTTCCTCCAATCTAACCCCGCTTTTCTTGGTTTTCCTCGGAATTGACCCCGCTTTTCTCGGTTTTCCTCCGCTCTAACACCGCTTTTCTTGGTTTTCCTCCGCTCTAACCCTGCTTTTCTTGGTTTTTCTCCACTCTAACCCAGCTTTTCTTGGTTTTCCTCCCCACTATCCCCACTTTTCTTGGTTTTCCTTAGCTCTAACCCCGCTTTTCTTGGTTTTCCTCCGCTCTAACCCAGCTTTTCATGGTTTTTCTCCAGTGTAACCATGCTTTTCTTGGATGTCTGCTGCTCTAACCACGCTTTTCTTCGTTTTCTTCCGTTCTAACTCTGCTTTTCCTGGTTTTCCTCCGCTCTAACCCCGCTTTTCTTGGTTTTCCTCCGCTATAACCCCGCTTTTCTTGGTTTTCCTTTGCTCTAACCCCGCTTTTCTTGGTTTTCTTCCGTTCTAACTTCGCTTTTCTTGGTTTTCCTCCGCTCAAACACTGCATTTCTTCGTTTTCATCCGAATGAACAACGTTTTTCTTGGTTTTCCTCCGCTCTAACCCTGCTTTTCTTGGTTTTCCTCCCCTCTATCCCCGCTTTTCTTGGTTTTCCTCCGCTCTAACCCCGCTTTTCTTGGTTTTTCTCCGCTCTAACCCAGCTTTTCATGGTTTTTCTCCACTCTAACCATGCTTTTCTCTGATATCTGCTGCTCTAACCACGCTTTTCTTTGTTTTCTTCCGTTCTAACCCAGCTTTTCTTGGTTTTCCTCCCCTCTGTCCCCGCTTTTCTTGGTTTTCGTCCGCTCTAACCCCGCTTTTATTGGTTTTCCTCCGCTCTAATCATGCTTCTCTTGGTTTTTCTCCACTCTAACCATGCTTTTCTTGGATTTCTGCTGCTCTAACCCCGCTTTTCTGTCTTTTCCTCCTCTCTAAGTTCTTTTTATTGGTTTTCCTCCGCTCTAACCCCGATTATCTTGGTTTTCCTCCGCACTAACCCCGCTTTTCTTGGTTTTCTTCCGTTCAAACTTTGCTTTTCTTGGTTTTACTCAGATCTAACCCCGCTTTTCTTGGTTTTCATCCGCATGAACAACGTTTTTCTTGGTTTTCCTTCGCTCTAACCCAGCTTCTCTTGGTTTTCCTCCGCTCTTACCCCGCTTTTCTTGGTTTTCTTCCGTTCTAACTTCGCTTTTCTTGGTTTTCCTCCGCTCTAACCCCGCATTTCTTGGTTTTCACCCGCATGAACAACGTTTTTCTTGGTTTTCGTCCGCTCTAACTTCGCATTTCCTAGTTTTCCTCCGCTCTAACCCTGCTTTTCTTGGTTTTCCTCTGCTCTAACCCCGCTTTTCATGCTTTTCCTCCGCTCTAACCCCGCTTTTCTTGGTTTTCATCACCTCTAACTTCACCTTTCTTTTCCTCCGCTCTAACTTTACTTTTCTTGGTTTTCCTCCACTCTTACCCATTTTTCATGTTTTTCCTCCGCTCTAACCCTGCTTTTCTTGATTTTCCTCACCTCTAACTTCACTTTTCTTTCTTTTCTTCCGCTCTAACTTTACTTTTCTTGGTTTTCCTCCGCTCTAAGTCCACTTTTCATGCTTTTCCTCCGCTCTAACCCCGCTTTTCTTGGTTTTCCTCCGCTCTAACACAGCTTTTCTTGGTTTTCCTCCGCTCTAACACTGCTTTTCTTGGTTTTTCTCCGCTCTAACCCAGCTTTTCTTGGTTTTCCTCCCTTCTATCCCCGCTTTTCTTGGTTTTTCTCCGCTCTAACCCAGCTTTTCTTGGTTTTTCTCCACTGTAACCATGCTTTTCTTGGATGTCTGCTGCTCTAACCACGCTTTTCTTCGTTTTCTTCCGTTCTAACTCTGCTTTTCTTGGTTTTCCTCCGCTCTAACCCCGCTATTCTTGTTTTTCCTCCACTATATCTCCGCTTTTCTTGGTTTTCCTCCGCTATAACCCCACTTTTCTTGGTTTTCCTTTGCTCTAACCCCGCTTTTCTTGGTTTTCCTCCGCTATAACCCCGCTTTTCTTGGTTTTCCTCCGCTCTAACCCCGCTTTTCTTGGTTTTCTTGCGTTCTAACTTCGCTTTTCTTGGTTTTCCTCCGCTCTAACACTGCATTTCTTGGTTTTCATAAGCATGAACAACGTTTTTCTTCGTTTTCCTCCGCTCTAACCCTGCTTTTCTTGGATTTCCTCCGCTCTAACACCGTTTCTCTTGGTTTTCCTCCCCTCTATCCCCGCTTTTCTTGGTTTTCCTCCGCTCTAACCCCGCTTTTCTTGGTTTTCTTCCGCTCTAACCCAGCTTTTCTTGGTTTTTCTCCGCTCTAATCCAGCTTTTCATGGTTTTTCTCCACTCTAACCATGCTTTTCACGGATCTCTGCTGCTCTAACCCCGCTTTTCTTGGTTTTCTTCTGTTCTAACTTCGCTTTTCTTGGTTTTCCTCCGCTCTAACCCCGCATTTCTTGGTTTTCATCCGCATGAACAACGTTTTTCTTGGTTTTCCTCCGCTCTTACCCCGCTTTTCTTGGTTTTCTTCCGTTCTAACCCAGCTTTTCATGGTTTTTCTCCAGTGTAACCATGCTTTTCTTGGATGTCTGCTGCTCTAACCACGCTTTTCTTCGTTTTCTTCCGTTCTAACTCTGCTTTTCCTGGTTTTCCTCCGCTCTAACCCCGCTTTTCTTGGTTTTCCTCCGCTATAACCCCGCTTTTCTTGGTTTTCCTTTGCTCTAACCCCGCTTTTCTTGGTTTTCTTCCGTTCTAACTTCGCTTTTCTTGGTTTTCCTCCGCTCAAACACTGCATTTCTTCGTTTTCATCCGAATGAACAACGTTTTTCTTGGTTTTCCTCCGCTCTAACCCTGCTTTTCTTGGTTTTCCTCCCCTCTATCCCCGCTTTTCTTGGTTTTCCTCCGCTCTAACCCCGCTTTTCTTGGTTTTTCTCCGCTCTAACCCAGCTTTTCATGGTTTTTCTCCACTCTAACCATGCTTTTCTCTGATATCTGCTGCTCTAACCACGCTTTTCTTTGTTTTCTTCCGTTCTAACCCAGCTTTTCTTGGTTTTCCTCCCCCCTGTCCCCGCTTTTCTTGGTTTTCGTCCGCTCTAACCCCGCTTTTATTGGTTTTCCTCCGCTCTAATCATGCTTCTCTTGGTTTTTCTCCACTCTAACCATGCTTTTCTTGGATTTCTGCTGCTCTAACCCCGCTTTTCTGTCTTTTCCTCCTCTCTAAGTTCTTTTTATTGGTTTTCCTCCGCTCTAACCCCGATTATCTTGGTTTTCCTCCGCACTAACCCCGCTTTTCTTGGTTTTCTTCCGTTCAAACTTTGCTTTTCTTGGTTTTACTCAGATCTAACCCCGCTTTTCTTGGTTTTCATCCGCATGAACAACGTTTTTCTTGGTTTTCCTTCGCTCTAACCCAGCTTCTCTTGGTTTTCCTCCGCTCTTACCCCGCTTTTCTTGGTTTTCTTCCGTTCTAACTTCGCTTTTCTTGGTTTTCCTCCGCTCTAACCCCGCATTTCTTGGTTTTCACCCGCATGAACAACGTTTTTCTTGGTTTTCGTCCGCTCTAACTTCGCATTTCCTAGTTTTCCTCCGCTCTAACCCTGCTTTTCTTGGTTTTCCTCTGCTCTAACCCCGCTTTTCATGCTTTTCCTCCGCTCTAACCCCGCTTTTCTTGGTTTTCATCACCTCTAACTTCACCTTTCTTTTCCTCCGCTCTAACTTTACTTTTCTTGGTTTTCCTCCACTCTTACCCATTTTTCATGTTTTTCCTCCGCTCTAACCCTGCTTTTCTTGATTTTCCTCACCTCTAACTTCACTTTTCTTTCTTTTCCTCCGCTCTAACTTTACTTTTCTTGGTTTTCCTCCGCTCTAACTCCACTTTTCATGCTTTTCCTCCGCTCTAACCCCGCTTTTCTTGGTTTTCCTCCGCTCTAACACAGCTTTTCTTGGTTTTCCTCCGCTCTAACCCTGCTTTTCTTGGTTTTTCTCCGCTCTAACCCAGCTTTTCTTGGTTTTCCTCCCTTCTATCCCCGCTTTTCTTGGTTTTTCTCCGCTCTAACCCAGCTTTTCTTGGTTTTTCTCCACTGTAACCATGCTTTTCTTGGATGTCTGCTGCTCTAACCACGCTTTTCTTCGTTTTCTTCCGTTCTAACTCTGCTTTTCTTGGTTTTCCTCCGCTCTAACCCCGCTATTCTTGTTTTTCCTCCACTATATCTCCGCTTTTCTTGGTTTTCCTCCGCTATAACCCCACTTTTCTTGGTTTTCCTCCTTTCTAACCCCGCTTTTCTTGGTTTTCCTCCGCTATAACCCCGCTTTTCTTGGTTTTCCTCCGCTCTAACCCCGCTTTTCTTGGTTTTCTTGCGTTCTAACTTCGCTTTTCTTGGTTTTCCTCCGCTCTAACACTGCATTTCTTGGTTTTCATAAGCATGAACAACGTTTTTCTTCGTTTTCCTCCGCTCTAACCCTGCTTTTCTTGGATTTCCTCCGCTCTAACACCGTTTCTCTTGGTTTTCCTCCCCTCTATCCCCGCTTTTCTTGGTTTTCCTCCGCTCTAACCCCGCTTTTCTTGGTTTTCTTCCGCTCTAACCCAGCTTTTCTTGGTTTTTCTCCGCTCTAATCCAGCTTTTCATGGTTTTTCTCCACTCTAACCATGCTTTTCACGGATCTCTGCTGCTCTAACCCCGCTTTTCTTGGTTTTCTTCTGTTCTAACTTCGCTTTTCTTGGTTTTCCTCCGCTCTAACCCCGCATTTCTTGGTTTTCATCCGCATGAACAACGTTTTTCTTGGTTTTCCTCCGCTCTTACCCCGCTTTTCTTGGTTTTCTTCCGTTCTAACTTTGCTTTTCTTGGTTTTCCTCCGCTCTAACCCCGCATTTCTTGGTTTTCACTTGCATGAACAACGTTTTTCTTGGTTTTCCTCGGCTCTAACTTCGCATTTCCTAGTTTTCCTCCGCTCTAACCCTGCTTTTCTTGGTTTTCCTCCGCTCTAACCCCGCTTTTCATGCTTATCCTCCGCTCTAACCCCGCTTTTCTTGGTTTTCCTCACCTCTAACTTCACTTTTCTTTCTTTTCCTCCGCTCTAACTTTACTTTTCTTGGTTTTCCTCCGCTCTAACCCTTTTTTCATGCTTTTCCTCCGCTCTAACCCCGCTTTCTTGGTTTTCCTCACCTCTAACTTCACTTTTCTTTCTTTTCCTCCGCTCTAACTTTACTTTTCTTGGTTTTCCTCCGCTCTAACCCCAATTTTCATGCTTTTCCTCTGCTCTAACCCCGCTTTTCTTGGTTTTCCTCGGAACTAACCCCGCTTTTCTTGGTTTTCCTCCGCTCTAACACAGCTTTTCTTGGTTTTCCTCCGCTCTAACCCTGCTTTTCTTGGTTTTTCTCCGCTCTAACCCAGCTTTTCTTGGTTTTCCTCCCTTCTATCCCCGCTTTTCTTGGTTTTTCTCCGCTCTAACCCAGCATTTCATGGCCTTCTCCACTGTAACCATGCTTTTCTTGGATTTCTGCTGCTCTAACCACGCTTTTCTTGGTTTTCCTCCGCTATATCCCCGCTTTTCTTGGTTTTCTCGGCTATAACCCCGCTTTTCTTGGTTTTCCTTTGCTCTAACCCCGCTTTTCTTGGTTTTCTTCCGTTCTAACTTCGCTTTTCTTGGTTTTCCTCCGCTCTAACACTGCATTTCGAGGTTTTCATAAGCATGAACAACGTTTTTCTTGGTTTTCCTCCGCTCTAACCCTGCTTTTCTTGGATTTCCTCCGCTCTAACCTTGTTTCTCTTGGTTTTCCTCCCCTCTATCCCCGCTTTTCATGCTTTTCCTCCGCTCTAACCCCGCTTTTCTTGGTTTTCCTCACCTCTAACTTCACTTTTCTTTCTTTTCCTCCGCTCTAACTTTACTTTTCTTGGTTTTCCTCCGCTCTAACCCCGCTTTTCATGCTTTTCCTCCGCTCTAACCCCGCTTTTCCTGGTTTTCCTCACCTCTAACTTCACTTTTCTTTCTTTTCCTCTGCTCTAACCCCACTTTTCATGCTTTTCCTCCAATCTAACCCCGCTTTTCTTGGTTTTCCTCGGAATTGACCCCGCTTTTCTCGGTTTTCCTCCGCTCTAACACCGCTTTTCTTGGTTTTCCTCCGCTCTAACCCTGCTTTTCTTGGTTTTTCTCCACTCTAACCCAGCTTTTCTTGGTTTTCCTCCCCACTATCCCCACTTTTCTTGGTTTTCCTTAGCTCTAACCCCGCTTTTCTTGGTTTTCCTCCGCTCTAACCCAGCTTTTCATGGTTTTTCTCCAGTGTAACCATGCTTTTCTTGGATGTCTGCTGCTCTAACCACGCTTTTCTTCGTTTTCTTCCGTTCTAACTCTGCTTTTCCTGGTTTTCCTCCGCTCTAACCCCGCTTTTCTTGGTTTTCCTCCGCTATAACCCCGCTTTTCTTGGTTTTCCTTTGCTCTAACCCCGCTTTTCTTGGTTTTCTTCCGTTCTAACTTCGCTTTTCTTGGTTTTCCTCCGCTCAAACACTGCATTTCTTCGTTTTCATCCGAATGAACAACGTTTTTCTTGGTTTTCCTCCGCTCTAACCCTGCTTTTCTTGGTTTTCCTCCCCTCTATCCCCGCTTTTCTTGGTTTTCCTCCGCTCTAACCCCGCTTTTCTTGGTTTTTCTCCGCTCTAACCCAGCTTTTCATGGTTTTTCTCCACTCTAACCATGCTTTTCTCTGATATCTGCTGCTCTAACCACGCTTTTCTTTGTTTTCTTCCGTTCTAACCCAGCTTTTCTTGGTTTTCCTCCCCTCTGTCCCCGCTTTTCTTGGTTTTCGTCCGCTCTAACCCCGCTTTTATTGGTTTTCCTCCGCTCTAATCATGCTTCTCTTGGTTTTTCTCCACTCTAACCATGCTTTTCTTGGATTTCTGCTGCTCTAACCCCGCTTTTCTGTCTTTTCCTCCTCTCTAAGTTCTTTTTATTGGTTTTCCTCCGCTCTAACCCCGATTATCTTGGTTTTCCTCCGCACTAACCCCGCTTTTCTTGGTTTTCTTCCGTTCAAACTTTGCTTTTCTTGGTTTTACTCAGATCTAACCCCGCTTTTCTTGGTTTTCATCCGCATGAACAACGTTTTTCTTGGTTTTCCTTCGCTCTAACCCAGCTTCTCTTGGTTTTCCTCCGCTCTTACCCCGCTTTTCTTGGTTTTCTTCCGTTCTAACTTCGCTTTTCTTGGTTTTCCTCCGCTCTAACCCCGCATTTCTTGGTTTTCACCCGCATGAACAACGTTTTTCTTGGTTTTCGTCCGCTCTAACTTCGCATTTCCTAGTTTTCCTCCGCTCTAACCCTGCTTTTCTTGGTTTTCCTCTGCTCTAACCCCGCTTTTCATGCTTTTCCTCCGCTCTAACCCCGCTTTTCTTGGTTTTCATCACCTCTAACTTCACCTTTCTTTTCCTCCGCTCTAACTTTACTTTTCTTGGTTTTCCTCCACTCTTACCCATTTTTCATGTTTTTCCTCCGCTCTAACCCTGCTTTTCTTGATTTTCCTCACCTCTAACTTCACTTTTCTTTCTTTTCCTCCGCTCTAACTTTACTTTTCTTGGTTTTCCTCCGCTCTAACTCCACTTTTCATGCTTTTCCTCCGCTCTAACCCCGCTTTTCTTGGTTTTCCTCCGCTCTAACCCCGCTTTTCTTGGTTTTCCTCCGCTATAACCCCGCTTTTCTTGGTTTTCCTTTGCTCTAACCCCGCTTTTCTTGGTTTTTCTCCACTCTAACCCAGCTTTTCTTGGTTTTCCTCCCCACTATCCCCACTTTTCTTGGTTTTCCTTAGCTCTAACCCCGCTTTTCTTGGTTTTCCTCCGCTCTAACCCAGCTTTTCATGGTTTTTCTCCAGTGTAACCATGCTTTTCTTGGATGTCTGCTGCTCTAACCACGCTTTTCTTCGTTTTCTTCCGTTCTAACTCTGCTTTTCCTGGTTTTCCTCCGCTCTAACCCCGCTTTTCTTGGTTTTCCTCCGCTATAACCCCGCTTTTCTTGGTTTTCCTTTGCTCTAACCCCGCTTTTCTTGGTTTTCTTCCGTTCTAACTTCGCTTTTCTTGGTTTTCCTCCGCTCAAACACTGCATTTCTTCGTTTTCATCCGAATGAACAACGTTTTTCTTGGTTTTCCTCCGCTCTAACCCTGCTTTTCTTGGTTTTCCTCCCCTCTATCCCCGCTTTTCTTGGTTTTCCTCCGCTCTAACCCCGCTTTTCTTGGTTTTTCTCCGCTCTAACCCAGCTTTTCATGGTTTTTCTCCACTCTAACCATGCTTTTCTCTGATATCTGCTGCTCTAACCACGCTTTTCTTTGTTTTCTTCCGTTCTAACCCAGCTTTTCTTGGTTTTCCTCCCCTCTGTCCCCGCTTTTCTTGGTTTTCGTCCGCTCTAACCCCGCTTTTATTGGTTTTCCTCCGCTCTAATCATGCTTCTCTTGGTTTTTCTCCACTCTAACCATGCTTTTCTTGGATTTCTGCTGCTCTAACCCCGCTTTTCTGTCTTTTCCTCCTCTCTAAGTTCTTTTTATTGGTTTTCCTCCGCTCTAACCCCGATTATCTTGGTTTTCCTCCGCACTAACCCCGCTTTTCTTGGTTTTCTTCCGTTCAAACTTTGCTTTTCTTGGTTTTACTCAGATCTAACCCCGCTTTTCTTGGTTTTCATCCGCATGAACAACGTTTTTCTTGGTTTTCCTTCGCTCTAACCCAGCTTCTCTTGGTTTTCCTCCGCTCTTACCCCGCTTTTCTTGGTTTTCTTCCGTTCTAACTTCGCTTTTCTTGGTTTTCCTCCGCTCTAACCCCGCATTTCTTGGTTTTCACCCGCATGAACAACGTTTTTCTTGGTTTTCGTCCGCTCTAACTTCGCATTTCCTAGTTTTCCTCCGCTCTAACCCTGCTTTTCTTGGTTTTCCTCTGCTCTAACCCCGCTTTTCATGCTTTTCCTCCGCTCTAACCCCGCTTTTCTTGGTTTTCATCACCTCTAACTTCACCTTTCTTTTCCTCCGCTCTAACTTTACTTTTCTTGGTTTTCCTCCACTCTTACCCATTTTTCATGTTTTTCCTCCGCTCTAACCCTGCTTTTCTTGATTTTCCTCACCTCTAACTTCACTTTTCTTTCTTTTCCTCCGCTCTAACTTTACTTTTCTTGGTTTTCCTCCGCTCTAACTCCACTTTTCATGCTTTTCCTCCGCTCTAACCCCGCTTTTCTTGGTTTTCCTCCGCTCTAACACAGCTTTTCTTGGTTTTCCTCCGCTCTAACCCTGCTTTTCTTGGTTTTTCTCCGCTCTAACCCAGCTTTTCTTGGTTTTCCTCCCTTCTATCCCCGCTTTTCTTGGTTTTTCTCCGCTCTAACCCAGCTTTTCTTGGTTTTTCTCCACTGTAACCATGCTTTTCTTGGATGTCTGCTGCTCTAACCACGCTTTTCTTCGTTTTCTTCCGTTCTAACTCTGCTTTTCTTGGTTTTCCTCCGCTCTAACCCCGCTATTCTTGTTTTTCCTCCACTATATCTCCGCTTTTCTTGGTTTTCCTCCGCTATAACCCCACTTTTCTTGGTTTTCCTCCTTTCTAACCCCGCTTTTCTTGGTTTTCCTCCGCTATAACCCCGCTTTTCTTGGTTTTCCTCCGCTCTAACCCCGCTTTTCTTGGTTTTCTTGCGTTCTAACTTCGCTTTTCTTGGTTTTCCTCCGCTCTAACACTGCATTTCTTGGTTTTCATAAGCATGAACAACGTTTTTCTTCGTTTTCCTCCGCTCTAACCCTGCTTTTCTTGGATTTCCTCCGCTCTAACACCGTTTCTCTTGGTTTTCCTCCCCTCTATCCCCGCTTTTCTTGGTTTTCCTCCGCTCTAACCCCGCTTTTCTTGGTTTTCTTCCGCTCTAACCCAGCTTTTCTTGGTTTTTCTCCGCTCTAATCCAGCTTTTCATGGTTTTTCTCCACTCTAACCATGCTTTTCACGGATCTCTGCTGCTCTAACCCCGCTTTTCTTGGTTTTCTTCTGTTCTAACTTCGCTTTTCTTGGTTTTCCTCCGCTCTAACCCCGCATTTCTTGGTTTTCATCCGCATGAACAACGTTTTTCTTGGTTTTCCTCCGCTCTTACCCCGCTTTTCTTGGTTTTCTTCCGTTCTAACTTTGCTTTTCTTGGTTTTCCTCCGCTCTAACCCCGCATTTCTTGGTTTTCACTTGCATGAACAACGTTTTTCTTGGTTTTCCTCGGCTCTAACTTCGCATTTCCTAGTTTTCCTCCGCTCTAACCCTGCTTTTCTTGGTTTTCCTCCGCTCTAACCCCGCTTTTCATGCTTATCCTCCGCTCTAACCCCGCTTTTCTTGGTTTTCCTCACCTCTAACTTCACTTTTCTTTCTTTTCCTCCGCTCTAACTTTACTTTTCTTGGTTTTCCTCCGCTCTAACCCTTTTTTCATGCTTTTCCTCCGCTCTAACCCCGCTTTCTTGGTTTTCCTCACCTCTAACTTCACTTTTCTTTCTTTTCCTCCGCTCTAACTTTACTTTTCTTGGTTTTCCTCCGCTCTAACCCCAATTTTCATGCTTTTCCTCTGCTCTAACCCCGCTTTTCTTGGTTTTCCTCGGAACTAACCCCGCTTTTCTTGGTTTTCCTCCGCTCTAACACAGCTTTTCTTGGTTTTCCTCCGCTCTAACCCTGCTTTTCTTGGTTTTTCTCCGCTCTAACCCAGCTTTTCTTGGTTTTCCTCCCTTCTATCCCCGCTTTTCTTGGTTTTTCTCCGCTCTAACCCAGCATTTCATGGCCTTCTCCACTGTAACCATGCTTTTCTTGGATTTCTGCTGCTCTAACCACGCTTTTCTTGGTTTTCCTCCGCTATATCCCCGCTTTTCTTGGTTTTCTCGGCTATAACCCCGCTTTTCTTGGTTTTCCTTTGCTCTAACCCCGCTTTTCTTGGTTTTCTTCCGTTCTAACTTCGCTTTTCTTGGTTTTCCTCCGCTCTAACACTGCATTTCGAGGTTTTCATAAGCATGAACAACGTTTTTCTTGGTTTTCCTCCGCTCTAACCCTGCTTTTCTTGGATTTCCTCCGCTCTAACCTTGTTTCTCTTGGTTTTCCTCCCCTCTATCCCCGCTTTTCATGCTTTTCCTCCGCTCTAACCCCGCTTTTCTTGGTTTTCCTCACCTCTAACTTCACTTTTCTTTCTTTTCCTCCGCTCTAACTTTACTTTTCTTGGTTTTCCTCCGCTCTAACCCCGCTTTTCATGCTTTTCCTCCGCTCTAACCCCGCTTTTCCTGGTTTTCCTCACCTCTAACTTCACTTTTCTTTCTTTTCCTCTGCTCTAACCCCACTTTTCATGCTTTTCCTCCAATCTAACCCCGCTTTTCTTGGTTTTCCTCGGAATTGACCCCGCTTTTCTCGGTTTTCCTCCGCTCTAACACCGCTTTTCTTGGTTTTCCTCCGCTCTAACCCTGCTTTTCTTGGTTTTTCTCCACTCTAACCCAGCTTTTCTTGGTTTTCCTCCCCACTATCCCCACTTTTCTTGGTTTTCCTTAGCTCTAACCCCGCTTTTCTTGGTTTTCCTCCGCTCTAACCCAGCTTTTCATGGTTTTTCTCCAGTGTAACCATGCTTTTCTTGGATGTCTGCTGCTCTAACCACGCTTTTCTTCGTTTTCTTCCGTTCTAACTCTGCTTTTCCTGGTTTTCCTCCGCTCTAACCCCGCTTTTCTTGGTTTTCCTCCGCTATAACCCCGCTTTTCTTGGTTTTCCTTTGCTCTAACCCCGCTTTTCTTGGTTTTCTTCCGTTCTAACTTCGCTTTTCTTGGTTTTCCTCCGCTCAAACACTGCATTTCTTCGTTTTCATCCGAATGAACAACGTTTTTCTTGGTTTTCCTCCGCTCTAACCCTGCTTTTCTTGGTTTTCCTCCCCTCTATCCCCGCTTTTCTTGGTTTTCCTCCGCTCTAACCCCGCTTTTCTTGGTTTTTCTCCGCTCTAACCCAGCTTTTCATGGTTTTTCTCCACTCTAACCATGCTTTTCTCTGATATCTGCTGCTCTAACCACGCTTTTCTTTGTTTTCTTCCGTTCTAACCCAGCTTTTCTTGGTTTTCCTCCCCTCTGTCCCCGCTTTTCTTGGTTTTCGTCCGCTCTAACCCCGCTTTTATTGGTTTTCCTCCGCTCTAATCATGCTTCTCTTGGTTTTTCTCCACTCTAACCATGCTTTTCTTGGATTTCTGCTGCTCTAACCCCGCTTTTCTGTCTTTTCCTCCTCTCTAAGTTCTTTTTATTGGTTTTCCTCCGCTCTAACCCCGATTATCTTGGTTTTCCTCCGCACTAACCCCGCTTTTCTTGGTTTTCTTCCGTTCAAACTTTGCTTTTCTTGGTTTTACTCAGATCTAACCCCGCTTTTCTTGGTTTTCATCCGCATGAACAACGTTTTTCTTGGTTTTCCTTCGCTCTAACCCAGCTTCTCTTGGTTTTCCTCCGCTCTTACCCCGCTTTTCTTGGTTTTCTTCCGTTCTAACTTCGCTTTTCTTGGTTTTCCTCCGCTCTAACCCCGCATTTCTTGGTTTTCACCCGCATGAACAACGTTTTTCTTGGTTTTCGTCCGCTCTAACTTCGCATTTCCTAGTTTTCCTCCGCTCTAACCCTGCTTTTCTTGGTTTTCCTCTGCTCTAACCCCGCTTTTCATGCTTTTCCTCCGCTCTAACCCCGCTTTTCTTGGTTTTCATCACCTCTAACTTCACCTTTCTTTTCCTCTGCTCTAACTTTACTTTTCTTGGTTTTCCTCCACTCTTACCCATTTTTCATGTTTTTCCTCCGCTCTAACCCTGCTTTTCTTGATTTTCCTCACCTCTAACTTCACTTTTCTTTCTTTTCCTCCGCTCTAACTTTACTTTTCTTGGTTTTCCTCCGCTCTAACTCCACTTTTCATGCTTTTCCTCCGCTCTAACCCCGCTTTTCTTGGTTTTCCTCCGCTCTAACCCCGCTTTTCTTGGTTTTCCTCCGCTATAACCCCGCTTTTCTTGGTTTTCCTTTGCTCTAACCCCGCTTTTCTTGGTTTTTCTCCACTCTAACCCAGCTTTTCTTGGTTTTCCTCCCCACTATCCCCACTTTTCTTGGTTTTCCTTAGCTCTAACCCCGCTTTTCTTGGTTTTCCTCCGCTCTAACCCAGCTTTTCATGGTTTTTCTCCAGTGTAACCATGCTTTTCTTGGATGTCTGCTGCTCTAACCACGCTTTTCTTCGTTTTCTTCCGTTCTAACTCTGCTTTTCCTGGTTTTCCTCCGCTCTAACCCCGCTTTTCTTGGTTTTCCTCCGCTATAACCCCGCTTTTCTTGGTTTTCCTTTGCTCTAACCCCGCTTTTCTTGGTTTTCTTCCGTTCTAACTTCGCTTTTCTTGGTTTTCCTCCGCTCAAACACTGCATTTCTTCGTTTTCATCCGAATGAACAACGTTTTTCTTGGTTTTCCTCCGCTCTAACCCTGCTTTTCTTGGTTTTCCTCCCCTCTATCCCCGCTTTTCTTGGTTTTCCTCCGCTCTAACCCCGCTTTTCTTGGTTTTTCTCCGCTCTAACCCAGCTTTTCATGGTTTTTCTCCACTCTAACCATGCTTTTCTCTGATATCTGCTGCTCTAACCACGCTTTTCTTTGTTTTCTTCCGTTCTAACCCAGCTTTTCTTGGTTTTCCTCCCCCCTGTCCCCGCTTTTCTTGGTTTTCGTCCGCTCTAACCCCGCTTTTATTGGTTTTCCTCCGCTCTAATCATGCTTCTCTTGGTTTTTCTCCACTCTAACCATGCTTTTCTTGGATTTCTGCTGCTCTAACCCCGCTTTTCTGTCTTTTCCTCCTCTCTAAGTTCTTTTTATTGGTTTTCCTCCGCTCTAACCCCGATTATCTTGGTTTTCCTCCGCACTAACCCCGCTTTTCTTGGTTTTCTTCCGTTCAAACTTTGCTTTTCTTGGTTTTACTCAGATCTAACCCCGCTTTTCTTGGTTTTCATCCGCATGAACAACGTTTTTCTTGGTTTTCCTTCGCTCTAACCCAGCTTCTCTTGGTTTTCCTCCGCTCTTACCCCGCTTTTCTTGGTTTTCTTCCGTTCTAACTTCGCTTTTCTTGGTTTTCCTCCGCTCTAACCCCGCATTTCTTGGTTTTCACCCGCATGAACAACGTTTTTCTTGGTTTTCGTCCGCTCTAACTTCGCATTTCCTAGTTTTCCTCCGCTCTAACCCTGCTTTTCTTGGTTTTCCTCTGCTCTAACCCCGCTTTTCATGCTTTTCCTCCGCTCTAACCCCGCTTTTCTTGGTTTTCATCACCTCTAACTTCACCTTTCTTTTCCTCCGCTCTAACTTTACTTTTCTTGGTTTTCCTCCACTCTTACCCATTTTTCATGTTTTTCCTCCGCTCTAACCCTGCTTTTCTTGATTTTCCTCACCTCTAACTTCACTTTTCTTTCTTTTCCTCCGCTCTAACTTTACTTTTCTTGGTTTTCCTCCGCTCTAACTCCACTTTTCATGCTTTTCCTCCGCTCTAACCCCGCTTTTCTTGGTTTTCCTCCGCTCTAACACAGCTTTTCTTGGTTTTCCTCCGCTCTAACCCTGCTTTTCTTGGTTTTTCTCCGCTCTAACCCAGCTTTTCTTGGTTTTCCTCCCTTCTATCCCCGCTTTTCTTGGTTTTTCTCCGCTCTAACCCAGCTTTTCTTGGTTTTTCTCCACTGTAACCATGCTTTTCTTGGATGTCTGCTGCTCTAACCACGCTTTTCTTCGTTTTCTTCCGTTCTAACTCTGCTTTTCTTGGTTTTCCTCCGCTCTAACCCCGCTATTCTTGTTTTTCCTCCACTATATCTCCGCTTTTCTTGGTTTTCCTCCGCTATAACCCCACTTTTCTTGGTTTTCCTCCTTTCTAACCCCGCTTTTCTTGGTTTTCCTCCGCTATAACCCCGCTTTTCTTGGTTTTCCTCCGCTCTAACCCCGCTTTTCTTGGTTTTCTTGCGTTCTAACTTCGCTTTTCTTGGTTTTCCTCCGCTCTAACACTGCATTTCTTGGTTTTCATAAGCATGAACAACGTTTTTCTTCGTTTTCCTCCGCTCTAACCCTGCTTTTCTTGGATTTCCTCCGCTCTAACACCGTTTCTCTTGGTTTTCCTCCCCTCTATCCCCGCTTTTCTTGGTTTTCCTCCGCTCTAACCCCGCTTTTCTTGGTTTTCTTCCGCTCTAACCCAGCTTTTCTTGGTTTTTCTCCGCTCTAATCCAGCTTTTCATGGTTTTTCTCCACTCTAACCATGCTTTTCACGGATCTCTGCTGCTCTAACCCCGCTTTTCTTGGTTTTCTTCTGTTCTAACTTCGCTTTTCTTGGTTTTCCTCCGCTCTAACCCCGCATTTCTTGGTTTTCATCCGCATGAACAACGTTTTTCTTGGTTTTCCTCCGCTCTTACCCCGCTTTTCTTGGTTTTCTTCCGTTCTAACTTTGCTTTTCTTGGTTTTCCTCCGCTCTAACCCCGCATTTCTTGGTTTTCACTTGCATGAACAACGTTTTTCTTGGTTTTCCTCGGCTCTAACTTCGCATTTCCTAGTTTTCCTCCGCTCTAACCCTGCTTTTCTTGGTTTTCCTCCGCTCTAACCCCGCTTTTCATGCTTATCCTCCGCTCTAACCCCGCTTTTCTTGGTTTTCCTCACCTCTAACTTCACTTTTCTTTCTTTTCCTCCGCTCTAACTTTACTTTTCTTGGTTTTCCTCCGCTCTAACCCTTTTTTCATGCTTTTCCTCCGCTCTAACCCCGCTTTCTTGGTTTTCCTCACCTCTAACTTCACTTTTCTTTCTTTTCCTCCGCTCTAACTTTACTTTTCTTGGTTTTCCTCCGCTCTAACCCCAATTTTCATGCTTTTCCTCTGCTCTAACCCCGCTTTTCTTGGTTTTCCTCGGAACTAACCCCGCTTTTCTTGGTTTTCCTCCGCTCTAACACAGCTTTTCTTGGTTTTCCTCCGCTCTAACCCTGCTTTTCTTGGTTTTTCTCCGCTCTAACCCAGCTTTTCTTGGTTTTCCTCCCTTCTATCCCCGCTTTTCTTGGTTTTTCTCCGCTCTAACCCAGCATTTCATGGCCTTCTCCACTGTAACCATGCTTTTCTTGGATTTCTGCTGCTCTAACCACGCTTTTCTTGGTTTTCCTCCGCTATATCCCCGCTTTTCTTGGTTTTCTCGGCTATAACCCCGCTTTTCTTGGTTTTCCTTTGCTCTAACCCCGCTTTTCTTGGTTTTCTTCCGTTCTAACTTCGCTTTTGTTGGTTTTCCTCCGCTCTAACACTGCATTTCGAGGTTTTCATAAGCATGAACAACGTTTTTCTTGGTTTTCCTCCGCTCTAACCCTGCTTTTCTTGGATTTCCTCCGCTCTAACCTTGTTTCTCTTGGTTTTCCTCCCCTCTATCCCTGCTTTTCTTGGTTTTTCTCCGCTCTAACCCCGCTTTTCTTGGTTTTCCTCCGCTCTAACCCAGCTTTTCTTGGTTTTTCTCCGCTCTAATCCAGCTTTTCATGGTTTTTCTCCACTCTAACCATGCTTTTCTCGGATTTCTGCTGCTCTAACCACGCTTTTCTTCGTTTTCCTCCGTTCTAACTGCTTTTCTTGGTTTTCCTCCGCTCTAACCCCGCTTTTCTTGGTTTTCTTCCGTTCTAACTTTGCTTTTCTTGGTTTTCCTCCGCTCTAACCCCGCTTTTCTTGGTTTTCATCTGCATGAAGAACGTTTTTCTTGGTTTTCCTCCGCTCTAACCCTGCTTTTCTTGGTTTTCCTCCGCTATAACCCCGCTTTTCTTGGTTTTCCTCCGCTCTAACCTCGCTTGTCTTGGTTTTCCTCCGCTCTATCACCGCTTTTCTTGGTTTTCCTCCGCTATAACCCCGCTTTTCTTGGTTTTCCTCCGCTCTAACCCCGCTTGTCTTGGTTTTCCTCCGCACTAACCCTGCTTTTCTTGGTTTTCCTTAGCTCTAACACCACTTTTCCTGGTTTTCCTCCGCTCTAACCCCGTTTTTCTTGGTTTTCCTCTGCTCTAACCCAGCTTTTCTTGGTTTTCCTCCCCTCTATCCCCGCATTTCTTGGTTTTCCTCCCTTCTATCCCCGCTTTTCTTGGTTTTTCTCCGCTCTAACCCAGGTTTTCATGGTTTTTCTCCACTGTAACCATGCTTTTCTTGGATGTCTGCTGCTCTAACCACGCTTTTCTTCGTTTTCTTCCGTTCTAACTCTGCTTTTCTTGGTTTTCCTCCGCTCTAACCCCGCTTTTCTTGGTTTTCCTCCGCTATATCCCCGCTTTTCTTGGTTTTCCTTTGCTCTAACCCCGCTTTTCTTGGTTTTCCTCCGCTATAACCCCGCTTTTCTTGGTTTTCCTCCGCTCTAACCCCGCTTTTCTTGGTTTTCTTGCGTTCTAACTTCGCTTTTCTTGGTTTTCCTTCGCTCTAACACTGCATTTCTTGGTTTTCATAAGCATGAACAACGTTTTTCTTGGTTTTCCTCCGCTCTAACCCTGCTTTTCTTGCATTTCCTCTGCTCTAACCCCGTTTCTCTTGGTTTTCCTCCCCTCTAACCCAGCTTTTCTTGGTTTTTCTCCGCTCTAATCCAGCTTTTCATGGTTTTTCTCCACTCTAACCATGCTTTTCTCGGATTTCTGCTGCTCTAACCACGCTTTTCTTCGTTTTCCTCCGTTCTAACTGCTTTTCTTGGTTTTCCTCCGCTCTAACCCCGCTTTTCTTGGTTTTCTTCCGTTCTAACTTTGCTTTTCTTGGTTTTCCTCCGCTCTAACCCCGCTTTTCTTGGTTTTCATCCGCATGAAGAACGTTTTTCTTGGTTTTCCTCCGCTCTAACCCTGCTTTTCTTGGTTTTCCTCCGCTATAACCCCGCTTTTCTTGGTTTTCCTCCGCTCTAACCTCGCTTGTCTTGGTTTTCCTCCGCTCTATCACCGCTTTTCTTGGTTTTCCTCCGCTATAACCCCGCTTTTCTTGGTTTTCCTCCGCTCTAACCCCGCTTGTCTTGGTTTTCCTCCGCACTAACCCTGCTTTTCTTGGTTTTCCTTAGCTCTAACACCACTTTTCCTGGTTTTCCTCCGCTCTAACCCCGTTTTTCTTGGTTTTCCTCTGCTCTAACCCAGCTTTTCTTGGTTTTCCTCCCCTCTATCCCCGCATTTCTTGGTTTTCCTCCCTTCTATCCCCGCTTTTCTTGGTTTTTCTCCGCTCTAACCCAGGTTTTCATGGTTTTTCTCCACTGTAACCATGCTTTTCTTGGATGTCTGCTGCTCTAACCACGCTTTTCTTCGTTTTCTTCCGTTCTAACTCTGCTTTTCTTGGTTTTCCTCCGCTCTAACCCCGCTTTTCTTGGTTTTCCTCCGCTATATCCCCGCTTTTCTTGGTTTTCCTTTGCTCTAACCCCGCTTTTCTTGGTTTTCCTCCGCTATAACCCCGCTTTTCTTGGTTTTCCTCCGCTCTAACCCCGCTTTTCTTGGTTTTCTTGCGTTCTAACTTCGCTTTTCTTGGTTTTCCTTCGCTCTAACACTGCATTTCTTGGTTTTCATAAGCATGAACAACGTTTTTCTTGGTTTTCCTCCGCTCTAACCCTGCTTTTCTTGCATTTCCTCTGCTCTAACCCCGTTTCTCTTGGTTTTCCTCCCCTCTATCCCCGCTTTTCTTGGTTTTCCTCCGCTCTAACCCCGCTTTTCTTGGTTTTCCTCCGCTCTAACCCAGCTTTTCTTGGTTTTTCTCCGCTCTATTCCAGCTTTTCATGGTTTTTCTCCACTCTAACCATGCTTTTCTCTGATTTCTGCTGCTCTAACCACGCTTATCTTCGTTTTCTTCCGTTCTAACTCTGCTTTTCTTGGTTTTCCTCCACTCTATCCCCGCTTTTCATGGTTTTCTTCCGTTCTAACTTCGCTTTTCTTGGTTTTCCTCCGCTCTAACCCCGCATTTCTTGGTTTTCATCCGCATGAACAACGTTTTTCTTGGTTTTCCTCCGCTCTTACCCCGCTTTTCTTGGTTTTCTTCCGTTCTAACTTCGCTTTTCTTGGTTTTCCTCCGCTCTAACCCCGCATTTCTTGGTTTTCACTTGCATGAACAACGTTTTTCTTGGTTTTCCTCCGCTCTAACTTCGCATTTCCTAGTTTTCCTCCGCTCTAACCCTGCTTTTCTTGGTTTTCCTCCGCTCTAACCCCGCTTTTCATGCTTTTCCTCCGCTCTAACCCCGCTTTTTTTGGTTTTCATCACCTCTAACTTCACTTTTCTTTCTTTTCCTCCACTCTAACTTTACTTTTCTTGGTTTTCCTTCGCTCTAACCCCGCTTTTCTTGGTTTTCCTCCGCTGTAACCCCGATTTCTTGGTTATCCTCCGCTCTAACTCCGCTTTTTTTGGTTTTCCTCCGCTCTAACCCCACTTTTCATGCCTTTTCTCCTTTCTAACCCCGCTGTTCTTGGTTTTTCTCCACTCTAACCATGCTTTTCTTGGTTTTCCTCCGCTCTAACACCGCTTTTCTTGGTTTTCCTCGGAACTAACCCCGCTTTTCTTGGTTTTCCTCACCTCTAACTTCACTTTTCTTTCTTTTCCTCCGCTCTAACTTTACTTTTCTTGGTTTTCCTCCGCTCTAACCCCAATTTTCATGCTTTTCCTCCGCTCTAACCCCGCTTTTCTTGGTTTTCCTCGGAACTAACCCCGCTTTTCTTGGTTTTCCTCCGCTCTAACACAGCTTTTCTTGGTTTTCCTCCGCTCTAACCCTGCTTTTCTTGGATTTCCTCCGCTCTAACCCCGTTTCTCTTGGTTTTCCTCCCCTCTATCCCCGCTTTTCTTGGTTTTTCTCCGCTCTAACCCCGCTTTTCTTGGTTTTCCTCCGCTCTAACCCAGCTTTTCTTGGTTTTTCTCCGCTCTAATCCAGTTTTTCATGGTTTTTCTCCACTCTAACCATGCTTTTCTCTGATTTCTGCTGCTCTAACCACGCTTTTCTTCGTTTTCTTCCGTTCTAACTGCTTTTCTTGGTTTTCCTCCTCTCTAACCCCGCTTTTCTTGGTTTTCTTCCGTTCTAACTTTGCTTTTCTTGGTTTTCCTCCGCTCTAACCCCGCATTTCTTGGTTTTCATCCGCATGAACAACGATTTCCTTGGTTTTCCTCCGCTCTAACTTCGCTTTTCTTGGTTTTCCTCCGCTCTAACCCCGATTATCTTGGTTTTCCTCCGCTCTAACCCCGCTTTTCTTGGTTTTCCTCCGCTCTAACCCCGCTTTTCTTGGTTTTGATCCGCTCTAACCCCGCTTTTCTTGGTTTTCCTCAGCTCTAACTTTACTTTTCTTGTTTTTCCTCCGCTCTAACCCCGCTTTTCTTGGTTTTCCTTTGCACTAACCCTGCTTTTCTTGGTTTTCCTCCGCTCTAACCGTTCTTTTCTTGGTTGTCCTCCGCTCTATCACCGCTTTTCTTGGTTTTCCTACGCTCTAACACCACTTTTCTTGGTTTTTCTCCAATCTAACCATGCTTTTCTTGGATTTCCTCCGCTCTAACCCCGCTTTTCTTGGTTTTTCTCTGCTCTAACCCCGCTTTTCTTGGTTATCCTCCGCTCTAATCTTGCTTTTCTTGGTTTCCCTCCACTCTAACCATGCTTTTCTCGGATTTCTGCTGCTCTAACACCGCTTTTCTTCGTTTTTTTCATCTCTAACTTCTTTTTCTTGGTTTTCCTCCGCTCTAACCCCGCTTTTCTTGGTTTTCCTCCGCTCTAACCCTGCTTTTCTTTGTTTTTCTCCGCTCTAACCCATCTTTTCATGGTTTTTCTCCACTCTAACCATGCTTTTCTCGGATTTCTGCTGCTGTAACCGCGCTTTTCTTCGTTTTTTTCATCTCTAACTTCTTTTTCTTGGTTTTCCTATGCTCTAACTTTGCTTTTCTTGGTTTTCCTCCGCTCTAACCCCGCTTTTCTTGGTTTTCCTCCACTCTAACACCGCTTTTCTTGGTTTTCCTCCGCTCTAACCCCGCTTTTCTTGGTTATCCTCCGCTCTAACCCCGCTTTTCTTGGTTTTCCTCAGTTCTAACTTTTCTTTTCTTGGTTTTCCTCTTCTCTAACCCCGCTTTTCTTGGTTTTCCTTTGCACTAACCCTGCTTTTCTTGGATTTCCTCCGCTCTAACACCGCTTTTCTTGGTTTTCCTCCGATCTATCACCGCTTTTCATGGTTTTTCTACGCTCTAACTTTACTTTTCTTGGTTTTTCTCCACTCTAACCATGCTTTTCTTGGATTTCCTCCGCTCTAACCCCGCTTTTCTTGGATTTCCTCCGCTCTAACCCCGCTTTTCTTGGTTTTCCTTTGCTCTAACCCCGTTTTCTTGGTTTTTCTTCTTTCTATCCTTGCTTTTCTTTGTTTTTCTCCGCTCTAACCCCGTTTCTCTTGGTTTTCCTCTGCTCTAACACAGCTTTTCTTGGTTTTCCTTTGCTCTAACCCCTCTTTTCTTGGTTTTCCTCCGCACTAACCCTGCTTTTCTTGGTTTTTCTCCACTCTAACCCAGCTTTTCATGGTTTTTCTTCACTCTAACCATGCTTTTCTCGGATTTCTGCTGCTCTAACCTCGCTTTTCTTCGTTTTTTTCCTCTTTAACTTCTTTTTCTTGGTTTTCCACCGCTCTAACCCTGCTTTTCTTGGTTTTCCTCCGTACTTATTCCGCCTTTCTTGGTTTTCCTCCGCTCTAACTTCGCTTTTCTTGGTTTTCCTCCGCTCTAACCCCGATTATCTTGGTTTTCCTCCGCTCTAACCCCGCTTTTCTTGGTTTTCCTCCGCTCTAACCCCGCTTTTCTTGGTTTTCCTCCGCTCTAACCCCGCTTTTCTTGGTTTTCCTCAGCTCTAACTTTACTTTTCTTGTTTTTCCTCCGCTCTAACACCGCTTTTCTTGGTTTTCCTTTGCACTAACCCTGCTTTTCTTGGTTTTCCTCCGCTCTAAGACCGCTTTTCTTGGTTTTCCTCCGCTCTATCACCGCTTTTCTTGGTTTTCCTACGCTCTAACACCACTTTTCTTGGTTTTTCTCCAATCTAACCATGCTTTTCTTGGATTTCCTCCGCTCTAACTTCGCTTTTCTTGGTTTTTCTCTGCTCTAACCCCGCTTTTCTTGGTTATCCTCCGCTCTAATCTTGCTTTTCTCTGTTTTCCTCCACTCTAACCATGCTTTTCTCGGATTTCTGCTGCTCTAACACCGCTTTTCTTCGTTTTTTTCATCTCTAACTTCTTTTTCTTGGTTTTCCTCCGCTCTAACCCCGCTTTTCTTGGTTTTCCTCCGCTCTAACCCTGCTTTTCTTTGTTTTTCTCCACTCTAACCCAGCTTTTCATGGTTTTTCTCCACTCTAACCATGCTTTTCTCGGATTTCTGCTGCTGTAACCGCGCTTTTCTTCGTTTTTTTCCTCTCTAACTTCTTTTTCTTGGTTTTCCTCCGCTCTAACTTCGCTTTTCTTGGTTTTCCTCCGCTCTAACCCCACTTTTCTTGGTTTTCCTCCACTCTAACACCGCTTTTCTTGGTTTTCCTTCGCTCTAACCCCGCTTTTCTTGGTTATCCTCCGCTCTAACCCCGCTTTTCTTTGTTTTCCTCAGTTCTAACTTTTCTTTTCTTGGTTTTCCTCTTCTCTAACCCCGCTTTTCTTGGTTTTCCTTTGCACTAACCCTGCTTTTCTTGGATTTCTATCGCTCTAACACCGCTTTTCTTGGTTTTCCTCCGATCTATCACCGCTTTTCATGGTTTTTCTACACTCTAACTTTACTTTTCTTGGTTTTTCTCCACTCTAACCATGCTTTTCTTGGATTTCCTCCGCTCTAACCCCGCTTTTCTTGGATTTCCTCTGCTCTAACCCCGCTTTTCTTGGTTTTCCTCAGCTCTAACACCACTTTTCATGCTTTTCCTTCCTCTCTAACCCCGATTTACTTAATTTTCCTCCGCTCTAATCCCGCTTTTCTTGATTTTCCTCCGCTCTAACCCAGCTTTTCTTGATTTTACTCCGCTCTAACCCTGCTTTTCTTGGTTTTTCTCTGCTCTAACCCCGTTTTCTTCTTTTTCCTCCCTTCTATCCTTGCTTTTCTTGGTTTTTCTTCGCTCTAACCCCGTTTCCCTTGGTTTTCCTCCGCTCTAACACCGCTTTTCTTGGTTTTCCTTTGCTCTAACCCCTCTTTTCTTTGCTTTCCTCCGCACTAACCCTGCTTTTCTTGGTTTTTCTCCACTCTAACCCAGCTTTTCATGGTTTTTCTCCACTCTAAGCATGCTTTTCTCGGATTTCTTCTGCTCTAACCGCGCTTTTCTTCGTTTATTTCCTCTCTAACTTCTTTTTCTTGGTTTTCCTCCGCTCTAACCCCGCTTTTCTTGGTTTTCCTCCGCTCTAACCCTGCTTTTCTTGGTTTTTCTCCACTCTAACCCAGCTTTTCATGGTTTTTCTCCACTCTAACCATGCTTTTCTCGGATTTCTGCTGCTCTAACCGCGCTTTTCTTCGTTTTTTTCCTCTCTAACTTCTTTTTCTTGGTTTTCCTCCGCTCTAACCCCGCTTTTCTTGGTTTTCCTCCGCACTAATTCCGCCTTTCTTGGATTTCCTCCGCTCTAACCCCGCTTTTCTTGGTTTTCCTCCGCTCTAACCCCGCTTTTCTTGGTTTTCCTCCGCTCTAATCCCGCTTTTCTTGGTTATCCTCCACTCTAACCCCGCTTTTCTTGGTTTTCCTCAGCTCTAACTTTTCTTTTCTTGGTTTTCCTCCGCTCTAACCCCGCTTTTCTTGGTTTTCCTTTGCACTAACCCTGCTTTTCTTGGATTTCCTCCGCTCTAACACCGCTTTTCTTGGTTTTCCTCCGCTCTATCACCGATTTTCTTGGTTTTTCTACGCTCTAACTTTACTTTTATTGGCTTTTCTCCACTCTAACCATGCTTTTCTCGGATTTCCTCCGCTCTAACACCGCTTTTCTCGGATTTCCTCCGCTCTAACCCCGCTTTTCTTGGTTTTCCTCAGCTCTAACACCACTTTTCATGCTTTTCCTCCGCTCTAACCCCGATTTACTTGGTTTTCCTCCGGTCTAATCCTGCTTTTCTTTATTTTCCTCCGCTCTAACCCAGCTTTTCTTGGTTTTCCTCCGCTCTAACCCTGCTTTTCTTGGTTTTTCTCTGCTCTAACCCCGTTTTCTTCTTTTTCCTCCCTTTTATCCTTGCTTTTCTTGGTTTTTCTCCGCTCTAACCCCGTTTCTCTTGGTTTTCCTCCGCTCTAACACCGCATTTCTTGGTTTTCCTTTGCTCTAACCCCTCTTTTCTTTGCTTTCCTCCGAAATAACCCTGCTTTTCTTGGTTTTTCTCCGCTCTAACCCAGCTTTTCTTGGTTTTTCTCCACTCTAACCATGCTTTTCTCGGATTTCTGCTGCTGTAACCGCGCTTGTCTTCGTTTTTTTCCTCTCTAACTTCTTTTTCTTGGTTTTCCTCCGCTCTAACGTCGCTTTTCTTGGTTTTCCTCCGCTCTAACCCCGCTTTTCTTGGTTTTTTTCCACTCTAACCCCGCTTTTCTTGGTTATCCTCCGCTCTGACCCCGGTTTTCTTGGTTTTCCTCAGTTCTAACTTTTCTTTTCTTGGTTTTCCTCCGCTCTAACACCGCATTTCTTGGTTTTCCTTTGCTCTAACCCCTCTTTTCTTTGCTTTCCTCCGAAATAACCCTGCTTTTCTTGGTTTTTCTCCGCTCTAACCCAGCTTTTCTTGGTTTTTCTCCACTCTAACCATGCTTTTCTCGGATTTCTGCTGCTGTAACCGCGCTTGTCTTCGTTTTTTTCCTCTCTAACTTCTTTTTCTTGGTTTTCCTCCGCTCTAACGTCGCTTTTCTTGGTTTTCCTCCGCTCTAACCCCGCTTTTCTTGGTTTTTTTCCACTCTAACCCCGCTTTTCTTGGTTATCCTCCGCTCTGACCCCGCTTTTCTTGGTTTTCCTCAGTTCTAACTTTTCTTTTCTTGGATTTCCTCCGCTCTAACACCGCTTTTCTTGGTTTTCCTCCGCTCTATCACCGCTTTTCATGGTTTTTCTACGCTCTAACTATACTTTTCTTGGTTTTTCTCCACTCTAACCATGCTTTTCTTGGATTTCCTCCGCTCTAACCCCGCTTTTCTTGGTTTTCCTCTGCTCTAACACCAATTTTCATGCTTTTCCTTTTCTCTAACCCCGATTTACTTGGTTTTCCTCCGCTCTAACTTCGTTTTTCTTGGTTTTCCTCCGCTCTAACCCCGCTTTTCTTGGTTTTCCTCCGCTCTAACCCCGCTTTTCTTGGTTTTCCTCCGCTCTAATCCCGCTTTTCTTGGTTATCCTCCGCTCTAACCCCGCTTTTCTTGGTTTTCCTCAGCTCTAACTTTTCTTTTCTTGGTTTTCCTCCGCTCTAACCCCGCTTTTCTTGGTTTTCCTTTGCACTAACCCTGCTTTTCTTGGATTTCCTCCGCTCTAACACCGCTTTTCTTGGTTTTCCTCCGCTCTATCACCGCTTTTCTTGGTTTTTCTACGCTCTAACTTTACTTTTATTGGCTTTTCTCCACTCTAACCATGCTTTTCTCGGATTTCCTCCGCTCTAACCCCGCTTTTCTTAGTTTTTCTCTGCTGTAACTCCGCTTTTCTTGGTTTTCCTCAGCTCTAACCCCACTTTTCATGCTTTTCCTCCGCTCTAACCCCGATTTACTTGGTTTTCCTCCGCTCTAATCCCGCTTTTCTTGGTTTTCCTCTGCTCTAACCCAGCTTTTCCTCGTTTTCCTCCGCTCTAACCCCGTTTTTCATGCTTTTCCTCCGCTCTAACCCCGTTTTTCTTGGTTTTCCTCACCTCTATCTTCACTTTTCTTTCCTTTCCTCCGCTCTAAGCGTGCTTTTCTTGGTTTTCCTCCGCTATAACCCTGCTTTTCTTGGTTTTCCTCCGCTCTGACCCCGCTTTTCTTGCTCTTCCTTTGCTATAACCTCGCTTTTCTTGGTTTTCCTCCGCTCTAACTTCGCTTTTCTTGGTTTTCCTCCGCTCTAACCCTGCTTTTATTGGTTTTCCTCCGCTATAACCCAGCTTTTCTTGGTTTTCCTCCGCTCTAACCCCGCTTTTCTTGGTTTTCCTCCGCTCTAACCCCGCTTTTCCTGATTTTCCTCCGCTCTAACCCCGCTTTTCTTGCTTATTCTCCAATGTAACCAAGCTTTTCATGTTTTTTCTCCACTCTAAGCATGCTTTTCTCGGATTTCTTCTGCTCTAACCGCGCTTTTCTTCGTTTATTTCCTCTCTAACTTATTTTTCTTGGTTTTCCTCCGCTCTAACCCCGCTTTTCTTGGTTTTCCTCCGCTCTAACCCTGCTTTTCTTGGTTTTTCTCCACTCTAACCCAGCTTTTCATGGTTTTTCTCCACTCTAACCATGCTTTTCTCGGATTTCTGCTGCTCTAACCGCGCTTTTCTTCGTTTTTTTCCTCTCTAACTTCTTTTTCTTGGTTTTCCTCCGCTCTAACCCCGCTTTTCTTGGTTTTCCTCCGCACTAATTCCGCCTTTCTTGGATTTCCTCCGCTCTAACCCCGCTTTTCTTGGTTTTCCTCCGCTCTAACCCCGCTTTTCTTGGTTTTCCTCCGCTCTAATCCCGCTTTTCTTGGTTATCCTCCACTCTAACCCCGCTTTTCTTGGTTTTCCTCAGCTCTAACTTTTCTTTTCTTGGTTTTCCTCCGCTCTAACCCCGCTTTTCTTGGTTTTCCTTTGCACTAACCCTGCTTTTCTTGGATTTCCTCCGCTCTAACACCGCTTTTCTTGGTTTTCCTCCGCTCTATCACCGATTTTCTTGGTTTTTCTACGCTCTAACTTTACTTTTATTGGCTTTTCTCCACTCTAACCATGCTTTTCTCGGATTTCCTCCGCTCTAACACCGCTTTTCTCGGATTTCCTCCGCTCTAACCCCGCTTTTCTTGGTTTTCCTCAGCTCTAACACCACTTTTCATGCTTTTCCTCCGCTCTAACCCCGATTTACTTGGTTTTCCTCCGGTCTAATCCTGCTTTTCTTTATTTTCCTCCGCTCTAACCCAGCTTTTCTTGGTTTTCCTCCGCTCTAACCCTGCTTTTCTTGGTTTTTCTCTGCTCTAACCCCGTTTTCTTCTTTTTCCTCCCTTTTATCCTTGCTTTTCTTGGTTTTTCTCCGCTCTAACCCCGTTTCTCTTGGTTTTCCTCCGCTCTAACACCGCATTTCTTGGTTTTCCTTTGCTCTAACCCCTCTTTTCTTTGCTTTCCTCCGAAATAACCCTGCTTTTCTTGGTTTTTCTCCGCTCTAACCCAGCTTTTCTTGGTTTTTCTCCACTCTAACCATGCTTTTCTCGGATTTCTGCTGCTGTGACCGCGCTTGTCTTCGTTTTTTTCCTCTCTAACTTCTTTTTCTTGGTTTTCCTCCGCTCTAACGTCGCTTTTCTTGGTTTTCCTCCGCTCTAACCCCGCTTTTCTTGGTTTTTTTCCACTCTAACCCCGCTTTTCTTGGTTATCCTCCGCTCTGACCCCGCTTTTCTTGGTTTTCCTCAGTTCTAACTTTTCTTTTCTTGGTTTTCCTCCGCTCTAACACCGCATTTCTTGGTTTTCCTTTGCTCTAACCCCTCTTTTCTTTGCTTTCCTCCGAAATAACCCTGCTTTTCTTGGTTTTTCTCCGCTCTAACCCAGCTTTTCTTGGTTTTTCTCCACTCTAACCATGCTTTTCTCGGATTTCTGCTGCTGTAACCGCGCTTGTCTTCGTTTTTTTCCTCTCTAACTTCTTTTTCTTGGTTTTCCTCCGCTCTAACGTCGCTTTTCTTGGTTTTCCTCCGCTCTAACCCCGCTTTTCTTGGTTTTTTTCCACTCTAACCCCGCTTTTCTTGGTTATCCTCCGCTCTGACCCCGCTTTTCTTGGTTTTCCTCAGTTCTAACTTTTCTTTTCTTGGATTTCCTCCGCTCTAACACCGCTTTTCTTGGTTTTCCTCCGCTCTATCACCGCTTTTCATGGTTTTTCTACGCTCTAACTATACTTTTCTTGGTTTTTCTCCACTCTAACCATGCTTTTCTTGGATTTCCTCCGCTCTAACCCCGCTTTTCTTGGTTTTCCTCTGCTCTAACACCAATTTTCATGCTTTTCCTTTTCTCTAACCCCGATTTACTTGGTTTTCCTCCGCTCTAACTTCGTTTTTCTTGGTTTTCCTCCGCTCTAACCCCGCTTTTCTTGGTTTTCCTCCGCTCTAACCCCGCTTTTCTTGGTTTTCCTCCGCTCTAATCCCGCTTTTCTTGGTTATCCTCCGCTCTAACCCCGCTTTTCTTGGTTTTCCTCAGCTCTAACTTTTCTTTTCTTGGTTTTCCTCCGCTCTAACCCCGCTTTTCTTGGTTTTCCTTTGCACTAACCCTGCTTTTCTTGGATTTCCTCCGCTCTAACACCGCTTTTCTTGGTTTTCCTCCGCTCTATCACCGCTTTTCTTGGTTTTTCTACGCTCTAACTTTACTTTTATTGGCTTTTCTCCACTCTAACCATGCTTTTCTCGGATTTCCTCCGCTCTAACCCCGCTTTTCTTAGTTTTTCTCTGCTGTAACTCCGCTTTTCTTGGTTTTCCTCAGCTCTAACCCCACTTTTCATGCTTTTCCTCCGCTCTAACCCCGATTTACTTGGTTTTCCTCCGCTCTAATCCCGCTTTTCTTGGTTTTCCTCTGCTCTAACCCAGCTTTTCCTCGTTTTCCTCCGCTCTAACCCCGTTTTTCATGCTTTTCCTCCGCTCTAACCCCGTTTTTCTTGGTTTTCCTCACCTCTATCTTCACTTTTCTTTCCTTTCCTCCGCTCTAACCGTGCTTTTCTTGGTTTTCCTCCGCTATAACCCTGCTTTTCTTGGTTTTCCTCAGCTCTGACCCCGCTTTTCTTGCTCTTCCTCCGCTATAACCTCGCTTTTCTTGGTTTTCCTCCGCTCTAACTTCGCTTTTCTTGGTTTTCCTCCGCTCTAACCCTGCTTTTATTGGTTTTCCTCCGCTATAACCCAGCTTTTCTTGGTTTTCCTCCGCTCTAACCCCGCTTTTCTTGGTTTTCCTCCGCTCTAACCCCGCTTTTCCTGATTTTCCTCCGCTCTAACCCCGCTTTTCTTGCTTATTCTCCAATGTAACCAAGCTTTTCATGGTTTTTCTCCACTCTAACCATCCTTTTCTCGGATTTCTGCTGCTCTAACCACGCTTTTCTTCGTTTTCTTCCGTTCTAACTCTGCTTTTCTTGGTTTTCCTCCTTTCTATGACCGCTTTTCTTGGTTTTCCTGCACTCTAACCCCGCTTTTCTTGGTTTTCCTCCGCTCTAACCCCGCTTTTCTTAGTTTTCCTCCGCTCTAACTTCGCATTTCTTGGTTTTCCTCCGCTCTAACCCCGCTTTTCTTGGTTTTCCTCCGCTCTAACCCCTCTTTTCTTGGATTTCCTCCGCTCTAACTTCGCTTTTCTTTGTTTTCCTCCGCTCTATCACCGCTTTTCTTGGTTTTCCTCCGCTCTAACCCCGCTTTTCTTGGTTATCCTCCGCTCTAACCCCGCTTTTCTTGGTTTTCCTCAGTTCTAACTTTTCTTTTCTTGGTTTTCCTCTTCTCTAACCCCGCTTTTCTTGGTTTTCCTGCTCTCTAACCCCGCTTTTCTTGGTTTTCCTCCGCTCTAACCCCGCTTTTCTTAGTTTTCCTCCGCTCTAACTTCGCATTTCTTGGTTTTCCTCCGCTCTATCACCGCTTTTCTTGGTTTTCCTCCGCTCTAACCCCTCTTTTCTTGGATTTCCTCCGCTCTAACTTCGCTTTTCTTTGTTTTCCTCCGCTCTATCACCGCTTTTCTTTTTTTTCCTCCGCTCTAACCCCGCTTTTCTTGGTTATCCTCCGCTCTAACCCCGCTTTTCTTGGTTTTCCTCAGTTCTAACTTTTCTTTTCTTGGTTTTCCTCTTCTCTAACCCCGCTTTTCTTGGTTTTCCTTTGCACTAACCCTGCTTTTCTTGGATTTCCTCCGCTCTAACACCGCTTTTCTTGGTTTTCCTCCGATCTATCACCGCTTTTCATGGTTTTTCTACGCTCTAACTTTACTTTTCTTGGTTTTTCTCCACTCTAACCATGCTTTTCTTGGATTTCCTCCGCTCTAACCCCGCTTTTCTTGGATTTCCTCTGCTCTAACCCCGCTTTTCTTGGTTTTCCTCAGCTCTAACACCACTTTTCATGCTTTTCTTCCTCTCTAACCCCGATTTACTTAATTTTCCTCCGCTCTAATCCCGCTTTTCTTGATTTTCCTCCGCTCTAACCCAGCTTTTCTTGATTTTACTCCGCTCTAACCCTGCTTTTCTTGGTTTTTCTCTGCTCTAACCCCGTTTTCTTCTTTTTCCTCCCTTCTATCCTTGCTTTTCTTGGTTTTTCTCCGCTCTAACCCCGTTTCTCTTGGTTTTCCTCCGCTCTAACACCGCTTTTCTTGGTTTTCCTTTGCTCTAACCCCTCTTTTCTTTGCTTTCCTCCGCACTAACCCTGCTTTTCTTGGTTTTTCTCCACTCTAACCCAGCTTTTCATGGTTTTTCTCCACTCTAAACATGCTTTTCTCGGATTTCTTCTGCTCTAACCGCGCTTTTCTTCGTTTATTTCCTCTCTAACCATGCTTTTCTTGGTTTTCCTCCGCTCTAACCCCGCTTTTCTTGGTTTTCCTCCGCTCTAACCCTGCTTTTCTTGGTTTTTCTCCACTCTAACCCAGCTTTTCATGGTTTTTCTCCACTCTAACCATGCTTTTCTCGGATTTCTGCTGCTCTAACCGCGCTTTTCTTCGTTTTTTTCCTCTCTAACTTCTTTTTCTTGGTTTTCCTCCGCTCTAACCAGGCTTTTCTTGGTTTTCCTCCGCACTAATTCCGCCTTTCTTGGTTTTCCTCCGCTCTAACTTCGTTTTTCTTGGTTTTCCTCCGCTCTAACCCCGCTTTTCTTGGTTTTCCTCCGCTCTAACCCCGCTTTTCTTGGTTTTCCTCCGCTCTAATCCCGCTTTTCTTGGTTATCCTCCGCTCTAACCCCGCTTTTATGGTTTTCCTCAGCACTAACTTTTCTTTTCTTGGTTTTCCTCCGCTCTAACCCCGCTTTTCTTGGTTTTCCTTTGCACTAACCCTGCTTTTCTTGGATTTCCTCCGCTCTAACACCGCTTTTCTTGGTTTTCCTCCGCTCTATCACCGCTTTTCTTGGTTTTTCTACGCTCTAACTTTACTTTTATTGGCTTTTCTCCACTCTAACCATGCTTTTCTCGGATTTCCTCCGCTCTAACACCGCTTTTCTCGGATTTCCTCCGCTCTAACCCCGCTTTTCTTGGTTTTCCTCAGCTCTAACACCACTTTTCATGCTTTTCCTCCGCTCTAACCCCGATTTACTTGGTTTTCCTCCGGTCTAATCCTGCTTTTCTTGATTTTCCTCCGCTCTAACCCAGCTTTTCTTGGTTTTCCTCCGCTCTAACCCTGCTTTTCTTGGTTTTTCTCTGCTCTAACCCCGTTTTCTTCTTTTTCCTCCCTTCTATCCTTTCTTTTCTTGGTTTTTCTCCGCTCTAACCCCGTTTCTCTTGGTTTTCCTCCGCTCTAACACCGCATTTCTTGGTTTTCCTTTGCTCTAACCCCTCTTTTCTTTGCTTTCCCCCGAAATAACCCTGCTTTTCTTGGTTTTTCTCCGCTCTAACCCAGCTTTTCTTGGTTTTTCTCCACTCTAACCATGCTTTTCTCGGATTTCTGCTGCTGTAACCGCGCTTGTCTTCGTTTTTTTCCTCTCTAACTTCTTTTTCTTGGTTTTCCTCCGCTCTAACGTCGCTTTTCTTGGTTTTCCTCCGCTCTAACCCCGCTTTTCTTGGTTTTTTTCCACTCTAACCCCGCATTTCTTGGTTATCCTCCGCTCTGACCCCGCTTTTCTTGGTTTTCCTCAGTTCTAACTTTTCTTTTCTTGGTTTTCCTCCGCTCTAACCCCGCTTTTCTTGGTTTTCCCTTGCACTAACCCTGCTTTTCTTGGATTTCCTCCGCTCTAACACCGCTTTTCTTGGTTTTCCTCCGCTGTATCACCGCTTTTCATGGTTTTTCTACGCTCTAACTTTACTTTTCTTGGTTTTTCTCCACTCTAACCATGCTTTTCTTGGATTTCCTCCTCTCTAACCCCGCTTTTCTTGGTTTTCCTCTGCTCTAACACCAATTTTCATGCTTTTCCTTTTCTCTAACCCCGATTTACTTGGTTTTCCTCCGCTCTAACTTCGTTTTTCTTGGTTTTCCTCCGCTCTAACCCCGCTTTTCTTGGTTTTCCTCCGCTCTAACCCCGCTTTTCTTGGTTTTCCTCCGCTCTAATCCCGCTTTTCTTGGTTATCCTCCGCTCTAACCCCGCTTTTCTTGGTTTTCCTCAGCTCTAACTTTTCTTTTCTTGGTTTTCCTCCGCTCTAACCCCGCTTTTCTTGGTTTTCCTTTGCACTAACCCTGCTTTTCTTGGATTTCCTCCGTTCTAACACCGCTTTTCTTGGTTTTCCTCCGCTCTATCACCGCTTTTCTTGGTTTTTCTACGCTCTAACTTTACTTTTATTGGCTTTTCTCCACTCTAACCATGCTTTTCTCGGATTTCCTCCGCTCTAACCCCGCTTTTCTTAGTTTTTCTCTGCTCTAACTTCGCTTTTCTTGGTTTTCCTCAGCTCTAACCCCACTTTTCATGCTTTTCCTCCGCTCTAACCCCGATTTACTTGGTTTTCCTCCGCTCTAATCCCGCTTTTCTTGCTTTTCCTCCGCTATAACCCCGCTTTTCTTGGTTTTCCTCCGCTATAACCCCGCTTTTCTTGGTTTTCCTCCGCTCTAACCTCGCTTTTCTTGGTTTTCCTCCGCTCTAACTTCGCTTTTCTTGGTTTTCCTCCGCTCTAACCCTGCTTTTATTGGTTTTCCTCCGCTATAACCCAGCTTTTCTTGGTTTTCCTCCGCTCTAACCCCGCTTTTCTTGCTTATTCTCCACTGTAACCCAGCTTTTCATGGTTTTTCTCCACTCTAACCATCCTTTTCTCGGATTTCTGCTGCTCTAACCACGCTTTTCTTCGTTTTCTTCCATTCTAACTCTGCTTTTCTTGGTTTTCCTCCTTTCTATGACCGCTTTTCTCGGTTTTCCTGCTCTCTAACCCCGCTTTTCTTGGTTTTCCTCCGCTCTAACCCCGCTTTTCCTGATTTTCCTCCGCTCTAACTTCGCATTTCTTGGTTTTCCTCCGCTCTATCACCGCTTTTCTTGGTTTTCCTCCGCTCTAACCCCTCTTTTCTTGGATTTCCTCCGCTCTAACTTCGCTTTTCTTTGTTTTCCTCCGCTCTATCACCGCTTTTCTTGGTTTTCCTACGCTCTAACACCACTTTTCTTGGTTTTCTTCCGCTCTAACCCCGCTTTTCTTAGTTTTCCTCCGCTCTAACTTCGCATTTCTTGGTTTTCCTCCGCTCTATCACTGCTTTTCTTGGTTTTCCTCCGCTCTAACCCCTCTTTTCTTGGATTTCCTCCGCTCTAACTTCGCTTTTCTTTGTTTTCCTCCGCTCTATCACCGCTTTTCTTGGTTTTTCTCCGCTCTAACCCCGCTTTTCTTGGTTATCCTCCGCTCTAACCCCGCTTTTCTTGGTTTTCCTCAGTTCTAACTTTTCTTTTCTTGGTTTTCCTCTTCTCTAACCCCGCTTTTCTTGGTTTTCCTTTGCACTAACCCTGCTTTTCTTGGATTTCCTCCGCTCTAACACCGCTTTTCTTGGTTTTCCTCCGATCTATCACTGCTTTTCATGGTTTTTCTACGCTCTAACTTTACTTTTCTTGGTTTTTCTCCACTCTAACCATGCTTTTCTTGGATTTCCTCAGCTCTAACCCCGCTTTTCTTGGATTTCCTCAGCTCTAACCTCACTTTTCAAGCTTTTCCTTTGCTCTAACCCCGCTTTTCTTTGCTTTCCTCCGCTCTAACCCTGCTTTTCTTTGTTTTCCTCCGCACTATCAACGCTTTTCTTGGTTTTCCTCCGCTCTAACCCCGTTTTCTTGGTTTTTCTTCTTTCTATCCTTGCTTTTCTTTGTTTTTCTCCGCTCTAACCCCGTTTCTCTTGGTTTTCCTCTGCTCTAACACAGCTTTTCTTGGTTTTCCTTTGCTCTAACCCCTCTTTTCTTGGTTTTCCTCCGCACTAACCCTGCTTTTCTTGGTTTTTCTCCACTCTAACCCAGCTTTTCATGGTTTTTCTTCACTCTAACCATGCTTTTCTCGGATTTCTGCTGCTCTAACCTCGCTTTTCTTCGTTTTTTTCCTCTTTAATTTCTTTTTCTTGGTTTTCCACCGCTCTAACCCTGCTTTTCTTGGTTTTCCTCCGTACTTATTCCGCCTTTCTTGGTTTTCCTCCGCTCTAACTTCGCTTTTCTTGGTTTTCCTCCGCTCTAACCCCGATTATCTTGGTTTTCCTACGCTCTAACACCGCTTTTCTTGGTTTTCCTCCGCTCTAACCCCGCTTTTCTTGGTTTTCCTCCGCTCTAACCCCGCTTTTCTTGGTTTTCCTCAGCTCTAACTTTACTTTTCTTGTTTTTCCTCCGCTCTAACCCCGCTTTTCTTGGTTTTCCTTTGCACTAACCCTGCTTTTCTTGGTTTTCCTCCGCTCTAATACCGCTTCTCTTGGTTTTCCTCCGATCTATCACCGCTTTTCTTGGTTTTCCTACGCTCTAACACCACTTTTCTTGGTTTTTCTCCAATCTAACCATGCTTTTCTTGGATTTCCTCCGCTCTAACTTCGCTTTTCTTGGTTTTTCTCTGCTCTAACCCCGCTTTTCTTGGTTATCCTCCGCTCTAATCTTGCTTTTCTTGGTTTTCCTCCACTCTAACCATGCTTTTCTCGGATTTCTGCTGCTCTAACACCGCTTTTCTTCGTTTTTTTCATCTCTAACTTCTTTTTCTTGGTTTTCCTCCGCTCTAGCCCCGCTTTTCTTTGTTTTTCTCCGCTCTTACCCAGCTTTTCATGGTTTTTCTCCACTCTAACCATGCTTTTCTCGGATTTCTGCTGCTGTAACCGCGCTTTTCTTCGTTTTTTTCCTCTCTAACTTCTTTTTCTTGGTTTTCCTCCGCTCTAACTTCGCTTTTCTTGGTTTTCCTCCGCTCTAACCCCGCTTTTCTTGGTTTTCCTCTACTCTAATACCGCTTTTCTTGGTTTTCCTTCGCTCTAACCCCGCTTTTCTTGGTTATCCTCCGCTCTAACCCCGCTTTTCTTTGTTTTCCTCAGTTCTAACTTTTATTTTCTTGGTTTTCCTCTTCTCTAACCCCGCTTTTCTTGGTTTTCCTTTGCACTAACCCTGCTTTTCTTGGATTTCCTCCGCTCTAACACCGCTTTTCTTGGTTTTCCTCCGATCTATCACCGCTTTTCATGGTTTTTCTACGCTCTAACTTTACTTTTCTTGGTTTTTCTCCACTCTAACCATGCTTTTCTTGGATTTCCTCCGCTCTAACCCCGCTTTTCTTGGATTTCCTCTGCTCTAACCCCGCTTTTCTTGGTTTTCCTCAGCTCTAACACCACTTTTCATGCTTTTCTTCCTCTCTAACCCCGATTTACTTAATTTTCCTCCGCTCTAATCCCGCTTTTCTTGATTTTCCTCCGCTCTAACCCAGCTTTTCTTGATTTTACTCCGCTCTAACCCTGCTTTTCTTGGTTTTTCTCTGCTCTAACCCCGTTTTCTTCTTTTTCCTCCCTTCTATCCTTGCTTTTCTTGGTTTTTCTCCGCTCTAACCCCGTTTCTCTTGGTTTTCCTCCGCTCTAACACCGCTTTTCTTGGTTTTCCTTTGCTCTAACCCCTCTTTTCTTTGCTTTCCTCCGCACTAACCCTGCTTTTCTTGGTTTTTCTCCACTCTAACCCAGCTTTTCATGGTTTTTCTCCACTCTAAGCATGCTTTTCTCGGATTTCTTCTGCTCTAACCGCGCTTTACTTCGTTTATTTCCTCTCTAACCATGCTTTTCTTGGTTTTCCTCCGCTCTAACCCCGCTTTTCTTGGTTTTCCTCCGCTCTAACCCTGCTTTTCTTGGTTTTTCTCCACTCTAACCCAGCTTTTCATGGTTTTTCTCCACTCTAACCATGCTTTTCTTGGATTTCTGCTGCTCTAACCGCGCTTTTCTTCGTTTTTTTCCTCTCTAACTTCTTTTTCTTGGTTTTCCTCCGCTCTAGCCCCGCTTTTCTTGGTTTTCCTCCGCACTAATTCCGCCTTTCTTGGTTTTCCTCCGCTCTAACTTCGTTTTTCTTGTTTTTCCTCCGCTCTAACCCCGCTTTTCTTGGTTTTCCTCCGCTCTAACCCCGCTTTTCTTGGTTTTCCTCCGCTCTAATCCCGCTTTTCTTGGTTATCCTCCGCTCTAACCCCGCTTTTCTTGGTTTTCCTCAGCTCTAACTTTTCTTTTCTTGGTTTTCCTCCGCTCTAACCCCGCTTTTCTTGGTTTTCCTTTGCACTAACCCTGCTTTTCTTGGATTTCCTCCGCTCTAACACCGCTTTTCTTGGTTTTCCTCCGCTCTATCACCGCTTTTCTTGGTTTTTCTACGCTCTAACTTTACTTTTATTGGCTTTTCTCCACTCTAACCATGCTTTTCTCGGATTTCCTCCGCTCTAACACCGCTTTTCTCGGATTTCCTCCGCTCTAACCCCGCTTTTCTTGGTTTTCCTCAGCTCTAACACCACTTTTCATGCTTTTCCTCCGCTCTAACCCCGATTTACTTGGTTTTCCTCCGGTCTAATCCTGCTTTTCTTGATTTTCCTCCGCTCTATCCCAGCTTTTCTTGGTTTTCCTCCGCTCTAACCCTGCTTTTCTTGGTTTTTCTCTGCTCTAACCCCGTTTTCTTCTTTTTCCTCCCTTCTATCCTTGCTTTTCTTGGTTTTTCTCCGCTCTAACCCCGTTTCTCTTGGTTTTCCTCCGCTCTAACACCGCATTTCTTGGTTTTCCTTTGCTCTAACCCCTCTTTTCTTTGCTTTCCTCCGAAATAACCCTGCTTTTCTTGGTTTTTCTCCGCTCTAACCCAGCTTTTCTTGGTTTTTCTCCACTCTAACCATGCTTTTCTCGGATTTCTGCTGCTGTGACCGCGCTTGTCTTCGTTTTTTTCCTCTCTAACTTCTTTTTCTTGGTTTTCCTCCGCTCTAACGTCGCTTTTCTTGGTTTTCCTCCGCTCTAACCCCGCTTTTCTTGTTTTTTTTCCACTCTAACCCCGCTTTTCTTGGTTATCCTCCGCTCTAACCCCGCTTTTCTTGGTTTTCCTTTGCACTAACCCTGCTTTTCTTGGATTTCCTCCGCTCTAACACCGCTTTTCTTGGTTTTCCTCCGCTCTATCACCGCTTTTCATGGTTTTTCTACGCTCTAACTTTACTTTTCTTGGTTTTTCTCCACTCTAACCATGTTTTCTTGGATTTCCTCCGCTCTAACCCCGCTTTTCTTGGTTTTCCTCTGCTCTAACACCACTTTTCATGCTTTTCCTTTTCTCTAACCCCGATTTACTTGGTTTTCCTCCGCTCTAACTTCGTTTTTCTTGGTTTTCCTCCGCTCTAACCCCGCTTTTCTTGGTTTTCCTCCGCTCTAACCCCGCTCTTCTTGGTTTTCCTCCGCTCTAATCCCGCTTTTCTTGGTTATCCTCCGCTCTAACCCCGCTTTTCTTGGTTTTCCTCAGCTCTAACTTTTCTTTTCTTGGTTTTCCTCCGCTCTAACTCCGCTTTTCTTGGTTTTCCTTTGCACTAACCCTGCTTTTCTTGGATTTCCTCCGCTCTAACACCGCCTTTCTTGGTTTTCCTCCGCTCTATCACCGCTTTTCTTGGTTTTTCTACGCTCTAACTTTACTTTTATGCTTTTCTCCAATCTAACCATGCTTTTCTCGGATTTCCTCCGCTCTAACCCCGCTTTTCTTAGTTTTTCTCTGCTCTAACTCCGCTTTTCTTGGTTTTCCTCAGCTGTAACCCCACTTTTCATGCTTTTCCTCCGCTCTAACCCCGATTTACTTGGTTTTCCTCCGCTCTAATCCCGCTTTTCTTGGTTTTCCTCTGCTCTAACCCAGCTTTTCCTCGTTTTCCTCCGCTCTAACCCCGTTTTTCATGCTTTTCCTCCGCTCTAACCCCGTTTTTCTTGGTTTTCCTCACCTCTATCTTCACTTTTCTTTCCTTTCCTCCGCTCTAACCGTGCTTTTCTTGGTTTTCCTCCGCTATAACCCTGCTTTTCTTGGTTTTCCTCCACTCTGACCCCGCTTTTCTTGCTTTTCCTCCGCTCTAACCCTGCTTTTCTTGGTTTTTCTCCACTCTAACCCAGCTTTTCTTGGTTTTCCTCCCCACTATCCCCACTTTTCTTGGTTTTCCTTAGCTCTAACCCCGCTTTTCTTGGTTTTCCTCCGCTCTAACCCAGCTTTTCATGGTTTTTCTCCAGTGTAACCATGCTTTTCTTGGATGTCTGCTGCTCTAACCACGCTTTTCTTCGTTTTCTTCCGTTCTAACTCTGCTTTTCCTGGTTTTCCTCCGCTCTAACCCCGCTTTTCTTGGTTTTCCTCCGCTATAACCCCGCTTTTCTTGGTTTTCCTTTGCTCTAACCCCGCTTTTCTTGGTTTTCTTCCGTTCTAACTTCGTTTTCTTGGTTTTCCTCCGCTCAAACACTGCATTTCTTCGTTTTCATCCGAATGAACAACGTTTTTCTTGGTTTTCCTCCGCTCTAACCCTGCTTTTCTTGGTTTTCCTCCCCTCTATCCCCGCTTTTCTTGGTTTTCCTCCGCTCTAACCCCGCTTTTCTTGGTTTTTCTCCGCTCTAACCCTGCTTTTCATGGTTTTTCTCCACTCTAACCATGCTTTTCTCTGATATCTGCTGCTCTAACCACGCTTTTCTATGTATTCTTCCGTTCTAACCCAGCTTTTCTTGGTTTTCCTCCCCTCTGTCCCCGCTTTTCTTGGTTTTCGTCCGCTCTAACCCCGCTTTTCTTGGTTTTCCTCCGCTCTAATCCCGCTTCTCTTGGTTTTTCTCCACTCTAACCATGCTTTTCTTGGATTTCTGCTGCTCTAACCCCACTTTTCTGTCTTTTCCTCCTCTCTAAGTTCTTTTTATTGGTTTTCCTCCGCTCTAACACCGATTATCTTGGTTTTCCTCCGCACTAACCCCGCTTTTCTTGGTTTTCTTCCGTTCTAACCTTGCTTTTCTTGGTTTTCCTCAGCTCTAACCCCGCATTTCTTGGTTTTCATCCGCATGAACAACGTTTTTCTTGGTTTTCCTCCGCTCTAACCCTGCTTCTCTTGGTTTTCCTCCGCTCTTACCCCGCTTTTCTTGGTTTTCTTCCGTTCTAACTTCGCTTTTCTTGGTTTTCCTCCGCTCTAACCCCGCATTTCTTGGTTTTCACCCGCATGAACAACGTTTTTCTTGGATTTCCTTTGCTCTATCTTCGCATTTCCTAGTTTTCCTCCGCTCTAACCCTGCTATTCTTGGTTTTCCTCCGCTCTAACCCCGCTTTTCATGCTTTTCCTCCGCTCTAACCCCGCTTTTCATGATTTTCCTCCGCTCTAACCCCGCTTTTCTTGGTTTTCCTCACCTCTAACTTCACTTTTCTTTCTTTTCCTCCGCTCTAACTTTACTTTTCTTGGTTTTCCTCCGCTCTAACCCCGCTTTTCATGCTTTTCCTCCGCTCTAACCCCGCTTTTCCTGGTTTTCCTCAGCTCTAACTTCACTTTTCTTTCTTTTCCTCTGCTCTAACCCCACTTTTCATGCTTTTCCTCCAATCTAACCCCGCTTTTCTTGGTTTTCCTCGGAATTGACCCCGCTTTTCTCGGTTTTCCTCCGCTCTAACACCGCTTTTCTTGGTTTTCCTCTGCTCTAACCCTGCTTTTCTTGGTTTTTCTCCACTCTAACCCAGCTTTTCTTGGTTTTCCTCCCCACTATCCCCACTTTTCTTGGTTTTCCTTAGCTCTAACCCCGCTTTTCTTGGTTTTCCTCCGCTCTAACCCAGCTTTTCATGGTTTTTCTCCAGTGTAACCATGCTTTTCTTGGATGTCTGCTGCTCTAACCACGCTTTTCTTCGTTTTCTTCCGTTCTAACTCTGCTTTTCCTGGTTTTCCTCCGCTCTAACCCCGCTTTTCTTGGTTTTCCTCCGCTATAACCCCGCTTTTCTTGGTTTTCCTTTGCTCTAACCCCGCTTTTCTTGGTTTTCTTCCGTTCTAACTTCGCTTTTCTTGGTTTTCCTCCGCTCAAACACTGCATTTCTTCGTTTTCATCCGAATGAACAACGTTTTTCTTGGTTTTCCTCCGCTCTAACCCTGCTTTTCTTGGTTTTCCTCCCCTCTATCCCCGCTTTTCTTGGTTTTCCTCCGCTCTAACCCCGCTTTTCTTGGTTTTTCTCCGCTCTAACCCAGCTTTTCATGGTTTTTCTCCACTCTAACCATGCTTTTCTCTGATATCTGCTGCTCTAACCACGCTTTTCTTTGTTTTCTTCCGTTCTAACCCAGCTTTTCTTGGTTTTCCTCCCCTCTGTCCCCGCTTTTCTTGATTTTCGTCCGCTCTAACCCCGCTTTTCTTGGTTTTCCTCCGCTCTAATCCCGCTTCTCTTGGTTTTTCTCCACTCTAACCATGCTTTTCTTGGATTTCTGCTGCTCTAACCCCACTTTTCTGTCTTTTCCTCCTCTCTAAGTTCTTTTTATTGGTTTTCCTCCGCTCTAACACCGATTATCTTGGTTTTCCTCCGCACTAACCCCGCTTTTCTTGGTTTTCTTCCGTTCTAACCTTGCTTTTCTTGGTTTTCCTCAGCTCTAACCCCGCATTTCTTGGTTTTCATCCGCATGAACAACGTTTTTCTTGGTTTTCCTCCGCTCTAACCCTGCTTCTCTTGGTTTTCCTCCGCTCTTACCCCGCTTTTCTTGGTTTTCTTCCGTTCTAACTTCGCTTTTCTTGGTTTTCCTCCGCTCTAACCCCGCATTTCTTGGTTTTCACCCGCATGAACAACGTTTTTCTTGGATTTCCTCCGCTCTATCTTCGCATTTCCTAGTTTTCCTCCGCTCTAACCCTGCTATTCTTGGTTTTCCTCCGCTCTAACCCCGCTTTTCATGCTTTTCCTCCGCTCTAACCCCGCTTTTCATGATTTTCCTCCGCTCTAACCCCGCTTTTCTTGGTTTTCCTCACCTCTAACTTCACTTTTCTTTCTTTTCCTCCGCTCTAACTTTACTTTTCTTGGTTTTCCTCCGCTCTAACCCCGCTTTTCATGCTTTTCCTCCGCTCTAACCCCGCTTTTCCTGGTTTTCCTCACCTCTAACTTCACTTTTCTTTCTTTTCCTCTGCTCTAACCCCACTTTTCATGCTTTTCCTCCAATCTAACCCCGCTTTTCTTGGTTTTCCTCGGAATTGACCCCGCTTTTCTCGGTTTTCCTCCGCTCTAACACCGCTTTTCTTGGTTTTCCTCCGCTCTAACCCTGCTTTTCTTGGTTTTTCTCCACTCTAACCCAGCTTTTCTTGGTTTTCCTCCCCACTATCCCCACTTTTCTTGGTTTTCCTTAGCTCTAACCCCGCTTTTCTTGGTTTTCCTCCGCTCTAACCCAGCTTTTCATGGTTTTTCTCCAGTGTAACCATGCTTTTCTTGGATGTCTGCTGCTCTAACCACGCTTTTCTTCGTTTTCTTCCGTTCTAACTCTGCTTTTCCTGGTTTTCCTCCGCTCTAACCCCGCTTTTCTTGGTTTTCCTCCGCTATAACCCCGCTTTTCTTGGTTTTCCTTTGCTCTAACCCCGCTTTTCTTGGTTTTCTTCCGTTCTAACTTCGCTTTTCTTGGTTTTCCTCCGCTCAAACACTGCATTTCTTCGTTTTCATCCGAATGAACAACGTTTTTCTTGGTTTTCCTTTGCTCTAACCCTGCTTTTCTTGGTTTTCCTCCCCTCTATCCCCGCTTTTCTTGGTTTTCCTCCGCTCTAACCCCGCTTTTCTTGGTTTTTCTCCGCTCTAACCCAGCTTTTCATGGTTTTTCTCCACTCTAACCATGCTTTTCTCTGATATCTGCTGCTCTAACCACGCTTTTCTTTGTTTTCTTCCGTTCTAACCCAGCTTTTCTTGGTTTTCCTCCCCTCTGTCCCCGCTTTTCTTGGTTTTCGTCCGCTCTAACCCCGCTTTTATTGGTTTTCCTCCGCTCTAATCATGCTTCTCTTGGTTTTTCTCCACTCTAACCATGCTTTTCTTGGATTTCTGCTGCTCTAACCCCGCTTTTCTGTCTTTTCCTCCTCTCTAAGTTCTTTTTATTGGTTTTCCTCCGCTCTAACCCCGATTATCTTGGTTTTCCTCCGCACTAACCCCGCTTTTCTTGGTTTTCTTCCGTTCAAACTTTGCTTTTCTTGGTTTTACTCAGATCTAACCCCGCTTTTCTTGGTTTTCATCCGCATGAACAACGTTTTTCTTGGTTTTCCTTCGCTCTAACCCAGCTTCTCTTGGTTTTCCTCCGCTCTTACCCCGCTTTTCTTGGTTTTCTTCCGTTCTAACTTCGCTTTTCTTGGTTTTCCTCCGCTCTAATCCCGCATTTCTTGGTTTTCACCCGCATGAACAACGTTTTTCTTGGTTTTCGTCCGCTCTAACTTCGCATTTCCTAGTTTTCCTCCGCTCTAACCCTGCTTTTCTTGGTTTTCCTCTGCTCTAACCCCGCTTTTCATGCTTTTCCTCCGCTCTAACCCCGCTTTTCTTGGTTTTCATCACCTCTAACTTCACCTTTCTTTTCCTCCGCTCTAACTTTACTTTTCTTGGTTTTCCTCCACTCTTACCCATTTTTCATGTTTTTCCTCCGCTCTAACCCTGCTTTTCTTGATTTTCCTCACCTCTAACTTCACTTTTCTTTCTTTTCCTCCGCTCTAACTTTACTTTTCTTGGTTTTCCTCCGCTCTAACTCCACTTTTCATGCTTTTCCTCCGCTCTAACCCCGCTTTTCTTGGTTTTCCTCCGCTCTAACCCAGCTTTTCTTGGTTTTCCTCCCTTCTATCCCCGCTTTTCTTGGTTTTTCTCCGCTCTAACCCAGCTTTTCTTGGTTTTTCTCCACTGTAACCATGCTTTTCTTGGATGTCTGCTGCTCTAACCACGCTTTTCTTCGTTTTCTTCCGTTCTAACTCTGCTTTTCTTGGTTTTCCTCCGCTCTAACCCCGCTATTCTTGTTTTTCCTCCACTATATCTCCGCTTTTCTTGGTTTTCCTCCGCTATAACCCCACTTTTCTTGGTTTTCCTTTGCTCTAACCCCGCTTTTCTTGGTTTTCCTCCGCTATAACCCCGCTTTTCTTGGTTTTCCTCCGCTCTAACCCCGCTTTTCTTGGTTTTCTTGCGTTCTAACTTCGCTTTTCTTGGTTTTCCTCCGCTCTAACACTGCATTTCTTGGTTTTCATAAGCATGAACAACGTTTTTCTTCGTTTTCCTCCGCTCTAACCCTGCTTTTCTTGGATTTCCTCCGCTCTAACACCGTTTCTCTTGGTTTTCCTCCCCTCTATCCCCGCTTTTCTTGGTTTTCCTCCGCTCTAACCCCGCTTTTCTTGGTTTTCTTCCGCTCTAACCCAGCTTTTCTTGGTTTTTCTCCGCTCTAATCCAGCTTTTCATGGTTTTTCTCCACTCTAACCATGCTTTTCACGGATCTCTGCTGCTCTAACCCCGCTTTTCTTGGTTTTCTTCTGTTCTAACTTCGCTTTTCTTGGTTTTCCTCCGCTCTAACCCCGCATTTCTTGGTTTTCATCCGCATGAACAACGTTTTTCTTGGTTTTCCTCCGCTCTTACCCCGCTTTTCTTGGTTTTCTTCCGTTCTAACTTTGCTTTTCTTGGTTTTCCTCCGCTCTAACCCCGCATTTCTTGGTTTTCACTTGCATGAACAACGTTTTTCTTGGTTTTCCTCGGCTCTAACTTCGCATTTCCTAGTTTTCCTCCGCTCTAACCCTGCTTTTCTTGGTTTTCCTCCGCTCTAACCCCGCTTTTCATGCTTATCCTCCGCTCTAACCCCGCTTTTCTTGGTTTTCCTCACCTCTAACTTCACTTTTCTTTCTTTTCCTCCGCTCTAACTTTACTTTTCTTGGTTTTCCTCCGCTCTAACCCTTTTTTCATGCTTTTCCTCCGCTCTAACCCCGCTTTTCTTGGTTTTCCTCGGAACTAACCCCGCTTTTCTTGGTTTTCCTCGGCTCTAACACAGCTTTTCTTGGTTTTCCTCCGCTCTAACCCTGCTTTTCTTGGTTTTTCTCCGCTCTAACCCAGCTTTTCTTGGTTTTTCTCCGCTCTAACCCAGCATTTCATGGCCTTCTCCACTGTAACCATGCTTTTCTTGGATTTCTGCTGCTCTAACCACGCTTTTCTTGGTTTTCCTCCGCTATATCCCCGCTTTTCTTGGTTTTCTCGGCTATAACCCCGCTTTTCTTGGTTTTCCTTTGCTCTAACCCCGCTTTTCTTGGTTTTCTTCCGTTCTAACTTCGCTTTTCTTGGTTTTCCTCCGCTCTAACACTGCATTTCGAGGTTTTCATAAGCATGAACAACGTTTTTCTTGGTTTTCCTCCGCTCTAACCCTGCTTTTCTTGGATTTCCTCCGCTCTAACCTTGTTTCTCTTGGTTTTCCTCCCCTCTATCCCTGCTTTTCTTGGTTTTTCTCCGCTCTAACCCCGCTTTTCTTGGTTTTCCTCCGCTCTAACCCAGCTTTTCTTGGTTTTTCTCCGCTCTAATCCAGCTTTTCATGGTTTTTCTCCACTCTAACCATGCTTTTCTCGGATTTCTGCTGCTCTAACCACGCTTTTCTTCGTTTTCCTCCGTTCTAACTGCTTTTCTTGGTTTTCCTCCGCTCTAACCCCGCTTTTCTTGGTTTTCTTCCGTTCTAACTTTGCTTTTCTTGGTTTTCCTCCGCTCTAACCCCGCTTTTCTTGGTTTTCATCCGCATGAAGAACGTTTTTCTTGGTTTTCCTCCGCTCTAACCCTGCTTTTCTTGGTTTTCCTCCGCTATAACCCCGCTTTTCTTGGTTTTCCTCCGCTCTAACCTCGCTTGTCTTGGTTTTCCTCCGCTCTATCACCGCTTTTCTTGGTTTTCCTCCGCTATAACCCCGCTTTTCTTGGTTTTCCTCCGCTCTAACCCCGCTTGTCTTGGTTTTCCTCCGCACTAACCCTGCTTTTCTTGGTTTTCCTTAGCTCTAACACCACTTTTCCTGGTTTTCCTCCGCTCTAACCCCGTTTTTCTTGGTTTTCCTCTGCTCTAACCCAGCTTTTCTTGGTTTTCCTCCCCTCTATCCCCGCATTTCTTGGTTTTCCTCCCTTCTATCCCCGCTTTTCTTGGTTTTTCTCCGCTCTAACCCAGGTTTTCATGGTTTTTCTCCACTGTAACCATGCTTTTCTTGGATGTCTGCTGCTCTAACCACGCTTTTCTTCGTTTTCTTCCGTTCTAACTCTGCTTTTCTTGGTTTTCCTCCGCTCTAACCCCGCTTTTCTTGGTTTTCCTCCGCTATATCCCCGCTTTTCTTGGTTTTCCTTTGCTCTAACCCCGCTTTTCTTGGTTTTCCTCCGCTATAACCCCGCTTTTCTTGGTTTTCCTCCGCTCTAACCCCGCTTTTCTTGGTTTTCTTGCGTTCTAACTTCGCTTTTCTTGGTTTTCCTTCGCTCTAACACTGCATTTCTTGGTTTTCATAAGCATGAACAACGTTTTTCTTGGTTTTCCTCCGCTCTAACCCTGCTTTTCTTGCATTTCCTCTGCTCTAACCCCGTTTCTCTTGGTTTTCCTCCCCTCTAACCCAGCTTTTCTTGGTTTTTCTCCGCTCTAATCCAGCTTTTCATGGTTTTTCTCCACTCTAACCATGCTTTTCTCGGATTTCTGCTGCTCTAACCACGCTTTTCTTCGTTTTCCTCCGTTCTAACTGCTTTTCTTGGTTTTCCTCCGCTCTAACCCAGCTTTTCTTGGTTTTCTTCCGTTCTAACTTTGCTTTTCTTGGTTTTCCTCCGCTCTAACCCCGCTTTTCTTGGTTTTCATCCGCATGAAGAACGTTTTTCTTGGTTTTCCTCCGCTATAACCCTGCTTTTCTTGGTTTTCCTCCGCTATAACCCCGCTTTTCTTGGTTTTCCTCCGCTCTAACCTCGCTTGTCTTGGTTTTCCTCCGCTCTATCACCGCTTTTCTTGGTTTTCCTCCGCTATAACCCCGCTTTTCTTGGTTTTCCTCCGCTCTAACCCCGCTTGTCTTGGTTTTCCTCCGCACTAACCCTGCTTTTCTTGGTTTTCCTTAGCTCTAACACCACTTTTCCTGGTTTTCCTCCGCTCTAACCCCGTTTTTCTTGGTTTTCCTCTGCTCTAACCCAGCTTTTCTTGGTTTTCCTCCCCTCTATCCCCGCATTTCTTGGTTTTCCTCCCTTCTATCCCCGCTTTTCTTGGTTTTTCTCCGCTCTAACCCAGGTTTTCATGGTTTTTCTCCACTGTAACCATGCTTTTCTTGGATGTCTGCTGCTCTAACCACGCTTTTCTTCGTTTTCTTCCGTTCTAACTCTGCTTTTCTTGGTTTTCCTCCGCTCTAACCCCGCTTTTCTTGGTTTTCCTCCGCTATATCCCCGCTTTTCTTGGTTTTCCTTTGCTCTAACCCCGCTTTTCTTGGTTTTCCTCCGCTATAACCCCGCTTTTCTTGGTTTTCCTCCGCTCTAACCCCGCTTTTCTTGGTTTTCTTGCGTTCTAACTTCGCTTTTCTTGGTTTTCCTTCGCTCTAACACTGCATTTCTTGGTTTTCATAAGCATGAACAACGTTTTTCTTGGTTTTCCTCCGCTCTAACCCTGCTTTTCTTGCATTTCCTCTGCTCTAACCCCGTTTCTCTTGGTTTTCCTCCCCTCTAACCCAGCTTTTCTTGGTTTTTCTCCGCTCTAATCCAGCTTTTCATGGTTTTTCTCCACTCTAACCATGCTTTTCTCGGATTTCTGCTGCTCTAACCACGCTTTTCTTCGTTTTCCTCCGTTCTAACTGCTTTTCTTGGTTTTCCTCCGCTCTAACCCCGCTTTTCTTGGTTTTCTTCCGTTCTAACTTTGCTTTTCTTGGTTTTCCTCCGCTCTAACCCCGCTTTTCTTGGTTTTCATCCGCATGAAGAACGTTTTTCTTGGTTTTCCTCCGCTCTAACCCTGCTTTTCTTGGTTTTCCTCCGCTATAACCCCGCTTTTCTTGGTTTTCCTCCGCTCTAACCTCGCTTGTCTTGGTTTTCCTCCGCTCTATCACCGCTTTTCTTGGTTTTCCTCCGCTATAACCCCGCTTTTCTTGGTTTTCCTCCGTACTAACCCCGCTTGTCTTGGTTTTCCTCCGCACTAACCCTGCTTTTCTTGGTTTTCCTTAGCTCTAACACCACTTTTCCTGGTTTTCCTCCGCTCTAACCCCGTTTTTCTTGGTTTTCCTCTGCTCTAACCCAGCTTTTCTTGGTTTTCCTCCCCTCTATCCCCGCATTTCTTGGTTTTCCTCCCTTCTATCCCCGCTTTTCTTGGTTTTTCTCCGCTCTAACCCAGGTTTTCATGGTTTTTCTCCACTGTAACCATGCTTTTCTTGGATGTCTGCTGCTCTAACCACGCTTTTCTTCGTTTTCTTCCGTTCTAACTCTGCTTTTCTTGGTTTTCCTCCGCTCTAACCCCGCTTTTCTTGGTTTTCCTCCGCTATATCCCCGCTTTTCTTGGTTTTCCTTTGCTCTAACCCCGCTTTTCTTGGTTTTCCTCCGCTATAACCCCGCTTTTCTTGGTTTTCCTCCGCTCTAACCCCGCTTTTCTTGGTTTTCTTGCGTTCTAACTTCGCTTTTCTTGGTTTTCCTTCGCTCTAACACTGCATTTCTTGGTTTTCATAAGCATGAACAACGTTTTTCTTGGTTTTCCTCCGCTCTAACCCTGCTTTTCTTGCATTTCCTCTGCTCTAACCCCGTTTCTCTTGGTTTTCCTCCCCTCTATCCCCGCTTTTCTTGGTTTTCCTCCGCTCTAACCCCGCTTTTCTTGGTTTTCCTCCGCTCTAACCCAGCTTTTCTTGGTTTTTCTCCGCTCTATTCCAGCTTTTCATGGTTTTTCTCCACTCTAACCATGCTTTTCTCTGATTTCTGCTGCTCTAACCACGCTTATCTTCGTTTTCTTCCGTTCTAACTCTGCTTTTCTTGGTTTTCCTCCACTCTATCCCCGCTTTTCTTGGTTTTCTTCCGTTCTAACTTCGCTTTTCTTGGTTTTCCTCCGCTCTAACCCCGCATTTCTTGGTTTTCATCCGCATGAACAACGTTTTTCTTGGTTTTCCTCCGCTCTTACCCCGCTTTTCTTGGTTTTCTTCCGTTCTAACTTCGCTTTTCTTGGTTTTCCTCCGCTCTAACCCCGCATTTCTTGGTTTTCACTTGCATGAACAACGTTTTTCTTGGTTTTCCTCCGCTCTAACTTCGCATTTCCTAGTTTTCCTCCTCTCTAACCCTGCTTTTCTTGGTTTTCCTCCGCTCTAACCCCGCTTTTCATGCTTTTCCTCCGCTCTAACCCCGCTTTTTTTGGTTTTCATCACCTCTAACTTCACTTATCTTTCTTTTCCTCCACTCTAACTTTACTTTTCTTGGTTTTCCTTCGCTCTAACCCCGCTTTTCTTGGTTTTCCTCCGCTGTAACCCCGATTTCTTGGTTATCCTCCGCTCTAACTCCGCTTTTTTTGGTTTTCCTCCGCTCTAACCCCACTTTTCATGCCTTTTCTCCTTTCTAACCCCGCTGTTCTTGGTTTTTCTCCACTCTAACCATGCTTTTCTTGGTTTTCCTCCGCTCTAACACCGCTTTTCTTGGTTTTCCTCGGAACTAACCCCGCTTTTCTTGGTTTTCCTCACCTCTAACTTCACTTTTCTTTCTTTTCCTCCGCTCTAACTTTACTTTTCTTGGTTTTCCTCCGCTCTAACCCCAATTTTCATGCTTTTCCTCCGCTCTAACCCCGCTTTTCTTGGTTTTCCTCGGAACTAACCCCGCTTTTCTTGGTTTTCCTCCGCTCTAACACAGCTTTTCTTGGTTTTCCTCCGCTCTAACCCTGCTTTTCTTGGATTTCCTCCGCTCTAACCCCGTTTCTCTTGGTTTTCCTCCCCTCTATCCCCGCTTTTCTTGGTTTTTCTCCGCTCTAACCCCGCTTTTCTTGGTTTTCCTCCGCTCTAACCCAGCTTTTCTTGGTTTTTCTCCGCTCTAATCCAGTTTTTCATGGTTTTTCTCCACTCTAACCATGCTTTTCTCGGATTTCTGCTGCTCTAACCACGCTTTTCTTCGTTTTCTTCCGTTCTAACTGCTTTTCTTGGTTTTCCTCCTCTCTAACCCCGCTTTTCTTGGTTTTCTTCCGTTCTAACTTTGCTTTTCTTGGTTTTCCTCCGCTCTAACCCCGCATTTCTTGGTTTTCATCCGCATGAACAACGATTTCCTTGGTTTTCCTCCGCTCTAACTTCGCTTTTCTTGGTTTTCCTCCGCTCTAACCCCGATTATCTTGGTTTTCCTCCGCTCTAACCCCGCTTTTCTTGGTTTTCCTCCGCTCTAACCCCGCTTTTCTTGGTTTTGATCCGCTCTAACCCCGCTTTTCTTGGTTTTCCTCAGCTCTAACTTTACTTTTCTTGTTTTTCCTCCGCTCTAACCCCGCTTTTCTTGGTTTTCCTTTGCACTAACCCTGCTTTTCTTGGTTTTCCTTCGCTCTAACCGTTCTTTTCTTGGTTGTCCTCCGCTCTATCACCGCTTTTCTTGGTTTTCCTACGCTCTAACACCACTTTTCTTGGTTTTTCTCCAATCTAACCATGCTTTTCTTGGATTTCCTCCGCTCTAACCCCGCTTTTCTTGGTTTTTCTCTGCTCTAACCCCGCTTTTCTTGGTTATCCTCCGCTCTAATCTTGCTTTTCTTGGTTTTCCTCCACTCTAACCATGCTTTTCTCGGATTTCTGCTGCTGTAACCACGCTTTTCTTCGTTTTTTTCCTCTCTAACTTTGTTTTCTTGGTTTTCCTCCGCTCTAACCCCGCTTTTCTTGGTTTTCCTCCACTCTAATTCCGCTTTTCTTGGTTTTCCTCCGCTCTAACCCCGCTTTTCTTGGTTATCCTCCGCTCTAACCCCGCTTTTCTTGGTTTTCCTCTGCTCTAATCCCGCTTCTCTTGGTTTTTCTGCACTCTAACCCAGCTTTTCTTGGTTTTCCTACGCTCTAACGTCGCTTTTCTTGGATTTCCTTCGCTCTAACACCGCTTTTCTTGGTTTTCCTCCGATCTATCACCGCTTTTCTTGGTTTTTCTACGCTCTAACTTTACTTTTCTTGGTTTTTCTCCAATCTAACCATGCTTTTCTTGGATTTCCTCTGCTCTAACCCCGCTTTTCTTGGTTTTCCTCAGCTCTAACACCACTTTCCATGCTTTTCCTCCTCTCTAACCCCGATTTACTTAATTTTCCTCCGCTCTAATCCTGCTTTTCTTGATTTTCCTCCGCTCTAACCCAGCTTTTCTTGGATTTCCTTCGATCTAACCCTGCTTTTCTTGGTTTTTCTCTGCTCTAACCCCGTTTTCTTCTTTTTCCTCCCTTCTATCCTTGCTTTTCTTGGTTTTTCTCCGCTCTAACCCCGTTTCCCTTGGTTTTCCTCCGCTCTAACACCGCTTTTCTTGGTTTTCCTTTGCTCTAACCCCTCTTTTCTTTGCTTTCCTCCGCACTAACCCTGCTTTTCTTTGTTTTCCTCCGCACTATCAACGCTTTTCTTGGTTTTCCTCCGCTCTAACCCCGTTTTCTTGGTTTTCCTTCTTTCTATCCTTGCTTTTCTTTGTTTTTCTCCGCTCTAACCCCGTTTCTCTTGGTTTTCCTCCGCTCTAACACAGCTTTTCTTGGTTTTCCTTTGCTCTAACCCCTCTTTTCTTGGTTTTCCTCCGCACTAACCCTGCTTTTCTTGGTTTTTCTCCACTCTAACCCAGCTTTTCATGGTTTTTCTTCACTCTAACCATGCTTTTCTCGGATTTCTGCTGCTCTAACCTCGCTTTTCTTCGTTTTTTTCCTCTCTAACTTCTTTTTCTTGGTTTTCCACCGCTCTAACCCTGCTTTTCTTGGTTTTCCTCCGCACTTATTCCGCCTTTCTTGGTTTTCCTCCGCTCTAACTTCGCTTTTCTTGGTTTTCCTGTGCTCTTACCCCGATTATCTTGGTTTTCCTACGCTCTAACACCGCTTTTCTTGGTTTTCCTCCGCTCTAACCCCGCTTTTCTTGGTTTTCCTCAGCTCTAACTTTACTTTTCTTGTTTTTCCTCCGCTCTAACCCCGCTTTTCTTGGTTTTCCTTTGCACTAACCCTGCTTTTCTTGGTTTTCCTCCGCTCTAACACCGCTTTTCTTGGTTTTCCTCCGCTCTATCACCGCTTTTCTTGGTTTTCCTACGCTCTAACACCACTTTTCTTGGTTTTTCTCCAATCTAACCATGCTTTTCTTGGATTTCCTCCGCTCTAACCCCGCTTTTCTTGGTTTTTCTCTGCTCTAACCCCGCTTTTCTTGGTTATCCTCCGCTCTAATCTTGCTTTTCTTGGTTTTCCTCCACTCTAACCATGCTTTTCTCGGATTTCTGCTGCTCTAACACCGCTTTTCTTCGTTTTTTTCATCTCTAACTTCTTTTTCTTGGTTTTCCTCCGCTCTAACCCCGCTTTTCTTGGTTTTCCTCCGCTCTAACCCTGCTTTTCTTTGTTTTTCTCCGCTCTAACCCATCTTTTCATGGTTTTTCTCCACTCTAACCATGCTTTTCTCGGATTTCTGCTGCTGTAACCGCGCTTTTCTTCGTTTTTTTCATCTCTAACTTCTTTTTCTTGGTTTTCCTCCGCTCTAACACCGCTTTTCTTGGTTTTCCTCCGCTCTAACCCCGCTTTTCTTGGTTTTCCTCCACTCTAACACCGCTTTTCTTGGTTTTCCTCCGCTCTAACCCCGCTTTTCTTGGTTATCCTCCGCTCTAACCCCGCTTTTCTTGGTTTTCCTCAGTTCTAACTTTTCTTTTCTTGGTTTTCCTCTTCTCTAACCCCGCTTTTCTTGGTTTTCCTTTGCACTAACCCTGCTTTTCTTGGATTTCCTCCGCTCTAACACCGCTTTTCTTGGTTTTCCTCCGATCTATCACCGCTTTTCATGGTTTTTCTACGCTCTAACTTTACTTTTCTTGGTTTTTCTCCACTCTAACCATGCTTTTCTTGGATTTCCTCCGCTCTAACCCCGCTTTTCTTGGATTTCCTCTGCTCTAACCCCGCTTTTCTTGGTTTTCCTTTGCTCTAACCCCGTTTTCTTGGTTTTTCTTCTTTCTATCCTTGCTTTTCTTTGTTTTTCTCCGCTCTAACCCCGTTTCTCTTGGTTTTCCTCTGCTCTAACACAGCTTTTCTTGGTTTTCCTTTGCTCTAACCCCTCTTTTCTTGGTTTTCCTCCGCACTAACCCTGCTTTTCTTGGTTTTTCTCCACTCTAACCCAGCTTTTCATGGTTTTTCTTCACTCTAACCATGCTTTTCTCGGATTTCTGCTGCTCTAACCTCGCTTTTCTTCGTTTTTTTCCTCTTTAACTTCTTTTTCTTGGTTTTCCACCGCTCTAACCCTGCTTTTCTTGGTTTTCCTCCGTACTTATTCCGCCTTTCTTGGTTTTCCTCCGCTCTAACTTCGCTTTTCTTGGTTTTCCTCCGCTCTAACCCCGATTATCTTGGTTTTCCTCCGCTCTAACCCCGCTTTTCTTGGTTTTCCTCCGCTCTAACCCCGCTTTTCTTGGTTTTCCTCCGCTCTAACCCCGCTTTTCTTCGTTTTCCTCAGCTCTAACTTTACTTTTCTGGTTTTTCCTCCGCTCTAACACCGCTTTTCTTGGTTTTCCTTTGCACTAACCCTGCTTTTCTTGGTTTTCCTTTGCTCTAAGACCGCTTTTCTTGGTTTTCCTCCGCTCTATCACCGCTTTTCTTGGTTTTCCTACGCTCTAACACCACTTTTCTTGGTTTTTCTCCAATCTAACCATGCTTTTCTTGGATTTCCTCCGCTCTAACTTCGCTTTTCTTGGTTTTTCTCTGCTCTAACCCCGCTTTTCTTGGTTATCCTCCGCTCTAATCTTGCTTTTCTCTGTTTTCCTCCACTCTAACCATGCTTTTCTCGGATTTCTGCTGCTCTAACACCGCTTTTCTTCGTTTTTTTCATCTCTAACTTCTTTTTCTTGGTTTTCCTCCGCTCTAACCCCGCTTTTCTTGGTTTTCCTCCGCTCTAACCCTGCTTTTCTTTGTTTTTCTCCACTCTAACCCAGCTTTTCATGGTTTTTCTCCACTCTAACCATGCTTTTCTCGGATTTCTGCTGCTGTAACCGCGCTTTTCTTCGTTTTTTTCCTCTCTAACTTCTTTTTCTTGGTTTTCCTCCGCTCTAACTTCGCTTTTCTTGGTTTTCCTCCGCTCTAACCCCGCTTTTCTTGGTTTTCCTCCACTCTAACACCGCTTTTCTTGGTTTTCCTTCGCTCTAACCCCGCTTTTCTTGGTTATCCTCCGCTCTAACCCCGCTTTTCTTTGTTTTCCTCAGTTCTAACTTTTCTTTTCTTGGTTTTCCTCTTCTCTAACACCGCTTTTCTTGGTTTTCCTCCGATCTATCACCGCTTTTCATGGTTTTTCTACGCTCTAACTTTACTTTTCTTGGTTTTTCTCCACTCTAACCATGCTTTTCTTGGATTTCCTCCGCTCTAACCCCGCTTTTCTTGGATTTCCTCTGCTCTAACCCCGCTTTTCTTGGTTTTCCTCAGCTCTAACACCACTTTTCATGCTTTTCCTTCCTCTCTAACCCCGATTTACTTAATTTTCCTCCGCTCTAATCCCGCTTTTCTTGATTTTCCTCCGCTCTAACCCAGCTTTTCTTGATTTTACTCCGCTCTAACCCTGCTTTTCTTGGTTTTTCTCTGCTCTAACCCCGTTTTCTTCTTTTTCCTCCCTTCTATCCTTGCTTTTCTTGGTTTTTCTTCGCTCTAACCCCGTTTCCCTTGGTTTTCCTCCGCTCTAACACCGCTTTTCTTGGTTTTCCTTTGCTCTAACCCCTCTTTTCTTTGCTTTCCTCCGCACTAACCCTGCTTTTCTTGGTTTTTCTCCACTCTAACCCAGCTTTTCATGGTTTTTCTCCACTCTAAGCATGCTTTTCTCGGATTTCTTCTGCTCTAACCGCGCTTTTCTTCGTTTATTTCCTCTCTAACTTCTTTTTCTTGGTTTTCCTCCGCTCTAACCCCGCTTTTCTTGGTTTTCCTCCGCTCTAACCCTGCTTTTCTTGGTTTTTCTCCACTCTAACCCAGCTTTTCATGGTTTTTCTCCACTCTAACCATGCTTTTCTCGGATTTCTGCTGCTCTAACCGCGCTTTTCTTCGTTTTTTTCCTCTCTAACTTCTTTTTCTTGGTTTTCCTCCGCTCTAACCCCGCTTTTCTTGGTTTTCCTCCGCACTAATTCCGCCTTTCTTGGATTTCCTCCGCTCTAACCCCGCTTTTCTTGGTTTTCCTCCGCTCTAACCCCGCTTTTCTTGGTTTTCCTCCGCTCTAATCCCGCTTTTCTTGGTTATCCTCCACTCTAACCCCGCTTTTCTTGGTTTTCCTCAGCTCTAACTTTTCTTTTCTTGGTTCTCCTCCGCTCTAACCCCGCTTTTCTTGGTTTTCCTTTGCACTAACCCTGCTTTTCTTGGATTTCCTCCGCTCTAACACCGCTTTTCTTGGTTTTCCTCCGCTCTATCACCGATTTTCTTGGTTTTTCTACGCTCTAACTTTACTTTTATTGGCTTTTCTCCACTCTAACCATGCTTTTCTCGGATTTCCTCCGCTCTAACACCGCTTTTCTCGGATTTCCTCCGCTCTAACCCCGCTTTTCTTGGTTTTCCTCAGCTCTAACACCACTTTTCATGCTTTTCCTCCGCTCTAACCCCGATTTACTTGGTTTTCCTCTGGTCTAATCCTGCTTTTCTTGATTTTCCTCCGCTCTAACCCAGCTTTTCTTGGTTTTCCTCCGCTCTAACCCTGCTTTTCTTGGTTTTTCTCTGCTCTAACCCCGTTTTCTTCTTTTTCCTCCCTTTTATCCTTGCTTTTCTTGGTTTTTCTCCGCTCTAACCCCGTTTCTCTTGGTTTTCCTCCGCTCTAACACCGCATTTCTTGGTTTTCCTTTGCTCTAACCCCTCTTTTCTTTGCTTTCCTCCGAAATAACCCTGCTTTTCTTGGTTTTTCTCCGCTCTAACCCAGCTTTTCTTGGTTTTTCTCCACTCTAACCATGCTTTTCTCGGATTTCTGCTGCTGTAACCGCGCTTGTCTTCGTTTTTTTCCTCTCTAACTTCTTTTTCTTGGTTTTCCTCCGCTCTAACGTCGCTTTTCTTGGTTTTCCTCCGCTCTAACCCCGCTTTTCTTGGTTTTTTTCCACTCTAACCCCGCTTTTCTTGGTTATCCTCCGCTCTGACCCCGCTTTTCTTGGTTTTCCTCAGTTCTAACTTTTCTTTTCTTGGTTTTCCTCCGCTCTAACACCGCATTTCTTGGTTTTCCTTTGCTCTAACCCCTCTTTTCTTTGCTTTCCTCCGAAATAACCCTGCTTTTCTTGGTTTTTCTCCGCTCTAACCCAGCTTTTCTTGGTTTTTCTCCACTCTAACCATGCTTTTCTCGGATTTCTGCTGCTGTAACCGCGCTTGTCTTCGTTTTTTTCCTCTCTAACTTCTTTTTCTTGGTTTTCCTCCGCTCTAACGTCGCTTTTCTTGGTTTTCCTCCGCTCTAACCCCGCTTTTCTTGGTTTTTTTCCACTCTAACCCCGCTTTTCTTGGTTATCCTCCGCTCTGACCCCGCTTTTCTTGGTTTTCCTCAGTTCTAACTTTTCTTTTCTTGGATTTCCTCCGCTCTAACACCGCTTTTCTTGGTTTTCCTCCGCTCTATCACCGCTTTTCATGGTTTTTCTACGCTCTAACTATACTTTTCTTGGTTTTTCTCCACTCTAACCATGCTTTTCTTGGATTTCCTCCGCTCTAACCCCGCTTTTCTTGGTTTTCCTCTGCTCTAACACCAATTTTCATGCTTTTCCTTTTCTCTAACCCCGATTTACTTGGTTTTCCTCCGCTCTAACTTCGTTTTTCTTGGTTTTCCTCCGCTCTAACCCCGCTTTTCTTGGTTTTCCTCCGCTCTAACCCCGCTTTTCTTGGTTTTCCTCCGCTCTAATCCCGCTTTTCTTGGTTATCCTCCGCTCTAACCCCGCTTTTCTTGGTTTTCCTCAGCTCTAACTTTTCTTTTCTTGGTTTTCCTCCGCTCTAACCCCGCTTTTCTTGGTTTTCCTTTGCACTAACCCTGCTTTTCTTGGATTTCCTCCGCTCTAACACCGCTTTTCTTGGTTTTCCTCCGCTCTATCACCGCTTTTCTTGGTTTTTCTACGCTCTAACTTTACTTTTATTGGCTTTTCTCCACTCTAACCATGCTTTTCTCGGATTTCCTCCGCTCTAACCCCGCTTTTCTTAGTTTTTCTCTGCTCTAACTCCGCTTTTCTTGGTTTTCCTCAGCTCTAACCCCACTTTTCATGCTTTTCCTCCGCTCTAACCCCGATTTACTTGGTTTTCCTCCGCTCTAATCCCGCTTTTCTTGGTTTTCCTCTGCTCTAACCCAGCTTTTCCTCGTTTTCCTCCGCTCTAACCCCGTTTTTCATGCTTTTCCTCCGCTCTAACCCCGTTTTTCTTGGTTTTCCTCACCTCTATCTTCACTTTTCTTTCCTTTCCTCCGCTCTAACCGTGCTTTTCTTGGTTTTCCTCCGCTATAACCCTGCTTTTCTTGGTTTTCCTCCGCTCTGACCCCGCTTTTCTTGCTCTTCCTTTGCTATAACCTCGCTTTTCTTGGTTTTCCTCCGCTCTAACTTCGCTTTTCTTGGTTTTCCTCCGCTCTAACCCTGCTTTTATTGGTTTTCCTCCGCTATAACCCAGCTTTTCTTGGTTTTCCACCGCTCTAACCCCGCTTTTCCTGATTTTCCTCCGCTCTAACCCCGCTTTTCTTGCTTATTCTCCAATGTAACCAAGCTTTTCATGGTTTTTCTCCACTCTAAGCATGCTTTTCTCGGATTTCTTCTGCTCTAACCGCGCTTTTCTTCGTTTATTTCCTCTCTAACTTCTTTTTCTTGGTTTTCCTCCGCTCTAACCCCGCTTTTCTTGGTTTTCCTCCGCTCTAACCCTGCTTTTCTTGGTTTTTCTCCACTCTAACCCAGCTTTTCATGGTTTTTCTCCACTCTAACCATGCTTTTCTCGGATTTCTGCTGCTCTAACCGCGCTTTTCTTCGTTTTTTTCCTCTCTAACTTCTTTTTCTTGGTTTTCCTCCGCTCTAACCCCGCTTTTCTTGGTTTTCCTCCGCACTAATTCCGCCTTTCTTGGATTTCCTCCGCTCTAACCCCGCTTTTCTTGGTTTTCCTCCGCTCTAACCCCGCTTTTCTTGGTTTTCCTTTGCACTAACCCTGCTTTTCTTGGATTTCCTCCGCTCTAACACCGCTTTTCTTGGTTTTCCTCCGCTCTATCACCGATTTTCTTGGTTTTTCTACGCTCTAACTTTACTTTTATTGGCTTTTCTCCACTCTAACCATGCTTTTCTCGGATTTCCTCCGCTCTAACACCGCTTTTCTCGGATTTCCTCCGCTCTAACCCCGCTTTTCTTGGTTTTCCTCAGCTCTAACACCACTTTTCATGCTTTTCCTCCGCTCTAACCCCGATTTACTTGGTTTTCCTCCGGTCTGATCCTGCTTTTCTTTATTTTCCTCCGCTCTAACCCAGCTTTTCTTGGTTTTCCTCCGCTCTAACCCTGCTTTTCTTGGTTTTTCTCTGCTCTAACCCCGTTTTCTTCTTTTTCCTCCCTTTTATCCTTGCTTTTCTTGGTTTTTCTCCGCTCTAACCCCGTTTCTCTTGGTTTTCCTCCGCTCTAACACCGCATTTCTTGGTTTTCCTTTGCTCTAACCCCTCTTTTCTTTGCTTTCCTCCGAAATAACCCTGCTTTTCTTGGTTTTTCTCCGCTCTAACCCAGCTTTTCTTGGTTTTTCTCCACTCTAACCATGCTTTTCTCGGATTTCTGCTGCTGTAACCGCGCTTGTCTTCGTTTTTTTCCTCTCTAACTTCTTTTTCTTGGTTTTCCTCCGCTCTAACGTCGCTTTTCTTGGTTTTCCTCCGCTCTAACCCCGCTTTTCTTGGTTTTTTTCCACTCTAACCCCGCTTTTCTTGGTTATCCTCCGCTCTGACCCCGCTTTTCTTGGTTTTCCTCAGTTCTAACTTTTCTTTTCTTGGTTTTCCTCCGCTCTAACACCGCATTTCTTGGTTTTCCTTTGCTCTAACCCCTCTTTTCTTTGCTTTCCTCCGAAATAACCCTGCTTTTCTTGGTTTTTCTCCGCTCTAACCCAGCTTTTCTTGGTTTTTCTCCACTCTAACCATGCTTTTCTCGGATTTCTGCTGCTGTAACCGCGCTTGTCTTCGTTTTTTTCCTCTCTAACTTCTTTTTCTTGGTTTTCCTCCGCTCTAACGTCGCTTTTCTTGGTTTTCCTCCGCTCTAACCCCGCTTTTCTTGGTTTTTTTCCACTCTAACCCCGCTTTTCTTGGTTATCCTCCGCTCTGACCCCGCTTTTCTTGGTTTTCCTCAGTTCTAACTTTTCTTTTCTTGGATTTCCTCCGCTCTAACACCGCTTTTCTTGGTTTTCCTCCGCTCTATCACCGCTTTTCATGGTTTTTCTACGCTCTAACTATACTTTTCTTGGTTTTTCTCCACTCTAACCATGCTTTTCTTGGATTTCCTCCGCTCTAACCCCGCTTTTCTTGGTTTTCCTCTGCTCTAACACCAATTTTCATGCTTTTCCTTTTCTCTAACCCCGATTTACTTGGTTTTCCTCCGCTCTAACTTCGTTTTTCTTGGTTTTCCTCCGCTCTAACCCCGCTTTTCTTGGTTTTCCTCCGCTCTAACCCCGCTTTTCTTGGTTTTCCTCCGCTCTAATCCCGCTTTTCTTGGTTATCCTCCGCTCTAACCCCGCTTTTCTTGGTTTTCCTCAGCTCTAACTTTTCTTTTCTTGGTTTTCCTCCGCTCTAACCCCGCTTTTCTTGGTTTTCCTTTGCACTAACCCTGCTTTTCTTGGATTTCCTCCGCTCTAACACCGCTTTTCTTGGTTTTCCTCCGCTCTATCACCGCTTTTCTTGGTTTTTCTACGCTCTAACTTTACTTTTATTGGCTTTTCTCCACTCTAACCATGCTTTTCTCGGATTTCCTCCGCTCTAACCCCGCTTTTCTTAGTTTTTCTCTGCTCTAACTCCGCTTTTCTTGGTTTTCCTCAGCTCTAACCCCACTTTTCATGCTTTTCCTCCGCTCTAACCCCGATTTACTTGGTTTTCCTTCGCTCTAATCCCGCTTTTCTTGGTTTTCCTCTGCTCTAACCCAGCTTTTCCTCGTTTTCCTCCGCTCTAACCCCGTTTTTCATGCTTTTCCTCCGCTCTAACCCCGTTTTTCTTGGTTTTCCTCACCTCTATCTTCACTTTTCTTTCCTTTCCTCCGCTCTAACCGTGCTTTTCTTGGTTTTCCTCCGCTATAACCCTGCTTTTCTTGGTTTTCCTCCGCTCTGACCCCGCTTTTCTTGCTCTTCCTCCGCTATAACCTCGCTTTTCTTGGTTTTCCTCCGCTCTAACTTCGCTTTTCTTGGTTTTCCTCCGCTCTAACCCTGCTTTTATTTGTTTTCCTCCGCTATAACCCAGCTTTTCTTGGTTTTCCTCCGCTCTAACCCCGCTTTTCTTGGTTTTCCTCCGCTCTAACCCCGCTTTTCCTGATTTTCCTCCGCTCTAACCCCGCTTTTCTTGCTTATTCTCCAATGTAACCAAGCTTTTCATGGTTTTTCTCCACTCTAACCATCCTTTTCTCGGATTTCTGCTGCTCTAACCACGCTTTTCTTCGTTTTCTTCCGTTCTAACTCTGCTTTTCTTGGTTTTCCTCCTTTCTATGACCGCTTTTCTTGGTTTTCCTGCACTCTAACCCCGCTTTTCTTGGTTTTCCTCCGCTCTAACCCCGCTTTTCTTAGTTTTCCTCCGCTCTAACTTCGCATTTCTTGGTTTTCCTCCGCTCTATCACCGCTTTTCTTGGTTTTCCTCCGCTCTAACCCCTCTTTTCTTGGATTTCCTCCGCTCTAACTTCGCTTTTCTTTGTTTTCCTCCGCTCTATCACCGCTTTTCTTGGTTTTCCTCCGCTCTAACCCCGCTTTTCTTGGTTATCCTCCGCTCTAACCCCGCTTTTCTTGGTTTTCCTCAGTTCTAACTTTTCTTTTCTTGGTTTTCCTCTTCTCTAACCCCGCTTTTCTTGGTTTTCCTGCTCTCTAACCCCGCTTTTCTTGGTTTTCCTCCGCTCTAACCCCGCTTTTCTTAGTTTTCCTCCGCTCTAACTTCGCATTTCTTGGTTTTCCTCCGCTCTATCACCGCTTTTCTTGGTTTTCCTCCGCTCTAACCCCTCTTTTCTTGGATTTCCTCCGCTCTAACTTCGCTTTTCTTTGTTTTCCTCCGCTCTATCACCGCTTTTCTTTTTTTTCCTCCGCTCTAACCCCGCTTTTCTTGGTTATCCTCCGCTCTAACCCCGCTTTTCTTGGTTTTCCTCAGTTCTAACTTTTCTTTTCTTGGTTTTCCTCTTCTCTAACCCCGCTTTTCTTGGTTTTCCTTTGCACTAACCCTGCTTTTCTTGGATTTCCTCCGCTCTAACACCGCTTTTCTTGGTTTTCCTCCGATCTATCACCGCTTTTCATGGTTTTTCTACGCTCTAACTTTACTTTTCTTGGTTTTTCTCCACTCTAACCATGCTTTTCTTGGATTTCCTCCGCTCTAACCCCGCTTTTCTTGGTTTTGATCCGCTCTAACCCCGCTTTTCTTGGTTTTCCTCAGCTCTAACACCACTTTTCATGCTTTTCTTCCTCTCTAACCCCGATTTACTTAATTTTCCTTTGCACTAACCCTGCTTTTCTTGGTTTTCCTCCGCTCTAACCCAGCTTTTCTTGATTTTACTCCGCTCTAACCCTGCTTTTCTTGGTTTTTCTCTGCTCTAACCCCGTTTTCTTCTTTTTCCTCCCTTCTATCCTTGCTTTTCTAGTTTTTCTCCGCTCTAACCCCGTTTCTCTTGGTTTTCCTCCGCTCTAACACCGCTTTTCTTGGTTTTCCTTTGCTCTAACCCCTCTTTTCTTTGCTTTCCTCCGCACTAACCCTGCTTTTCTTGGTTTTTCTCCACTCTAACCCAGCTTTTCATGGTTTTTCTCCACTCTAAGCATGCTTTTCTCGGATTTCTTCTGCTCTAACCGCGCTTTTCTTCGTTTATTTCCTCTCTAACCATGCTTTTCTTGGTTTTCCTCCGCTCTAACCCCGCTTTTCTTGGTTTTCCTCCGCTCTAACCCTGCTTTTCTTGGTTTTTCTCCACTCTAACCCAGCTTTTCATGGTTTTTCTCCACTCTAACCATGCTTTTCTCGGATTTCTGCTGCTCTAACCGCGCTTTTCTTCGTTTTTTTCCTCTCTAACTTCTTTTTCTTGGTTTTCCTCCGCTCTAACCCCGCTTTTCTTGGTTTTCCTCCGCACTAATTCCGCCTTTCTTGGTTTTCCTCCGCTCTAACTTCGTTTTTCTTGGTTTTCCTCCGCTCTAACCCCGCTTTTCTTGGTTTTCCTCCGCTCTAACCCCGCTTTTCTTGGTTTTCCTCCGCTCTAATCCCGCTTTTCTTGGTTATCCTCCGCTCTAACCCCGCTTTTATGGTTTTCCTCAGCACTAACTTTTCTTTTCTTGGTTTTCCTCCGCTCTAACCCCGCTTTTCTTGGTTTTCCTTTGCACTAACCCTGCTTTTCTTGGATTTCCTCCGCTCTAACACCGCTTTTCTTGGTTTTCCTCCGCTCTATCACCGCTTTTCTTGGTTTTTCTACGCTCTAACTTTACTTTTATTGGCTTTTCTCCACTCTAACCATGCTTTTCTCGGATTTCCTCCGCTCTAACACCGCTTTTCTCGGATTTCCTCCGCTCTAACCCCGCTTTTCTTGGTTTTCCTCAGCTCTAACACCACTTTTCATGCTTTTCCTCCGCTCTAACCCCGATTTACTTGGTTTTCCTCCGGTCTAATCCTGCTTTTCTTGATTTTCCTCCGCTCTAACCCAGCTTTTCTTGGTTTTCCTCCGCTCTAACCCTGCTTTTCTTTGTTTTTCTCTGCTCTAACCCCGTTTTCTTCTTTTTCCTCCCTTCTATCCTTTCTTTTCTTGGTTTTTCTCCGCTCTAACCCCGTTTCTCTTGGTTTTCCTCCGCTCTAACACCGCATTTCTTGGTTTTCCTTTGCTCTAACCCCTCTTTTCTTTGCTTTCCTCCGAAATAACCCTGCTTTTCTTGGTTTTTCTCCGCTCTAACCCAGCTTTTCTTGGTTTTTCTCCACTCTAACCATGCTTTTCTCGGATTTCTGCTGCTGTGACCGCGCTTGTCTTCGTTTTTTTCCTCTCTAACTTCTTTTTCTTGGTTTTCCTCCGCTCTAACGTCGCTTTTCTTGGTTTTCCTCTGCTCTAACCCCGCTTTTCTTGGTTTTTTTCCACTCTAACCCCGCATTTCTTGGTTATCCTCCGCTCTGACCCCGCTTTTCTTGGTTTTCCTCAGTTCTAACTTTTCTTTTCTTGGTTTTCCTCCGCTCTAACCCCGCTTTTCTTGGTTTTCCTTTGCACTAACCCTGCTTTTCTTGGATTTCCTCCGCTCTAACACCGCTTTTCTTGGTTTTCCTCCGCTGTATCACCGCTTTTCATGGTTTTTCTACGCTCTAACTTTACTTTTCTTGGTTTTTCTCCACTCTAACCATGCTTTTCTTGGATTTCCTCCTCTCTAACCCCGCTTTTCTTGGTTTTCCTCTGCTCTAACACCAATTTTCATGCTTTTCCTTTTCTCTAACCCCGATTTACTTGGTTTTCCTCCGCTCTAACTTCGTTTTTCTTGGTTTTCCTCCGCTCTAACCCCGCTTTTCTTGGTTTTCCTCCGCTCTAACCCCGCTTTTCTTGGTTATCCTCCGCTCTAATCTTGCTTTTCTTGGTTTTCCTCCACTCTAACCATGCTTTTCTCGGATTTCTGCTGCTCTAACACCGCTTTTCTTCGTTTTTTTCATCTCTAACTTCTTTTTCTTGGTTTTCCTCCGCTCTAGCCCCGCTTTTCTTTGTTTTTCTCCGCTCTTACCCAGCTTTTCATGGTTTTTCTCCACTCTAACCATGCTTTTCTCGGATTTCTGCTGCTGTAACCGCGCTTTTCTTCGTTTTTTTCCTCTCTAACTTCTTTTTCTTGGTTTTCCTCCGCTCTAACTTCGCTTTTCTTGGTTTTCCTCCGCTCTAACCCCGCTTTTCTTGGTTTTCCTCCACTCTAATACCGCTTTTCTTGGTTTTCCTTCGCTCTAACCCCGCTTTTCTTGGTTTTCCTCCGCTCTAACCCCGCTTTTCTTGGTTTTCCTCAGCTCTAACCTCACTTTTCATGCTTTTCCTCCGCTCTAACACCGATTTTCTTGGTTTTCCTCCGCTCTAATCCCGCTTTTCTTGGTTTTCCTCCGCTCTAACCCAACTTTTCTTGGTTTTCCTCCGCTCTAACCCTGCTTTTCTTGGTTTTTCTCCGCTCTAACCCCGTTTTCTTGGTTTTCCTTCTTTCTATCCTTGCTTTTCTTTGTTTTTCTCCGCTCTAACCCCGTTTCTCTTGGTTTTCCTCCGCTCTAACACAGCTTTTCTTGGGTTTCCTTTGCTCTAACCCCTCTTTTCTTGGTTTTCCTCCGCACTAACCCTGCTTTTCTTGGTTTTTCTCCACTCTAACCCAGCTTTTCATGGTTTTTCTTCACTCTAACCATGCTTTTCTCGGATTTCTGCTGCTCTAACCTCGCTTTTCTTCGTTTTTTTCCTCTCTAACTTCTTTTTCTTGGTTTTCCACCGCTCTAACCCTGCTTTTCTTGGTTTTCCTCCGCACTTATTCCGCCTTTCTTGGTTTTCCTCTGCTCTAACTTCGCTTTTCTTGGTTTTCCTCCGCTCTAACCCCGATTATCTTGGTTTTCCTCCGCTCTAACCCCGCTTTTCTTGGTTTTCCTCCGCTCTAACCCCGCTTTTCTTGGTTTTGATCCGCTCTAACCCCGCTTTTCTTGGTTTTCCTCAGCTCTAACTTTACTTTTCTTGTTTTTCCTCCGCTCTAACCCCGCTTTTCTTGGTTTTCCTTTGCACTAACCCTGCTTTTCTTGGTTTTCCTCCGCTCTAACACCGCTTTTCTTGGTTTTCCTCCGCTCTATCACCGCTTTTCTTGGTTTTCCTCCGCTCTAACACCGCTTTTCTTGGTTTTCCTCAGCTCTAACCTCACTTTTCATGCTTTTCCTCCGCTCTAACCCCGATTATCTTGGTTTTCCTCCGCTCTAACCCCGCTTTTCTTGGTTTTCCTCCGCTATAACCCCACTTTTCTTGGTTTTCCTCCGCTCTAACCACGCTTTTCTTGGTTTTCCTCCGCTCTAACCCTGCTTTTCTTGGTTTTCCTCCGCTCTAACCCTGCTTTTCTTGGTTTTCCTCCGATCTAACCCCGCCTTTCTTGGTTTTCGTCCGCTCTAACTTCGCTTTTCTTGGTTTTCCTCCGCTCTAACACAGCTTTTCTTGGTTTTCCTTTGCTCTAACCCCTCTTTTCTTGGTTTTCCTCCGCTATAACCCTGCTTTTCTTGGTTTTTCTCCACTCTAACCCAGCTTTTCATGGTTTTTCTTCACTCTAACCATGCTTTTCTCGGATTTCTGCTGCTCTAACCTCGCTTTTCTTCGTTTTTTTCCTCTCTAACTTCTTTTTCTTGGTTTTCCACCGCTCTAACCCTGCTTTTCTTGGTTTTCCTCCGCACTTATTCCGCCTTTCTTGGTTTTCCTCCGCTCTAACTTCGCTTTTCTTGGTTTTCCTCCGCTCTAACCCCGATTATCTTGGTTTTCCTCCGCTCTAACCCCGCTTTTCTTGGTTTTCCTCCGCTCTAACCCCGCTTTTCTTGGTTTTGATCCGCTCTAACCCCGCTTTTCTTGGTTTTCCTCAGCTCTAACTTTACTTTTCTTGTTTTTCCTCCGCTCTAACCCCGCTTTTCTTGGTTTTCCTTTGCACTAACCCTGCTTTTCTTGGTTTTCCTCCGCTCTAACACCGCTTTTCTTGGTTTTCCTCCGCTCTAACCTTGCTTTTCTTGGTTTTTCTCCGCTCTAACTCCGTTTTCTTGGTTTTCCTTCTTTCTATCCTTGCTTTTCTTTGTTTTTCTCCGCTCTAACCCCGTTTCTCTTGGTTTTCCTCCGCTCTAACACAGCTTTTCTTGGTTTTCCTTTGCTCTAACCCCTCTTTTCTTGGTTTTCCTCCGCACTAACCCTGCTTTTCTTGGTTTTTCTCCACTCTAACCCAGCTTTTCATGGTTTTTCTTCACTCTAACCATGCTTTTCTCGGATTTCTGCTGCTCTAACCTCGCTTTTCTTCGTTTTTTTCCTCTCTAACTTCTTTTTCTTGGTTTTCCACCGCTCTAACCCTGCTTTTCTTGGTTTTCCTCCGCACTTATTCCGCCTTTCTTGGTTTTCCTCCGCTCTAACCCCGCTTTTCTTGGTTTTCCTCCGCTCTAACCCCGATTATTTTGGTTTTCCTTTGCTCTAACCCCGCTTTTCTTGGTTTTCCTCCGCTCTAACCCCGCTTTTCTTGGTTTTGATCCGCTCTAACCCCGCTTTTCTTGGTTTTCCTCAGCTCTAACTTTACTTTTCTTGTTTTTCCTCCGCTCTAACCCCGCTTTTCTTGGTTTTCCTTTGCACTAACCCTGCTTTTCTTGGTTTTCCTCCGCTCTAACAGCGCTTTTCTTGGTTTTCCTCCGCTCTATCACCGCTTTTCTTGGTTTTCCTACGCTCTAACACCACTTTTCTTGGTTTTTCTCCAATCTAACCATGCTTTTCTTGCATTTCATCCGCTCTAACCCCGCTTTTCTTGGTTTTTCTCTGCTCTAACCCCGCTTCTATTGGTAATCCTCCGCTCTAATCTTGCTTTTCTTGGTTTTCCTCCACTCTAACCATGCTTTTCTCGGATTTCTGCTGCTCTAACACCGCTTTTCTTCGTTTTTTTCATCTCTAACTTCTTTTTCTTGGTTTTCCTCCGCTCTAACTTCGCTTTTCTTGGTTTTCCTCCGCTCTAACCCTGCTTTTCTTGGTTTTCCTCCGCTCTAACACAGCTTTTCTTGTTTTTCCTTTGCTCTATCCCCGCTTTTCTTGGTTTTCCTCCGCTCTAACCCCGCTTTTCTTGGTTTTTCTCTGCTCTAACCCAGCTTTTCATGGTTTCTCTCCACTCTAACCATGCTTTTTTCGGATTTCTGCTGCACTATCCACGCTTTTCTTGGTTTTCCTCCGCTCTAACCCCGCTTTTCTTGGTTATCCTCCGCTCTAACCCCGCTTTTCTTGGTTTTCCTCCGCTCTAACCCCGCTTTTCTTGGTTTTCCTCAACTCTAACTTGACTTTTCTTGGTTTTCCTCCGCTCTAACCCCGCTTTTCTTGGTTTTCCTTTGCACTAACCCTGCTTTTCTTGGTTTTCCTCCGCTCTAACACCGCTTTTCTTGGTTTTCCTCAACTCTATCACCGCTTTTCTTGGTTTTCCTCCGCTCTAACACCACTTTTCTTGGTTTTTCTCCACTCTAACCATGCTTTTCATGGATTTCCTCCGCTCTAACCCCGCTTTTCTTGGTTTTCCTCCGCTCTAACCCCGCTTTTCTTGGTTTTCCTCAGCTCTAACCTCACTTTTCATGCTTTTCCTCCGCTCTAACACCGATTTTCTTGGTTTTCCTCCGCTCTAATCCCGCTTTTCTTGGTTTTCCTCCGCTCTAACCCTGCTTTTCTTGGTTTTCCTCCGCTCTAACCCTGCTTTTCTTGGTTTTTCTCCGCTCTAACCCCGTTTTCTTGGTTTTCCTTCTTTCTATCCTTGCTTTTCTTTGTTTTTCTCCGCTCTAACCCCGTTTCTCTTGGTTTTCCTCCGCTCTAACACAGCTTTTCTTGGGTTTCCTTTGCTCTAACCCCTCTTTTCTTGGTTTTCCTCCGCACTAACCCTGCTTTTCTTGGTTTTTCTCCACTCTAACCCAGCTTTTCATGGTTTTTCTTCACTCTAACCATGCTTTTCTCGGATTTCTGCTGCTCTAACCTCGCTTTTCTTCGTTTTTTTCCTCTCTAACTTCTTTTTCTTGGTTTTCCACCGCTCTAACCCTGCTTTTCTTGGTTTTCCTCCGCACTTATTCCGCCTTTCTTGGTTTTCCTCCGCTCTAACTTCGCTTTTCTTGGTTTTCCTCCGCTCTAACCCCGATTATCTTGGTTTTCCTCCGCTCTAACCCCGCTTTTCTTGGTTTTCCTCCGCTCTAACCCCGCTTTTCTTGGTTTTGATCCGCTCTAACACCGCTTTTCTTGGTTTTCCTCAACTCTATCACCGCTTTTCTTGGTTTTCCTCCGCTCTAACACCACTTTTCTTGGTTTTTCTCCACTCTAACCATGCTTTTCATGGATTTCCTCCGCTCTAACCCCGCTTTTCTTGGTTTTCCTCCGCTCTAACCCTGCTTTTCTTGGTTTTTCTCCGCTCTAACCCCGTTTTCTTGGTTTTCCTTCTTTCTATCCTTGCTTTTCTTTGTTTTTCTCCGCTCTAACCCCGTTTCTCTTGGTTTTCCTCCGCTCTAACACAGCTTTTCTTGGGTTTCCTTTGCTCTAACCCCTCTTTTCTTGGTTTTCCTCCGCACTAACCCTGCTTTTCTTGGTTTTTCTCCACTCTAACCCAGCTTTTCATGGTTTTTCTTCACTCTAACCATGCTTTTCTCGGATTTCTGCTGCTCTAACCTCGCTTTTCTTCGTTTTTTTCCTCTCTAACTTCTTTTTCTTGGTTTTCCACCGCTCTAACCCTGCTTTTCTTGGTTTTCCTCCGCACTTATTCCGCCTTTCTTGGTTTTCCTCCGCTCTAACTTCGCTTTTCTTGGTTTTCCTCCGCTCTAACCCCGCTTTTCTTGGTTTTCCTCCGCTCTAACCCCGCTTTTCTTGGTTTTGATCCGCTCTAACCCCGCTTTTCTTGGTTTTCCTCAGCTCTAACTTTACTTTTCTTGTTTTTCCTCCGCTCTAACCCCGCTTTTCTTGGTTTTCCTTTGCACTAACCCTGCTTTTCTTGGTTTTCCTCCGCTCTAACACCGCTTTTCTTGGTTTTCCTCCGCTCTATCACCGCTTTTCTTGGTTTTCCTCCGCTCTAACACCGCTTTTCTTGGTTTTCCTCAGCTCTAACCTCACTTTTCATGCTTTTCCTCCGCTCTAACCCCGATTATCTTGGTTTTCCTCCGCTCTAACCCCGCTTTTCTTGGTTTTCCTCCGCTATAACCCCACTTTTCTTGGTTTTCCTCCGCTCTAACCACGCTTTTCTTGGTTTTCCTCCGCTCTAACCCTGCTTTTCTTGGTTTTCCTCCGCTCTAACCCTGCTTTTCTTGGTTTTCCTCCGATCTAACCCAGCCTTTCTTGGTTTTCCTCCGCTATAACCCCACTTTTCTTGGTTTTCCTCCGCTCTAACCCCGCTTTTCTTGGTTATCCTCCGCTCTAACACCGCTTTTCTTGGTTTTCCTCCGCTCTAACTTTATTTTTCTTTGTTTTCCTCCGCTCAAACCCCGCTTTTCTTGGTTTTCCTTTCCACTAACCCTGCTTTTCTTGGTTTTCTTTCGCTCTAACTTCGCTTTTCTTGCTTTTCCTTTCCTCTAACCCTGCTTTTCTTGGTTTTCCTCCGCTCTAACCCCATTTTTCATGCTTTTCCTTCGATCTAACTCCGATTTTCTTGGTTTTCCTCTGATCTAACTCCGCTTTTCTTGGTTTTCCTCCGCTCTAACCCTGCTTTTCTTGGTTTTCCTCCGCTCTAACCCTGCTTTTCTTGGTTTTCCTCCTTTCTAACCCCGCTTTTCTTGGTTTTCCTTTGCTCTATCCCCGCTTTTCTTGGTTTTCCTCCGCTCTTACCCCGCTTTTCTTGGATTTTCTCTGCTCTAACCCAGCTTTTCATGGTTTCTCTCCACTCTAACCATGCTTTTTTCGGATTTCTGCTGCTCTATCCACGCTTTTCTTCATTTTCTTCTGTTCTAACTCTGCTTTTCTTGGTTTTCCTCCGCTCTAACCCCGCTTTTCTTGGTTTTCCTACGCTCTAACACCGCTTTTCTTGGTTTTCCTCTGCTCTTACCCTGCTTTTCTTGGTTTTTCTCCGCTCTAACCCCGTTTTCTTGGTTTTCCTTCTTTCTATCCTTGCTTTTCTTTGTTTTTCTCCGCTCTAACCCCGTTTCTCTTGGTTTTCCTCCGCTCTAACACAGCTTTTCTTGGGTTTCCTTTGCTCTAACCCCTCTTTTCTTGGTTTTCCTCCGCACTAACCCTGCTTTTCTTGGTTTTCATCCGCACTTATTCCGCCTTTCTTGGTTTTCCTCCGCTCTAACTTCGCTTTTCTAGGTTTTCCTCCGCTCTAACCGCGTTTCTCTTGGTTTTCCTCCGCTCTAACACCGCTTTTCTTGGTTTTCCTTTACTCTAACCCCCTTTTTCTTTGTTTTCCTCCGCTCTAACCCTGCTTTTCTTGGTTTTTCTCCACTCTAACCCAGCTTTTCATGGTTTTTCTCCACTCTAACCATGCTTATCTCGGATTTCTGCTGCTCTAACCGCACTTTTCTTAGTTTTCTTCCTCTCTAACTTCTTTTTCTTGCTTTTCCTCCGCTCTAACCCCGCTTTTCTTGGTTTTCCTCCGCACTTATTCCGCCTTTCTTAGTTTCCCTCCGCTCTAACTTCGCTTTTACTGGTTTTCCTCCGCTCTAACCCCGCTTTTCTTGGTTTTCCTCCGCTCTAACCCTGCTTTTCTTGGTTATCCTCCGCTCTAACCCTGCTTTTCTTGGTTTTCCTCCGCTCTAACCCCGCTTTTCTTGGTTTTCCACAACACTAACTTGACATTTCTTGGTTTTCCTCCGCTCTAACCCCGCTTTTCTTGGTTTTCCTTTGCACTAACCCTGCTTTTCTTGGTTTTCCTCCGCTCTAACACCGATTATCTTGGTTTTCACCCGCATGAACAACGTTTTTCTTGGATTTCCTCCGCTCTAACTTCGCATTTCCTAGTTTTCCTCCGCTCTAACCCTGCTCTTCTTGGTTTTCCTCCGCTCTAACCCCGCTTTTCTTGGTTTTCCTCCGCTCTAACCAAGCTTTTCTTGGTTTTCCTCCGCTCTAACCCTGCTTTTCTTGGTTTTCCTCCAATCAAACCCCGCTTTTCTTGGTTTTCCTCCGCTCTAACCCCGCTTTTCTTCGTTTTCCTCTGCTCTAACCCCGCTTTTCTAGATTTTCTTTTCCACTGACCCTGCTTTTCTTGGTTTTCCTCCGCTCTAACCTTGCTTTTCTTGGTTTTCCTCCGCTCTATCACCGCTTTTCTTGGTTTTCCTACGCTCTAACACCACTTTTCTTGCTTTTCCTCCGCTCTATCACCGCTTTTCTTGGTTTTGATACGCTCTAACTTCGCTTTTCTTGGTTTTCCTCCTTTCTAACCCCGCTTTTCTTGGTTTTCCTCCGCTCTAATCCCGCTTCTCTTGGTTTTTCTGCACTCTAACCCCATTTCTCTTGGTTTTCCTCCGCTCTAAGCCCGCTTTTCTTGGTTTTCCTCCTTTCTAACCCAGCTTTTCTTTGTTTTCCTCCTTTCTAACCCCGCTTTTCTTGGTTTTCCTCCGCTGTAATCCCGCTTTTCTTGGTTTTTCTCCACTCTAACCCAGCTTTTCATGGTTTTTCTCCACTCTAACCATGCTTTTCTCGGATTTCTGCTGCTCTAACCACGCTTTTCTTCGTTTTCTTCCGTTCTAACTCTGCTTTTCTTGGTTTTCCTCCGCTCTAACCCCGATTATCTTGGTTTTCCTCCGCTCTAACCCCGCTTTTCTTGGTTTTCCTCCGCTATAACCCCGCTTTTCTTGGTTTTCCTCCGCTCTAACCACGCTTTTCTTGGTTTTCCTCCGCTCTAACCCTGCTTTTCTTGGTTTTCCTCTGCTCTAACCCCAATTTTCTTGGTTTTCCTCCGATCTAACCCCGCCTTTCTTGGTTTTCGTCCGCTCTAACTTCGCTTTTCTTGGTTTTCCTCCGCTCTAACCCCGCTTTTCTTGGTTTTGCTCCGCTCTAACCCCGCTTTTCTTGGTTATCCTCCGCTCTAACACCGCTTTTCTTGGTTTTCCTTTCCTCTAACCCTGCTTTTCTTGGTTTTCCTCCGCTCTAACCCCATTTTTCATGCTTTTCCTTCGATCTAACCCCGATTTTCTTGGTTTTCCTCTGATCTAACCCCGCTTTTCTGGGTTTTCCTCCGCTCTAACCCTGCTTTTCTTGGTTTTCCTCCGCTCTAACCCTGCTTTTCTTGGTTTTCCTCCTTTCTAACCCCGCTTTTCTTGGTTTTCCTTTGCTCTATCCCCGCTTTTCTTGGTTTTCCTCCGCTCTTACCCCGCTTTACTTGGTTTTTCTCTGCTCTAACCCAGCTTTTCATGGTTTCTCTCCACTCTAACCATGCTTTTTTCGGATTTCTGCTGCACTATCCACGCTTTTCTTGGTTTTCCTCCGCTCTAACCCCGCTTTTCTTGGTTATCCTCCGCTCTAACCCCGCTTTTCTTGGTTTTCCTCCGCTCTAACCCCGCTTTTCTTGGTTTTCCTCAACTCTAACTTGACTTTTCTTGGTTTTCCTCCGCTCTAACCCCGCTTTTCTTGGTTTTCCTTTGCACTAACCCTGCTTTTCTTGGTTTTCCTCCGCTCTAACACCGCTTTTCTTGGTTTTCCTCAACTCTATCACCGCTTTTCTTGGTTTTCCTCCGCTCTAACACCACTTTTCTTGGTTTTTCTCCACTTTAACCATGCTTTTCATGGATTTCCTCCGCTCTAACCCCGCTTTTCTTGGTTTTCCTCCGCTCTAACCCCGCTTTTCTTGGTTTTCCTCAGCTCTAACCTCACTTTTCATGCTTTTCCTCCGCTCTAACACCGATTTTCTTGGTTTTCCTCCGCTCTAATCCCGCTTTTCTTGGTTTTCCTCCGCTCTAACCCAGCTTTTCTTGGTTTTCCTCCGCTCTAACCCTGCTTTTCTTGGTTTTTCTCCGCTCTAACCCCGTTTTCTTGGTTTTCCTTCTTTCTATCCTTGCTTTTCTTTGTTTTTCTCCGCTCTAACCCCGTTTCTCTTGGTTTTCCTCCGCTCTAAAACAGCTTTTCTTGGGTTTCCTTTGCTCTAACCCCTCTTTTCTTGGTTTTCCTCCGCACTAACCCTGCTTTTCTTGGTTTTTCTCCACTCTAACCCAGCTTTTCATGGTTTTTCTTCACTCTAACCATGCTTTTCTCGGATTTCTGCTGCTCTAACCTCGCTTTTCTTCGTTTTTTTCCTCTCTAACTTCTTTTTCTTGGTTTTCCACCGCTCTAACCCTGCTTTTCTTGGTTTTCCTCCGCACTTATTCCGCCTTTCTTGGTTTTCCTCCGCTCTAACTTCGCTTTTCTTGGTTTTCCTCCGCTCTAACCCCGCTTTTCTTGGTTTTCCTCCGCTCTAACCCCGCTTTTCTTGGTTTTGATCCGCTCTAACCCCGCTTTTCTTGGTTTTCCTCAGCTCTAACTTTACTTTTCTTGTTTTTCCTCCGCTCTAACCCCGCTTTTCTTGGTTTTCCTTTGCACTAACCCTGCTTTTCTTGGTTTTCCTCCGCTCTAACACCGCTTTTCTTGGTTTTCCTCCGCTCTATCACCGCTTTTCTTGGTTTTCCTCCGCTCTAACACCGCTTTTCTTGGTTTTCCTCAGCTCTAACCTCACTTTTCATGCTTTTCCTCCGCTCTAACCCCGATTATCTTGGTTTTCCTCCGCTCTAACCCCGCTTTTCTTGGTTTTCCTCCGCTATAACCCCACTTTTCTTGGTTTTCCTCCGCTCTAACCACGCTTTTCTTGGTTTTCCTCCGCTCTAACCCTGCTTTTCTTGGTTTTCCTCCGCTCTAACCCTGCTTTTCTTGGTTTTCCTCCGATCTAACCCAGCCTTTCTTGGTTTTCGTCCGCTCTAACTTCGCTTTTCTTGGTTTTCCTCCGCTCTAACCCCGCTTTTCTTGGTTTTGCTCCGCTCTAACCCCGCTTTTCTTGGTTATCCTCCGCTCTAACACCGCTTTTCTTGGTTTTCCTCCGCTCTAACTTTATTTTTCTTTGTTTTCCTCCGCTCAAACCCCGCTTTTCTTGGTTTTCCTTTCCACTAACCCTGCTTTTCTTGGTTTTCTTTCGCTCTAACTTCGCTTTTCTTGCTTTTCCTTTCCTCTAACCCTGCTTTTCTTGGTTTTCCTCCGCTCTAACCCCATTTTTCATGCTTTTCCTTCGATCTAACTCCGATTTTCTTGGTTTTCCTCTGATCTAACTCCGCTTTTCTTGGTTTTCCTCCGCTCTAACCCTGCTTTTCTTGGTTTTCCTCCGCTCTAACCCTGCTTTTCTTGGTTTTCCTCCTTTCTAACCCCGCTTTTCTTGGTTTTCCTTTGCTCTATCCCCGCTTTTCTTGGTTTTCCTCCGCTCTTACCCCGCTTTTCTTGGATTTTCTCTGCTCTAACCCAGCTTTTCATGGTTTCTCTCCACTCTAACCATGCTTTTTTCGGATTTCTGCTGCTCTATCCACGCTTTTCTTCATTTTCTTCTGTTCTAACTCTGCTTTTCTTGGTTTTCCTCCGCTCTAACCCCGCTTTTCTTGGTTTTCCTACGCTCTAACACCGCTTTTCTTGGTTTTCCTCTGCTCTTACCCTGCTTTTCTTGGTTTTTCTCCGCTCTAACCCAGCTTTTCTTGGTTTTCCTCCCCTCTATCCCCGCTTTTCTTGGTTTTCCTCCGCACTTATTCCGCCTTTCTTGGTTTTCCTCCGCTCTAACCCTGCTTTTCTTGGTTTTCCTCCGCTCTAACCCTGCTTTCCTTGGTTTTCCTCCCCTCTATCCCCGCTTTTCTTGGTTTTCATCCGCACTTATTCCGCCTTTCTTGGTTTTCCTCCGCTCTAACTTCGCTTTTCTAGGTTTTCCTCCGCTCTAACCGCGTTTCTCTTGGTTTTCCTCCGCTCTAACACCGCTTTTCTTGGTTTTCCTTTACTCTAACCCCCTTTTTCTTTGTTTTCCTCCGCTCTAACCCTGCTTTTCTTGGTTTTTCTCCACTCTAACCCAGCTTTTCATGGTTTTTCTCCACTCTAACCATGCTTATCTCGGATTTCTGCTGCTCTAACCGCACTTTTCTTAGTTTTCTTCCTCTCTAACTTCTTTTTCTTGCTTTTCCTCCGCTCTAACCCCGCTTTTCTTGGTTTTCCTCCGCACTTATTCCGCCTTTCTTAGTTTCCCTCCGCTCTAACTTCGCTTTTACTGGTTTTCCTCCGCTCTAACCCCGCTTTTCTTTGTTTTCCTCCGCTCTAACCCTGCTTTTCTTGGTTATCCTCCGCTCTAACACCGCTTTTCTTGGTTTTCCTCTGCTCTTACCCTGCTTTTCTTGGTTTTTCTCCGCTCTAACCCAGCTTTTCTTGGTTTTCCTCCGCTCTAACCCCGCTTTTCTTGGTTTTCCTTTGCACTAACCCTGCTTTTCTTGGTTTTCCTCCGCTCTAACACCGATTATCTTGGTTTTCACCCGCATGAACAACGTTTTTCTTGGATTTCCTCCGCTCTAACTTCGCATTTCCTAGTTTTCCTCCGCTCTAACCCTGCTCTTCTTGGTTTTCCTCCGCTCTAACCCCGCTTTTCTTGGTTTTCCTCCGCTCTAACCAAGCTTTTCTTGGTTTTCCTCCGCTCTAACCCTGCTTTTCTTGGTTTTCCTCCAATCAAACCCCGCTTTTCTTGGTTTTCCTCCGCTCTAACCCCGCTTTTCTTCGTTTTCCTCTGCTCTAACCCCGCTTTTCTAGATTTTCTTTTCCACTGACCCTGCTTTTCTTGGTTTTCCTCCGCTCTAACCTTGCTTTTCTTGGTTTTCCTCCGCTCTATCACCGCTTTTCTTGGTTTTCCTACGCTCTAACACCACTTTTCTTGCTTTTCCTCCGCTCTATCACCGCTTTTCTTGGTTTTGATACGCTCTAACTTCGCTTTTCTTGGTTTTCCTCCTTTCTAACCCCGCTTTTCTTGGTTTTCCTCCGCTCTAATCCCGCTTCTCTTGGTTTTTCTGCACTCTAACCCCATTTCTCTTGGTTTTCCTCCGCTCTAAGCCCGCTTTTCTTGGTTTTCCTCCTTTCTAACCCAGCTTTTCTTTGTTTTCCTCCTTTCTAACCCCGCTTTTCTTGGTTTTCCTCCGCTGTAATCCCGCTTTTCTTGGTTTTTCTCCACTCTAACCCAGCTTTTCATGGTTTTTCTCCACTCTAACCATGCTTTTCTCGGATTTCTGCTGCTCTAACCACGCTTTTCTTCGTTTTCTTCCGTTCTAACTCTGCTTTTCTTGGTTTTCCTCCGCTCTAACCCCGATTATCTTGGTTTTCCTCCGCTCTAACCCCGCTTTTCTTGGTTTTCCTCCGCTATAACCCCGCTTTTCTTGGTTTTCCTCCGCTCTAACCACGCTTTTCTTGGTTTTCCTCCGCTCTAACCCTGCTTTTCTTGGTTTTCCTCTGCTCTAACCCCACTTTTCTTGGTTTTCCTCCGATCTAACCCCGCCTTTCTTGGTTTTCCTCAGCTCTAACCGCGTTTCTCTTGGTTTTCCTCCGCTCTAACACCGCTTTTCTTGGTTTTCCTTTACTCTAACCCCCTTTTTCTTTGTTTTCCTCCGCTCTAACCCTGCTTTTCTTGGTTTTTCTCCACTCTAACCCAGCTTTTCATGGTTTTTCTCCACTCTAACCATGCTTATCTCGGATTTCTGCTGCTCTAACCGCACTTTTCTTAGTTTTCTTCCTCTCTAACTTCTTTTTCTTGCTTTTCCTCCGCTCTAACCCCGCTTTTCTTGGTTTTCCTCCGCACTTATTCCGCCTTTCTTAGTTTCCCTCCGCTCTAACTTCGCTTTTACTGGTTTTCCTCCGCTCTAACCCCGCTTTTCTTTGTTTTCCTCCGCTCTAACCCTGCTTTTCTTGGTTATCCTCCGCTCTAACACCGCTTTTCTTGGTTTTCCTCTGCTCTTACCCTGCTTTTCTTGGTTTTTCTCCGCTCTAACCCAGCTTTTCTTGGTTTTCCTCCGCTCTAACCCCGCTTTTCTTGGTTTTCCTTTGCACTAACCCTGCTTTTCTTGGTTTTCCTCCGCTCTAACACCGATTATCTTGGTTTTCACCCGCATGAACAACGTTTTTCTTGGATTTCCTCCGCTCTAACTTCGCATTTCCTAGTTTTCCTCCGCTCTAACCCTGCTCTTCTTGGTTTTCCTCCGCTCTAACCCCGCTTTTCTTGGTTTTCCTCCGCTCTAACCAAGCTTTTCTTGGTTTTCCTCCGCTCTAACCCTGCTTTTCTTGGTTTTCCTCCAATCAAACCCCGCTTTTCTTGGTTTTCCTCCGCTCTAACCCCGCTTTTATTCGTTTTCCTCTGCTCTAACCCCGCTTTTCTAGATTTTCTTTTCCACTGACCCTGCTTTTCTTGGTTTTCCTCCGCTCTAACCTTGCTTTTCTTGGTTTTCCTCCGCTCTATCACCGCTTTTCTTGGTTTTCCTACGCTCTAACACCACTTTTCTTGCTTTTCCTCCGCTCTATCACCGCTTTTCTTGGTTTTGATACGCTCTAACTTCGCTTTTCTTGGTTTTCCTCCTTTCTAACCCCGCTTTTCTTGGTTTTCCTCCGCTCTAATCCCGCTTCTCTTGGTTTTTCTGCACTCTAACCCCATTTCTCTTGGTTTTCCTCCGCTCTAAGCCCGCTTTTCTTGGTTTTCCTCCTTTCTAACCCAGCTTTTCTTTGTTTTCCTCCTTTCTAACCCCGCTTTTCTTGGTTTTCCTCCGCTGTAATCCCGCTTTTCTTGGTTTTTCTCCACTCTAACCCAGCTTTTCATGGTTTTTCTCCACTCTAACCATGCTTTTCTCGGATTTCTGCTGCTCTAACCACGCTTTTCTTCGTTTTCTTCCGTTCTAACTCTGCTTTTCTTGGTTTTCCTCCGCTCTAACCCCGATTATCTTGGTTTTCCTCCGCTCTAACCCCGCTTTTCTTGGTTTTCCTCCGCTATAACCCCGCTTTTCTTGGTTTTCCTCCGCTCTAACCACGCTTTTCTTGGTTTTCCTCCGCTCTAACCCTGCTTTTCTTGGTTTTCCTCTGCTCTAACCCCACTTTTCTTGGTTTTCCTCCGATCTAACCCCGCCTTTCTTGGTTTTCCTCCGCTCTAACTTCGCTTTTCTTGGTTTTCCTCCGCTCTAACCCCGCTTTTCTTGGTTTTGCTCCGCTCTAACCCCGCTTTTCTTGGTTATCCTCCGCTCTAACACCGCTTTTCTTGGTTTTCCTCCGCTCTAACTTTATTTTTCTTTGTTTTCCTCCGCTCAAACCCCGCTTTTCTTGCTTTTCCTTTCCTCTAACCCTGCTTTTCTTGGTTTTCCTCCGCTCTAACCCCATTTTTCATGCTTTTCCTTCGATCTAACCCCGATTTTCTTGGTTTTCCTCTGATCTAACCCCGCTTTTCTGGGTTTTCCTCCGCTCTAACCCTGCTTTTCTTGGTTTTCCTCCGCTCTAACCCTGCTTTTCTTGGTTTTCCTCCTTTCTAACCCCGCTTTTCTTGGTTTTCCTTTGCTCTATCCCCGCTTTTCTTGGTTTTCCTCCGCTCTTACCCCGCTTTACTTGGTTTTTCTCTGCTCTAACCCAGCTTTTCATGGTTTCTCTCCACTCTAACCATGCTTTTTTCGGATTTCTGCTGCTCTATCCACGCTTTTCTTCATTTTCTTCTGTTCTAACTCTGCTTTTCATGGTTTTCCTCCGCTCTAACCCCGCTTTTCTTGGTTTTCCTACGCTCTAACACCGCTTTTCTTGGTTTTCCTCCGCTCTAACCCTGCTTTTCTTGGTTTTCCTCCGCTCTAACCCAGCTTTTCTTGGTTTTCCTCCCCTCTATCCCCGCTTTTCTTGGTTTTCCTCCGCACTTATTCCGCCTTTCTTGGTTTTCCTCCGCTCTAACCCTGCTTTTCTTGGTTTTCCTCCGCTCTAACCCTGCTTTCCTTGGTTTTCCTCCCCTCTATCCCCGCTTTTCTTGGTTTTCCTCCGCACTTATTTTGACTTTCTTGGTTTTCCTCCGCTCTAACTTCGCTTTTCTAGGTTTTCCTCCGCTCTAACCGCGTTTCTCTTGGTTTTCCTCCGCTCTAACACCGCTTTTCTTGGTTTTCCTTTACTCTAACCCCCCTTTTCTTTGTTTTCCTCCGCTCTAACCCTGCTTTTCTTGGTTTTTCTCCACTCTAACCCAGCTTTTCATGGTTTTTCTCCACTCTAAACATGCTTATCTCGGATTTCTGCTGCTCTAACCGCACTTTTCTTCGTTTTCTTCCTCTCTAACTTCTTTTTCTTGCTTTTCCTCCGCTCTAACCCCGCTTTTCTTGGTTTTCCTCCGCACTTATTCCGCCTTTCTTAGTTTCCCTCCGCTCTAACTTCGCTTTTACTGGTTTTCCTCCGCTCTAACCCCGCTTTTCTTGGTTTTCCTCCGCTCTAACCCTGCTTTTCTTGGTTATCCTCCGCTCTAACCCTGCTTTTCTTGGTTTTCCTCCGCTCTAACCCCGCTTTTCTTGGTTTTCCTCAACTCTAACTTGACTTTTCTTGGTTTTCCTCCGCTCTAACCCCGCTTTTCTTGGTTTTCCTTTGCACTAACCCTGCTTTTCTTGGTTTTCCTCCGCTCTATCACCGCTTTTCTTGGTTTTCCTCCGCTCTAACACCACTTTTCTTGGTTTTTCTCCACTCTAACCATGCTTTTCATGGATTTCCTCCGCTCTAACCCCGCTTTTCTTGGCTTTCCTCCGCTCTAATCCCTCTTTTCTTGGTTTTCCTCCGCTCTAACCCAGCTTTTCTTGGTTTTCCTCTGCTCTAACCCTTCTTTTCTTGGTTTTTCTCCACTCTAACCCCGTTTTCTTGGTTTTCCTTCTTTCTATCCTTGCTTTTCTTTGTTTTTCTCCGCTCTAACCCCGTTTCTCTTGGTTTTCCTCCGCTCTAACACAGCTTTTCTTGGTTTTCCTTTGCTCTAACCCCTCTTTTCTTGGTTTTCCTCCGCACTAACCCTGCTTTTCTTGGTTTTTCTCCACTCTAACCCAGCTTTTCATGGTTTTTCTTCACTCTAACCATGCTTTTCTCGGATTTCTGCTGCTCTAACCTCGCTTTTCTTCGTTTTTTTCCTCTCTAACTTCTTTTTCTTGGTTTTCCACCGCTCTAACCCTGCTTTTCTTGGTTTTCCTCCGCACTTATTCCGCCTTTCTTGGTTTTCCTCCGCTCTAACTTCGCTTTTCTTGGTTTTCCTCCGCTCTAACCCCGATTATCTTGGTTTTCCTCCGCTCTAACCCCGCTTTTCTTGGTTTTCCTCCGCCTTAACCCCGCTTTTCTTGGTTTTGATCCGCTCTAACCCCGCTTTTCTTGGTTTTCCTCAGCTCTAACTTTACTTTTCTTGTTTTTCCTCCGCTCTAACCCCGCTTTTCTTGGTTTTCCTTTGCACTAACCCTGCTTTTCTTGGTTTTCCTCCGCTCTAACACCGCTTTTCTTGGTTTTCCTCCGCTCTAACCTTGCTTTTCTTGGTTTTTCTCCGCTCTAACTCCGTTTTCTTGGTTTTCCTTCTTTCTATCCTTGCTTTTCTTTGTTTTTCTCCGCTCTAACCCCGTTTCTCTTGGTTTTCCTCCGCTCTAACACAGCTTTTCTTGGTTTTCCTTTGCTCTAACCCCTCTTTTCTTGGTTTTCCTCCGCACTAACCCTGCTTTTCTTGGTTTTTCTCCACTCTAACCCAGCTTTTCATGGTTTTTCTTCACTCTAACCATGCTTTTCTCGGATTTCTGCTGCTCTAACCTCGCTTTTCTTCGTTTTTTTCCTCTCTAACTTCTTTTTCTTGGTTTTCCACCGCTCTAACCCTGCTTTTCTTGGTTTTCCTCCGCACTTATTCCGCCTTTCTTGGTTTTCCTCCGCTCTAACCCCGCTTTTCTTGGTTTTCCTCCGCTCTAACCCCGATTATTTTGGTTTTCCTTTGCTCTAACCCCGCTTTTCTTGGTTTTCCTCCGCTCTAACCCCGCTTTTCTTGGTTTTGATCCGCTCTAACCCCGCTTTTCTTGGTTTTCCTCAGCTCTAACTTTACTTTTCTTGTTTTTCCTCCGCTCTAACCCCGCTTTTCTTGGTTTTCCTTTGCACTAACCCTGCTTTTCTTGGTTTTCCTCCGCTCTAACAGCGCTTTTCTTGGTTTTCCTCCGCTCTATCACCGCTTTTCTTGGTTTTCCTACGCTCTAACACCACTTTTCTTGGTTTTTCTCCAATCTAACCATGCTTTTCTTGGATTTCATCCGCTCTAACCCCGCTTTTCTTGGTTTTTCTCTGCTCTAACCCCGCTTCTATTGGTAATCCTCCGCTCTAATCTTGCTTTTCTTGGTTTTCCTCCACTCTAACCATGCTTTTCTCGGATTTCTGCTGCTCTAACACCGCTTTTCTTCGTTTTTTTCATCTCTAACTTCTTTTTCTTGGTTTTCCTCCGCTCTAACTTCGCTTTTCTTGGTTTTCCTCCGCTCTAACCCTGCTTTTCTTGGTTTTCCTCCGCTCTAACACAGCTTTTCTTGTTTTTCCTTTGCTCTATCCCCGCTTTTCTTGGTTTTCCTCCGCTCTAACCCCGCTTTTCTTGGTTTTTCTCTGCTCTAACCCAGCTTTTCATGGTTTCTCTCCACTCTAACCATGCTTTTTTCGGATTTCTGCTGCACTATCCACGCTTTTCTTGGTTTTCCTCCGCTCTAACCCCGCTTTTCTTGGTTATCCTCCGCTCTAACCCCGCTTTTCTTGGTTTTCCTCCGCTCTAACCCCGCTTTTCTTGGTTTTCCTCAACTCTAACTTGACTTTTCTTGGTTTTCCTCCGCTCTAACCCCGCTTTTCTTGGTTTTCCTTTGCACTAACCCTGCTTTTCTTGGTTTTCCTCCGCTCTAACACCGCTTTTCTTGGTTTTCCTCAACTCTATCACCGCTTTTCTTGGTTTTCCTCCGCTCTAACACCACTTTTCTTGGTTTTTCTCCACTCTAACCATGCTTTTCATGGATTTCCTCCGCTCTAACCCCGCTTTTCTTGGTTTTCCTCCGCTCTAACCTCGCTTTTCTTGGTTTTCCTCAGCTCTAACCTCACTTTTCATGCTTTTCCTCCGCTCTAACACCGATTTTCTTGGTTTTCCTCCGCTCTAATCCCGCTTTTCTTGGTTTTCCTCCGCTCTAACCCAGCTTTTCTTGGTTTTCCTCCGCTCTAACCCTGCTTTTCTTGGTTTTTCTCCGCTCTAACCCCGTTTTCTTGGTTTTCCTTCTTTCTATCCTTGCTTTTCTTTGTTTTTCTCCGCTCTAACCCCGTTTCTCTTGGTTTTCCTCCGCTCTAACACAGCTTTTCTTGGGTTTCCTTTGCTCTAACCCCTCTTTTCTTGGTTTTCCTCCGCACTAACCCTGCTTTTCTTGGTTTTTCTCCGCTCTAACCCAGCTTTTCATGGTTTTTCTTCACTCTAACCATGCTTTTCTCGGATTTCTGCTGCTCTAACCTCGCTTTTCTTCGTTTTTTTCCTCTCTAACTTCTTTTTCTTGGTTTTCCACCGCTCTAACCCTGCTTTTCTTGGTTTTCCTCCGCACTTATTCCGCCTTTCTTGGTTTTCCTCCGCTCTAACTTCGCTTTTCTTGGTTTTCCTCCGCTCTAACCCCGATTATCTTGGTTTTCCTCCGCTCTAACCCCGCTTTTCTTGGTTTTCCTCCGCTCTAACACAGCTTTTCTTGGTTTTCCTCCGCTCTAACCCCGCTTTTCTTGGTTTTCCTCAGCTCTAACTTTACTTTTCTTGTTTTTCCTCCGCTCTAACCCCGCTTTTCTTGGTTTTCCTTTGCACTAACCCTGCTTTTCTTGGTTTTCCTCCGCTCTAACACCGCTTTTCTTGGTTTTCCTCCGCTCTATCACCGCTTTTCTTGGTTTTCCTCCGCTCTAACACCGCTTTTCTTGGTTTTCCTCTGCTCTATCACCGCTTTTCTTGGTTTTCCTACGCTCTAACACCACTTTTCTTGGTTTTTCTCCAATCTAACCATGCTTTTCTTGGATTTCATCCGCTCTAACCCCGCTTTTCTTGGTTTTTCTCTGCTCTAACCCCGCTTCTATTGGTAATCCTCCGCTCTAATCTTGCTTTTCTTGGTTTTCCTCCACTCTAACCATGCTTTTCTCGGATTTCTGCTGCTCTAACACCGCTTTTCTTCGTTTTTTTCATCTCTAACTTCTTTTTCTTGGTTTTCCTCCGCTCTAACTTCGCTTTTCTTGGTTTTCCTCCGCTCTAACACAGCTTTTCTTGTTTTTCCTTTGCTCTATCCCCGCTTTTCTTGGTTTTCCTCCGCTCTAACCCCGCTTTTCTTGGTTTTTCTCTGCTCTAACCCAGCTTTTCATGGTTTCTCTCCACTCTAACCATGCTTTTTTCGGATTTCTGCTGCACTATCCACGCTTTTCTTGGTTTTCCTCCGCTCTAACCCCGCTTTTCTTGGTTATCCTCCGCTCTAACCCCGCTTTTCTTGGTTTTCCTCCGCTCTAACCCCGCTTTTCTTGGTTTTCCTCAACTCTAACTTGACTTTTCTTGGTTTTCCTCCGCTCTAACCCCGCTTTTCTTGGTTTTCCTTTGCACTAACCCTGCTTTTCTTGGTTTTCCTCCGCTCTAACACCGATTTTCTTGGTTTTCCTCCGCTCTATCACCGCTTTTCTTGGTTTTCCTCCGCTCTAACACCACTTTTCTTGGTTTTTCTCCACTCTAACCATGCTTTTCATGGATTTCCTCCGCTCTAACCCCGCTTTTCTTGGTTTTCCTCCGCTCTAACCCCGCTTTTCTTGGTTTTCCTCAGCTCTAACCTCACTTTTCATGCTTTTCCTCCGCTCTAACCCCGATTTTCTTGGTTTTCCTCCGCTCTAATCCCGCTTTTCTTGGTTTTCCTCCGCTCTAACCCAGCTTTTCTTGGTTTTCCTCCGCTCTAACCCTGCTTTTCTTGGTTTTTCTCCGCTCTAACCCCGTTTTCTTGGTTTTCCTTCTTTCTATCCTTGCTTTTCTTTGTTTTTCTCCGCTCTAACCCCGTTTCTCTTGGTTTTCCTCCGCTCTAACACAGCTTTTCTTGGTTTTCCTTTGCTCTAACCCCTCTTTTCTTGGTTTTCCTCCGCACTAACCCTGCTTTTCTTGGTTTTTCTCCACTCTAACCCAGCTTTTCATGGTTTTTCTTCACTCTAACCATGCTTTTCTCGGATTTCTGCTGCTCTAACCTCGCTTTTCTTCGTTTTTTTCCTCTCTAACTTCTTTTTCTTGGTTTTCCACCGCTCTAACCCTGCTTTTCTTGGTTTTCCTCCGCACTTATTCCGCCTTTCTTGGTTTTCCTCCGCTCTAACTTCGCTTTTCTTGGTTTTCCTCCGCTCTAACCCCGATTATCTTGGTTTTCCTCCGCTCTAACCCCGCTTTTCTTGGTTTTCCTCCGCTCTAACCCCGCTTTTCTTGGTTTTGATCCGCTCTAACCCCGCTTTCCTTGGTTTTCCTCAGCTCTAACTTTACTTTTCTTGTTTTTCCTCCGCTCTAACCCCGCTTTTCTTGGTTTTCCTTTGCACTAACCCTGCTTTTCTTGGTTTTCCTCCGCTCTAACACCGCTTTTCTTGGTTTTCCTCCGCTCTATCACCGCTTTTCTTGGTTTTCCTACGCTCTAACACCACTTTTCTTGGTTTTTCTCCAATCTAACCATGCTTTTCTTGGATTTCCTCCGCTCTAACCCCGCTTTTCTTGGATTTTCTCTGCTCTAACCCCACTTTTCTTGGTTATCCTTCGCTCTAATCTTGCTTTTCTTGGTTTTCCTCCACTCTAACCATGCTTTTTTCGGATTTCTGCTGCTCTAACTACGCTTTTCTTCGTTTTTTTCATTTCTAACTTCTTTTTCTTGGTTTTCCTCCGCTCTAACCCCGCTTTTCTTGGTTTTCCTCCGCTCTAACCCTGCTTTTCTTTGTTTTTCTCCGCTCTAATGCAGGTTTTCATGGTTTTTCTCCACTCTAACCATGCTTTTCTCGGATTTCTGCTGCTCTAACCACGCTTTTCTTCGTTTTCTTCCGTTCTAACTCCGCTTTTCTTGGTTTTACTCCGCTCTAACCCTGCTTTTCTTGGTTTTCCTCCGCTCCAACTTCGCTTTTCTTGGTTATCCTCCGCTCTAACTTTATTTTTCTTTGTTTTCCTCCGCTCTAACCCCGCTTTTCTTGGTTTTCTTTCGTTCTAAATTCGCTTTTCTTGGTTTTCCTCAGTTCTAACCCCGCATTTCTTGGTTTTCATCCGCATGAACAACGCTTTTCTTGGTTTTCCTCCGCTCTAACCCTGCTTTTCTTGGTTTTTCTCCGCTCTAACCCAGCTTTTCTTGATTTTCCTCCCCTCTATCCCCGCTTTTCTTGGTTTTCCTCCACTCTAACCCCGCTTTTCTTGTTTTTTCTCGTCTCTAATCCAGCTTTTCATGGTTTTTCTCCACTCTAACCATGCTTTTCTCGGATTTCTGCTACTCTAACCACGCTTTTCTTCGTTTTCTTCCGGTCTAACTCTGCTTTTCTTGATTTTCCTCCGCTCTAACCCCGCTTTCCTTGGTTTTCCTTTGCTATAACCCCGCTTTTCTTGGTTTTCCTCCGCTCTAACCCCGCTTTTCTTGGTTTTCCTCCGCTCTAACCCCGCTTTCCTTGGTTTTCCTCCGCTCTAACTTCGCTTTTCTTGGATTTCCTTTGCTCTAACCCTGCTTTTCTTGGTTTTCCTCCACTCTAACCCAGCTTTACTTGGTTTTCCTCTGCTCTAACCCCGCTTTTCTTGGTTTTCCTCCGCTCTAACCCCACTTTTCCTGATTTCCTCACCTCTAATCCCGCTTTTCATGTTTTTCCTCCGCTCCAACCCTGCTTTTCTTGGTTTTCCTCCGCTCTGACTTCGCTTTTCTTGGTTTTTCTCCGCTCTATCACTGCTTTTCTTGGTTTTCCTACGCTCTAACACCACTTTTCTTGGTTTTCCTTCACTCTAACTTCACTTTTCTTGGTTTTCCCCTTTTCTAACCCCGCTTTTCTTGGTTTTCCTCCGCTCTAATCCTGCCTCTCTTGGTTTTTCTCCACTCTAACCATGCTTTTCTTGGATTTCTGCTGCTCTAACCCCGCTTTTCTGTCTTTTCCTCCTCTCTAAGTTCTTTTTATTGGATTTCCCCCCCTCTAACCTCGATTATCTTGGTTTTCCTCCGCTCTAACCCCGCTTTTCTTGGTTTTCCTCAGCTCTAACTTCGCTTTTCTTTGTTTTTCTCTCTAACCCAGCTTTTCTTGGTTTTCCTCCGCTCTATACTAGCTTTTCATGGTTTTCTTACGCTCTAACACCACTTTTCTTGGTTTTCCTCCGCTATAACCCTGCTTTTCTTGGTTTTCCTCCGCTCTAAATTCACATTTCTTGGTTTTCCTCCACTCTAACCCCGCTTTTCTTGTTTTTTCTCCGCTCTAATCCAGCTTTTCATGGTTTTTCTCCACTCTAACCATGCTTTTCTCGGATTTCTGCTGCTCTAACCACGCTTTTCTTCTTTTTCTTCCGTTCTAACTCTGCTTTTCTTGGTTTTACTTTGCTCTAACCCTGCTTTTCTTGGTTTTCCTCCGCTCTAAGTTCGCTTTTCTTGGTTTTCCTCCACTCTATCACCGCTTTTCTTGGTTTTCCTGCGCTGTAACACCACTTTTCTTGGTTTTCCTCCGCTCTAACCCTGCTTTTCTTGGTTTTCCTTCGCTCTAACTTCACTTTTCTTGGTTTTTCTCCGCTCTAACCCCGCTTTTCTTGGTTTTCTTCTGTTCTAACTCTGCTTTTCTTGGTTTTCCTCCGCTCTAACCCCGCTTTTCTTGGTTTTCCTCACCTCTAACCCCGCTTTTCTTTGTTTTCCTCACCTCTAATCCCGCTTTTCATGGTTTTCCTCCGCTCCAACCCCGCTTTTCTTGGTTTTCCTCCGCTCTAACTTCGCTTTTCTTGGTTTTCCTTTGCTCTATCACTGCTTTTCTTGGTTTTCCTACGCTCTAACACCACTTTTCTTGGTTTTCCTTCGCTCTAACTTCACTTTTCTTGGTTTTCCTCCTTTCTAACCCCGCTTTTCTTGGTTTTTCTCTGCTCTAATCCCGCCTCTCTTGGTTTTTCTCCATTCTAACCATGCTTTTCTTGGATTTCTGCTGCTCTAACCCCGCTTTTCTGTCTTTTCCTCCTCTCTAAGTTCTTTTTATTGGATTTCCTCCCCTCTAACCCCAATTATCTTGGTTTTCCTCCGCTCTAACCCCGGTTTTCTTGGTTTTCCTCTGCTCTAACTTCGTTTTCTTTGTTTTTCTCTCTAACCCAGCTTTTTTTGGTTTTCCTCCGCTCTATCCCAGCTTTTCATGGTTTTCCTACGCTCTAACACCACTTGTCTTGGTTTTCCTCCGCTCTATCACCGCTTTTCTTGGTTTTCCTCCGCTATAACCCCGCTTTTCCTAGTTTTCCTCCGCTCTAACCCCGCTTTTCTTGGTTTTCCTCCGCTCTAACTTCGCTTTTCTTGGTTTTCCTCCGCTCTAACCCCGCTTTTCTTGGTTTTCCTCCACTCTAACCCCGCTTTTCTTGATTATCCTCCGCTCTAACCCCACTTTTCTCGGATTTCTGCTGCTCTAACCACGCTTTTCTTCGTTTTCTTCCGCTCTAACTCTGCTTTTCTTGGTTTTCCTCCGCTCTAACCCCGCTTTTCTTGGTTTTCCTCCGCTCTAACACCGCTTTTCTTTGTTTTCCTCACCTCTAACCCCGCTTTTCATGGTTTTCCTCCACTCCAACCCCGCTTTTCTTGGTTTTCCTCCGCTCTAACTTCGCTTTTCTTGGTTTTCCTCCGCTCTATCACCGCTTTTCTTGGTTTTCCTACGCTCTAACACCACTTTTCTTGGTTTTCCTTCACTCTAACTTCAGTTTACTTGGTTTTCCTCCTTTCTAACCCCGCTTTTCTTGGTTTTCCTCCGCTCTAATCCTGCCTCTCTTGGTTTTTCTCCACTCTAACCATGCTTTTCTTGGATTTCTGCTGCTCTAACCCCGCTTTTCTGTCTTTTCCTCCTCTCTAAGTTCTTTTTATTGGATTTCCTCCTCTCTAACCCCGATTATCTTGGTTTTCCTCCGCTCTAACCCCGCTTTTCTTGGTTTTCCTCTGCTCTAACTTCGCTTTTCTTTGTTTTTCTCTCTAACCCAGCTTTTCTTGGTTTTCCTCCACTCTAACCCCGCTTTTCTTGGTTTTCCTCCGCTCTAACTCCGCTTTTCTTGGTTATCCTCCGCTCTAACCCCGCTTTTCTTGGTTTTCCTCAGTTCTAACTTTTCTTTTCTTGGTTTTCCTCTTCTCTAACCCCGCTTTTCTTGGTTTTCTTCCGTTCTAACTTCGCTTTTCTTGGTTTTCCTCCGCACTAACCCCACTTTTCTTGGTTTTCTTCCGTTCTAACTTTGCTTTTCTTTGTTTTCCTCCGCTCTAACCCCGCATTTCTTGGTTTTCACCCGCATGAACAACGTTTTTCATGGTTTTCCTCCGCTCTAACTTCGCATTTTCTTGGCTTTCCTACGCTCTAAGTTCGCTTTTCTTGGTTTTCCTTTACTCTAACCCTGCTTTTCTTGGTTTTCCTCCACTGTAACCATGCTTTTCTTGGTTTTCCTCCGCTCTAACCCCGGTTTTCTTGGTTTTCCTCTGCTCTAACCCCGCTTTTCCTGATTTTCCTCCGCTCTAACCCCGCTTTTCTTGGTTTTCTTCGGTTCTAACTTCGCTTTTCTAGGTTTTCCTCCGCTCTAACCGCGTTTCTCTTGGTTTTCCTCCGCTCTAACACCGCTTTTCTTGGTTTTCCTCCGCTCTAACCCAGCTTTTCTTTGTTTTCCTCCGCTCTAACCCTGCTTTTCTTGGTTTTTCTCCACTCTAACCCAGCTTTTCATGGTTTTTCTCCACTCTAACCATGGTATTCTCGGATTTCTGCTGCTCTAATCACGCTTTTCTTCGTTTTCTTCCGTTCTAACTCTGCTTTTCTTGGTTTTCCTCCTTTCTAACCCCGCTTTTCTTGGTTTTCCTGCTCTCTAACCCCGCTTTTCTTGGTTTTCCTCCGCTCTAACCCCGCTTTTCTTGGTTTTCCTCCGCTCTAACTTCGCTTTTCTTGGTTTTCCTCCGCTCTATCACCGCTTTTCTTGGTTTTCCTCCACTCTAACCCTGCTTTTCTTGGTTTTCCTTCGCTCCAACTTCACTTTTCTTGGTTTTCCTCCTTTCTAACCATGCTTTTCTTGATTTTCCTCAGCTCTAATCCCGCTTCTCTTGGTTTTTCTCCACTATAACCATGCTTTTCTTGGGATTCTGATGCTCTAACCCCGCTTTTTTGTCTTTTCCTCCTCTCTAAGTTCTTTTTATTGGTTTTCCTCCGCTCTAACCCCGATTATCTTGGTTTTCCTCCGCACTAACCCCGCTTTTCTTGGTTTTCTTCCGTTCTAACTTCGCTTTTCTTGGTTTTCCTCCTTTCTAACCTCGCTTTTCTTGGTTTTCTTCTGTTCTAATTTCACTTTTCTTGGTTTTCCTCCTTTCTAACCCCGCTTTTCTTGGTTTTCTTCCGTTCTAACTTCTCTTTTCTTGGTTTTCCTCAGCTCTAACCCCGCATTTCTTGGTTTTCATCCGCATGAACAAAGCTTTTCTTGGTTTTCCTCCGCTCTAACCCTGCTTTTCTTGGTTTTTCTCCGCTCTAACCCAGCTTTTCTTGGTTTTCCTCCCCTCCATCCCCGCTTTTCTTGGTTTTCCTCCACTCTAACCCCGCTTTTCTTGTTTTTTCTCCGCTCTAATCCAGCTTTTCATGGTTTTTCTCCACTCTAACCAAGCTTTTCTCGGATTTCTGCTGCTCTAACCACGCTTTTCTTCGTTTTCTTCCGTTCTAACTCTGCTTTTCTTGGTTTTCCTCCGCTCTAACCCCGCTTTTCTTGGTTATCCTCACCTCTAACCCCGCTTTTCATGGTTTTCCTCCGCTCTAACCCCGCTTTTCTTGGTTTTCCTCCGCTCTAACTTCGCTTTTCTTGATTTTCCTCCGCTCTATCACCGCTTTTCTTGGTTTTCCTCCGCTCTAACACCAGTTTTCTTGGTTTTCCTTCGCTCTAACTTCACTTTTCCTGGTTTTCCTCCTTTCTAACCCCGCTTTTCATGGTTTTCCTCCGCTCTAATCCCGCCTCTCTTGGTTTTTCTCCACTCTAACCATTCTTTTCTTGGATTTCTGCTGCTCTAACCCCGCTTTTCTTTTCCTCCTCTGTAAGTTCTTTTTATTTGATTTCCTCCGCTCTAACCCCGATTATCTTGGCTTTCCTACGCTCTAACACCACTTGTCTCGGTTTTCCTCCGCTCTATCACCGCTTTTCTTGGTTTTCCTCCTTTCTAACCCCGCTTTTCTTGGTTTTCCTCTGCTCTAATCCCGCTTCTCTTGGTTTTTCTCCACTCTAACCCAGCTTTTCTTGGTTTTTCCCACTCTAACCCCGCTTTTCTTGGTTTTCCTCCGCTCTAACCCTGCTTTTCTTGGTTTTTTTCCTCTCTAACTTCTTTTTATTGGTTTTCCTCCTCTCTTATCCCGGTTTTCTTGGTTTTCCTCCGCTCTAACCCCGCTTTTCTTGGGTTTCTTTCGTTCTAATTCTACTTTTCTTGGTTTTCCTCCGCTCTAACCCCGCTTTTCATGCATTTCCTCCGCTCTAACTCCGCTTTCCTTGGTTCTCCTCCACACTAACCCCGCTTTTCTTGGTTTTCCTCACCTCTAACTTCACTTTTCTTTATTTTCCTCCGCTCTATCTTTACTTTTCTTGGTTTTCCTCCTTTCTAACCCCGCTTTTCTTGTTTTTCCTCCAATCTAACCCCGCTTTTCTTGGTTTTCCTCCGCTGTAACCCCGCTTTTCATGGTTTTCCTCCGCTCTAACCCTGCTTTTCTTGGTTTTCCTCCGCTCTAACCCCGCTTTTCTTGGTTTTCCACCGCTTTAACCCTGCTTTTCTTGGTTTTCCTCCGCTCAAACCCAGCTTTTCATGGTTTTCCTCCGCTCTAATCCCGCTTCTCTTGGTTTTTCTCCACTCTAACCATGCTTTTCTTGGTTTTTCTCCACTCTAACCATGCTTTTCTTGGATTTCTGCTGCTCTAACCGCGCTTTTCTGTCTTTTCATCCTCTCTTAGTTCTTTTTATTTGTTTTCCTCCGCTCTAACCCCGATTATCTTGGTTTTCACCCGCATGAACAACGTTTTTCTTGGTTTTCCTCCGCTCTAACTTCGCATTTTCTAGTTTTCCTCCGCTCTAACCCTGCTTTTCTTGGTTTTCCTCCGCTCTAACCCCGCTTTTCATGCTTTTCCTCCTCTCTAACACCACTTTTCTTGGTTTTCCTCGGAACTAACTTCGCTTTTCTTGGTTTTCCTCCGCTCTAACCCCGCTTTTCTTGGTTTTCCTCACCTCTAACCCTGCTTTTCTTTCTTTTCCTCCGCTCTATCTTTACTTTTCTTGGTTTTCCTCCTTTCTAACCCCGCTTTTCTTGTGTTTCCTCCACTCTAACCCCGCTTTTCTTGGTCTTCCTCCGCTCTAACCCTGCTTTTCTTGGTTTTCCTCCGTTAAAACCCAGATTTCATGGTTTTCCTCCGCTCTAATCCCGCTTCTCTTGGTTTTTCTCCACTCTAACCATGCTTTTCTTGGTTTTTCTCCACTCTAACCATGCTTTTCTTGGATTTCTGCTGCTCTAACCGCGCTTTTCTGTCTTTTCATCCTCTCTTAGTTCTTTTTATTTGTTTTCCTCCGCTCTAACCCCGATTATCTTGGTTTTCACCCGCATGAACAACGTTTTTCTTGGTTTTCCTCCGCTCTAACTTCACATTTTCTAGTTTTCCTCCGCTGTAACCCCGCTTTTCTTGGTTTTCCTCCGCTCTAACCCCGCTTTTCATGCTTTTCCTCCTCTCTAACCCCGCTTTTCTTGGTTTTCCTCCGCTCTAACTTCGCTTTTCTTGGTTTTCCTCCGCTCTAACCCCGCTTTTCTTGGTTTTCCTCACCTCTAACTTCACTTTTCTTTCTTTTCCTCCGCTCTAACTTTACTTTTCCTGGTTTTCCTCCGCTATAACCCCGCTTTTCTTGGTTTTCCTCCGCTCTATCCCCGCTTTTTTTGATTTTCCTCCAATCTAACACTGCATTTCTTGGTTATTCTCCACTGTAAACCAGCTTTTCATGGTTTTTCTCGTCTCTAACCCCGCTGTTCTTCGTTTTCTTCCGTTCTAACTCTGCTTTTCTTGGTTTTCCTCCGCTCTAACCCTGCTTTTCTTGGTTTTCCTCCGCTCAAACCCAGCTTTTCATGGTTTTCCTTCGCTCTAACACCACTTTCCTTGGTTTTCCTCCGCTCTAACCCTGCTTTTCTTGGTTTTCCTTCGCTCCAACTTCACTATTCTTGGTTTTCCTCCTTTCTAACCCCGCTTTTCTTGATTTTCCTCCGCTCTAATCCCGCTTCTCTTGGTTTTTCTCCACTCTAACCATGCTTTTCTTGGATTTCTTCTGCTCTAACCCCGCTTTCCTATCTTTTCCTCCTCTCTAAGTTCTTTTTATTTGTTTTCCTCCGCTCTAACCCCGATTATCTTGGTTTTTCTCCGCACTAACCCCGCTTTTCTTGGTTTTCCTCCGCTCTAACCCCGCCTTTCTTGGTTTTCCTCCGCTCTAACCCCGCTTTTCTTGGTTTTCCTCCGCTCCAACCCCACTTCTCATGCTTTTCCTCCGCTCTAACCCCGCTTTTCTTGGTTCTCCTCCGAACTAACCCTGCTTTTCTTGGTTTTCCTCCGCTCTAACACCGCTTTTCTTGGTTTTCCTCTGCTCTAACCCCGCATTTCTTGGTTTTCACCCGCATGAACAACGTTTTTCTTGGTTTTCCTCCGCTCTAACTTCGCATTTCCTAGTTTTCCTCCGCTCTAACCCTGCTTTTCTTGGTTTTCCTCCGCTCTAACCCCACTTTTCATGCTTTTCCTCCGCTCTAACCCCGCTTTTCTTGGTTTTCCTCGGAACTAACTTAGTTTTTCTTTGTTTTCCTCCGCTCTAACACCGCTTTTCTTGGTTTTCCTCCGCTCTGACTTCGCTTTTCTTGGTTTTTCTCCGCTCTAACCCACCTTTTCTTGGTTTTCCTTCCCTCTATCCCCGATTTTCTTGGTTTTCCTCCGCTCTAACCCCGCTTTTCTTGGTTTTTCTCCGCTCTAACCCAGCTTTTCATGGTTTTTCTCCACTCTAACCATGCTTTTCTCCGATGTCTGCTGCTCTAACAACGCTTTTCTTCGTTTTCTTCCGTTCTAACTCTGCTTTTCTTGGTTTTCCTCCGCTCTAACCCACCTTTTCTTGGTTTTCCTCCCGTCTATCCCCGCTTTTCTTGGTTTTCCTCCGCTCTAACCCCGCTTTTCTTGGTTTTCTTCTGTTCTAACTTCGCTTTTCTTGGTTTTCCTCCGCTCCAACCCCGCATTTCTTGGTTTTCTTCCGCATGGACAATGTTTTTCTTGGTTTTCCTCCGCTCTAACCCTGCTTTTCTTGGTTTTCCTCCGCTCTAACCCCGCTTTTCATGGTTATCCTCCGCACTAACCCCGATTTTCTTGGTTTTCCTCCGCTCTAACCCCGCTTTTCTTGGTTTTCCTCCGCTCTAACCCAGCTTTTCTTGCTTTTCCTCCGCTCTAACCCTGCTTTTCTTGTTTTTTCTACGCTCTAACCTAGCTTTTCTTGGTTATCCTCTCATCTATCCTTGCTTTTCTTGGTTTTTCTCCGCTCTAACCCTGTTTCTCTTGGTTTTCCTCTGCTCTAACACCGCTTTTCTTGGTTTTACTTTGCTCTAACACACTTTTCTTGGTTTTCCTCCGCTCTAACCCCGCTTTTCATGGTTATCCTCCGCTCTAACCCCGCTTTTCTTGGTTTTCCTTTGCACTAACCCTGCTTTTCTTGGTTTTCCTCCGCTCTAACCCCGCTTTTCTTGGTTTTCTTCCGCTCTAACCCTGATTTTCTTGGTTTTTCTCCGCTCTAACCCAGCTTTTCTTGGTTTTCCTCCCCTCCATTTCCACTTTTCTTGGTTTTCCTCCGCTCTAACCCCGCTTTTCTTGGTTTTTCTCCGCTCTAACCCAGCTTTTCATGGTTTTTCTCCACTCTAACCATGCTTTTCTCGGATTCCTGCTTCTCTAACCCCACTTTTCATGCTTTTCCTCCGCTCTAACCCCTATTTTCTTGGTTTTCTTCGGAACTAACCCCGCTTTTCTTGGTTTATCTCCGCTCTAACACCGCTTTTCTTGGTTTTCCTCCGCTCTAACCCTGCTTTTCTTGGTTTTCCTCCGCTCTAACCCAGCTTTTCTTGGTTTTTCTCCACTCTAACCATGCTTTTCTTGGATGTCTGCTGCTCTAACCACGCTTTTCTTCGTTTTCTTCCGTTCTAACTCTGCTTTTCTTGGTTTTCCTCCGCTATAACCCCGCTTTTCTTGGTTTTCTTCCGTTCTAACTTCGCTTTTCTTGGTTTTCCTCCGCTCTAACCCCGCATTTCTTGGTTTTCATCCGCATGAACAACGTTTTCCTTGGTTTTCCTCCGCTCTAACCCTACTTTTCTTGGTTTTCCTCCGCTCTAACCCCGATTTTCTTGGTTTTCCTCTGCTCTAACCCAGCTTTTCTTGGTTTTCCTCCGCTCTAACCCCGATTTTCTTGGTTTTCCTCTGCTCTAACCCCGCTTTTCTTGGTTTTCCTCTGCTCTAACCCGCTTTTCTTGGTTTTCCTTCGCTCTAACCCCGCTTTTCTTGGTTTTCTTCCGTTCTAACTTCGCTTTTCTTGGTTTTCCTCCGCTCTAACCCCGCATTTCTTGGTTTTCATCCGCATGAACAACGTTTTTCTTGGTTTTCCTCCGCTCTAACCCTGCTTTTCTTGGTTTTCTTCCGCTCTAACCCCGCTTTTCTTGGTTTTCCTCCGCTCTAACCCCGATTTTCTTGGTTTTCCTCCGCTCTATCCCCGCTTTTCTTGGTTTTCCTCCGCTCTAACCCCGCTTTCCTCGGTTATCCTCTGCTCTAACCCCGCTTTCCTTGGTTTTCCTTTGCACTAACCCTGCTTTTCTTGGTTTTCCTCCGCTCTAACCCCGCTCTTCTTGGTTTTCCTCTGCTCTATCACCGCTTTTCTTGGATTTCCTAAGCTCTAACATTGCTTTTCCTGGTTTTCCTCCACTCTAACCCCGCTTTTCTTGGTTTTCCTCCGCTCTAACCCTGCTTTTCTTGGTTTTTCTCCGCTCTAACCCAGCTTTTCTTGGTTTTCCTCCCCTCTATCCCCGCATTTCTTGATTTTCCTCCGTTCTAACCCCGATTTTCTTGGTTTTTCTCTGCTCTAACCCAGCTTTTCATGGTTTTTCTCCACTCTAACCATGCTTTTCTCGGATTTCTGCTGCTCTAACCACGCTTTTCTTGGATTTCTTCGGTTCTAACTCTGCTTTTCTTGGTTTTCCTCTGCTCTAATCCTGCTTTTCTTGGTTTTCCTCCGCTCTAACCCCGCTTTTCTTGGTTTTCCTCCGCTCTAACCCCACTTTTCATGCTTTTCCTCCGCTCTAACCCCTATTTTCTTGGTTTTCCTTGGAACTAACACCGCTTTTTTTGGTTTTCCTCCGCTCTAACCCTGCTTTTCTTGGTTTATCTCCGCTCTAACCCAGCTTTTCTTGGTTTTCCTCCCCTCTATCCCCGCTTTTCTTGATTTTCCTCCGCTCTAACCCCGCTTTTCTTGGTTTTTCTCCGCTCCAACCCAGCTTTTCATGGTTTTTCTGCACTCTAACCATGCTTTTCTCTGATGTCTGCTGCTCTAACCACGCTTTTCTTCGTTTTCTTCCGTTCTAACTCTGCTTTTCTTGGTTTTCCTCCGCTCTAACCCAGCTTTTCTTGGTTTATCTCCGCTCTAACCAAGCTTTTCTTGGTTTTCCCCCCACTATCCCCGCTTTTCTTGATTTTCCTCCGCTCTAACCCCGCTTTTCTTGGTTTTTCTCCGCTCTAACCCAGCTTTTCTTGGTTTTTCTCCACTCTAACCATGCTTTTCTCTGATTTCTGCTGCTCTAACCACGCTTTTCTTCGTTTTCTTCCGTTCTAACTCTGCTTTTCTTGGTTTTCCTCCGCTCTAACCCAGCTTTTCTTGGTTTTCCTCCGCTCTAACCCCACTTTTCATGCTTTTCCTCCGCTCTAACCCCGCTTTTCTTGGTTTTCGTCCGCTCTAACCCCGCTTTTCTTGGTTTTCCTCCGCTCTAATCCCGCTTCTCTTGGTTTTTCTCCACTCTAACCATGCTTTTCTTGGATTTCTGCTGCTCTAACCCCACTTTTCTGTCTTTTCCTCCTAAGTTCTTTTTATTGGTTTTCCTCCGCTCTAACACCGATTATCTTGGTTTTCCTCCGCACTAACCCCGCTTTTCTTGGTTTTCTTCCGTTCTAACCTTGCTTTTCTTGGTTTTCCTCAGCTCTAACCCCGCATTTCTTGGTTTTCATCCGCATGAACAACGTTTTTCTTGGTTTTCCTCCGCTCTAACCCTGCTTCTCTTGGTTTTCCTCCGCTCTTACCCCGCTTTTCTTGGTTTTCTTCCGTTCTAACTTCGCTTTTCTTGGTTTTCCTCCGCTCTAACCCCGCATTTCTTGGTTTTCACCCGCATGAACAACGTTTTTCTTGGATTTCCTCCGCTCTATCTTCGCATTTCCTAGTTTTCCTCCGCTCTAACCCTGCTATTCTTGGTTTTCCTCCGCTCTAACCCCGCTTTTCATGCTTTTCCTCCGCTCTAACCCCGCTTTTCATGCTTTTCCTCCGCTCTAACCCCGCTTTTCTTGGTTTTCCTCACCTCTAACTTCACTTTTCTTTCTTTTCCTCCGCTCTAACTTTACTTTTCTTGGTTTTCCTCCGCTCTAACCCCGCTTTTCATGCTTTTCCTCCGCTCTAACCCCGCTTTTCCTGGTTTTCCTCAGCTCTAACTTCACTTTTCTTTCTTTTCCTCTGCTCTAACCCAGCTTTTCATGCTTTTCCTCCAATCTAACCCCGCTTTTCTTGGTTTTCCTCGGAATTGACCCCGCTTTTCTCGGTTTTCCTCCGCTCTAACCCCGCTTTTCTTGGTTTTCCTCCGCTCTAACCCTGCTTTTCTTGGTTTTTCTCCACTCTAACCCAGCTTTTCTTGGTTTTCCTCCCCACTATCCCCACTTTTCTTGGTTTTCCTTAGCTCTAACCCCGCTTTTCTTGGTTTTCCTCCGCTCTAACCCAGCTTTTCATGGTTTTTCTCCAGTGTAACCATGCTTTTCTTGGATGTCTGCTGCTCTAACCACGCTTTTCTTCGTTTTCTTCCGTTCTAACTCTGCTTTTCCTGGTTTTCCTCTGCTCTAACCCCGCTTTTCTTGGTTTTCCTCCGCTATAACCCCGCTTTTCTTGGTTTTCCTTTGCTCTAACCCCGCTTTTCTTGGTTTTCTTCCGTTCTAACTTCGCTTTTCTTGGTTTTCCTCCGCTCAAACACTGCATTTCTTCGTTTTCATCCGAATGAACAACGTTTTTCTTGGTTTTCCTCCGCTCTAACCCTGCTTTTCTTGGTTTTCCTCCCCTCTATCCCCGCTTTTCTTGGTTTTCCTCCGCTCTAACCCCGCTTTTCTTGGTTTTTCTCCGCTCTAACCCAGCTTTTCATGGTTTTTCTCCACTCTAACCATGCTTTTCTCTGATATCTGCTGCTCTAACCACGCTTTTCTATGTTTTCTTCCGTTCTAACCCAGCTTTTCTTGGTTTTCCTCCCCTCTGTCCCCGCTTTTCTTGGTTTTCGTCCGCTCTAACCCCGCTTTTCTTGGTTTTCCTCCGCTCTAATCCCGCTTCTCTTGGTTTTTCTCCACTCTAACCATGCTTTTCTTGGATTTCTGCTGCTCTAACCCCACTTTTCTGTCTTTTCCTCCTCTCTAAGTTCTTTTTATTGGTTTTCCTCCGCTCTAACACCGATTATCTTGGTTTTCCTCCGCACTAACCCCGCTTTTCTTGGTTTTCTTCCGTTCTAACCTTGCTTTTCTTGGTTTTCCTCAGCTCTAACCCCGCATTTCTTGGTTTTCATCCGCATGAACAACGTTTTTCTTGGTTTTCCTCCGCTCTAACCCTGCTTCTCTAGGTTTTCCTCCGCTCTTACCCCGCTTTTCTTGATTTTCTTCCGTTCTAACTTCGCTTTTCTTGGTTTTCCTCCGCTCTAACCCCGCATTTCTTGGTTTTCACCCGCATGAACAACGTTTTTCTTGGATTTCCTCCGCTTTATCTTCGCATTTCCTAGTTTTCCTCCGCTCTAACCCTGCTATTCTTGGTTTTCCTCCGCTCTAACCCCGCTTTTCATGCTTTTCCTCCGCTCTAACCCCGCTTTTCATGATTTTCCTCCGCTCTAACCCCGCTTTTCTTGGTTTTCCTCACCTCTAACTTCACTTTTCTTTCTTTTCCTCCGCTCTAACTTTACTTTTCTTGGTTTTCCTCCGCTCTAACCCCGCTTTTCATGCTTTTCCTCCGCTCTAACCCCGCTTTTCCTGGTTTTCCTCAGCTCTAACTTCACTTTTCTTTCTTTTCCTCTGCTCTAACCCCACTTTTCATGCTTTTCCTCCAATCTAACCCCGCTTTTCTTGGTTTTCCTCGGAATTGACCCCGCTTTTCTCGGTTTTCCTCCGCTCTAACACCGCTTTTCTTGGTTTTCCTCTGCTCTAACCCTGCTTTTCTTGGTTTTTCTCCACTCTAACCCAGCTTTTCTTGGTTTTCCTCCCCACTATCCCCACTTTTCTTGGTTTTCCTTAGCTCTAACCCCGCTTTTCTTGGTTTTCCTCCGCTCTAACCCAGCTTTTCATGGTTTTTCTCCAGTGTAACCATGCTTTTCTTGGATGTCTGCTGCTCTAACCACGCTTTTCTTCGTTTTCTTCCGTTCTAACTCTGCTTTTCCTGGTTTTCCTCCGCTCTAACCCCGCTTTTCTTGGTTTTCCTCCGCTATAACCCCGCTTTTCTTGGTTTTCCTTTGCTCTAACCCCGCTTTTCTTGGTTTTCTTCCGTTCTAACTTCGCTTTTCTTGGTTTTCCTCCGCTCAAACACTGCATTTCTTCGTTTTCATCCGAATGAACAACGTTTTTCTTGGTTTTCCTCCGCTCTAACCCTGCTTTTCTTGGTTTTCCTCCCCTCTATCCCCGCTTTTCTTGGTTTTCCTCCGCTCTAACCCCGCTTTTCTTGGTTTTTCTCCGCTCTAACCCAGCTTTTCATGGTTTTTCTCCACTCTAACCATGCTTTTCTCTGATATCTGCTGCTCTAACCACGCTTTTCTTTGTTTTCTTCCGTTCTAACCCAGCTTTTCTTGGTTTTCCTCCCCTCTGTCCCCGCTTTTCTTGATTTTCGTCCGCTCTAACCCCGCTTTTCTTGGTTTTCCTCCGCTCTAATCCCGCTTCTCTTGGTTTTTCTCCACTCTAACCATGCTTTTCTTGGATTTCTGCTGCTCTAACCCCACTTTTCTGTCTTTTCCTCCTCTCTAAGTTCTTTTTATTGGTTTTCCTCCGCTCTAACACCGATTATCTTGGTTTTCCTCCGCACTAACCCCGCTTTTCTTGGTTTTCTTCCGTTCTAACCTTGCTTTTCTTGGTTTTCCTCAGCTCTAACCCCGCATTTCTTGGTTTTCATCCGCATGAACAACGTTTTTCTTGGTTTTCCTCCGCTCTAACCCTGCTTCTCTTGGTTTTCCTCCGCTCTTACCCCGCTTTTCTTGGTTTTCTTCCGTTCTAACTTCGCTTTTCTTGGTTTTCCTCCGCTCTAACCCCGCATTTCTTGGTTTTCACCCGCATGAACAACGTTTTTCTTGGATTTCCTCCGCTCTATCTTCGCATTTCCTAGTTTTCCTCCGCTCTAACCCTGCTATTCTTGGTTTTCCTCCGCTCTAACCCCGCTTTTCATGCTTTTCCTCCGCTCTAACCCCGCTTTTCATGCTTTTCCTCCGCTCTAACCCCGCTTTTCTTGGTTTTCCTCACCTCTAACTTCACTTTTCTTTCTTTTCCTCCGCTCTAACTTTACTTTTCTTGGTTTTCCTCCGCTCTAACCCCGCTTTTCATGCTTTTCCTCCGCTCTAACCCCGCTTTTCCTGGTTTTCCTCACCTCTAACTTCACTTTTTTTTTTTTTCCTCTGCTCTAACCCCACTTTTCATGCTTTTCCTCCAATCTAACCCTGCTTTTCTTGGTTTTCCTCGGAATTGACCCCGCTTTTCTCGGTTTTCCTCCGCTCTAACACCGCTTTTCTTGGTTTTCCTCCGCTCTAACCCTGCTTTTCTTGGTTTTTCTCCACTCTAACCCAGCTTTTCTTGGTTTTCCTCCCAACTATCCCCACTTTTCTTGGTTTTCCTTAGCTCTAACCCCGCTTTTCTTGGTTTTCCTCCGCTCTAACCCAGCTTTTCATGGTTTTTCTCCAGTGTAACCATGCTTTTCTTGGATGTCTGCTGCTCTAACCACGCTTTTCTTCGTTTTCTTCCGTTCTAACTCTGCTTTTCCTGGTTTTCCTCCGCTCTAACCCCGCTTTTCTTGGTTTTCCTCCGCTATAACCCCGCTTTTCTTGGTTTTCCTTTGCTCTAACCCCGCTTTTCTTGGTTTTCTTCCGTTCTAACTTCGCTTTTCTTGGTTTTCCTCCGCTCAAACACTGCATTTCTTCGTTTTCATCCGAATGAACAACGTTTTTCTTGGTTTTCCTCCGCTCTAACCCTGCTTTTCTTGGTTTTCCTCCCCTCTATCCCCGCTTTTCTTGGTTTTCCTCCGCTCTAACCCCGCTTTTCTTGGTTTTTCTCCGCTCTAACCCAGCTTTTCATGGTTTTTCTCCACTCTAACCATGCTTTTCTCTGATATCTGCTGCTCTAACCACGCTTTTCTTTGTTTTCTTCCGTTCTAACCCAGCTTTTCTTGGTTTTCCTCCCCTCTGTCCCCGCTTTTCTTGGTTTTCGTCCGCTCTAACCCCGCTTTTATTGGTTTTCCTCCGCTCTAATCATGCTTCTCTTGGTTTTTCTCCACTCTAACCATGCTTTTCTTGGATTTCTGCTGCTCTAACCCCGCTTTTCTGTCTTTTCCTCCTCTCTAAGTTCTTTTTATTGGTTTTCCTCCGCTCTAACCCCGATTATCTTGGTTTTCCTCCGCACTAACCCCGCTTTTCTTGGTTTTCTTCCGTTCAAACTTTGCTTTTCTTGGTTTTACTCAGATCTAACCCCGCTTTTCTTGGTTTTCATCCGCATGAACAACGTTTTTCTTGGTTTTCCTTCGCTCTAACCCAGCTTCTCTTGGTTTTCCTCCGCTCTTACCCCGTTTTTCTTGGTTTTCTTCCGTTCTAACTTCGCTTTTCTTGGTTTTCCTCCGCTCTAACCCCGCATTTCTTGGTTTTCACCCGCATGAACAACGTTTTTCTTGGTTTTCGTCCGCTCTAACTTCGCATTTCCTAGTTTTCCTCCGCTCTAACCCTGCTTTTCTTGGTTTTCCTCTGCTCTAACCCCGCTTTTCATGCTTTTCCTCCGCTCTAACCCCGCTTTTCTTGGTTTTCATCACCTCTAACTTCACCTTTCTTTTCCTCCGCTCTAACTTTACTTTTCTTGGTTTTCCTCCACTCTTACCCATTTTTCATGTTTTTCCTCCGCTCTAACCCTGCTTTTCTTGATTTTCCTCACCTCTAACTTCACTTTTCTTTCTTTTCCTCCGCTCTAACTTTACTTTTCTTGGTTTTCCTCCGCTCTAACTCCACTTTTCATGCTTTTCCTCCGCTCTAACCCCGCTTTTCTTGGTTTTCCTCCGCTCTAACACAGCTTTTCTTGGTTTTCCTCCGCTCTAACCCTGCTTTTCTTGGTTTTTCTCCGCTCTAACCCAGCTTTTCTTGGTTTTCCTCCCTTCTATCCCCGCTTTTCTTGGTTTTTCTCCGCTCTAACCCAGCTTTTCTTGGTTTTTCTCCACTGTAACCATGCTTTTCTTGGATGTCTGCTGCTCTAACCACGCTTTTCTTCGTTTTCTTCCGTTCTAACTCTGCTTTTCTTGGTTTTCCTCCGCTCTAACCCCGCTATTCTTGTTTTTCCTCCACTATATCTCCGCTTTTCTTGGTTTTCCTCCGCTATAACCCCACTTTTCTTGGTTTTCCTTTGCTCTAACCCCGCTTTTCTTGGTTTTCCTCCGCTATAACCCCGCTTTTCTAGGTTTTCCTCCGCACTAACCCCGCTTTTCTTGGTTTTCTTGCGTTCTAACTTCGCTTTTCTTGGTTTTCCTCCGCTCTAACACTGCATTTCTTGGTTTTCATAAGCATGAACAACGTTTTTCTTCGTTTTCCTCCGCTCTAACCCTGCTTTTCTTGGATTTCCTCCGCTCTAACACCGTTTCTCTTGGTTTTCCTCCCCTCTATCCCCGCTTTTCTTGGTTTTCCTCCGCTCTAACCCCGCTTTTCTTGGTTTTCTTCCGCTCTAACCCAGCTTTTCTTGGTTTTTCTCCGCTCTAATCCAGCTTTTCATGGTTTTTCTCCACTCTAACCATGCTTTTCACGGATCTCTGCTGCTCTAACCCCGCTTTTCTTGGTTTTCTTCTGTTCTAACTTCGCTTTTCTTGGTTTTCCTCCGCTCTAACCCCGCATTTCTTGGTTTTCATCCGCATGAACAACGTTTTTCTTGGTTTTCCTCCGCTCTTACCCCGCTTTTCTTGGTTTTCTTCCGTTCTAACCCAGCTTTTCATGGTTTTTCTCCAGTGTAACCATGCTTTTCTTGGATGTCTGCTGCTCTAACCACGCTTTTCTTCGTTTTCTTCCGTTCTAACTCTGCTTTTCCTGGTTTTCCTCCGCTCTAACCCCGCTTTTCTTGGTTTTCCTCCGCTATAACCCCGCTTTTCTTGGTTTTCCTTTGCTCTAACCCCGCTTTTCTTGGTTTTCTTCCGTTCTAACTTCGCTTTTCTTGGTTTTCCTCCGCTCAAACACTGCATTTCTTCGTTTTCATCCGAATGAACAACGTTTTTCTTGGTTTTCCTCCGCTCTAACCCTGCTTTTCTTGGTTTTCCTCCCCTCTATCCCCGCTTTTCTTGGTTTTCCTTAGCTCTAACCCCGCTTTTCTTGGTTTTTCTCCGCTCTAACCCAGCTTTTCATGGTTTTTCTCCACTCTAACCATGCTTTTCTCTGATATCTGCTGCTCTAACCACGCTTTTCTTTGTTTTCTTCCGTTCTAACCCAGCTTTTCTTGGTTTTCCTCCCCTCTGTCCCCGCTTTTCTTGGTTTTCGTCCGCTCTAACCCCGCTTTTATTGGTTTTCCTCCGCTCTAATCATGCTTCTCTTGGTTTTTCTCCACTCTAACCATGCTTTTCTTGGATTTCTGCTGCTCTAACCCCGCTTTTCTGTCTTTTCCTCCTCTCTAAGTTCTTTTTATTGGTTTTCCTCCGCTCTAACCCCGATTATCTTGGTTTTCCTCCGCACTAACCCCGCTTTTCTTGGTTTTCTTCCGTTCAAACTTTGCTTTTCTTGGTTTTACTCAGATCTAACCCCGCTTTTCTTGGTTTTCATCCGCATGAACAACGTTTTTCTTGGTTTTCCTTCGCTCTAACCCAGCTTCTCTTGGTTTTCCTCCGCTCTTACCCCGCTTTTCTTGGTTTTCTTCCGTTCTAACTTCGCTTTTCTTGGTTTTCCTCCGCTCTAACCCCGCATTTCTTGGTTTTCACCCGCATGAACAACGTTTTTCTTGGTTTTCGTCCGCTCTAACTTCGCATTTCCTAGTTTTCCTCCGCTCTAACCCTGCTTTTCTTGGTTTTCCTCTGCTCTAACCCCGCTTTTCATGCTTTTCCTCCGCTCTAACCCCGCTTTTCTTGGTTTTCATCACCTCTAACTTCACCTTTCTTTTCCTCCGCTCTAACTTTACTTTTCTTGGTTTTCCTCCACTCTTACCCATTTTTCATGTTTTTCCTCCGCTCTAACCCTGCTTTTCTTGATTTTCCTCACCTGTAACTTCACTTTTCTTTCTTTTCCTCCGCTCTAACTTTACTTTTCTTGGTTTTCCTCCGCTCTAACTCCACTTTTCATGCTTTTCCTCCGCTCTAACCCCGCTTTTCTTGGTTTTCCTCCGCTCTAACACAGCTTTTCTTGGTTTTCCTCCGCTCTAACCCCGCTTTTCTTGGTTTTCTTCCGTTCTAACTTTGCTTTTCTTGGTTTTCCTCCGCTCTAACCCCGCTTTTCTTGGTTTTCATCCGCATGAAGAACGTTTTTCTTGGTTTTCCTCCGCTCTAACCCTGCTTTTCTTGGTTTTCCTCCGCTATAACCCCGCTTTTCTTGGTTTTCCTCCGCTCTAACCTCGCTTGTCTTGGTTTTCCTCCGCTCTATCACCGCTTTTCTTGGTTTTCCTCCGCTATAACCCCGCTTTTCTTGGTTTTCCTCCGCTCTAACCCCGCTTGTCTTGGTTTTCCTCCGCACTAACCCTGCTTTTCTTGGTTTTCCTTAGCTCTAACACCACTTTTCCTGGTTTTCCTCCGCTCTAACCCCGTTTTTCTTGGTTTTCCTCTGCTCTAACCCAGCTTTTCTTGGTTATCCTCCCCTCTATCCCCGCATTTCTTGGTTTTCCTCCCTTCTATCCCCGCTTTTCTTGGTTTTTCTCCGCTCTAACCCAGGTTTTCATGGTTTTTCTCCACTGTAACCATGCTTTTCTTGGATGTCTGCTGCTCTAACCACGCTTTTCTTCGTTTTCTTCCGTTCTAACTCTGCTTTTCTTGGTTTTCCTCCGCTCTAACCCCGCTTTTCTTGGTTTTCCTCCGCTATATCCCCGCTTTTCTTGGTTTTCCTTTGCTCTAACCCCGCTTTTCTTGGTTTTCCTCCGCTATAACCCCGCTTTTCTTGGTTTTCCTCCGCTCTAACCCCGCTTTTCTTGGTTTTCTTGCGTTCTAACTTCGCTTTTCTTGGTTTTCCTTCGCTCTAACACTGCATTTCTTGGTTTTCATAAGCATGAACAACGTTTTTCTTGGTTTTCCTCCGCTCTAACCCTGCTTTTCTTGCATTTCCTCTGCTCTAACCCCGTTTCTCTTGGTTTTCCTCCCCTCTAACCCAGCTTTTCTTGGTTTTTCTCCGCTCTAATCCAGCTTTTCATGGTTTTTCTCCACTCTAACCATGCTTTTCTCGGATTTCTGCTGCTCTAACCACGCTTTTCTTCGTTTTCCTCCGTTCTAACTGCTTTTCTTGGTTTTCCTCCGCTCTAACCCCGCTTTTCTTGGTTTTCTTCCGTTCTAACTTTGCTTTTCTTGGTTTTCCTCTGCTCTAACCCCGCTTTTCTTGGTTTTCATCCGCATGAAGAACGTTTTTCTTGGTTTTCCTCCGCTCTAACCCTGCTTTTCTTGGTTTTCCTCCGCTATAACCCCGCTTTTCTTGGTTTTCCTCCGCTCTAACCTCGCTTGTCTTGGTTTTCCTCCGCTCTATCACCGCTTTTCTTGGTTTTCCTCCGCTATAACCCCGCTTTTCTTGGTTTTCCTCCGCTCTAACCCCGCTTGTCTTGGTTTTCCTCCGCACTAACTCTGCTTTTCTTGTTTTTCCTTAGCTCTAACACCACTTTTCCTGGTTTTCCTCCGCTCTAACCCCGTTTTTCTTGGTTTTCCTCTGCTCTAACCCAGCTTTTCTTGGTTTTCCTCCCCTCTATCCCCGCATTTCTTGGTTTTCCTCCCTTCTATCCCCGCTTTTCTTGGTTTTTCTCCGCTCTAACCCAGGTTTTCATGGTTTTTCTCCACTGTAACCATGCTTTTCTTGGATGTCTGCTGCTCTAACCACGCTTTTCTTCGTTTTCTTCCGTTCTAACTCTGCTTTTCTTGGTTTTCCTCCGCTCTAACCCCGCTTTTCTTGGTTTTCCTCCGCTATATCCCCGCTTTTCTTGGTTTTCCTTTGCTCTAACCCCGCTTTTCTTGGTTTTCCTCCGCTATAACCCCGCTTTTCTTGGTTTTCCTCCGCTCTAACCCCGCTTTTCTTGGTTTTCTTGCGTTCTAACTTCGCTTTTCTTGGTTTTCCTTCGCTCTAACACTGCATTTCTTGGTTTTCATAAGCATGAACAACGTTTTTCTTGGTTTTCCTCCGCTCTAACCCTGCTTTTCTTGCATTTCCTCTGCTCTAACCCCGTTTCTCTTGGTTTTCCTCCCCTCTATCCCCGCTTTTCTTGGTTTTCCTCCGCTCTAACCCCGCTTTTCTTGGTTTTCCTCCGCTCTAACCCAGCTTTTCTTGGTTTTTCTCCGCTCTATTCCAGCTTTTCATGGTTTTTCTCCACTCTAACCATGCTTTTCTCTGATTTCTGCTGCTCTAACCACGCTTATCTTCGTTTTCTTCCGTTCTAACTCTGCTTTTCTTGGTTTTCCTCCACTCTATCCCCGCTTTTCTTGGTTTTCTTCCGTTCTAACTTCGCTTTTCTTGGTTTTCCTCCGCTCTAACCCCGCATTTCTTGGTTTTCATCCGCATGAACAACGTTTTTCTTGGTTTTCCTCCGCTCTTACCCCGCTTTTCTTGGTTTTCTTCCGTTCTAACTTCGCTTTTCTTGGTTTTCCTCCGCTCTAACCCCGCATTTCTTGGTTTTCACTTGCATGAACAACGTTTTTCTTGGTTTTCCTCCGCTCTAACTTCGCATTTCCTAGTTTTCCTCCGCTCTAACCCTGCTTTTCTTGGTTTTCCTCCGCTCTAACCCCGCTTTTCATGCTTTTCCTCCGCTCTAACCCCGCTTTTTTTGGTTTTCATCACCTCTAACTTCACTTTTCTTTCTTTTCCTCCACTCTAACTTTACTTTTCTTGGTTTTCCTTCGCTCTAACCCCGCTTTTCTTGGTTTTCCTCCGCTGTAACCCCGATTTCTTGGTTATCCTCCGCTCTAACTCCGCTTTTTTTGGTTTTCCTCCGCTCTAACCCCACTTTTCATGCCTTTTCTCCTTTCTAACCCCGCTGTTCTTGGTTTCTCTCCACTCTAACCATGCTTTTCTTGGTTTTCCTCCGCTCTAACACCGCTTTTCTTGGTTTTCCTCGGAACTAACCCCGCTTTTCTTGGTTTTCCTCACCTCTAACTTCACTTTTCTTTCTTTTCCTCCGCTCTAACTTTACTTTTCTTGGTTTTCCTCCGCTCTAACCCCAATTTTCATGCTTTTCCTCCGCTCTAACCCCGCTTTTCTTGGTTTTCCTCGGAACTAACCCCGCTTTTCTTGGTTTTCCTCCGCTCTAACACAGCTTTTCTTGGTTTTCCTCCGCTCTAACCCTGCTTTTCTTGGATTTCCTCCGCTCTAACCCCGTTTCTCTTGCTTTTCCTCCCCTCTATCCCCGCTTTTCTTGGTTTTTCTCCGCTCTAACCCCGCTTTTCTTGGTTTTCCTCCGCTCTAACCCAGCTTTTCTTGGTTTTTCTCCGCTCTAATCCAGCTTTTCATGGTTTTTCTCCACTCTAACCATGCTTTTCTCGGATTTCTGCTGCTCTAACCACGCTTTTCTTCGTTTTCTTCCGTTCTAACTGCTTTTCTTGGTTTTCCTCCTCTCTAACCCCGCTTTTCTTGGTTTTCTTCCGTTCTAACTTTGCTTTTCTTGGTTTTCCTCCGCTCTAACCCCGCATTTCTTGGTTTTCATCCGCATGAACAACGATTTCCTTGGTTTTCCTCCGCTCTAACTTCGCTTTTCTTGGTTTTCCTCCGCTCTAACCCCGATTATCTTGGTTTTCCTCCGCTCTAACCCCGCTTTTCTTGGTTTTCCTCCGCTCTAACCCCGCTTTTCTTGGTTTTGATCCGCTCTAACCCCGCTTTTCTTGGTTTTCCTCAGCTCTAACTTTACTTTTCTTGTTTTTCCTCCGCTCTAACCCCGCTTTTCTTGGTTTTCCTTTGCACTAACCCTGCTTTTCTTGGTTTTCCTTCGCTCTAACCGTTCTTTTCTTGGTTGTCCTCCGCTCTATCACCGCTTTTCTTGGTTTTCCTACGCTCTAACACCACTTTTCTTGGTTTTTCTCCAATCTAACCATGCTTTTCTTGGATTTCCTCCGCTCTAACCCCGCTTTTCTTGGTTTTTCTCTGCTCTAACCCCGCTTTTCTTGGTTATCCTCCGCTCTAATCTTGCTTTTCTTGGTTTTCCTCCACTCTAACCATGCTTTTCTCGGATTTCTGCTGCTGTAACCACGCTTTTCTTCGTTTTTTTCCTCTCTAACTTTGTTTTCTTGGTTTTCCTCCGCTCTAACCCCGCTTTTCTTGGTTTTCCTCCACTCTAATTCCGCTTTTCTTGGTTTTCCTCCGCTCTAACCCCGCTTTTCTTGGTTATCCTCCGCTCTAACCCCGCTTTTCTTGGTTTTCCTCTGCTCTAATCCCGCTTCTCTTGGTTTTTCTGCACTCTAACCCAGCTTTTCTTGGTTTTCCTACGCTCTAACGTCGCTTTTCTTGGATTTCCTTCGCTCTAACACCGCTTTTCTTGGTTTTCCTCCGATCTATCACCGCTTTTCTTGGTTTTTCTACGCTCTAACTTTACTTTTCTTGGTTTTTCTCCAATCTAACCATGCTTTTCTTGGATTTCCTCTGCTCTAACCCCGCTTTTCTTGGTTTTCCTCAGCTCTAACACCACTTTCCATGCTTTTCCTCCTCTCTAACCCCGATTTACTTAATTTTCCTCCGCTCTAATCCTGCTTTTCTTGATTTTCCTCCGCTCTAACCCAGCTTTTCTTGGATTTCCTTCGATCTAACCCTGCTTTTCTTGGTTTTTCTCTGCTCTAACCCCGTTTTCTTCTTTTTCCTCCCTTCTATCCTTGCTTTTCTTGGTTTTTCTCCGCTCTAACCCCGTTTCCCTTGGTTTTCCTCCGCTCTAACACCGCTTTTCTTGGTTTTCCTTTGCTCTAACCCCTCTTTTCTTTGCTTTCCTCCGCACTAACCCTGCTTTTCTTTGTTTTCCTCCGCACTATCAACGCTTTTCTTGGTTTTCCTCCGCTCTAACCCCGTTTTCTTGGTTTTCCTTCTTTCTATCCTTGCTTTTCTTTGTTTTTCTCCGCTCTAACCCCGTTTCTCTTGGTTTTCCTCCGCTCTAACACAGCTTTTCTTGGTTTTCCTTTGCTCTAACCCCTCTTTTCTTGGTTTTCCTCCGCACTAACCCTGCTTTTCTTGGTTTTTCTCCACTCTAACCCAGCTTTTCATGGTTTTTCTTCACTCTAACCATGCTTTTCTCGGATTTCTGCTGCTCTAACCTCGCTTTTCTTCGTTTTTTTCCTCTCTAACTTCTTTTTCTTGGTTTTCCACCGCTCTAACCCTGCTTTTCTTGGTTTTCCTCCGCACTTATTCCGCCTTTCTTGGTTTTCCTCCGCTCTAACTTCGCTTTTCTTGGTTTTCCTGTGCTCTTACCCCGATTATCTTGGTTTTCCTACGCTCTAACACCGCTTTTCTTGGTTTTCCTCCGCTCTAACCCCGCTTTTCTTGGTTTTCCTCAGCTCTAACTTTACTTTTCTTGTTTTTCCTCCGCTCTAACCCCGCTTTTCTTGGTTTTCCTTTGCACTAACCCTGCTTTTCTTGGTTTTCCTCCGCTCTAACACCGCTTTTCTTGGTTTTCCTCCGCTCTATCACCGCTTTTCTTGGTTTTCCTACGCTCTAACACCACTTTTCTTGGTTTTTCTCCAATCTAACCATGCTTTTCTTGGATTTCCTCCGCTCTAACCCCGCTTTTCTTGGTTTTTCTCTGCTCTAACCCCGCTTTTCTTGGTTATCCTCCGCTCTAATCTTGCTTTTCTTGGTTTTCCTCCACTCTAACCATGCTTTTCTCGGATTTCTGCTGCTCTAACACCGCTTTTCTTCGTTTTTTTCATCTCTAACTTCTTTTTCTTGGTTTTCCTCCGCTCTAACCCCGCTTTTCTTGGTTTTCCTCCGCTCTAACCCTGCTTTTCTTTGTTTTTCTCCGCTCTAACCCATCTTTTCATGGTTTTTCTCCACTCTAACCATGCTTTTCTCGGATTTCTGCTGCTGTAACCGCGCTTTTCTTCGTTTTTTTCATCTCTAACTTCTTTTTCTTGGTTTTCCTCCGCTCTAACTTTGCTTTTCTTGGTTTTCCTCCGCTCTAACCCCGCTTTTCTTGGTTTTCCTCCACTCTAACACCGCTTTTCTTGGTTTTCCTCCGCTCTAACCCCGCTTTTCTTGGTTATCCTCCGCTCTAACCCCGCTTTTCTTGCTTTTCCTCAGTTCTAACTTTTCTTTTCTTGGTTTTCCTCTTCTCTAACCCCGCTTTTCTTGGTTTTCCTTTGCACTAACCCTGCTTTTCTTGGATTTCCTCCGCTCTAACACCGCTTTTCTTGGTTTTCCTCCGATCTATCACCGCTTTTCATGGTTTTTCTACGCTCTAACTTTACTTTTCTTGGTTTTTCTCCACTCTAACCATGCTTTTCTTGGATTTCCTCCGCTCTAACCCCGCTTTTCTTGGATTTCCTCTGCTCTAACCCCGCTTTTCTTGGTTTTCCTTTGCTCTAACCCCGTTTTCTTGGTTTTTCTTCTTTCTATCCTTGCTTTTCTTTGTTTTTCTCCGCTCTAACCCCGTTTCTCTTGGTTTTCCTCTGCTCTAACACAGCTTTTCTTGGTTTTCCTTTGCTCTAACCCCTCTTTTCTTGGTTTTCCTCCGCACTAACCCTGCTTTTCTTGGTTTTTCTCCACTCTAACCCAGCTTTTCATGGTTTTTCTTCACTCTAACCATGCTTTTCTCGGATTTCTGCTGCTCTAACCCCGCTTTTCTTCGTTTTTTTCCTCTTTAACTTCTTTTTCTTGGTTTTCCACCGCTCTAACCCTGCTTTTCTTGGTTTTCCTCCGTACTTATTCCGCCTTTCTTGGTTTTCCTCCGCTCTAACTTCGCTTTTCTTGGTTTTCCTCCGCTCTAACCCCGATTATCTTGGTTTTCCTCCGCTCTAACCCCGCTTTTCTTGGTTTTCCTCCGTTCTAACCCCGCTTTTCATGGTTTTCCTCCGCTCTAACCCCGCTTTTCTTGGTTTTCCTCAGCTCTAACTTTACTTTTCTTGTTTTTCCTCCGCTCTAACACCGCTTTTCTTGGTTTTCCTTTGCACTAACCCTGCTTTTCTTGGTTTTCCTCCGCTCTAAGACCGCTTTTCTTGGTTTTCCTCCGCTCTATCACCGCTTTTCTTGGTTTTCCTACGCTCTAACACCACTTTTCTTGGTTTTTCTCCAATCTAACCATGCTTTTCTTGGATTTCCTCCGCTCTAACTTCGCTTTTCTTGGTTTTTCTCTGCTCTAACCCCGCTTTTCTTGGTTATCCTCCGCTCTAATCTTGCTTTTCTCTGTTTTCCTCCACTCTAACCATGCTTTTCTCGGATTTCTGCTGCTCTAACACCGCTTTTCTTCGTTTTTTTCATCTCTAACTTCTTTTTCTTGGTTTTCCTCCGCTCTAACCCCGCTTTTCTTGGTTTTCCTCCGCTCTAACCCTGCTTTTCTTTGTTTTTCTCCACTCTAACCCAGCTTTTCATGGTTTTTCTCCACTCTAACCATGCTTTTCTCGGATTTCTGCTGCTGTAACCGCGCTTTTCTTCGTTTTTTTCCTCTCTAACTTCTTTTTCTTGGTTTTCCTCCGCTCTAACTTCGCTTTTCTTGGTTTTCCTCCGCTCTAACCCCACTTTTCTTGGTTTTCCTCCACTCTAACACCGCTTTTCTTGGTTTTCCTTCGCTCTAACCCCGCTTTTCTTGGTTATCCTCCGCTCTAACCCCGCTTTTCTTTGTTTTCCTCAGTTCTAACTTTTCTTTTCTTGGTTTTCCTCTTCTCTAACCCCGCTTTTCTTGGTTTTCCTTTGCACTAACCCTGCTTTTCTTGGATTTCCTTCGCTCTAACACCGCTTTTCTTGGTTTTCCTCCGATCTATCACCGCTTTTCATGGTTTTTCTACGCTCTAACTTTACTTTTCTTGGTTTTTCTCCACTCTAACCATGCTTTTCTTGGATTTCCTCCGCTCTAAACCCGCTTTTCTTGGATTTCCTCTGCTCTAACCCTGCTTTTCTTGGTTTTCCTCAGCTCTAACACCACTTTTCATGCTTTTCCTTCCTCTCTAACCCCGATTTACTTAATTTTCCTCCGCTCTAATCCCGCTTTTCTTGATTTTCCTCCGCTCTAACCCAGCTTTTCTTGATTTTACTCCGCTCTAACCCTGCTTTTCTTGGTTTTTCTCTGCTCTAACCCCGTTTTCTTCTTTTTCCTCCCTTCTATCCTTGCTTTTCTTGGTTTTTCTTCGCTCTAACCCCGTTTCCCTTGGTTTTCCTCCGCTCTAACACCGCTTTTCTTGGTTTTCCTTTGCTCTAACCCCTCTTTTCTTTGCTTTCCTCCGCACTAACCCTGCTTTTCTTGGTTTTTCTCCACTCTAACCCAGCTTTTCATGGTTTTTCTCCACTCTAAGCATGCTTTTCTCGGATTTCTTCTGCTCTAACCGCGCTTTTCTTCGTTTATTTCCTCTCTAACTTCTTTTTCTTGGTTTTCCTCCGCTCTAACCCCGCTTTTCTTGGTTTTCCTCCGCTCTAACCCTGCTTTTCTTGGTTTTTCTCCACTCTAACCCAGCTTTTCATGGTTTTTCTCCACTCTAACCATGCTTTTCTCGGATTTCTGCTGCTCTAACCGCGCTTTTCTTCGTTTTTTTCCTCTCTAACTTCTTTTTCTTGGTTTTCCTCCGCTCTAACCCCGCTTTTCTTGGTTTTCCTCCGCACTAATTCCGCCTTTCTTGGATTTCCTCCGCTCTAACCCCGCTTTTCTTGGTTTTCCTCCGCTCTAAACCCGCTTTTCTTGGTTTTCCTCCGCTCTAATCCCGCTTTTCTTGGTTATCCTCCACTCTAACCCCGCTTTTCTTGGTTTTCCTCAGCTCTAACTTTTCTTTTCTTGGTTTTCCTCCGCTCTAACCCCGCTTTTCTTGGTTTTCCTTTGCACTAACCCTGCTTTTCTTGGATTTCCTCCGCTCTAACACCGCTTTTCTTGGTTTTCCTCCGCTCTATCACCGATTTTCTTGGTTTTTCTACGCTCTAACTTTACTTTTATTGGCTTTTCTCCACTCTAACCATGCTTTTCTCGGATTTCCTCCGCTCTAACACCGCTTTTCTCGGATTTCCTCCGCTCTAACCCCGCTTTTCTTGGTTTTCCTCAGCTCTAACACCACTTTTCATGCTTTTCCTCCGCTCTAACCCCGATTTACTTGGTTTTCCTCCGGTCTAATCCTGCTTTTCTTTATTTTCCTCCGCTCTAACCCAGCTTTTCTTGGTTTTCCTCCGCTCTAACCCTGCTTTTCTTGGTTTTTCTCTGCTCTAACCCCGTTTTCTTCTTTTTCCTCCCTTTTATCCTTGCTTTTCTTGGTTTTTCTCCGCTCTAACCCCGTTTCTCTTGGTTTTCCTCCGCTCTAACACCGCATTTCTTGGTTTTCCTTTGCTCTAACCCCTCTTTTCTTTGCTTTCCTCCGAAATAACCCTGCTTTTCTTGGTTTTTCTCCGCTCTAACCCAGCTTTTCTTGGTTTTTCTCCACTCTAACCATGCTTTTCTCGGATTTCTGCTGCTGTAACCGCGCTTGTCTTCGTTTTTTTCCTCTCTAACTTCTTTTTCTTGGTTTTCCTCCGCTCTAACGTCGCTTTTCTTGGTTTTCCTCCGCTCTAACCCCGCTTTTCTTGGTTTTTTTCCACTCTAACCCCGCTTTTCTTGGTTATCCTCCGCTCTGACCCCGCTTTTCTTGGTTTTCCTCAGTTCTAACTTTTCTTTTCTTGGTTTTCCTCCGCTCTAACACCGCATTTCTTGGTTTTCCTTTGCTCTAACCCCTCTTTTCTTTGCTTTCCTCCGAAATACCCCTGCTTTTCTTGGTTTTTCTCCGCTCTAACCCAGCTTTTCTTGGTTTTTCTCCACTCTAACCATGCTTTTCTCGGATTTCTGCTGCTGTAACCGCGCTTGTCTTCGTTTTTTTCCTCTCTAACTTCTTTTTCTTGGTTTTCCTCCGCTCTAACGTCGCTTTTCTTGGTTTTCCTCCGCTCTAACCCCGCTTTTCTTGGTTTTTTTCCACTCTAACCCCGCTTTTCTTGGTTATCCTCCGCTCTGACCCCGCTTTTCTTGGTTTTCCTCAGTTCTAACTTTTCTTTTCTTGGATTTCCTCCGCTCTAACACCGCTTTTCTTGGTTTTCCTCCGCTCTATCACCGCTTTTCATGGTTTTTCTACGCTCTAACTATACTTTTCTTGGTTTTTCTCCACTCTAACCATGCTTTTCTTGGATTTCCTCCGCTCTAACCCCGCTTTTCTTGGTTTTCCTCTGCTCTAACACCAATTTTCATGCTTTTCCTTTTCTCTAACCCCGATTTACTTGGTTTTCCTCCGCTCTAACTTCGTTTTTCTTGGTTTTCCTCCGCTCTAACCCCGCTTTTCTTGGTTTTCCTCCGCTCTAACCCCGCTTTTCTTGGTTTTCCTCCGCTCTAATCCCGCTTTTCTTGGTTATCCTCCGCTCTAACCCCGCTTTTCTTGGTTTTCCTCAGCTCTAACTTTTCTTTTCTTGGTTTTCCTCCGCTCTAACCCCGCTTTTCTTGGTTTTCCTTTGCACTAACCCTGCTTTTCTTGGATTTCCTCCGCTCTAACACCGCTTTTCTTGGTTTTCCTCCGCTCTATCACCGCTTTTCTTGGTTTTTCTACGCTCTAACTTTACTTTTATTGGCTTTTCTCCACTCTAACCATGCTTTTCTCGGATTTCCTCCGCTCTAACCCCGCTTTTCTTAGTTTTTCTCTGCTCTAACTCCGCTTTTCTTGGTTTTCCTCAGCTCTAACCCCACTTTTCATGCTTTTCCTCCGCTCTAACCCCGATTTACTTGGTTTTCCTCCGCTCTAATCCCGCTTTTCTTGGTTTTCCTCTGCTCTAACCCAGCTTTTCCTCGTTTTCCTCCGCTCTAACCCCGTTTTTCATGCTTTTCCTCCGCTCTAACCCCGTTTTTCTTGGTTTTCCTCACCTCTATCTTCACTTTTCTTTCCTTTCCTCCGCTCTAACCGTGCTTTTCTTGGTTTTCCTCCGCTATAACCCTGCTTTTCTTGGTTTTCCTCCGCTCTGACCCCGCTTTTCTTGCTCTTCCTCCGCTATAACCTCGCTTTTCTTGGTTTTCCTCCGCTCTAACTTCGCTTTTCTTGGTTTTCCTCCGCTCTAACCCTGCTTTTATTGGTTTTCCTCCGCTATAACCCAGCTTTTCTTGGTTTTCCTCCGCTCTAACCCCGCTTTTCTTGGTTTTCCTCCGCTCTAACCCCGCTTTTCCTGATTTTCCTCCGCTCTAACCCCGCTTTTCTTGCTTATTCTCCAATGTAACCAAGCTTTTCATGGTTTTTCTCCACTCTAACCATCCTTTTCTCGGATTTCTGCTGCTCTAACCACGCTTTTCTTCGTTTTCTTCCGTTCTAACTCTGCTTTTCTTGGTTTTCCTCCTTTCTATGACCGCTTTTCTTGGTTTTCCTGCACTCTAACCCCGCTTTTCTTGGTTTTCCTCCGCTCTAACCCCGCTTTTCTTAGTTTTCCTCCGCTCTAACTTCGCATTTCTTGGTTTTCCTCCGCTCTATCACCGCTTTTCTTGGTTTTCCTCCGCTCTAACCCCTCTTTTCTTGGATTTCCTCCGCTCTAACTTCGCTTTTCTTTGTTTTCCTCCGCTCTATCACCGCTTTTCTTGGTTTTCCTCCGCTCTAACCCCGCTTTTCTTGGTTATCCTCCGCTCTAACCCCGCTTTTCTTGGTTTTCCTCAGTTCTAACTTTTCTTTTCTTGGTATTCCTCTTCTCTAACCCCGCTTTTCTTGGTTTTCCTGCTCTCTAACCCCGCTTTTCTTGGTTTTCCTCCGCTCTAACCCCGCTTTTCTTAGTTTTCCTCCGCTCTAACTTCGCATTTCTTGGTTTTCCTCCGCTCTATCACCGCTTTTCTTGGTTTTCCTCCGCTCTAACCCCTCTTTTCTTGGATTTCCTCCGCTCTAACTTCGCTTTTCTTTGTTTTCCTCCGCTCTATCACCGCTTTTCTTTTTTTTCCTCCGCTCTAACCCCGCTTTTCTTGGTTATCCTCCGCTCTAACCCCGCTTTTCTTGGTTTTCCTCAGTTCTAACTTTTCTTTTCTTGGTTTTCCTCTTCTCTAACCCCGCTTTTCTTGGTTTTCCTTTGCACTAACCCTGCTTTTCTTGGATTTCCTCCGCTCTAACACCGCTTTTCTTGGTTTTCCTCCGATCTATCACCGCTTTTCATGGTTTTTCTACGCTCTAACTTTACTTTTCTTGGTTTTTCTCCACTCTAACCATGCTTTTCTTGGATTTCCTCCGCTCTAACCCCGCTTTTCTTGGATTTCCTCTGCTCTAACCCCGCTTTTCTTGGTTTTCCTCAGCTCTAACACCACTTTTCATGCTTTTCTTCCTCTCTAACCCCGATTTACTTAATTTTCCTCCGCTCTAATCCCGCTTTTCTTGATTTTCCTCCGCTCTAACCCAGCTTTTCTTGATTTTACTCCGCTCTAACCCTGCTTTTCTTGGTTTTTCTCTGCTCTAACCCCGTTTTCTTCTTTTTCCTCCCTTCTATCCTTGCTTTTCTTGGTTTTTCTCCGCTCTAACCCCGTTTCTCTTGGTTTTCCTCCGCTCTAACACCGCTTTTCTTGGTTTTCCTTTGCTCTAACCCCTCTTTTCTTTGCTTTCCTCCGCACTAACCCTGCTTTTCTTGGTTTTTCTCCACTCTAACCCAGCTTTTCATGGTTTTTCTCCACTCTAAGCATGCTTTTCTCGGATTTCTTCTGCTCTAACCGCGCTTTTCTTCGTTTATTTCCTCTCTAACCATGCTTTTCTTGGTTTTCCTCCGCTCTAACCCCGCTTTTCTTGGTTTTCCTCCGCTCTAACCCTGCTTTTCTTGGTTTTTCTCCACTCTAACCCAGCTTTTCATGGTTTTTCTCCACTCTAACCATGCTTTTCTCGGATTTCTGCTGCTCTAACCGCGCTTTTCTTCGTTTTTTTCCTCTCTAACTTCTTTTTCTTGGTTTTCCTCCGCTCTAACCCCGCTTTTCTTGGTTTTCCTCCGCACTAATTCCGCCTTTCTTGGTTTTCCTCCGCTCTAACTTCGTTTTTCTTGGTTTTCCTCCGCTCTAACCCCGCTTTTCTTGGTTTTCCTCCGCTCTAACCCCGCTTTTCTTGGTTTTCCTCCGCTCTAATCCCGCTTTTCTTGGTTATCCTCCGCTCTAACCCCGCTTTTATGGTTTTCCTCAGCACTAACTTTTCTTTTCTTGGTTTTCCTCCGCTCTAACCCCGCTTTTCTTGGTTTTCCTTTGCACTAACCCTGCTTTTCTTGGATTTCCTCCGCTCTAACACCGCTTTTCTTGGTTTTCCTCCGCTCTATCACCGCTTTTCTTGGTTTTTCTACGCTCTAACTTTACTTTTATTGGCTTTTCTCCACTCTAACCATGCTTTTCTCGGATTTCCTCCGCTCTAACCCCGCTTTTCTTAGTTTTTCTCTGCTGTAACTCCGCTTTTCTTGGTTTTCCTCAGCTCTAACCCCACTTTTCATGCTTTTCCTCCGCTCTAACCCCGATTTACTTGGTTTTCCTCCGCTCTAATCCCGCTTTTCTTGGTTTTCCTCTGCTCTAACCCAGCTTTTCCTCGTTTTCCTCCGCTCTAACCCCGTTTTTCATGCTTTTCCTCCGCTCTAACCCCGTTTTTCTTGGTTTTCCTCACCTCTATCTTCACTTTTCTTTCCTTTCCTCCGCTCTAACCGTGCTTTTCTTGGTTTTCCTCCGCTATAACCCTGCTTTTCTTGGTTTTCCTCCGCTCTGACCCCGCTTTTCTTGCTCTTCCTCCGCTATAACCTCGCTTTTCTTGGTTTTCCTCCGCTCTAACTTCGCTTTTCTTGGTTTTCCTCCGCTCTAACCCTGCTTTTATTGGTTTTCCTCCGCTATAACCCAGCTTTTCTTGGTTTTCCTCCGCTCTAACCCCGCTTTTCTTGGTTTTCCTCCGCTCTAACCCCGCTTTTCCTGATTTTCCTCCGCTCTAACCCCGCTTTTCTTGCTTATTCTCCAATGTAACCAAGCTTTTCATGGTTTTTCTCCACTCTAACCATCCTTTTCTCGGATTTCTGCTGCTCTAACCACGCTTTTCTTCGTTTTCTTCCGTTCTAACTCTGCTTTTCTTGGTTTTCCTCCTTTCTATGACCGCTTTTCTTGGTTTTCCTGCACTCTAACCCCGCTTTTCTTGGTTTTCCTCCGCTCTAACCCCGCTTTTCTTAGTTTTCCTCCGCTCTAACTTCGCATTTCTTGGTTTTCCTCCGCTCTATCACCGCTTTTCTTGGTTTTCCTCCGCTCTAACCCCGCTTTTCTTGGTTTTCCTCCGCACTAATTCCGCCTTTCTTGGTTTTCCTCCGCTCTAACTTCGTTTTTCTTGGTTTTCCTCCGCTCTAACCCCGCTTTTCTTGGTTTTCCTCCGCTCTAACCCCGCTTTTCTTGGTTTTCCTCCGCTCTAATCCCGCTTTTCTTGGTTATCCTCCGCTCTAACCCCGCTTTTATGGTTTTCCTCAGCACTAACTTTTCTTTTCTTGGTTTTCCTCCGCTCTAACCCCGCTTTTCTTGGTTTTCCTTTGCACTAACCCTGCTTTTCTTGGATTTCCTCCGCTCTAACACCGCTTTTCTTGGTTTTCCTCCGCTCTATCACCGCTTTTCTTGGTTTTTCTACGCTCTAACTTTACTTTTATTGGCTTTTCTCCACTCTAACCATGCTTTTCTCGGATTTCCTCCGCTCTAACACCGCTTTTCTCGGATTTCCTCCGCTCTAACCCCGCTTTTCTTGGTTTTCCTCAGCTCTAACACCACTTTTCATGCTTTTCCTCCGCTCTAACCCCGATTTACTTGGTTTTCCTCCGGTCTAATCCTGCTTTTCTTGATTTTCCTCCGCTCTAACCCAGCTTTTCTTGGTTTTCCTTTGCACTAACCCTGCTTTTCTTGGATTTCCTCCGCTCTAACACCGCTTTTCTTGGTTTTCCTCCGCTCTATCACCGCTTTTCTTGGTTTTTCTACGCTCTAACTTTACTTTTATTGGCTTTTCTCCACTCTAACCATGCTTTTCTCGGATTTCCTCCGCTCTAACCCCGCTTTTCTTAGTTTTTCTCTGCTGTAACTCCGCTTTTCTTGGTTTTCCTCAGCTCTAACCCCACTTTTCATGCTTTTCCTCCGCTCTAACCCCGATTTACTTGGTTTTCCTCCGCTCTAATCCCGCTTTTCTTGGTTTTCCTCTGCTCTATCCCAGCTTTTCCTCGTTTTCCTCCGCTCTAACCCCGTTTTTCATGCTTTTCCTCCGCTCTAACCCCGTTTTTCTTGGTTTTCCTCACCTCTATCTTCACTTTTCTTTCCTTTCCTCCGCTCTAACCGTGCTTTTCTTGGTTTTCCTCCGCTATAACCCTGCTTTTCTTGGTTTTCCTCCGCTCTGACCCCGCTTTTCTTGCTCTTCCTCCGCTATAACCTCGCTTTTCTTGGTTTTCCTCCGCTCTAACTTCGCTTTTCTTGGTTTTCCTCCGCTCTAACCCTGCTTTTATTGGTTTTCCTCCGCTATAACCCAGCTTTTCTTGGTTTTCCTCCGCTCTAACCCCGCTTTTCTTGGTTTTCCTCCGCTCTAACCCCGCTTTTCCTGATTTTCCTCCGCTCTAACCCCGCTTTTCTTGCTTATTCTCCAATGTAACCAAGCTTTTCATGGTTTTTCTCCACTCTAACCATCCTTTTCTCGGATTTCTGCTGCTCTAACCACGCTTTTCTTCGTTTTCTTCCGTTCTAACTCTGCTTTTCTTGGTTTTCCTCCTTTCTATGACCGCTTTTCTTGGTTTTCCTGCACTCTAACCCCGCTTTTCTTGGTTTTCCTCCGCTCTAACCCCGCTTTTCTTAGTTTTCCTCCGCTCTAACTTCGCATTTCTTGGTTTTCCTCCGCTCTATCACCGCTTTTCTTGGTTTTCCTCCGCTCTAACCCCTCTTTTCTTGGATTTCCTCCGCTCTAACTTCGCTTTTCTTTGTTTTCCTCCGCTCTATCACCGCTTTTCTTGGTTTTCCTCCGCTCTAACCCCGCTTTTCTTGGTTATCCTCCGCTCTAACCCCGCTTTTCTTGGTTTTCCTCAGTTCTAACTTTTCTTTTCTTGGATTTCCTCCGCTCTAACTTCGCTTTTCTTTGTTTTCCTCCGCTCTATCTCCGCTTTTATTTTTTTTCCTCCGCTCTAACCCCGCTTTTCTTGGTTATCCTCCGCTCTAACCCCGCTTTTCTTGGTTTTCCTCAGTTCTAACTTTTCTTTTCTTGGTTTTCCTCTTCTCTAACCCCGCTTTTCTTGGTTTTCCTTTGCACTAACCCTGCTTTTCTTGGATTTCCTCCGCTCTAACACCGCTTTTCTTGGTTTTCCTCCGATCTATCACCGCTTTTCATGGTTTTTCTACGCTCTAACTTTACTTTTCTTGGTTTTTCTCCACTCTAACCATGCTTTTCTTGGATTTCCTCCGCTCTAACCCCGCTTTTCTTGGATTTCCTCTGCTCTAACCCCGCTTTTCTTGGTTTTCCTCAGCTCTAACACCACTTTTCATGCTTTTCTTCCTCTCTAACCCCGATTTACTTAATTTTCCTCCGCTCTAATCCCGCTTTTCTTGATTTTCCTCCGCTCTAACCCAGCTTTTCTTGATTTTACTCCGCTCTAACCCTGCTTTTCTTGGTTTTTCTCTGCTCTAACCCCGTTTTCTTCTTTTTCCTCCCTTCTATCCTTGCTTTTCTTGGTTTTTCTCCGCTCTAACCCCGTTTCTCTTGGTTTTCCTCCGCTCTAACACCGCTTTTCTTGGTTTTCCTTTGCTCTAACCCCTCTTTTCTTTGCTTTCCTCCGCACTAACCCTGCTTTTCTTGGTTTTTCTCCACTCTAACCCAGCTTTTCATGGTTTTTCTCCACTCTAAGCATGCTTTTCTCGGATTTCTTCTGCTCTAACCGCGCTTTTCTTCGTTTATTTCCTCTCTAACCATGCTTTTCTTGGTTTTCCTCCGCTCTAACCCCGCTTTTCTTGGTTTTCCTCCGCTCTAACCCTGCTTTTCTTGGTTTTTCTCCACTCTAACCCAGCTTTTCATGGTTTTTCTCCACTCTAACCATGCTTTTCTCGGATTTCTGCTGCTCTAACCGCGCTTTTCTTCGTTTTTTTCCTCTCTAACTTCTTTTTCTTGGTTTTCCTCCGCTCTAACCCCGCTTTTCTTGGTTTTCCTCCGCACTAATTCCGCCTTTCTTGGTTTTCCTCCGCTCTAACTTCGTTTTTCTTGGTTTTCCTCCGCTCTAACCCCGCTTTTCTTGGTTTTCCTCCGCTCTAACCCCGCTTTTCTTGGTTTTCCTCCGCTCTAATCCCGCTTTTCTTGGTTATCCTCCGCTCTAACCCCGCTTTTATGGTTTTCCTCAGCACTAACTTTTCTTTTCTTGGTTTTCCTCCGCTCTAACCCCGCTTTTCTTGGTTTTCCTTTGCACTAACCCTGCTTTTCTTGGATTTCCTCCGCTCTAACACCGCTTTTCTTGGTTTTCCTCCGCTCTATCACCGCTTTTCTTGGTTTTTCTACGCTCTAACTTTACTTTTATTGGCTTTTCTCCACTCTAACCATGCTTTTCTCGGATTTCCTCCGCTCTAACACCGCTTTTCTCGGATTTCCTCCGCTCTAACCCCGCTTTTCTTGGTTTTCCTCAGCTCTAACACCACTTTTCATGCTTTTCCTCCGCTCTAACCCCGATTTACTTGGTTTTCCTCCGGTCTAATCCTGCTTTTCTTTATTTTCCTCCGCTCTAACCCAGCTTTTCTTGGTTTTCCTCCGCTCTAACCCTGCTTTTCTTGGTTTTTCTCTGCTCTAACCCCGTTTTCTTCTTTTTCCTCCCTTCTATCCTTTCTTTTCTTGGTTTTTCTCCGCTCTAACCCCGTTTCTCTTGGTTTTCCTCCGCTCTAACACCGCATTTCTTGGTTTTCCTTTGCTCTAACCCCTCTTTTCTTTGCTTTCCTCCGAAATAACCCTGCTTTTCTTGGTTTTTCTCCGCTCTAACCCAGCTTTTCTTGGTTTTTCTCCACTCTAACCATGCTTTTCTCGGATTTCTGCTGCTGTAACCGCGCTTGTCTTCGTTTTTTTCCTCTCTAACTTCTTTTTCTTGGTTTTCCTCCGCTCTAACGTCGCTTTTCTTGGTTTTCCTCCGCTCTAACCCCGCTTTTCTTGGTTTTTTTCCACTCTAACCCCGCATTTCTTGGTTATCCTCCGCTCTGACCCCGCTTTTCTTGGTTTTCCTCAGTTCTAACTTTTCTTTTCTTGGTTTTCCTCCGCTCTAACCCCGCTTTTCTTGGTTTTCCTTTGCACTAACCCTGCTTTTCTTGGATTTCCTCCGCTCTAACACCGCTTTTCTTGGTTTTCCTCCGCTCTATCACCGCTTTTCATGGTTTTTCTACGCTCTAACTTTACTTTTCTTGGTTTTTCTCCACTCTAACCATGCTTTTCTTGGATTTCCTCCTCTCTAACCCCGCTTTTCTTGGTTTTCCTCTGCTCTAACACCAATTTTCATGCTTTTCCTTTTCTCTAACCCCGATTTACTTGGTTTTCCTCCGCTCTAACTTCGTTTTTCTTGGTTTTCCTCCGCTCTAACCCCGCTTTTCTTGGTTTTCCTCCGCTCTAACCCCGCTTTTCTTGGTTTTCCTCCGCTCTAATCCCGCTTTTCTTGGTTATCCTCCGCTCTAACCCCGCTTTTCTTGGTTTTCCTCAGCTCTAACTTTTCTTTTCTTGGTTTTCCTCCGCTCTAACCCCGCTTTTCTTGGTTTTCCTTTGCACTAACCCTGCTTTTCTTGGATTTCCTCCGTTCTAACACCGCTTTTCTTGGTTTTCCTCTGCTCTATCACCGCTTTTCTTGGTTTTTCTACGCTCTAACTTTACTTTTATTGGCTTTTCTCCACTCTAACCATGCTTTTCTCGGATTTCCTCCGCTCTAACCCCGCTTTTCTTAGTATTTCTCTGCTCTAACTTCGCTTTTCTTGGTTTTCCTCAGCTCTAACCCCACTTTTCATGCTTTTCCTCCGCTCTAACCCCGATTTACTTGGTTTTCCTCCGCTCTAATCCCGCTTTTCTTGGTTTTCCTCTGCTCTAACCCAGCTTTTCCTCGTTTTCCTCCGCTCTAACCCCGTTTTTCATGCTTTTCCTCCGCTCTAACCCCGTTTTTCTTGGTTTTCCTCACCTCTATCTTCACTTTTCTTTCCTTTCCTCCGCTCTAACCGTGCTTTTCTTGGTTTTCCTCCGCTATAACCCTGCTTTTCTTGGTTTTCCTCCACTCTGACCCCGCTTTTCTTGCTTTTCCTCCGCTATAACCCCGCTTTTCTTGGTTTTCCTCCGCTATAACCCCGCTTTTCTTGGTTTTCCTCCGCTCTAACCTCGCTTTTCTTGGTTTTCCTCCGCTCTAACTTTGCTTTTCTTGGTTTTCCTCCGCTCTAACCCTGCTTTTATTGGTTTTCCTCCGCTATAACCCAGCTTTTCTTGGTTTTCCTCCGCTCTAACCCCGCTTTTCTTGCTTATTCTCCACTGTAACCCAGCTTTTCATGGTTTTTCTCCACTCTAACCATCCTTTTCTCGGATTTCTGCTGCTCTAACCACGCTTTTCTTCGTTTTCTTCCATTCTAACTCTGCTTTTCTTGGTTTTCCTCCTTTCTATGACCGCTTTTCTTGGTTTTCCTGCTCTCTAACCCCGCTTTTCTTGGTTTTCCTCCACTCTAACCCCGCTTTTCCTGATTTTCCTCCGCTCTAACTTCGCATTTCTTGGTTTTCCTCCGCTCTATCACCGCTTTTCTTGGTTTTCCTCCGCTCTAACCCCTCTTTTCTTGGATTTCCTCCGCTCTAACTTCGCTTTTCTTTGTTTTCCTCCGCTCTATCACCGCTTTTCCTGGTTTTCCTACGCTCTAACACCACTTTTCTTGGTTTTCTTCCGCTCTAACCCCGCTTTTCTTAGTTTTCCTCCGCTCTAACTTCGCATTTCTTGGTTTTCCTCCGCTCTATCACCGCTTTTCTTGGTTTTCCTCCGCTCTAACCCCTCTTTTCTTGGATTTCCTCCGCTCTAACTTCGCTTTTCTTTGTTTTCCTCCGCTCTATCACCGCTTTTCTTGGTTTTTCTCCGCTCTAACCCCGCTTTTCTTGGTTATCCTCCGCTCTAACCCCGCTTTTCTTGGTTTTCCTCAGTTCTAACTTTTCTTTTCTTGGTTTTCCTCTTCTCTAACCCCGCTTTTCTTGGTTTTCCTTTGCACTAACCCTGCTTTTCTTGGATTTCCTCCGCTCTAACACCGCTTTTCTTGGTTTTCCTCCGATCTATCACTGCTTTTCATGGTTTTTCTACGCTCTAACTTTACTTTTCTTGGTTTTTCTCCACTCTAACCATGCTTTTCTTGGATTTCCTCAGCTCTAACCCCGCTTTTCTTGGATTTCCTCAGCTCTAACCTCACTTTTCATGCTTTTCCTTTGCTCTAACCCCGCTTTTCTTTGCTTTCCTCCGCTCTAACCCTGCTTTTCTTTGTTTTCCTCCGCACTATCAACGCTTTTCTTGGTTTTCCTCCGCTCTAACCCCGTTTTCTTGGTTTTTCTTCTTTCTATCCTTGCTTTTCTTTGTTTTTCTCCGCTCTATCCCCGTTTCTCTTGGTTTTCCTCTGCTCTAACACAGCTTTTCTTGGTTTTCCTTTGCTCTAACCCCTCTTTTCTTGGTTTTCCTCCGCACTAACCCTGCTTTTCTTGGTTTTTCTCCACTCTAACCCAGCTTTTCATGGTTTTTCTTCACTCTAACCATGCTTTTCTCGGATTTCTGCTGCTCTAACCTCGCTTTTCTTCGTTTTTTTCCTCTTTAATTTCTTTTTCTTGGTTTTCCACCGCTCTAACCCTGCTTTTCTTGGTTTTCCTCCGTACTTATTCCGCCTTTCTTGGTTTTCCTCCGCTCTAACTTCGCTTTTCTTGGTTTTCCTCCGCTCTAACCCCGATTATCTTGGTTTTCCTACGCTCTAACACCGCTTTTCTTGGTTTTCCTCCGCTCTAACCCCGCTTTTCTTGGTTTTCCTCCGCTCTAACCCCGCTTTTCTTGGTTTTCCTCAGCTCTAACTTTACTTTTCTTGTTTTTCCTCCGCTCTAACCCCGCTTTTCTTGGTTTTCCTTTGCACTAACCCTGCTTTTCTTGGTTTTCCTCCGCTCTAATACAGCTTCTCTTGGTTTTCCTCCGCTCTATCACCGCTTTTCTTGGTTTTCCTACGCTCTAACACCACTTTTCTTGGTTTTTCTCCAATCTAACCATGCTTTTCTTGGATTTCCTCCGCTCTAACTTCGCTTTTCTTGGTTTTTCTCTGCTCTAACCCCGCTTTTCTTGGTTATCCTCCGCTCTAATCTTGCTTTTCTTGGTTTTCCTCCACTCTAACCATGCTTTTCTCGGATTTCTGCTGCTCTAACACCGCTTTTCTTCGTTTTTTTCATCTCTAACTTCTTTTTCTTGGTTTTCCTCCGCTCTAGCCCCGCTTTTCTTTGTTTTTCTCCGCTCTTACCCAGCTTTTCATGGTTTTTCTCCACTCTAACCATGCTTTTCTCGGATTTCTGCTGCTGTAACCGCGCTTTTCTTCGTTTTTTTCCTCTCTAACTTCTTTTTCTTGGTTTTCCTCCGCTCTAACTTCGCTTTTCTTGGTTTTCCTCCGCTCTAACCCCGCTTTTCTTGGTTTTCCTCCACTCTAATACCGCTTTTCTTGGTTTTCCTTCGCTCTAACCCCGCTTTTCTTGGTTATCCTCCGCTCTAACCCCGCTTTTCTTTGTTTTCCTCAGTTCTAACTTTTATTTTCTTGGTTTTCCTCTTCTCTAACCCCGCTTTTCTTGGTTTTCCTTTGCACTAACCCTGCTTTTCTTGGATTTCCTCCGCTCTAACACCGCTTTTCTTGGTTTTCCTCCGATCTATCACCGCTTTTCATGGTTTTTCTACGCTCTAACTTTACTTTTCTTGGTTTTTCTCCACTCTAACCATGCTTTTCTTGGATTTCCTCCGCTCTAACCCCGCTTTTCTTGGATTTCCTCTGCTCTAACCCCGCTTTTCTTGGTTTTCCTCAGCTCTAACACCACTTTTCATGCTTTTCTTCCTCTCTAACCCCGATTTACTTAATTTTCCTCCGCTCTAATCCCGCTTTTCTTGATTTTCCTCCGCTCTAACCCAGCTTTTCTTGATTTTACTCCGCTCTAACCCTGCTTTTCTTGGTTTTTCTCTGCTCTAACCCCGTTTTCTTCTTTTTCCTCCCTTCTATCCTTGCTTTTCTTGGTTTTTCTCCGCTCTAACCCCGTTTCTCTTGGTTTTCCTCCGCTCTAACACCGCTTTTCTTGGTTTTCCTTTGCTCTAACCCCTCTTTTCTTTGCTTTCCTCCGCACTAACCCTGCTTTTCTTGGTTTTTCTCCACTCTAACCCAGCTTTTCATGGTTTTTCTCCACTCTAAGCATGCTTTTCTCGGATTTCTTCTGCTCTAACCGCGCTTTTCTTCGTTTATTTCCTCTCTAACCATGCTTTTCTTGGTTTTCCTCCGCTCTAACCCCGCTTTTCTTGGTTTTCCTCCGCTCTAACCCTGCTTTTCTTGGTTTTTCTCCACTCTAACCCAGCTTTTCATGGTTTTTCTCCACTCTAACCATGCTTTTCTTGGATTTCTGCTGCTCTAACCGCGCTTTTCTTCGTTTTTTTCCTCTCTAACTTCTTTTTCTTGGTTTTCCTCCGCTCTAACCCCGCTTTTCTTGGTTTTCCTCCGCACTAATTCCGCCTTTCTTGGTTTTCCTCCGCTCTAACTTCGTTTTTCTTGGTTTTCCTCCGCTCTAACCCCGCTTTTCTTGGTTTTCCTCCGCTCTAACCCCGCTTTTCTTGGTTTTCCTCCGCTCTAATCCCGCTTTTCTTGGTTATCCTCCGCTCTAACCCCGCTTTTCTTGGTTTTCCTCAGCTCTAACTTTTCTTTTCTTGGTTTTCCTCCGCTCTAACCCCGCTTTTCTTGGTTTTCCTTTGCACTAACCCTGCTTTTCTTGGATTTCCTCCGCTCTATCACCGCTTTTCTTGGTTTTCCTCCGCTCTATCACCGCTTTTCTTGGTTTTTCTACGCTCTAACTTTACTTTTATTGGCTTTTCTCCACTCTAACCATGCTTTTCTCGGATTTCCTCCGCTCTAACACCGCTTTTCTCGGATTTCCTCCGCTCTAACCCCGCTTTTCTTGGTTTTCCTCAGCTCTAACACCACTTTTCATGCTTTTCCTCCGCTCTAACCCCGATTTACTTGGTTTTCCTCCGGTCTAATCCTGCTTTTCTTGATTTTCCTCCGCTCTATCCCAGCTTTTCTTGGTTTTCCTCCGCTCTAACCCTGCTTTTCTTGGTTTTTCTCTGCTCTAACCCCGTTTTCTTCTTTTTCCTCCCTTCTATCCTTGCTTTTCTTGGTTTTTCTCCGCTCTAACCCCGTTTCTCTTGGTTTTCCTCCGCTCTAACACCGCATTTCTTGGTTTTCCTTTGCTCTAACCCCTCTTTTCTTTGCTTTCCTCCGAAATAACCCTGCTTTTCTTGGTTTTTCTCCGCTCTAACCCAGCTTTTCTTGGTTTTTCTCCACTCTAACCATGCTTTTCTCGGATTTCTGCTGCTGTGACCGCGCTTGTCTTCGTTTTTTTCCTCTCTAACTTCTTTTTCTTGGTTTTCCTCCGCTCTAACGTCGCTTTTCTTGGTTTTCCTCCGCTCTAACCCCGCTTTTCTTGTTTTTTTTCCACTCTAACCCCGCTTTTCTTGGTTATCCTCCGCTCTAACCCCGCTTTTCTTGGTTTTCCTTTGCACTAACCCTGCTTTTCTTGGATTTCCTCCGCTCTAACACCGCTTTTCTTGGTTTTCCTCCGCTCTATCACCGCTTTTCATGGTTTTTCTACGCTCTAACTTTACTTTTCTTGGTTTTTCTCCACTCTAACCATGTTTTCTTGGATTTCCTCCGCTCTAACCCCGCTTTTCTTGGTTTTCCTCTGCTCTAACACCACTTTTCATGCTTTTCCTTTTCTCTAACCCCGATTTACTTGGTTTTCCTCAGCTCTAACTTCGTTTTTCTTGGTTTTCCTCCGCTCTAACCCCGCTTTTCTTGGTTTTCCTCCGCTCTAACCCCGCTCTTCTTGGTTTTCCTCCGCTCTAATCCCGCTTTTCTTGGTTATCCTCCGCTCTAACCCCGCTTTTCTTGGTTTTCCTCAGCTCTAACTTTTCTTTTCTTGGTTTTCCTCCGCTCTAACCCCGCTTTTCTTGGTTTTCCTTTGCACTAACCCTGCTTTTCTTGGATTTCCTCCGCTCTAACACCGCCTTTCTTGGTTTTCCTCCGCTCTATCACCGCTTTTCTTGGTTTTTCTACGCTCTAACTTTACTTTTATTGGCTTTTCTCCAATCTAACCATGCTTTTCTCGGATTTCCTCCGCTCTGACCCCGCTTTTCTTAGTTTTTCTCTGCTCTAACTCCGCTTTTCTTGGTTTTCCTCAGCTGTAACCCCACTTTTCATGCTTTTCCTCCGCTCTAACCCTGATTTACTTGGTTTTCCTCCGCTCTAATCCCGCTTTTCTTGGTTTTCCTCTGCTCTAACCCAGCTTTTCCTCGTTTTCCTCCGCTCTAACCCCGTTTTTCATGCTTTTCCTCCGCTCTAACCCCGTTTTTCTTGGTTTTCCTCACCTCTATCTTCACTTTTCTTTCCTTTCCTCCGCTCTAACCGTGCTTTTCTTGGTTTTCCTCCGCTATAACCCTGCTTTTCTTGGTTTTCCTCCACTCTGACCCCGCTTTTCTTGCTTTTCCTCCGCTCTAACCCTGCTTTTCTTGGTTTTTCTCCACTCTAACCCAGCTTTTCTTGGTTTTCCTCCCCACTATCCCCACTTTTCTTGGTTTTCCTTAGCTCTAACCCCGCTTTTCTTGGTTTTCCTCCGCTCTAACCCAGCTTTTCATGGTTTTTCTCCAGTGTAACCATGCTTTTCTTGGATGTCTGCTGCTCTAACCACGCTTTTCTTCGTTTTCTTCCGTTCTAACTCTGCTTTTCCTGGTTTTCCTCTGCTCTAACCCCGCTTTTCTTGGTTTTCCTCCGCTATAACCCCGCTTTTCTTGGTTTTCCTTTGCTCTAACCCCGCTTTTCTTGGTTTTCTTCCGTTCTAACTTCGCTTTTCTTGGTTTTCCTCCGCTCAAACACTGCATTTCTTCGTTTTCATCCGAATGAACAACGTTTTTCTTGGTTTTCCTCCGCTCTAACCCTGCTTTTCTTGGTTTTCCTCCCCTCTATCCCCGCTTTTCTTGGTTTTCCTCCGCTCTAACCCCGCTTTTCTTGGTTTTTCTCCGCTCTAACCCAGCTTTTCATGGTTTTTCTCCACTCTAACCATGCTTTTCTCTGATATCTGCTGCTCTAACCACGCTTTTCTATGTTTTCTTCCGTTCTAACCCAGCTTTTCTTGGTTTTCCTCCCCTCTGTCCCCGCTTTTCTTGGTTTTCGTCCGCTCTAACCCCGCTTTTCTTGGTTTTCCTCCGCTCTAATCCCGCTTCTCTTGGTTTTTCTCTACTCTAACCATGCTTTTCTTGGATTTCTGCTGCTCTAACCCCACTTTTCTGTCTTTTCCTCCTCTCTAAGTTCTTTTTATTGGTTTTCCTCCGCTCTAACACCGATTATCTTGGTTTTCCTCCGCACTAACCCCGCTTTTCTTGGTTTTCTTCCGTTCTAACCTTGCTTTTCTTGGTTTTCCTCAGCTCTAACCCCGCATTTCTTGGTTTTCATCCGCATGAACAACGTTTTTCTTGGTTTTCCTCCGCTCTAACCCTGCTTCTCTTGGTTTTCCTCCGCTCTTACCCCGCTTTTCTTGGTTTTCTTCCGTTCTAACTTCGCTTTTCTTGGTTTTCCTCCGCTCTAACCCCGCATTTCTTGGTTTTCACCCGCATGAACAACGTTTTTCTTGGATTTCCTCCGCTCTATCTTCGCATTTCCTAGTTTTCCTCCGCTCTAACCCTGCTATTCTTGGTTTTCCTCCGCTCTAACCCCGCTTTTCATGCTTTTCCTCCGCTCTAACCCCGCTTTTCATGATTTTCCTCCGCTCTAACCCCGCTTTTCTTGGTTTTCCTCACCTCTAACTTCACTTTTCTTTCTTTTCCTCCGCTCTAACTTTACTTTTCTTGGTTTTCCTCCGCTCTAACCCCGCTTTTCATGCTTTTCCTCCGCTCTAACCCCGCTTTTCCTGGTTTTCCTCAGCTCTAACTTCACTTTTCTTTCTTTTCCTCTGCTCTAACCCCACTTTTCATGCTTTTCCTCCAATCTAACCCCGCTTTTCTTGGTTTTCCTCGGAATTGACCCCGCTTTTCTCGGTTTTCCTCCGCTCTAACACCGCTTTTCTTCGTTTTCCTCTGCTCTAACCCTGCTTTTCTTGGTTTTTCTCCACTCTAACCCAGCTTTTCTTGGTTTTCCTCCCCACTATCCCCACTTTTCTTGGTTTTCCTTAGCTCTAACCCCGCTTTTCTTGGTTTTCCTCCGCTCTAACCCAGCTTTTCATGGTTTTTCTCCAGTGTAACCATGCTTTTCTTGGATGTCTGCTGCTCTAACCACGCTTTTCTTCGTTTTCTTCCGTTCTAACTCTGCTTTTCCTGGTTTTCCTCCGCTCTAACCCCGCTTTTCTTGGTTTTCCTCCGCTATAACCCCGCTTTTCTTGGTTTTCCTCCGCTCTAACCCCGCTTTTCTTGGTTTTCTTCCGTTCTAACTTCGCTTTTCTTGGTTTTCCTCCGCTCAAACACTGCATTTCTTCGTTTTCATCCGAATGAACAACGTTTTTCTTGGTTTTCCTCCGCTCTAACCCTGCTTTTCTTGGTTTTCCTCCCCTCTATCCCCGCTTTTCTTGGTTTTCCTCCGCTCTAACCCCGCTTTTCTTGGTTTTTCTCCGCTCTAACCCAGCTTTTCATGGTTTTTCTCCACTCTAACCATGCTTTCCTCTGATATCTGCTGCTCTAACCACGCTTTTCTTTGTTTTCTTCCGTTCTAACCCAGCTTTTCTTGGTTTTCCTCCCCTCTGTCCCCGCTTTTCTTGATTTTCGTCCGCTCTAACCCCGCTTTTCTTGGTTTTCCTCCGCTCTAATCCCGCTTCTCTTGGTTTTTCTCCACTCTAACCATGCTTTTCTTGGATTTCTGCTGCTCTAACCCCACTTTTCTGTCTTTTCCTCCTCTCTAAGTTCTTTTTATTGGTTTTCCTCCGCTCTAACACCGATTATCTTGGTTTTCCTCCGCACTAACCCCGCTTTTCTTGGTTTTCTTCCGTTCTAACCTTGCTTTTCTTGGTTTTCCTCAGCTCTAACCCCGCATTTCTTGGTTTTCATCCGCATGAACAACGTTTTTCTTGGTTTTCCTCCGCTCTAACCCTGCTTCTCTTGGTTTTCCTCCGCTCTTACCCCGCTTTTCTTGGTTTTCTTCCGTTCTAACTTCGCTTTTCTTGGTTTTCCTCCGCTCTAACCCCGCATTTCTTGGTTTTCACCCGCATGAACAACGTTTTTCTTGGATTTCCTCCGCTCTATCTTCGCATTTCCTAGTTTTCCTCCGCTCTAACCCTGCTATTCTTGGTTTTCCTCCGCTCTAACCCCGCTTTTCATGCTTTTCCTCCGCTCTAACCCCGCTTTTCATGCTTTTCCTCCGCTCTAACCCCGCTTTTCTTGGTTTTCCTCACCTCTAACTTCACTTTTCTTTCTTTTCCTCCGCTCTAACTTTACTTTTCTTGGTTTTCCTCCGCTCTAACCCCGCTTTTCATGCTTTTCCTCCGCTCTAACCCCGCTTTTCCTGGTTTTCCTCACCTCTAACTTCACTTTTCTTTCTTTTCCTCTGCTCTAACCCCACTTTTCATGCTTTTCCTCCAATCTAACCCCGCTTTTCTTGGTTTTCCTCGGAATTGACCCCGCTTTTCTCGGTTTTCCTCCGCTCTAACACCGCTTTTCTTGGTTTTCCTCCGCTCTAACCCTGCTTTTCTTGGTTTTTCTCCACTCTAACCCAGCTTTTCTTGGTTTTCCTCCCCACTATCCCCACTTTTCTTGGTTTTCCTTAGCTCTAACCCCGCTTTTCTTGGTTTTCCTCCGCTCTAACCCAGCTTTTCATGGTTTTTCTCCAGTGTAACCATGCTTTTCTTGGATGTCTGCTGCTCTAACCACGCTTTTCTTCGTTTTCTTCCGTTCTAACTCTGCTTTTCCTGGTTTTCCTCTGCTCTAACCCCGCTTTTCTTGGTTTTCCTCCGCTATAACCCCGCTTTTCTTGGTTTTCCTTTGCTCTAACCCCGCTTTTCTTGGTTTTCTTCCGTTCTAACTTCGCTTTTCTTGGTTTTCCTCCGCTCAAACACTGCATTTCTTCGTTTTCATCCGAATGAACAACGTTTTTCTTGGTTTTCCTCCGCTCTAACCCTGCTTTTCTTGGTTTTCCTCCCCTCTATCCCCGCTTTTCTTGGTTTTCCTCCGCTCTAACCCCGCTTTTCTTGGTTTTTCTCCGCTCTAACCCAGCTTTTCATGGTTTTTCTCCACTCTAACCATGCTTTTCTCTGATATCTGCTGCTCTAACCACGCTTTTCTTTGTTTTCTTCCGTTCTAACCCAGCTTTTCTTGGTTTTCCTCCCCTCTGTCCCCGCTTTTCTTGGTTTTCGTCCGCTCTAACCCCGCTTTTATTGGTTTTCCTCCGCTCTAATCATGCTTCTCTTGGTTTTTCTCCACTCTAACCATGCTTTTCTTGGATTTCTGCTGCTCTAACACCGCTTTTCTGTCTTTTCCTCCTCTCTAAGTTCTTTTTATTGGTTTTCCTCCGCTCTAACCCCGATTATCTTGGTTTTCCTCCGCACTAACCCCGCTTTTCTTGGTTTTCTTCCGTTCAAACTTTGCTTTTCTTGGTTTTACTCAGATCTAACCCCGCTTTTCTTGGTTTTCATCCGCATGAACAACGTTTTTCTTGGTTTTCCTTCGCTCTAACCCAGCTTCTCTTGGTTTTCCTCCGCTCTTACCCCGCTTTTCTTGGTTTTCTTCCGTTCTAACTTCGCTTTTCTTGGTTTTCCTCCGCTCTAACCCCGCATTTCTTGGTTTTCACCCGCATGAACAACGTTTTTCTTGGTTTTCGTCCGCTCTAACTTCGCATTTCCTAGTTTTCCTCCGCTCTAACCCTGCTTTTCTTGGTTTTCCTCTGCTCTAACCCCGCTTTTCATGCTTTTCCTCCGCTCTAACCCCGCTTTTCTTGGTTTTCATCACCTCTAACTTCACCTTTCTTTTCCTCCGCTCTAACTTTACTTTTCTTGGTTTTCCTCCACTCTTACCCATTTTTCATGTTTTTCCTCCGCTCTAACCCTGCTTTTCTTGATTTTCCTCACCTCTAACTTCACTTTTCTTTCTTTTCCTCCGCTCTAACTTTACTTTTCTTGGTTTTCCTCCGCTCTAACTCCACTTTTCATGCTTTTCCTCCGCTCTAACCCCGCTTTTCTTGGTTTTCCTCCGCTCTAACACAGCTTTTCTTGGTTTTCCTCCGCTCTAACCCTGCTTTTCTTGGTTTTTCTCCGCTCTAACCCAGCTTTTCTTGGTTTTCCTCCCTTCTATCCCCGCTTTTCTTGGTTTTTCTCCGCTCTAACCCAGCTTTTCTTGGTTTTTCTCCACTGTAACCATGCTTTTCTTGGATGTCTGCTGCTCTAACCACGCTTTTCTTCGTTTTCTTCCGTTCTAACTCTGCTTTTCTTGGTTTTCCTCCGCTCTAACCCCGCTATTCTTGTTTTTCCTCCACTATATCTCCGCTTTTCTTGGTTTTCCTCCGCTATAACCCCGCTTTTCTTGGTTTTCCTCCGCTCTAACCCCGCTTTTCTTGGTTTTCTTGCGTTCTAACTTCGCTTTTCTTGGTTTTCCTCCGCTCTAACACTGCATTTCTTGGTTTTCATAAGCATGAACAACGTTTTTCTTCGTTTTCCTCCGCTCTAACCCTGCTTTTCTTGGATTTCCTCCGCTCTAACACCGTTTCTCTTGGTTTTCCTCCCCTCTATCCCCGCTTTTCTTGGTTTTCCTCCGCTCTAACCCCGCTTTTCTTGGTTTTCTTCCGCTCTAACCCAGCTTTTCTTGGTTTTTCTCCGCTCTAATCCAGCTTTTCATGGTTTTTCTCCACTCTAACCATGCTTTTCACGGATCTCTGCTGCTCTAACCCCGCTTTTCTTGGTTTTCTTCTGTTCTAACTTCGCTTTTCTTGGTTTTCCTCCGCTCTAACCCCGCATTTCTTGGTTTTCATCCGCATGAACAACGTTTTTCTTGGTTTTCCTCCGCTCTTACCCCGCTTTTCTTGGTTTTCTTCCGTTCTAACCCAGCTTTTCATGGTTTTTCTCCAGTGTAACCATGCTTTTCTTGGATGTCTGCTGCTCTAACCACGCTTTTCTTCGTTTTCTTCCGTTCTAACTCTGCTTTTCCTGGTTTTCCTCCGCTCTAACCCCGCTTTTCTTGGTTTTCCTCCGCTATAACCCCGCTTTTCTTGGTTTTCCTTTGCTCTAACCCCGCTTTTCTTGGTTTTCTTCCGTTCTAACTTCGCTTTTCTTGGTTTTCCTCCGCTCAAACACTGCATTTCTTCGTTTTCATCCGAATGAACAACGTTTTTCTTGGTTTTCCTCCGCTCTAACCCTGCTTTTCTTGGTTTTCCTCCCCTCTATCCCCGCTTTTCTTGGTTTTCCTCCGCTCTAACCCCGCTTTTCTTGGTTTTTCTCCGCTCTAACCCAGCTTTTCATGGTTTTTCTCCACTCTAACCATGCTTTTCTCTGATATCTGCTGCTCTAACCACGCTTTTCTTTGTTTTCTTCCGTTCTAACCCAGCTTTTCTTGGTTTTCCTCCCCTCTGTCCCCGCTTTTCTTGGTTTTCGTCCGCTCTAACCCCGCTTTTATTGGTTTTCCTCCGCTCTAATCATGCTTCTCTTGGTTTTTCTCCACTCTAACCATGCTTTTCTTGGATTTCTGCTGCTCTAACCCCGCTTTTCTGTCTTTTCCTCCTCTCTAAGTTCTTTTTATTGGTTTTCCTCCGCTCTAACCCCGATTATCTTGGTTTTCCTCCGCACTAACCCCGCTTTTCTTGGTTTTCTTCCGTTCAAACTTTGCTTTTCTTGGTTTTACTCAGATCTAACCCCGCTTTTCTTGGTTTTCATCCGCATGAACAACGTTTTTCTTGGTTTTCCTTCGCTCTAACCCAGCTTCTCTTGGTTTTCCTCCGCTCTTACCCCGCTTTTCTTGGTTTTCTTCCGTTCTAACTTCGCTTTTCTTGGTTTTCCTCCGCTCTAACCCCGCATTTCTTGGTTTTCACCCGCATGAACAACGTTTTTCTTGGTTTTCGTCCGCTCTAACTTCGCATTTCCTAGTTTTCCTCCGCTCTAACCCTGCTTTTCTTGGTTTTCCTCTGCTCTAACCCCGCTTTTCATGCTTTTCCTCCGCTCTAACCCCGCTTTTCTTGGTTTTCATCACCTCTAACTTCACCTTTCTTTTCCTCCGCTCTAACTTTACTTTTCTTGGTTTTCCTCCACTCTTACCCATTTTTCATGTTTTTCCTCCGCTCTAACCCTGCTTTTCTTGATTTTCCTCACCTCTAACTTCACTTTTCTTTCTTTTCCTCCGCTCTAACTTTACTTTTCTTGGTTTTCCTCCGCTCTAACTCCACTTTTCATGCTTTTCCTCCGCTCTAACCCCGCTTTTCTTGGTTTTCCTCCGCTCTAACACAGCTTTTCTTGGTTTTCCTCCGCTCTAACCCTGCTTTTCTTGGTTTTTCTCCGCTCTAACCCAGCTTTTCTTGGTTTTCCTCCCTTCTATCCCCGCTTTTCTTGGTTTTTCTCCGCTCTAACCCAGCTTTTCTTGGTTTTTCTCCACTGTAACCATGCTTTTCTTGGATGTCTGCTGCTCTAACCACGCTTTTCTTCGTTTTCTTCCGTTCTAACTCTGCTTTTCTTGGTTTTCCTCCGCTCTAACCCCGCTATTCTTGTTTTTCCTCCACTATATCTCCGCTTTTCTTGGTTTTCCTCCGCTATAACCCCACTTTTCTTGGTTTTCCTTTGCTCTAACCCCGCTTTTCTTGGTTTTCCTCCGCTATAACCCCGCTTTTCTTGGTTTTCCTCCGCTCTAACCCCGCTTTTCTTGGTTTTCTTGCGTTCTAACTTCGCTTTTCTTGGTTTTCCTCCGCTCTAACACTGCATTTCTTGGTTTTCATAAGCATGAACAACGTTTTTCTTCGTTTTCCTCCGCTCTAACCCTGCTTTTCTTGGATTTCCTCCGCTCTAACACCGTTTCTCTTGGTTTTCCTCCCCTCTATCCCCGCTTTTCTTGGTTTTCCTCCGCTCTAACCCCGCTTTTCTTGGTTTTCTTCCGCTCTAACCCAGCTTTTCTTGGTTTTTCTCCGCTCTAATCCAGCTTTTCATGGTTTTTCTCCACTCTAACCATGCTTTTCACGGATCTCTGCTGCTCTAACCCCGCTTTTCTTGGTTTTCTTCTGTTCTAACTTCGCTTTTCTTGGTTTTCCTCCGCTCTAACCCCGCATTTCTTGGTTTTCATCCGCATGAACAACGTTTTTCTTGGTTTTCCTCCGCTCTTACCCCGCTTTTCTTGGTTTTCTTCCATTCTAACTTTGCTTTTCTTGGTTTTCCTCCGCTCTAACCCCGCATTTCTTGGTTTTCACTTGCATGAACAACGTTTTTCTTGGTTTTCCTCGGCTCTAACTTCGCATTTCCTAGTTTTCCTCCGCTCTAACCCTGCTTTTCTTGGTTTTCCTCCGCTCTAACCCCGCTTTTCATGCTTATCCTCCGCTCTAACCTCGCTTTTCTTGGTTTTCCTCACCTCTAACTTCACTTTTCTTTCTTTTCCTCCGCTCTAACTTTACATTTCTTGGTTTTCCTCCGCTCTAACCCTTTTTTCATGCTTTTCCTCCGCTCTAACCCCGCTTTTCTTGGTTTTCCTCGGAACTAACCCCGCTTTTCTTGGTTTTCCTCCGCTCTAACACAGCTTTTCTTGGTTTTCCTCCGCTCTAACCCTGCTTTTCTTGGTTTTTCTCCGCTCTAACCCAGCTTTTCTTGGTTTTCCTCCCTTCTATCCCCGCTTTTCTTGGTTTTTCTCCGCTCTAACCCAGCATTTCATGGCCTTCTCCACTGTAACCATGCTTTTCTTGGATTTCTGCTGCTCTAACCACGCTTTTCTTTGTTTTCCTCCGCTATATCCCCGCTTTTCTTGGTTTTCTCGGCTATAACCCCGCTTTTCTTGGTTTTCCTTTGCTCTAACCCCGCTTTTCTTGGTTTTCTTCCGTTCTAACTTCGCTTTTCTTGGTTTTCCTCCGCTCTAACACTGCATTTCGAGGTTTTCATAAGCATGAACAACGTTTTTCTTGGTTTTCCTCCGCTCTAACCCTGCTTTTCTTGGATTTCCTCCGCTCTAACCTTGTTTCTCTTGGTTTTCCTCCCCTCTATCCCTGCTTTTCTTGGTTTTTCTCCGCTCTAACCCCGCTTTTCTTGGTTTTCCTCCGCTCTAAACCAGCTTTTCTTGGTTTTTCTCCGCTCTAATCCAGCTTTTCATGGTTTTTCTCCACTCTAACCATGCTTTTCTCGGATTTCTGCTGCTCTAACCACGCTTTTCTTCGTTTTCCTCCGTTCTAACTGCTTTTCTTGGTTTTCCTCCGCTCTAACCCCGCTTTTCTTGGTTTTCTTCCGTTCTAACTTTGCTTTTCTTGGTTTTCCTCCGCTCTAACCCCGCTTTTCTTGGTTTTCATCCGCATGAAGAACGTTTTTCTTGGTTTTCCTCCGCTCTAACCCTGCTTTTCTTGGTTTTCCTCCGCTATAACCCCGCTTTTCTTGGTTTTCCTCCGCTCTAACCTCGCTTGTCTTGGTTTTCCTCCGCTCTATCACCGCTTTTCTTGGTTTTCCTCCGCTATAACCCCGCTTTTCTTGGTTTTCCTCCGCTCTAACCCCGCTTGTCTTGGTTTTCCTCCGCACTAACCCTGCTTTTCTTGGTTTTCCTTAGCTCTAACACCACTTTTCCTGGTTTTCCTCCGCTCTAACCCCGTTTTTCTTGGTTTTCCTCTGCTCTAACCCAGCTTTTCTTGGTTTTCCTCCCCTCTATCCCCGCATTTCTTGGTTTTCCTCCCTTCTATCCCCGCTTTTCTTGGTTTTTCTCCGCTCTAACCCAGGTTTTCATGGTTTTTCTCCACTGTAACCATGCTTTTCTTGGATGTCTGCTGCTCTAACCACGCTTTTCTTCGTTTTTTTCCGTTCTAACTCTGCTTTTCTTGGTTTTCCTCCGCTCTAACCCCGCTTTTCTTGGTTTTCCTCCGCTATATCCCCGCTTTTCTTGGTTTTCCTTTGCTCTAACCCCGCTTTTCTTGGTTTTCCTCCGCTATAACCCCGCTTTTCTTGGTTTTCCTCCGCTCTAACCCCGCTTTTCTTGGTTTTCTTGCGTTCTAACTTCGCTTTTCTTGGTTTTCCTTCGCTCTAACACTGCATTTCTTGGTTTTCATAAGCATGAACAACGTTTTTCTTGGTTTTCCTCCGCTCTAACCCTGCTTTTCTTGCATTTCCTCTGCTCTAACCCCGTTTCTCTTGGTTTTCCTCCCCTCTAACCCAGCTTTTCTTGGTTTTTCTCCGCTCTAATCCAGCTTTTCATGGTTTTTCTCCACTCTAACCATGCTTTTCTCGGATTTCTGCTGCTCTAACCACGCTTTTCTTCGTTTACCTCCGTTCTAACTGCTTTTCTTGGTTTTCCTCCGCTCTAACCCCGCTTTTCTTGGTTTTCTTCCGTTCTAACTTTGCTTTTCTTGGTTTTCCTCCGCTCTAACCCCGCTTTTCTTGGTTTTCATCCGCATGAAGAACGTTTTTCTTGGTTTTCCTCCGCTCTAACCCTGCTTTTCTTGGTTTTCCTCCGCTATAACCCCGCTTTTCTTGGTTTTCCTCCGCTCTAACCTCGCTTGTCTTGGTTTTCCTCCGCTCTATCACCGCTTTTCTTGGTTTTCCTCCGCTATAACCCCGCTTTTCTTGGTTTTCCTCCGCTCTAACCCCGCTTGTCTTGGTTTTCCTCCGCACTAACCCTGCTTTTCTTGGTTTTCCTTAGCTCTAACACCACTTTTCCTGGTTTTCCTCCGCTCTAACCCCGTTTTTCTTGGTTTTCCTCTGCTCTAACCCAGCTTTTCTTGGTTTTCCTCCCCTCTATCCCCGCATTTCTTGGTTTTCCTCCCTTCTATCCCCGCTTTTCTTGGTTTTTCTCCGCTCTAACCCAGGTTTTCATGGTTTTTCTCCACTGTAACCATGCTTTTCTTGGATGTCTGCTGCTCTAACCACGCTTTTCTTCGTTTTCTTCCGTTCTAACTCTGCTTTTCTTGGTTTTCCTCCGCTCTAACCCCGCTTTTCTTGGTTTTCCTCCGCTATATCCCCGCTTTTCTTGGTTTTCCTTTGCTCTAACCCCGCTTTTCTTGGTTTTCCTCCGCTATAACCCCGCTTTTCTTGGTTTTCCTCCGCTCTAACCCCGCTTTTCTTGGTTTTCTTGCGTTCTAACTTCGCTTTTCTTGGTTTTCCTTCGCTCTAACACTGCATTTCTTGGTTTTCATAAGCATGAACAACGTTTTTCTTGGTTTTCCTCCGCTCTAACCCTGCTTTTTTTGCATTTCCTCTGCTCTAACCCCGTTTCTCTTGGTTTTCCTCCCCTCTATCCCCGCTTTTCTTGGTTTTCCTCCGCTCTAACCCCGCTTTTCTTGGTTTTCCTCCGCTCTAACCCAGCTTTTCTTGGTTTTTCTCCGCTCTATTCCAGCTTTTCATGGTTTTTCTCCACTCTAACCATGCTTTTCTCTGATTTCTGCTGCTCTAACCACGCTTATCTTCGTTTTCTTCCGTTCTAACTCTGCTTTTCTTGGTTTTCCTCCACTCTATCCCCGCTTTTCTTGGTTTTCTTCCGTTCTAACTTTGCTTTTCTTGGTTTTCCTCCGCTCTAACCCCGCATTTCTTGGTTTTCATCCGCATGAACAACGTTTTTCTTGGTTTTCCTCCGCTCTTACCCCGCTTTTCTTGGTTTTCTTCCGTTCTAACTTCGCTTTTCTTGGTTTTCCTCCGCTCTAACCCCGCATTTCTTGGTTTTCACTTGCATGAACAACGTTTTTCTTGGTTTTCCTCCGCTCTAACTTCGCATTTCCTAGTTTTCCTCCGCTCTAACCCTGCTTTTCTTGGTTTTCCTCCGCTCTAACCCCGCTTTTCATGCTTTTCCTCCGCTCTAACCCCGCTTTTTTTGGTTTTCATCACCTCTAACTTCACTTTTCTTTCTTTTCCTCCACTCTAACTTTACTTTTCTTGGTTTTCCTTCGCTCTAACCCCGCTTTTCTTGGTTTTCCTCCGCTGTAACCCCGATTTCTTGGTTATCCTCCGCTCTAACTCCGCTTTTTTTGGTTTTCCTCCGCTCTAACCCCACTTTTCATGCCTTTTCTCCTTTCTAACCCCGCTGTTCTTGGTTTTTCTCCACTCTAACCATGCTTTTCTTGGTTTTCCTCCGCTCTAACACCGCTTTTCTTGGTTTTCCTCGGAACTAACCCCGCTTTTCTTGGTTTTCCTCACCTCTAACTTCACTTTTCTTTCTTTTCCTCCGCTCTAACTTTACTTTTCTTGGTTTTCCTCCGCTCTAACCCCAATTTTCATGCTTTTCCTCCGCTCTAACCCCGCTTTTCTTGGTTTTCCTCGGAACTAACCCCGCTTTTCTTGGTTTTCCTCCGCTCTAACACAGCTTTTCTTGGTTTTCCTCCGCTCTAACCCTGCTTTTCTTGGATTTCCTCCGCTCTAACCCCGTTTCTCTTGGTTTTCCTCCCCTCTATCCCCGCTTTTCTTGGTTTTTCTCCGCTCTAACCCCGCTTTTCTTGGTTTTCCTCCGCTCTAACCCAGCTTTTCTTGGTTTTTCTCCGCTCTAATCCAGTTTTTCATGGTTTTTCTCCACTCTAACCATGCTTTTCTTGGATTTCTGCTGCTCTAACCACGCTTTTCTTCGTTTTCTTCCGTTCTAACTGCTTTTCTTGGTTTTCCTCCTCTCTAACCCCGCTTTTCTTGGTTTTCTTCCGTTCTAACTTTGCTTTTCTTGGTTTTCCTCCGCTCTAACCCCGCATTTCTTGGTTTTCATCCGCATGAACAACGATTTCCTTGGTTTTCCTCCGCTCTAACTTCGCTTTTCTTGGTTTTCCTCCGCTCTAACCCCGATTATCTTGGTTTTCCTCCGCTCTAACCCCGCTTTTCTTGGTTTTCCTCCGCTCTAACCCCGCTTTTCTTGGTTTTGATCCGCTCTAACCCCGCTTTTCTTGGTTTTCCTCAGCTCTAACTTTACTTTTCTTGTTTTTCCTCCGCTCTAACCCCGCTTTTCTTGGTTTTCCTTTGCACTAACCCTGCTTTTCTTGGTTTTCCTCCGCTCTAACCGTTCTTTTCTTGGTTGTCCTCCGCTCTATCACCGCTTTTCTTGGTTTTCCTACGCTCTAACACCACTTTTCTTGGTTTTTCTCCAATCTAACCATGCTTTTCTTGGATTTCCTCCGCTCTAACCCCGCTTTTCTTGGTTTTTCTCTGCTCTAACCCCGCTTTTCTTGGTTATCCTCCGCTCTAATCTTGCTTTTCTTGGTTTTCCTCCACTCTAACCATGCTTTTCTCGGATTTCTGCTGCTGTAACCACGCTTTTCTTCGTTTTTTTCCTCTCTAACTTTGTTTTCTTGGTTTTCCTCCGCTCTAACCCCGCTTTTCTTGGTTTTCCTCCACTCTAATTCCGCTTTTCTTGGTTTTCCTCCGCTCTAACCTTGCTTTTCTTGGTTATCCTCCGCTCTAACCCCGCTTTTCTTGGTTTTCCTCTGCTCTAATCCCGCTTCTCTTGGTTTTTCTGCACTCTAACCCAGCTTTTCTTGGTTTTCCTACGCTCTAACGTCGCTTTTCTTGGATTTCCTTCGCTCTAACACCGCTTTTCTTGGTTTTCCTCCGATCTATCACCGCTTTTCTTGGTTTTTCTACGCTCTAACTTTACTTTTCTTGGTTTTTCTCCAATCTAACCATGCTTTTCTTGGATTTCCTCTGCTCTAACCCCGCTTTTCTTGGTTTTCCTCAGCTCTAACACCACTTTCCATGCTTTTCCTCCTCTCTAACCCCGATTTACTTAATTTTCCTCCGCTCTAATCCTGCTTTTCTTGATTTTCCTCCGCTCTAACCCAGCTTTTCTTGGATTTCCTTCGATCTAACCCTGCTTTTCTTGGTTTTTCTCTGCTCTAACCCCGTTTTCTTCTTTTTCCTCCCTTCTATCCTTGCTTTTCTTGGTTTTTCTCCGCTCTAACCCCGTTTCCCTTGGTTTTCCTCCGCTCTAACACCGCTTTTCTTGGTTTTCCTTTGCTCTAACCCCTCTTTTCTTTGCTTTCCTCCGCACTAACCCTGCTTTTCTTTGTTTTCCTCCGCACTATCAACGCTTTTCTTGGTTTTCCTCCGCTCTAACCCCGTTTTCTTGGTTTTCCTTCTTTCTATCCTTGCTTTTCTTTGTTTTTCTCCGCTCTAACCCCGTTTCTCTTGGTTTTCCTCCGCTCTAACACAGCTTTTCTTGGTTTTCCTTTGCTCTAACCCCTCTTTTCTTGGTTTTCCTCCGCACTAACCCTGCTTTTCTTGGTTTTTCTCCACTCTAACCCAGCTTTTCATGGTTTTTCTTCACTCTAACCATGCTTTTCTCGGATTTCTGCTGCTCTAACCTCGCTTTTCTTCGTTTTTTTCCTCTCTAACTTCTTTTTCTTGGTTTTCCACCGCTCTAACCCTGCTTTTCTTGGTTTTCCTCCGCACTTATTCCGCCTTTCTTGGTTTTCCTCCGCTCTAACTTCGCTTTTCTTGGTTTTCCTGTGCTCTTACCCCGATTATCTTGGTTTTCCTACGCTCTAACACCGCTTTTCTTGGTTTTCCTCCGCTCTAACCCCGCTTTTCTTGGTTTTCCTCAGCTCTAACTTTACTTTTCTTGTTTTTCCTCCGATCTAACCCCGCTTTTCTTGGTTTTCCTTTGCACTAACCCTGCTTTTCTTGGTTTTCCTCCGCTCTAACACCTCTTTTCTTGGTTTTCCTCCGCTCTATCACCGCTTTTCTTGGTTTTCCTACGCTCTAACACCACTTTTCTTGGTTTTTCTCCAATCTAACCATGCTTTTCTTGGATTTCCTCCGCTCTAACCCCGCTTTTCTTGGTTTTTCTCTGCTCTAACCCCGCTTTTCTTGGTTATCCTCCGCTCTAATCTTGCTTTTCTTGGTTTTCCTCCACTCTAACCATGCTTTTCTCGGATTTCTGCTGCTCTAACACCGCTTTTCTTCGTTTTTTTCATCTCTAACTTCTTTTTCTTGGTTTTCCTCCGCTCTAACCCCGCTTTTCTTGGTTTTCCTCCGCTCTAACCCTGCTTTTCTTTGTTTTTCTCCGCTCTAACCCATCTTTTCATGGTTTTTCTCCACTCTAACCATGCTTTTCTCGGATTTCTGCTGCTGAAACCGCGCTTTTCTTCGTTTTTTTCATCTCTAACTTCTTTTTCTTGGTTTTCCTCCGCTCTAACTTTGCTTTTCTTGGTTTTCCTCCGCTCTAACCCCGCTTTTCTTGGTTTTCCTCCACTCTAACACCGCTTTTCTTGGTTTTCCTCCGCTCTAACCCCGCTTTTCTTGGTTATCCTCCGCTCTAACCCCGCTTTTCTTGGTTTTCCTCAGTTCTAACTTTTCTTTTCTTGGTTTTCCTCTTCTCTAACCCCGCTTTTCTTGGTTTTCCTTTGCACTAACCCTGCTTTTCTTGGATTTCCTCCGCTCTAACACCGCTTTTCTTGGTTTTCCTCCGATCTATCACCGCTTTTCATGGTTTTTCTACGCTCTAACTTTACTTTTCTTGGTTTTTCTCCACTCTAACCATGCTTTTCTTGGATTTCCTCCGCTCTAACCCCGCTTTTCTTGGATTTCCTCTGCTCTAACCCCGCTTTTCTTGGTTTTCCTTTGCTCTAACCCCGTTTTCTTGGTTTTTCTTCTTTCTATCCTTGCTTTTCTTTGTTTTTCTCCGCTCTAACCCCGTTTCTCTTGGTTTTCCTCTGCTCTAACACAGCTTTTCTTGGTTTTCCTTTGCTCTAACCCCTCTTTTCTTGGTTTTCCTCCGCACTAACCCTGCTTTTCTTGGTTTTTCTCCACTCTAACCCAGCTTTTCATGGTTTTTCTTCACTCTAACCATGCTTTTCTCGGATTTCTGCTGCTCTAACCTCGCTTTTCTTCGTTTTTTTCCTCTTTAACTTCTTTTTCTTGGTTTTCCACCGCTCTAACCCTGCTTTTCTTGGTTTTCCTCCGTACTTATTCCGCCTTTCTTGGTTTTCCTCCGCTCTAACTTCGCTTTTCTTGGTTTTCCTCCGCTCTAACCCCGATTATCTTGGTTTTCCTCCGCTCTAACCCCGCTTTTCTTGGTTTTCCTTCGCTCTAACCCCGCTTTTCTTGGTTTTCCTCCGCTCTAACCCCGCTTTTCTTGGTTTTCCTCAGCTCTAACTTTACTTTTCTTGTTTTTCCTCCGCTCTAACACCGCTTTTCTTGGTTTTCCTTTGCACTAACCCTGCTTTTCTTGGTTTTCCTCCGCTCTAAGACCGCTTTTCTTGGTTTTCCTCCGCTCTATCACCGCTTTTCTTGGTTTTCCTACGCTCTAACACCACTTTTCTTGGTTTTTCTCCAATCTAACCATGCTTTTCTTGGATTTCCTCCGCTCTAACTTCGCTTTTCTTGGTTTTTCTCTGCTCTAACCCCGCTTTTCTTGGTTATCCTCCGCTCTAATCTTGCTTTTCTCTGTTTTCCTCCACTCTAACCATGCTTTTCTCGGATTTCTGCTGCTCTAACACCGCTTTTCTTCGTTTTTTTCATCTCTAACTTCTTTTTCTTGGTTTTCCTCCGCTCTAACCCCGCTTTTCTTGGTTTTCCTCCGCTCTAACCCTGCTTTTCTTTGTTTTTCTCCACTCTAACCCAGCTTTTCATGGTTTTTCTCCACTCTAACCATGCTTTTCTCGGATTTCTGCTGCTGTAACCGCGCTTTTCTTCGTTTTTTTCCTCTCTAACTTCTTTTTCTTGGTTTTCCTCCGCTCTAACTTCGCTTTTCTTGGTTTTCCTCCGCTCTAACCCCACTTTTCTTGGTTTTCCTCCACTCTAACACCGCTTTTCTTGGTTTTCTTTCGCTCTAACCCCGCTTTTCTTGGTTATCCTCCGCTCTAACCCCGCTTTTCTTTGTTTTCCTCAGTTCTAACTTTTCTTTTCTTGGTTTTCCTCTTCTCTAACCCCGCTTTTCTTGGTTTTCCTTTGCACTAACCCTGCTTTTCTTGGATTTCCTTCGCTCTAACACCGCTTTTCTTGGTTTTCCTCCGATCTATCACCGCTTTTCATGGTTTTTCTACGCTCTAACTTTACTTTTCTTGGTTTTTCTCCACTCTAACCATGCTTTTCTTGGATTTCCTCCGCTCTAACCCCGCTTTTCTTGGATTTCCTCTGCTCTAACCCCGCTTTTCTTGGTTTTCCTCAGCTCTAACACCACTTTTCATGCTTTTCCTTCCTCTCTAACCCCGATTTACTTAATTTTCCTCCGCTCTAATCCCGCTTTTCTTGATTTTCCTCCGCTCTAACCCAGCTTTTCTTGATTTTACTCCGCTCTAACCCTGCTTTTCTTGGTTTTTCTCTGCTCTAACCCCGTTTTCTTCTTTTTCCTCCCTTCTATCCTTGCTTTTCTTGGTTTTTCTTCGCTCTAACCCCGTTTCCCTTGGTTTTCCTCCGCTCTAACACCGCTTTTCTTGGTTTTCCTTTGCTCTAACCCCTCTTTTCTTTGCTTTCCTCCGCACTAACCCTGCTTTTCTTGGTTTTTCTCCACTCTAACCCAGCTTTTCATGGTTTTTCTCCACTCTAAGCATGCTTTTCTCGGATTTCTTCTGCTCTAACCGCGCTTTTCTTCGTTTATTTCCTCTCTAACTTCTTTTTCTTGGTTTTCCTCCGCTCTAACCCCGCTTTTCTTGGTTTTCCTCCGCTCTAACCCTGCTTTTCTTGGTTTTTCTCCACTCTAACCCAGCTTTTCATGGTTTTTCTCCACTCTAACCATGCTTTTCTCGGATTTCTGCTGCTCTAACCGCGCTTTTCTTCGTTTTTTTCCTCTCCTACTTCTTTTTCTTGGTTTTCCTCCGCTCTAACCCCGCTTTTCTTGGTTTTCCTCCGCACTAATTCCGCCTTTCTTGGATTTCCTCCGCTCTAACCCCGCTTTTCTTGGTTTTCCTCCGCTCTAACCCCGCTTTTCTTGGTTTTCCTCCGCTCTAATCCCGCTTTTCTTGGTTATCCTCCACTCTAACCCCGCTTTTCTTGGTTTTCCTCAGCTCTAACTTTTCTTTTCTTGGTTTTCCTCCGCTCTAACCCCGCTTTTCTTGGTTTTCCTTTGCACTAACCCTGCTTTTCTTGGATTTCCTCCGCTCTAACACCGCTTTTCTTGGTTTTCCTCCGCTCTATCACCGATTTTCTTGGTTTTTCTACGCTCTAACTTTACTTTTATTGGCTTTTCTCCACTCTAACCATGCTTTTCTCGGATTTCCTCCGCTCTAACACCGCTTTTCTCGGATTTCCTCCGCTCTAACCCCGCTTTTCTTGGTTTTCCTCAGCTCTAACACCACTTTTCATGCTTTTCCTCCGCTCTAACCCCGATTTACTTGGTTTTCCTCCGGTCTAATCCTGCTTTTCTTTATTTTCCTCCGCTCTAACCCAGCTTTTCTTGGTTTTCCTCCGCTCTAACCCTGCTTTTCTTGGTTTTTCTCTGCTCTAACCCCGTTTTCTTCTTTTTCCTCCCTTTTATCCTTGCTTTTCTTGGTTTTTCTCCGCTCTAACCCCGTTTCTCTTGGTTTTCCTCCGCTCTAACACCGCATTTCTTGGTTTTCCTTTGCTCTAACCCCTCTTTTCTTTGCTTTCCTCCGAAATAACCCTGCTTTTCTTGGTTTTTCTCCGCTCTAACCCAGCTTTTCTTGGTTTTTCTCCACTCTAACCATGCTTTTCTCGGATTTCTGCTGCTGTAACCGCGCTTGTCTTCGTTTTTTTCCTCTCTAACTTCTTTTTCTTGGTTTTCCTCCGCTCTAACGTCGCTTTTCTTGGTTTTCCTCCGCTCTAACCCCGCTTTTCTTGGTTTTTTTCCACTCTAACCCCGCTTTTCTTGGTTATCCTCCGCTCTGACCCCGCTTTTCTTGGTTTTCCTCAGTTCTAACTTTTCTTTTCTTGGTTTTCCTCCGCTCTAACACCGCATTTCTTGGTTTTCCTTTGCTCTAACCCCTCTTTTCTTTGCTTTCCTCCGAAATAACCCTGCTTTTCTTGGTTTTTCTCCGCTCTAACCCAGCTTTTCTTGGTTTTTCTCCACTCTAACCATGCTTTTCTCGGATTTCTGCTGCTGTAACCGCGCTTGTCTTCGTTTTTTTCCTCTCTAACTTCTTTTTCTTGGTTTTCCTCCGCTCTAACGTCGCTTTTCTTGGTTTTCCTCCGCTCTAACCCCGCTTTTCTTGGTTTTTTTCCACTCTAACCCCGCTTTTCTTGGTTATCCTCCGCTCTGACCCCGCTTTTCTTGGTTTTCCTCAGTTCTAACTTTTCTTTTCTTGGATTTCCTCCGCTCTAGCACCGCTTTTCTTGGTTTTCCTCCGCTCTATCACCGCTTTTCATGGTTTTTCTACGCTCTAACTATACTTTTCTTGGTTTTTCTCCACTCTAACCATGCTTTTCTTGGATTTCCTCCGCTCTAACCCCGCTTTTCTTGGTTTTCCTCTGCTCTAACACCAATTTTCATGCTTTTCCTTTTCTCTAACCCCGATTTACTTGGTTTTCCTCCGCTCTAACTTCGTTTTTCTTGGTTTTCCTCCGCTCTAACCCCGCTTTTCTTGGTTTTCCTCCGCTCTAACCCCGCTTTTCTTGGTTTTCCTCCGCTCTAATCCCGCTTTTCTTGGTTATCCTCCGCTCTAACCCCGCTTTTCTTGGTTTTCCTCAGCTCTAACTTTTCTTTTCTTGGTTATCCTCCGCTCTAACCCCGCTTTTCTTGGTTTTCCTTTGCACTAACCCTGCTTTTCTTGGATTTCCTCCGCTCTAACACCGCTTTTCTTGGTTTTCCTCCGCTCTATCACCGCTTTTCATGGTTTTTCTACGCTCTAACTATACTTTTCTTGGTTTTTCTCCACTCTAACCATGCTTTTCTTGGATTTCCTCCGCTCTAACCCCGCTTTTCTTGGTTTTCCTCTGCTCTAACACCAATTTTCATGCTTTTCCTTTTCTCTAACCCCGATTTACTTGGTTTTCCTCCGCTCTAACTTCGTTTTTCTTGGTTTTCCTCCGCTCTAACCCCGCTTTTCTTGGTTTTCCTCCGCTCTAACCCCGCTTTTCTTGGTTTTCCTCCGCTCTAATCCCGCTTTTCTTGGTTATCCTCCGCTCTAACCCCGCTTTTCTTGGTTTTCCTCAGCTCTAACTTTTCTTTTCTTGGTTTTCCTCCGCTCTAACCCCGCTTTTCTTGGTTTTCCTTTGCACTAACCCTGCTTTTCTTGGATTTCCTCCGCTCTAACACCGCTTTTCTTGGTTTTCCTCCGCTCTATCACCGCTTTTCTTGGTTTTTCTACGCTCTAACTTTACTTTTATTGGCTTTTCTCCACTCTAACCATGCTTTTCTCGGATTTCCTCCGCTCTAACCCCGCTTTTCTTAGTTTTTCTCTGCTGTAACTCCGCTTTTCTTGGTTTTCCTCAGCTCTAACCCCACTTTTCATGCTTTTCCTCCGCTCTAACCCCGATTTACTTGGTTTTCCTCCGCTCTAATCCCGCTTTTCTTGGTTTTCCTCTGCTCTAACCCAGCTTTTCCTCGTTTTCCTCCGCTCTAACCCCGTTTTTCATGCTTTTCCTCCGCTCTAACCCCGTTTTTCTTGGTTTTCCTCACCTCTATCTTCACTTTTCTTTCCTTTCCTCCGCTCTAACCGTGCTTTTCTTGGTTTTCCTCCGCTATAACCCTGCTTTTCTTGGTTTTCCTCCGCTCTGACCCCGCTTTTCTTGCTCTTCCTCCGCTATAACCTCGCTTTTCTTGGTTTTCCTCCGCTCTAACTTCGCTTTTCTTGGTTTTCCTCCGCTCTAACCCTGCTTTTATTGGTTTTCCTCCGCTATAACCCAGCTTTTCTTGGTTTTCCTCCGCTCTAACCCCGCTTTTCTTGGTTTTCCTCCGCTCTAACCCCGCTTTTCCTGATTTTCCTCCGCTCTAACCCCGCTTTTCTTGCTTATTCTCCAATGTAACCAAGCTTTTCATGGTTTTTCTCCACTCTAAGCATGCTTTTCTCGGATTTCTTCTGCTCTAACCGCGCTTTTCTTCGTTTATTTCCTCTCTAACTTCTTTTTCTTGGTTTTCCTCCGCTCTAACCCCGCTTTTCTTGGTTTTCCTCCGCTCTAACCCTGCTTTTCTTGGTTTTTCTCCACTCTAACCCAGCTTTTCATGGTTTTTCTCCACTCTAACCATGCTTTTCTCGGATTTCTGCTGCTCTAACCGCGCTTTTCTTCGTTTTTTTCCTCTCTAACTTCTTTTTCTTGGTTTTCCTCCGCTCTAACCCCGCTTTTCTTGGTTTTCCTCCGCACTAATTCCGCCTTTCTTGGATTTCCTCCGCTCTAACCCCGCTTTTCTTGGTTTTCCTCCGCTCTAACCCCGCTTTTCTTGGTTTTCCTCCGCTCTAATCCCGCTTTTCTTGGTTATCCTCCACTCTAACCCCGCTTTTCTTGGATTTCCTCAGCTCTAACTTTTCTTTTCTTGGTTCTCCTCCGCTCTAACCCCGCTTTTCTTGGTTTTCCTTTGCACTAACCCTGCTTTTCTTGGATTTCCTCCGCTCTAACACCGCTTTTCTTGGTTTTCCTCCGCTCTATCACCGATTTTCTTGGTTTTTCTACGCTCTAACTTTACTTTTATTGGCTTTTCTCCACTCTAACCATGCTTTTCTCGGATTTCCTCCGCTCTAACACCGCTTTTCTCGGATTTCCTCCGCTCTAACCCCGCTTTTCTTGGTTTTCCTCAGCTCTAACACCACTTTTCATGCTTTTCCTCCGCTCTAACCCCGATTTACTTGGTTTTCCTCCGGTCTAATCCTGCTTTTCTTTATTTTCCTCCGCTCTAACCCAGCTTTTCTTGGTTTTCCTCCGCTCTAACCCTGCTTTTCTTGGTTTTTCTCTGCTCTAACCCCGTTTTCTTCTTTTTCCTCCCTTCTATCCTTTCTTTTCTTGCTTTTCCTCCGCTCTAACACCGCATTTCTTGGTTTTCCTTTGCTCTAACCCCTCTTTTCTTTGCTTTCCTCCGAAATAACCCTGCTTTTCTTGGTTTTTCTCCGCTCTAACCCAGCTTTTCTTGGTTTTTCTCCACTCTAACCATGCTTTTCTCGGATTTCTGCTGCTGTAACCGCGCTTGTCTTCGTTTTTTTCCTCTCTAACTTCTTTTTCTTGGTTTTCCTCCGCTCTAACGTCGCTTTTCTTGGTTTTCCTCCGCTCTAACCCCGCTTTTCTTGGTTTTTTTCCACTCTAACCCCGCTTTTCTTGGTTATCCTCCGCTCTGACCCCGCTTTTCTTGGTTTTCCTCAGTTCTAACTTTTCTTTTCTTGGTTTTCCTCCGCTCTAACACCGCATTTCTTGGTTTTCCTTTGCTCTAACCCCTCTTTTCTTTGCTTTCCTCCGAAATAACCCTGCTTTTCTTGGTTTTTCTCCGCTCTAACCCAGCTTTTCTTGGTTTTTCTCCACTCTAACCATGCTTTTCTCGGATTTCTGCTGCTGTAACCGCGCTTGTCTTCGTTTTTTTCCTCTCTAACTTCTTTTTCTTGGTTTTCCTCCGCTCTAACGTCGCTTTTCTTGGTTTTCCTCCGCTCTAACCCCGCTTTTCTTGGTTTTTTTCCACTCTAACCCCGCTTTTCTTGGTTATCCTCCGCTCTGACCCCGCTTTTCTTGGTTTTCCTCAGTTCTAACTTTTCTTTTCTTGGATTTCCTCCGCTCTAACACCGCTTTTCTTGGTTTTCCTCCGCTCTATCACCGCTTTTCATGGTTTTTCTACGCTCTAACTATACTTTTCTTGGTTTTTCTCCACTCTAACCATGCTTTTCTTGGATTTCCTCCGCTCTAACCCCGCTTGTCTTGGTTTTCCTCTGCTCTAACACCAATTTTCATGCTTTTCCTTTTCTCTAACCCCGATTTACTTGGTTTTCCTCCGCTCTAACTTCGTTTTTCTTGGTTTTCCTCCGCTCTAACCCCGCTTTTCTTGGTTTTCCTCCGCTCTAACCCCGCTTTTCTTGGTTTTCCTCCGCTCTAATCCCGCTTTTCTTGGTTATCCTCCGCTCTAACCCCGCTTTTCTTGGTTTTCCTCAGCTCTAACTTTTCTTTTCTTGGTTTTCCTCCGCTCTAACCCCGCTTTTCTTGGTTTTCCTTTGCACTAACCCTGCTTTTCTTGGATTTCCTCCGCTCTAACACCGCTTTTCTTGGTTTTCCTCCGCTCTATCACCGATTTTCTTGGTTTTTCTACGCTCTAACTTTACTTTTATTGGCTTTTCTCCACTCTAACCATGCTTTTCTCGGATTTCCTCCGCTCTAACCCCGCTTTTCTTAGTTTTTCTCTGCTCTAACTCCGCTTTTCTTGGTTTTCCTCAGCTCTAACCCCACTTTTCATGCTTTTCCTCCGCTCTAACCCCGATTTACTTGGTTTTCCTCCGCTCTAATCCCGCTTTTCTTGGTTTTCCTCTGCTCTAACCCAGCTTTTCCTCGTTTTCCTCCGCTCTAACCCCGTTTTTCATGCTTTTCCTCCGCTCTAACCCCGTTTTTCTTGGTTTTCCTCACCTCTATCTTCACTTTTCTTTCCTTTCCTCCGCTCTAACCGTGCTTTTCTTGGTTTTCCTCCGCTATAACCCTGCTTTTCTTGGTTTTCCTCCGCTCTGACCCCGCTTTTCTTGCTCTTCCTCCGCTATAACCTCGCTTTTCTTGGTTTTCCTCCGCTCTAACTTCGCTTTTCTTGGTTTTCCTCCGCTCTAACCCTGCTTTTATTGGTTTTCCTCCGCTATAACCCAGCTTTTCTTGGTTTTCCTCCGCTCTAACCCCGCTTTTCTTGGTTTTCCTCCGCTCTAACCCCGCTTTTCCTGATTTTCCTCCGCTCTAACCCCGCTTTTCTTGCTTATTCTCCAATGTAACCAAGCTTTTCATGGTTTTTCTCCACTCTAACCATCCTTTTCTCGGATTTCTGCTGCTCTAACCACGCTTTTCTTCGTTTTCTTCCGTTCTAACTCTGCTTTTCTTGGTTTTCCTCCTTTCTATGACCGCTTTTCTTGGTTTTCCTGCACTCTAACCCCGCTTTTCTTGGTTTTCCTCCGCTCTAACCCCGCTTTTCTTAGTTTTCCTCCGCTCTAACTTCGCATTTCTTGGTTTTCCTCCGCTCTATCACCGCTTTTCTTGGTTATCCTCCGCTCTAACCCCTCTTTTCTTGGATTTCCTCCGCTCTAACTTCGCTTTTCTTTGTTTTCCTCCGCTCTATCACCGATTTTCTTGGTTTTCCTCCGCTCTAACCCCGCTTTTCTTGGTTTTCCTCCGCTCTAACCCCGCTTTTCTTGGTTTTCCTCAGTTCAAACTTTTCTTTTCTTGGTTTTCCTCTTCTCTAACCCCGCTTTTCTTGGTTTTCCTGCTCTCTAACCCCGCTTTTCTTGGTTTTCCTCCGCTCTAACCCCGCTTTTCTTAGTTTTCCTCCGCTCTAACTTCGCATTTCTTGGTTTTCCTCCGCTCTATCACCGCTTTTCTTGGTTTTCCTCCGCTCTAACCCCTCTTTTCTTGGATTTCCTCCGCTCTAACTTCGCTTTTCTTTGTTTTCCTCCGCTCTATCACCGCTTTTCTTTTTTTTCCTCCGCTCTAACCCCGCTTTTCTTGGTTATCCTCCGCTCTAACCCCGCTTTTCTTGGTTTTCCTCAGTTCTAACTTTTCTTTTCTTGGTTTTCCTCTTCTCTAACCCCGCTTTTCTTGGTTTTCCTTTGCACTAACCCTGCTTTTCTTGGATTTCCTCCGCTCTAACACCGCTTTTCTTGGTTTTCCTCCGATCTATCACCGCTTTTCATGGTTTTTCTACGCTCTAACTTTACTTTTCTTGGTTTTTCTCCACTCTAACCATGCTTTTCTTGGATTTCCTCCGCTCTAACCCCGCTTTTCTTGGATTTCCTCTGCTCTAACCCCGCTTTTCTTGGTTTTCCTCAGCTCTAACACCACTTTTCATGCTTTTCTTCCTCTCTAACCCCGATTTACTTAATTTTCCTCCGCTCTAATCCCGCTTTTCTTGATTTTCCTCCGCTCTAACCCAGCTTTTCTTGATTTTACTCCGCTCTAACCCTGCTTTTCTTGGTTTTTCTCTGCTCTAACCCCGTTTTCTTCTTTTTCCTCCCTTCTATCCTTGCTTTTCTTGGTTTTTCTCCGCTCTAACCCCGTTTCTCTTGGTTTTCCTCCGCTCTAACACCGCTTTTCTTGGTTTTCCTTTGCTCTAACCCCTCTTTTCTTTGCTTTCCTCCGCACTAACCCTGCTTTTCTTGGTTTTTCTCCACTCTAACCCAGCTTTTCATGGTTTTTCTCCACTCTAAGCATGCTTTTCTCGGATTTCTTCTGCTCTAACCGCGCTTTTCTTCGTTTATTTCCTCTCTAACCATGCTTTTCTTGGTTTTCCTCCGCTCTAACCCCGCTTTTCTTGGTTTTCCTCCGCTCTAACCCTGCTTTTCTTGGTTTTTCTCCACTCTAACCCAGCTTTTCATGGTTTTTCTCCACTCTAACCATGCTTTTCTCGGATTTCTGCTGCTCTAACCGCGCTTTTCTTCGTTTTTTTCCTCTCTAACTTCTTTTTCTTGGTTTTCCTCCGCTCTAACCCCGCTTTTCTTGGTTTTCCTCCGCACTAATTCCGCCTTTCTTGGTTTTCCTCCGCTCTAACTTCGTTTTTCTTGGTTTTCCTCCGCTCTAACCCCGCTTTTCTTGGTTTTCCTCCGCTCTAACCCCGCTTTTCTTGGTTTTCCTCCGCTCTACTCCCGCTTTTCTTGGTTATCCTCCGCTCTAACCCCGCTTTTATGGTTTTCCTCAGCACTAACTTTTCTTTTCTTGGTTTTCCTCCGCTCTAACCCCGCTTTTCTTGGTTTTCCTTTGCACTAACCCTGCTTTTCTTGGATTTCCTCCGCTCTAACACCGCTTTTCTTGGTTTTCCTCCGCTCTATCACCGCTTTTCTTGGTTTTTCTACGCTCTAACTTTACTTTTATTGGCTTTTCTCCACTCTAACCATGCTTTTCTCGGATTTCCTCCGCTCTAACACCGCTTTTCTCGGATTTCCTCCGCTCTAACCCCGCTTTTCTTGGTTTTCCTCAGCTCTAACACCACTTTTCATGCTTTTCCTCCGCTCTAACCCCGATTTACTTGGTTTTCCTCCGGTCTAATCCTGCTTTTCTTTATTTTCCTCCGCTCTAACCCAGCTTTTCTTGGTTTTCCTCCGCTCTAACCCTGCTTTTCTTGGTTTTTCTCTGCTCTAACCCCGTTTTCTTCTTTTTCCTCCCTTCTATCCTTTCTTTTCTTGGTTTTTCTCCGCTCTAACCCCGTTTCTCTTGGTTTTCCTCCGCTCTAACACCGCATTTCTTGGTTTTCCTTTGCTCTAACCCCTCTTTTCTTTGCTTTCCTCCGAAATAACCCTGCTTTTCTTGGTTTTTCTCCGCTCTAACCCAGCTTTTCTTGGTTTTTCTCCACTCTAACCATGCTTTTCTCGGATTTCTGCTGCTGTAACCGCGCTTGTCTTCGTTTTTTTCCTCTCTAACTTCTTTTTCTTGGTTTTCCTCCGCTCTAACGTCGCTTTTCTTGGTTTTCCTCCGCTCTAACCCCGCTTTTCTTGGTTTTTTTCCACTCTAACCCCGCATTTCTTGGTTATCCTCCGCTCTGACCCCGCTTTTCTTGGTTTTCCTCAGTTCTAACTTTTCTTTTCTTGGTTTTCCTCCGCTCTAACCCCGCTTTTCTTGGTTTTCCTTTGCACTAACCCTGCTTTTCTTGGATTTCCTCCGCTCTAACACCGCTTTTCTTGGTTTTCCTCCGCTGTATCACCGCTTTTCATGGTTTTTCTACGCTCTAACTTTACTTTTCTTGGTTTTTCTCCACTCTAACCATGCTTTTCTTGGATTTCCTCCTCTCTAACCCCGCTTTTCTTGGTTTTCCTCTGCTCTAACACCAATTTTCATGCTTTTCCTTTTCTCTAACCCCGATTTACTTGGTTTTCCTCCGCTCTAACTTCGTTTTTCTTGGTTTTCCTCCGCTCTAACCCCGCTTTTCTTGGTTTTCCTCCGCTCTAACCCCGCTTTTCTTGGTTTTCCTCCGCTCTAATCCCGCTTTTCTTGGTTATCCTCCGCTCTAACCCCGCTTTTCTTGGTTTTCCTCAGCTCTAACTTTTCTTTTCTTGGTTTTCCTCCGCTCTAACCCCGCTTTTCTTGGTTTTCCTTTGCACTAACCCTGCTTTTCTTGGATTTCCTCCGTTCTAACACCGCTTTTCTTGGTTTTCCTCCGCTCTATCACCGCTTTTCTTGGTTTTTCTACGCTCTAACTTTACTTTTATTGGCTTTTCTCCACTCTAACCATGCTTTTCTCGGATTTCCTCCGCTCTAACCCCGCTTTTCTTAGTTTTTCTCTGCTCTAACTTCGCTTTTCTTGGTTTTCCTCAGCTCTAACCCCACTTTTCATGCTTTTCCTCCGCTCTAACCCCGATTTACTTGGTTTTCCTCCGCTCTAATCCCACTTTTCTTGGTTTTCCTCTGCTCTAACCCAGCTTTTCCTCGTTTTCCTCCGCTCTAACCCCGTTTTTCATGCTTTTCCTCCGCTCTAACCCCGTTTTTCTTGGTTTTCCTCACCTCTATCTTCACTTTTCTTTCCTTTCCTCCGCTCTAACCGTGCTTTTCTTGGTTTTCCTCCGCTATAACCCTGCTTTTCTTGGTTTTCCTCCACTCTGACCCCGCTTTTCTTGCTTTTCCTCCGCTATAACCCCGCTTTTCTTGGTTTTCCTCCGCTATAACCCCGCTTTTCTTGGTTTTCCTCCGCTCTAACCTCGCTTTTCTTGGTTTTCCTCCGCTCTAACTTCGCTTTTCTTGGTTTTCCTCCGCTCTAACCCTGCTTTTATTGGTTTTCCTCCGCTATAACCCAGCTTTTCTTGGTTTTCCTCCGCTCTAACCCCGCTTTTCTTGCTTATTCTCCACTGTAACCCAGCTTTTCATGGTTTTTCTCCACTCTAACCATCCTTTTCTCGGATTTCTGCTGCTCTAACCACGCTTTTCTTCGTTTTCTTCCATTCTAACTCTGCTTTTCTTGGTTTTCCTCCTTTCTATGACCGCTTTTCTTGGTTTTCCTGCTCTCTAACCCCGCTTTTCTTGGTTTTCCTCCGCTCTAACCCCGCTTTTCCTGATTTTCCTCCGCTCTAACTTCGCATTTCTTGGTTTTCCTCCGCTCTATCACCGCTTTTCTTGGTTTTCCTCCGCTCTAACCCCTCTTTTCTTGGATTTCCTCCGCTCTAACTTCGCTTTTCTTTGTTTTCCTCCGCTCTATCACCGCTTTTCTTGGTTTTCCTACGCTCTAACACCACTTTTCTTGGTTTTCTTCCGCTCTAACCCCGCTTTTCTTAGTTTTCCTCCGCTCTAACTTCGCATTTCTTGGTTTTCCTCCGCTCTATCACCGCTTTTCTTGGTTTTCCTCCGCTCTAACCCCTCTTTTCTTGGATTTCCTCCGCTCTAACTTCGCTTTTCTTTGTTTTCCTCCGCTCTATCAACGCTTTTCTTGGTTTTTCTCCGCTCTAACCCCGCTTTTCTTGGTTATCCTCCGCTCTAACCCCGCTTTTCTTGGTTTTCCTCAGTTCTAACTTTTCTTTTCTTGGTTTTCCTCTTCTCTAACCCCGCTTTTCTTGGTTTTCCTTTGCACTAACCCTGCTTTTCTTGGATTTCCTCCGCTCTAACACCGCTTTTCTTGGTTTTCCTCCGATCTATCACTGCTTTTCATGGTTTTTCTACGCTCTAACTTTACTTTTCTTGGTTTTTCTCCACTCTAACCATGCTTTTCTTGGATTTCCTCAGCTCTAACCCCGCTTTTCTTGGATTTCCTCAGCTTTAACCTTACTTTTCATGCTTTTCCTTTGCTCTAACCCCGCTTTTCTTTGCTTTCCTCCGCTCTAACCCTGCTTTTCTTTGTTTTCCTCCGCACTATCAACGCTTTTCTTGGTTTTCCTCCGCTCTAACCCCGTTTTCTTGGTTTTTCTTCTTTCTATCCTTGCTTTTCTTTGTTTTTCTCCGCTCTAACCCCGTTTCTCTTGGTTTTCCTCTGCTCTAACACAGCTTTTCTTGGTTTTCCTTTGCTCTAACCCCTCTTTTCTTGGTTTTCCTCCGCACTAACCCTGCTTTTCTTGGTTTTTCTCCACTCTAACCCAGCTTTTCATGGTTTTTCTTCACTCTAACCATGCTTTTCTCGGATTTCTGCTGCTCTAACCTCGCTTTTCTTCGTTTTTTTCCTCTTTAATTTCTTTTTCTTGGTTTTCCACCGCTCTAACCCTGCTTTTCTTGGTTTTCCTCCGTACTTATTCCGCCTTTCTTGGTTTTCCTCCGCTCTAACTTCGCTTTTCTTGGTTTTCCTCCGCTCTAACCCCGATTATCTTGGTTTTCCTACGCTCTAACACCGCTTTTCTTGGTTTTCCTCCGCTCTAACCCCGCTTTTCTTGGTTTTCCTCCGCTCTAACCCCGCTTTTCTTGGTTTTCCTCAGCTCTAACTTTACTTTTCTTGTTTTTCCTCCGCTCTAACCCCGCTTTTCTTGGTTTTCCTTTGCACTAACCCTGCTTTTCTTGGTTTTCCTCCGCTCTAATACCGCTTCTCTTGGTTTTCCTCCGCTCTATCACCGCTTTTCTTGGTTTTCCTACGCTCTAACACCACTTTTCTTGGTTTTTCTCCAATCTAACCATGCTTTTCTTGGATTTCCTCCGCTGTAACTTCGCTTTTCTTGGTTTTTCTCTGCTCTAACCCCGCTTTTCTTGGTTATCCTCCGCTCTAATCTTGCTTTTCTTGGTTTTCCTCCACTCTAACCATGCTTTTCTCGGATTTCTGCTGCTCTAACCCCGTTTTCTTCTTTTTCCTCCCTTCTATCCTTTCTTTTCTTGGTTTTTCTCCGCTCTAACCCCGTTTCTCTTGGTTTTCCTCCGCTCTAACACCGCATTTCTTGGTTTTCCTTTGCTCTAACCCCTCTTTTCTTTGCTTTCCTCCGAAATAACCCTGCTTTTCTTGGTTTTTCTCCGCTCTAACCCAGCTTTTCTTGGTTTTTCTCCACTCTAACCATGCTTTTCTCGGATTTCTGCTGCTGTAACCGCGCTTGTCTTCGTTTTTTTCCTCTCTAACTTCTTTTTCTTGGTTTTCCTCCGCTCTAACGTCGCTTTTCTTGGTTTTCCTCCGCTCTAACCCCGCTTTTCTTGGTTTTTTTCCACTCTAACCCCGCATTTCTTGGTTATCCTCCGCTCTGACCCCGCTTTTCTTGGTTTTCCTCAGTTCTAACTTTTCTTTTCTTGGTTTTCCTCCGCTCTAACCCCGCTTTTCTTGGTTTTCCTTTGCACTAACCCTGCTTTTCTTGGATTTCCTCCGCTCTAACACCGCTTTTCTTGGTTTTCCTCCGCTGTATCACCGCTTTTCATGGTTTTTCTACGCTCTAACTTTACTTTTCTTGGTTTTTCTCCACTCTAACCATGCTTTTCTTGGATTTCCTCCTCTCTAACCCCGCTTTTCTTGGTTTTCCTCTGCTCTAACACCAATTTTCATGCTTTTCCTTTTCTCTAACCCCGATTTACTTGGTTTTCCTCCGCTCTAACTTCGTTTTTCTTGGTTTTCCTCCGCTCTAACCCCGCTTTTCTTGGTTTTCCTCCGCTCTAACCCCGCTTTTCTTGGTTTTCCTCCGCTCTAATCCCGCTTTTCTTGGTTATCCTCCGCTCTAACCCCGCTTTTCTTGGTTTTCCTCAGCTCTAACTTTTCTTTTCTTGGTTTTCCTCCGCTCTAACCCCGCTTTTCTTGGTTTTCCTTTGCACTAACCCTGCTTTTCTTGGATTTCCTCCGTTCTAACACCGCTTTTCTTGGTTTTCCTCCGCTCTATCACCGCTTTTCTTGGTTTTTCTACGCTCTAACTTTACTTTTATTGGCTTTTCTCCACTCTAACCATGCTTTTCTCGGATTTCCTCCGCTCTAACCCCGCTTTTCTTAGTTTTTCTCTGCTCTAACTTCGCTTTTCTTGGTTTTCCTCAGCTCTAACCCCACTTTTCATGCTTTTCCTCCGCTCTAACCCCGATTTACTTGGTTTTCCTCCGCTCTAATCCCACTTTTCTTGGTTTTCCTCTGCTCTAACCCAGCTTTTCCTCGTTTTCCTCCGCTCTAACCCCGTTTTTCATGCTTTTCCTCCGCTCTAACCCCGTTTTTCTTGGTTTTCCTCACCTCTATCTTCACTTTTCTTTCCTTTCCTCCGCTCTAACCGTGCTTTTCTTGGTTTTCCTCCGCTATAACCCTGCTTTTCTTGGTTTTCCTCCACTCTGACCCCGCTTTTCTTGCTTTTCCTCCGCTATAACCCCGCTTTTCTTGGTTTTCCTCCGCTATAACCCCGCTTTTCTTGGTTTTCCTCCGCTCTAACCTCGCTTTTCTTGGTTTTCCTCCGCTCTAACTTCGCTTTTCTTGGTTTTCCTCCGCTCTAACCCTGCTTTTATTGGTTTTCCTCCGCTATAACCCAGCTTTTCTTGGTTTTCCTCCGCTCTAACCCCGCTTTTCTTGCTTATTCTCCACTGTAACCCAGCTTTTCATGGTTTTTCTCCACTCTAACCATCCTTTTCTCGGATTTCTGCTGCTCTAACCACGCTTTTCTTCGTTTTCTTCCATTCTAACTCTGCTTTTCTTGGTTTTCCTCCTTTCTATGACCGCTTTTCTTGGTTTTCCTGCTCTCTAACCCCGCTTTTCTTGGTTTTCCTCCGCTCTAACCCCGCTTTTCCTGATTTTCCTCCGCTCTAACTTCGCATTTCTTGGTTTTCCTCCGCTCTATCACCGCTTTTCTTGGTTTTCCTCCGCTCTAACCCCTCTTTTCTTGGATTTCCTCCGCTCTAACTTCGCTTTTCTTTGTTTTCCTCCGCTCTATCACCGCTTTTCTTGGTTTTCCTACGCTCTAACACCACTTTTCTTGGTTTTCTTCCGCTCTAACCCCGCTTTTCTTAGTTTTCCTCCGCTCTAACTTCGCATTTCTTGGTTTTCCTCCGCTCTATCACCGCTTTTCTTGGTTTTCCTCCGCTCTAACCCCTCTTTTCTTGGATTTCCTCCGCTCTAACTTCGCTTTTCTTTGTTTTCCTCCGCTCTATCAACGCTTTTCTTGGTTTTTCTCCGCTCTAACCCCGCTTTTCTTGGTTATCCTCCGCTCTAACCCCGCTTTTCTTGGTTTTCCTCAGTTCTAACTTTTCTTTTCTTGGTTTTCCTCTTCTCTAACCCCGCTTTTCTTGGTTTTCCTTTGCACTAACCCTGCTTTTCTTGGATTTCCTCCGCTCTAACACCGCTTTTCTTGGTTTTCCTCCGATCTATCACTGCTTTTCATGGTTTTTCTACGCTCTAACTTTACTTTTCTTGGTTTTTCTCCACTCTAACCATGCTTTTCTTGGATTTCCTCAGCTCTAACCCCGCTTTTCTTGGATTTCCTCAGCTTTAACCTTACTTTTCATGCTTTTCCTTTGCTCTAACCCCGCTTTTCTTTGCTTTCCTCCGCTCTAACCCTGCTTTTCTTTGTTTTCCTCCGCACTATCAACGCTTTTCTTGGTTTTCCTCCGCTCTAACCCCGTTTTCTTGGTTTTTCTTCTTTCTATCCTTGCTTTTCTTTGTTTTTCTCCGCTCTAACCCCGTTTCTCTTGGTTTTCCTCTGCTCTAACACAGCTTTTCTTGGTTTTCCTTTGCTCTAACCCCTCTTTTCTTGGTTTTCCTCCGCACTAACCCTGCTTTTCTTGGTTTTTCTCCACTCTAACCCAGCTTTTCATGGTTTTTCTTCACTCTAACCATGCTTTTCTCGGATTTCTGCTGCTCTAACCTCGCTTTTCTTCGTTTTTTTCCTCTTTAATTTCTTTTTCTTGGTTTTCCACCGCTCTAACCCTGCTTTTCTTGGTTTTCCTCCGTACTTATTCCGCCTTTCTTGGTTTTCCTCCGCTCTAACTTCGCTTTTCTTGGTTTTCCTCCGCTCTAACCCCGATTATCTTGGTTTTCCTACGCTCTAACACCGCTTTTCTTGGTTTTCCTCCGCTCTAACCCCGCTTTTCTTGGTTTTCCTCCGCTCTAACCCCGCTTTTCTTGGTTTTCCTCAGCTCTAACTTTACTTTTCTTGTTTTTCCTCCGCTCTAACCCCGCTTTTCTTGGTTTTCCTTTGCACTAACCCTGCTTTTCTTGGTTTTCCTCCGCTCTAATACCGCTTCTCTTGGTTTTCCTCCGCTCTATCACCGCTTTTCTTGGTTTTCCTACGCTCTAACACCACTTTTCTTGGTTTTTCTCCAATCTAACCATGCTTTTCTTGGATTTCCTCCGCTGTAACTTCGCTTTTCTTGGTTTTTCTCTGCTCTAACCCCGCTTTTCTTGGTTATCCTCCGCTCTAATCTTGCTTTTCTTGGTTTTCCTCCACTCTAACCATGCTTTTCTCGGATTTCTGCTGCTCTAACACCGCTTTTCTTCGTTTTTTTCATCTCTAACTTCTTTTTCTTGGTTTTCCTCCGCTCTAGCCCCGCTTTTCTTTGTTTTTCTCCGCTCTTACCCAGCTTTTCATGGTTTTTCTCCACTCTAACCATGCTTTTCTCGGATTTCTGCTGCTGTAACCGCGCTTTTCTTCGTTTTTTTCCTCTCTAACTTCTTTTTCTTGGTTTTCCTCCGCTCTAACTTCGCTTTTCTTGGTTTTCCTCCGCTCTAACCCCGCTTTTCTTGGTTTTCCTCCACTCTAATACCGCTTTTCTTGGTTTTCCTTCGCTCTAACCCCGCTTTTCTTGGTTATCCTCCGCTCTAACCCCGCTTTTCTTTGTTTTCCTCAGTTCTAACTTTTATTTTCTTGGTTTTCCTCTTCTCTAACCCCGCTTTTCTTGGTTTTCCTTTGCACTAACCCTGCTTTTCTTGGATTTCCTCCGCTCTAACACCGCTTTTCTTGGTTTTCCTCCGATCTATCACCGCTTTTCATGGTTTTTCTACGCTCTAACTTTACTTTTCTTGGTTTTTCTCCACTCTAACCATGCTTTTCTTGGATTTCCTCCGCTCTAACCCCGCTTTTCTTGGATTTCCTCTGCTCTAACCCCGCTTTTCTTGGTTTTCCGCAGCTCTAACACCACTTTTCATGCTTTTCTTCCTCTCTAACCCCGATTTACTTAATTTTCCTCCGCTCTAATCCCGCTTTTCTTGATTTTCCTCCGCTCTAACCCAGCTTTTCTTGATTTTACTCCGCTCTAACCCTGCTTTTCTTGGTTTTTCTCTGCTCTAACCCCGTTTTCTTCTTTTTCCTCCCTTCTATCCTTGCTTTTCTTGGTTTTTCTCCGCTCTAACCCCGTTTCTCTTGGTTTTCCTCCGCTCTAACACCGCTTTTCTTGGTTTTCCTTTGCTCTAACCCCTCTTTTCTTTGCTTTCCTCCGCACTAACCCTGCTTTTCTTGGTTTTTCTCCACTCTAACCCAGCTTTTCATGGTTTTTCTCCACTCTAAGCATGCTTTTCTCGGATTTCTTCTGCTCTAACCGCGCTTTTCTTCGTTTATTTCCTCTCTAACCATGCTTTTCTTGGTTTTCCTCCGCTCTAACCCCGCTTTTCTTGGTTTTCCTCCGCTCTAACCCTGCTTTTCTTGGTTTTTCTCCACTCTAACCCAGCTTTTCATGGTTTTTCTCCACTCTAACCATGCTTTTCTTGGATTTCTGCTGCTCTAACCGCGCTTTTCTTCGTTTTTTTCCTCTCTAACTTCTTTTTCTTGGTTTTCCTCCGCTCTAACCCCGCTTTTCTTGGTTTTCCTCCGCACTAATTCCGCCTTTCTTGGTTTTCCTCCGCTCTAACTTCGTTTTTCTTGGTTTTCCTCCGCTCTAACCCCGCTTTTCTTGGTTTTCCTCCGCTCTAACCCCGCTTTTCTTGGTTTTCCTCCGCTCTAATCCCGCTTTTCTTCGTTATCCTCCGCTCTAACCCCGCTTTTATGGTTTTCCTCAGCACTAACTTTTCTTTTCTTGGTTTTCCTCCGCTCTAACCCCGCTTTTCTTGGTTTTCCTTTGCACTAACCCTGCTTTTCTTGGATTTCCTCCGCTCTAACACCGCTTTTCTTGGTTTTCCTCCGCTCTATCACCGCTTTTCTTGGTTTTTCTACGCTCTAACTTTACTTTTATTGGCTTTTCTCCACTCTAACCATGCTTTTCTCGGATTTCCTCCGCTCTAACACCGCTTTTCTCGGATTTCCTCCGCTCTAACCCCGCTTTTCTTGGTTTTCCTCAGCTCTAACACCACTTTTCATGCTTTTCCTCCGCTCTAACCCCGATTTACTTGGTTTTCCTCCGGTCTAATCCTGCTTTTCTTGATTTTCCTCCGCTCTATCCCAGCTTTTCTTGGTTTTCCTCCGCTCTACCCCTGCTTTTCTTGGTTTTTCTCTGCTCTAACCCCGTTTTCTTCTTTTTCCTCCCTTCTATCCTTGCTTTTCTTGGTTTTTCTCCGCTCTAACCCCGTTTCTCTTGGTTTTCCTCCGCTCTAACACCGCATTTCTTGGTTTTCCTTTGCTCTAACCCCTCTTTTCTTTGCTTTCCTCCGAAATAACCCTGCTTTTCTTGGTTTTTCTCCGCTCTAACCCAGCTTTTCTTGGTTTTTCTCCACTCTAACCATGCTTTTCTCGGATTTCTGCTGCTGTGACCGCGCTTGTCTTCGTTTTTTTCCTCTCTAACTTCTTTTTCTTGGTTTTCCTCTGCTCTAACGTCGCTTTTCTTGGTTTTCCTCCGCTCTAACCCCGCTTTTCTTGTTTTTTTTCCACTCTAACCCCGCTTTTCTTGGTTATCCTCCGCTCTAACCCCGCTTTTCTTGGTTTTCCTTTGCACTAACCCTGCTTTTCTTGGATTTCCTCCGCTCTAACACCGCTTTTCTTGGTTTTCCTCCGCTCTATCACCGCTTTTCATGGTTTTTCTACGCTCTAACTTTACTTTTCTTGGTTTTTCTCCACTCTAACCATGTTTTCTTGGATTTCCTCCGCTCTAACCCCGCTTTTCTTGGTTTTCCTCTGCTCTAACACCACTTTTCATGCTTTTCCTTTTCTCTAACCCCGATTTACTTGGTTTTCCTCCGCTCTAACTTCGTTTTTCTTGGTTTTCCTCCGCTCTAACCCCGCTTTTCTTGGTTTTCCTTTGCTCTAACCCCTCTTTTCTTTGCTTTCCTCCGCACTAACCCTGCTTTTCTTGGTTTTTCTCCACTCTAACCCAGCTTTTCATGGTTTTTCTCCACTCTAAGCATGCTTTTCTCGGATTTCTTCTGCTCTAACCGCGCTTTTCTTCGTTTATTTCCTCTCTAACCATGCTTTTCTTGGTTTTCCTCCGCTCTAACCCCGCTTTTCTTGGTTTTCCTCCGCTCTAACCCTGCTTTTCTTGGTTTTTCTCCACTCTAACCCAGCTTTTCATGGTTTTTCTCCACTCTAACCATGCTTTTCTCGGATTTCTGCTGCTCTAACCGCGCTTTTCTTCGTTTTTTTCCTCTCTAACTTCTTTTTCTTGGTTTTCCTCCGCTCTAACCCCGCTTTTCTTGGTTTTCCTCCGCACTAATTCCGCCTTTCTTGGTTTTCCTCCGCTCTAACTTCGTTTTTCTTGGTTTTCCTCCGCTCTAACCCCGCTTTTCTTGGTTTTCCTCCGCTTTAACCCCGCTTTTCTTGGTTTTCCTCCGCTCTACTCCCGCTTTTCTTGGTTATCCTCCGCTCTAACCCCGCTTTTATGGTTTTCCTCAGCACTAACTTTTCTTTTCTTGGTTTTCCTCCGCTCTAACCCCGCTTTTCTTGGTTTTCCTTTGCACTAACCCTGCTTTTCTTGGATTTCCTCCGCTCTAACACCGCTTTTCTTGGTTTTCCTCCGCTCTATCACCGCTTTTCTTGGTTTTTCTACGCTCTAACTTTACTTTTATTGGCTTTTCTCCACTCTAACCATGCTTTTCTCGGATTTCCTCCGCTCTAACACCGCTTTTCTCGGATTTCCTCCGCTCTAACCCCGCTTTTCTTGGTTTTCCTCAGCTCTAACACCACTTTTCATGCTTTTCCTCCGCTCTAACCCCGATTTACTTGGTTTTCCTCCGGTCTAATCCTGCTTTTCTTTATTTTCCTCCGCTCTAACCCAGCTTTTCTTGGTTTTCCTCCGCTCTAACCCTGCTTTTCTTGGTTTTTCTCTGCTCTAACCCCGTTTTCTTCTTTTTCCTCCCTTCTATCCTTTCTTTTCTTGGTTTTTCTCCGCTCTAACCCCGTTTCTCTTGGTTTTCCTCCGCTCTAACACCGCATTTCTTGGTTTTCCTTTGCTCTAACCCCTCTTTTCTTTGCTTTCCTCCGAAATAACCCTGCTTTTCTTGGTTTTTCTCCGCTCTAACCCAGCTTTTCTTGGTTTTTCTCCACTCTAACCATGCTTTTCTCGGATTTCTGCTGCTGTAACCGCGCTTGTCTTCGTTTTTTTCCTCTCTAACTTCTTTTTCTTGGTTTTCCTCCGCTCTAACGTCGCTTTTCTTGGTTTTCCTCCGCTCTAACCCCGCTTTTCTTGGTTTTTTTCCACTCTAACCCCGCATTTCTTGGTTATCCTCCGCTCTGACCCCGCTTTTCTTGGTTTTCCTCAGTTCTAACTTTTCTTTTCTTGGTTTTCCTCCGCTCTAACCCCGCTTTTCTTGGTTTTCCTTTGCACTAACCCTGCTTTTCTTGGATTTCCTCCGCTCTAACACCGCTTTTCTTGGTTTTCCTCCGCTGTATCACCGCTTTTCATGGTTTTTCTACGCTCTAACTTTACTTTTCTTGGTTTTTCTCCACTCTAACCATGCTTTTCTTGGATTTCCTCCTCTCTAACCCCGCTTTTCTTGGTTTTCCTCTGCTCTAACACCAATTTTCATGCTTTTCCTTTTCTCTAACCCCGATTTACTTGGTTTTCCTCCGCTCTAACTTCGTTTTTCTTGGTTTTCCTCCGCTCTAACCCCGCTTTTCTTGGTTTTCCTCCGCTCTAACCCCGCTTTTCTTGGTTTTCCTCCGCTCTAATCCCGCTTTTCTTGGTTATCCTCCGCTCTAACCCCGCTTTTCTTGGTTTTCCTCAGCTCTAACTTTTCTTTTCTTGGTTTTCCTCCGCTCTAACCCCGCTTTTCTTGGTTTTCCTTTGCACTAACCCTGCTTTTCTTGGATTTCCTCCGTTCTAACACCGCTTTTCTTGGTTTTCCTCCGCTCTATCACCGCTTTTCTTGGTTTTTCTACGCTCTAACTTTACTTTTATTGGCTTTTCTCCACTCTAACCATGCTTTTCTCGGATTTCCTCCGCTCTAACCCCGCTTTTCTTAGTTTTTCTCTGCTCTAACTTCGCTTTTCTTGGTTTTCCTCAGCTCTAACCCCACTTTTCATGCTTTTCCTCCGCTCTAACCCCGATTTACTTGGTTTTCCTCCGCTCTAATCCCACTTTTCTTGGTTTTCCTCTGCTCTAACCCAGCTTTTCCTCGTTTTCCTCCGCTCTAACCCCGTTTTTCATGCTTTTCCTCCGCTCTAACCCCGTTTTTCTTGGTTTTCCTCACCTCTATCTTCACTTTTCTTTCCTTTCCTCCGCTCTAACCGTGCTTTTCTTGGTTTTCCTCCGCTATAACCCTGCTTTTCTTGGTTTTCCTCCACTCTGACCCCGCTTTTCTTGCTTTTCCTCCGCTATAACCCCGCTTTTCTTGGTTTTCCTCCGCTATAACCCCGCTTTTCTTGGTTTTCCTCCGCTCTAACCTCGCTTTTCTTGGTTTTCCTCCGCTCTAACTTCGCTTTTCTTGGTTTTCCTCCGCTCTAACCCTGCTTTTATTGGTTTTCCTCCGCTATAACCCAGCTTTTCTTGGTTTTCCTCCGCTCTAACCCCGCTTTTCTTGCTTATTCTCCACTGTAACCCAGCTTTTCATGGTTTTTCTCCACTCTAACCATCCTTTTCTCGGATTTCTGCTGCTCTAACCACGCTTTTCTTCGTTTTCTTCCATTCTAACTCTGCTTTTCTTGGTTTTCCTCCTTTCTATGACCGCTTTTCTTGGTTTTCCTGCTCTCTAACCCCGCTTTTCTTGGTTTTCCTCCGCTCTAACCCCGCTTTTCCTGATTTTCCTCCGCTCTAACTTCGCATTTCTTGGTTTTCCTCCGCTCTATCACCGCTTTTCTTGGTTTTCCTCCGCTCTAACCCCTCTTTTCTTGGATTTCCTCCGCTCTAACTTCGCTTTTCTTTGTTTTGCTCCGCTCTATCACCGCTTTTCTTGGTTTTCCTACGCTCTAACACCACTTTTCTTGGTTTTCTTCCGCTCTAACCCCGCTTTTCTTAGTTTTCCTCCGCTCTAACTTCGCATTTCTTGGTTTTCCTCCGCTCTATCACCGCTTTTCTTGGTTTTCCTCCGCTCTAACCCCTCTTTTCTTGGATTTCCTCCGCTCTAACTTCGCTTTTCTTTGTTTTCCTCCGCTCTATCAACGCTTTTCTTGGTTTTTCTCCGCTCTAACCCCGCTTTTCTTGGTTATCCTCCGCTCTAACCCCGCTTTTCTTGGTTTTCCTCAGTTCTAACTTTTCTTTTCTTGGTTTTCCTCTTCTCTAACCCCGCTTTTCTTGGTTTTCCTTTGCACTAACCCTGCTTTTCTTGGATTTCCTCCGCTCTAACACCGCTTTTCTTGGTTTTCCTCCGATCTATCACTGCTTTTCATGGTTTTTCTACGCTCTAACTTTACTTTTCTTGGTTTTTCTCCACTCTAACCATGCTTTTCTTGGATTTCCTCAGCTCTAACCCCGCTTTTCTTGGATTTCCTCAGCTTTAACCTTACTTTTCATGCTTTTCCTTTGCTCTAACCCCGCTTTTCTTTGCTTTCCTCCGCTCTAACCCTGCTTTTCTTTGTTTTCCTCCGCACTATCAACGCTTTTCTTGGTTTTCCTCCGCTCTAACCCCGTTTTCTTGGTTTTTCTTCTTTCTATCCTTGCTTTTCTTTGTTTTTCTCCGCTCTAACCCCGTTTCTCTTGGTTTTCCTCTGCTCTAACACAGCTTTTCTTGGTTTTCCTTTGCTCTAACCCCTCTTTTCTTGGTTTTCCTCCGCACTAACCCTGCTTTTCTTGGTTTTTCTCCACTCTAACCCAGCTTTTCATGGTTTTTCTTCACTCTAACCATGCTTTTCTCGGATTTCTGCTGCTCTAACCTCGCTTTTCTTCGTTTTTTTCCTCTTTAATTTCTTTTTCTTGGTTTTCCACCGCTCTAACCCTGCTTTTCTTGGTTTTCCTCCGTACTTATTCCGCCTTTCTTGGTTTTCCTCCGCTCTAACTTCGCTTTTCTTGGTTTTCCTCCGCTCTAACCCCGATTATCTTGGTTTTCCTACGCTCTAACACCGCTTTTCTTGGTTTTCCTCCGCTCTAACCCCGCTTTTCTTGGTTTTCCTCCGCTCTAACCCCGCTTTTCTTGGTTTTCCTCAGCTCTAACTTTACTTTTCTTGTTTTTCCTCCGCTCTAACCCCGCTTTTCTTGGTTTTCCTTTGCACTAACCCTGCTTTTCTTGGTTTTCCTCCGCTCTAATACCGCTTCTCTTGGTTTTCCTCCGCTCTATCACCGCTTTTCTTGGTTTTCCTACGCTCTAACACCACTTTTCTTGGTTTTTCTCCAATCTAACCATGCTTTTCTTGGATTTCCTCCGCTGTAACTTCGCTTTTCTTGGTTTTTCTCTGCTCTAACCCCGCTTTTCTTGGTTATCCTCCGCTCTAATCTTGCTTTTCTTGGTTTTCCTCCACTCTAACCATGCTTTTCTCGGATTTCTGCTGCTCTAACACCGCTTTTCTTCGTTTTTTTCATCTCTAACTTCTTTTTCTTGGTTTTCCTCCGCTCTAGCCCCGCTTTTCTTTGTTTTTCTCCGCTCTTACCCAGCTTTTCATGGTTTTTCTCCACTCTAACCATGCTTTTCTCGGATTTCTGCTGCTGTAACCGCGCTTTTCTTCGTTTTTTTCCTCTCTAACTTCTTTTTCTTGGTTTTCCTCCGCTCTAACTTCGCTTTTCTTGGTTTTCCTCCGCTCTAACCCCGCTTTTCTTGGTTTTCCTCCACTCTAATACCGCTTTTCTTGGTTTTCCTTCGCTCTAACCCCGCTTTTCTTGGTTATCCTCCGCTCTAACCCCGCTTTTCTTTGTTTTCCTCAGTTCTAACTTTTATTTTCTTGGTTTTCCTCTTCTCTAACCCCGCTTTTCTTGGTTTTCCTTTGCACTAACCCTGCTTTTCTTGGATTTCCTCCGCTCTAACACCGCTTTTCTTGGTTTTCCTCCGATCTATCACCGCTTTTCATGGTTTTTCTACGCTCTAACTTTACTTTTCTTGGTTTTTCTCCACTCTAACCATGCTTTTCTTGGATTTCCTCCGCTCTAACCCCGCTTTTCTTGGATTTCCTCTGCTCTAACCCCGCTTTTCTTGGTTTTCCGCAGCTCTAACACCACTTTTCATGCTTTTCTTCCTCTCTAACCCCGATTTACTTAATTTTCCTCCGCTCTAATCCCGCTTTTCTTGATTTTCCTCCGCTCTAACCCAGCTTTTCTTGATTTTACTCCGCTCTAACCCTGCTTTTCTTGGTTTTTCTCTGCTCTAACCCCGTTTTCTTCTTTTTCCTCCCTTCTATCCTTGCTTTTCTTGGTTTTTCTCCGCTCTAACCCCGTTTCTCTTGGTTTTCCTCCGCTCTAACACCGCTTTTCTTGGTTTTCCTTTGCTCTAACCCCTCTTTTCTTTGCTTTCCTCCGCACTAACCCTGCTTTTCTTGGTTTTTCTCCACTCTAACCCAGCTTTTCATGGTTTTTCTCCACTCTAAGCATGCTTTTCTCGGATTTCTTCTGCTCTAACCGCGCTTTTCTTCGTTTATTTCCTCTCTAACCATGCTTTTCTTGGTTTTCCTCCGCTCTAACCCCGCTTTTCTTGGTTTTCCTCCGCTCTAACCCTGCTTTTCTTGGTTTTTCTCCACTCTAACCCAGCTTTTCATGGTTTTTCTCCACTCTAACCATGCTTTTCTTGGATTTCTGCTGCTCTAACCGCGCTTTTCTTCGTTTTTTTCCTCTCTAACTTCTTTTTCTTGGTTTTCCTCCGCTCTAACCCCGCTTTTCTTGGTTTTCCTCCGCACTAATTCCGCCTTTCTTGGTTTTCCTCCGCTCTAACTTCGTTTTTCTTGGTTTTCCTCCGCTCTAACCCCGCTTTTCTTGGTTTTCCTCCGCTCTAACCCCGCTTTTCTTGGTTTTCCTCCGCTCTAATCCCGCTTTTCTTCGTTATCCTCCGCTCTAACCCCGCTTTTATGGTTTTCCTCAGCACTAACTTTTCTTTTCTTGGTTTTCCTCCGCTCTAACCCCGCTTTTCTTGGTTTTCCTTTGCACTAACCCTGCTTTTCTTGGATTTCCTCCGCTCTAACACCGCTTTTCTTGGTTTTCCTCCGCTCTATCACCGCTTTTCTTGGTTTTTCTACGCTCTAACTTTACTTTTATTGGCTTTTCTCCACTCTAACCATGCTTTTCTCGGATTTCCTCCGCTCTAACACCGCTTTTCTCGGATTTCCTCCGCTCTAACCCCGCTTTTCTTGGTTTTCCTCAGCTCTAACACCACTTTTCATGCTTTTCCTCCGCTCTAACCCCGATTTACTTGGTTTTCCTCCGGTCTAATCCTGCTTTTCTTGATTTTCCTCCGCTCTATCCCAGCTTTTCTTGGTTTTCCTCCGCTCTACCCCTGCTTTTCTTGGTTTTTCTCTGCTCTAACCCCGTTTTCTTCTTTTTCCTCCCTTCTATCCTTGCTTTTCTTGGTTTTTCTCCGCTCTAACCCCGTTTCTCTTGGTTTTCCTCCGCTCTAACACCGCATTTCTTGGTTTTCCTTTGCTCTAACCCCTCTTTTCTTTGCTTTCCTCCGAAATAACCCTGCTTTTCTTGGTTTTTCTCCGCTCTAACCCAGCTTTTCTTGGTTTTTCTCCACTCTAACCATGCTTTTCTCGGATTTCTGCTGCTGTGACCGCGCTTGTCTTCGTTTTTTTCCTCTCTAACTTCTTTTTCTTGGTTTTCCTCTGCTCTAACGTCGCTTTTCTTGGTTTTCCTCCGCTCTAACCCCGCTTTTCTTGTTTTTTTTCCACTCTAACCCCGCTTTTCTTGGTTATCCTCCGCTCTAACCCCGCTTTTCTTGGTTTTCCTTTGCACTAACCCTGCTTTTCTTGGATTTCCTCCGCTCTAACACCGCTTTTCTTGGTTTTCCTCCGCTCTATCACCGCTTTTCATGGTTTTTCTACGCTCTAACTTTACTTTTCTTGGTTTTTCTCCACTCTAACCATGTTTTCTTGGATTTCCTCCGCTCTAACCCCGCTTTTCTTGGTTTTCCTCTGCTCTAACACCACTTTTCATGCTTTTCCTTTTCTCTAACCCCGATTTACTTGGTTTTCCTCCGCTCTAACTTCGTTTTTCTTGGTTTTCCTCCGCTCTAACCCCGCTTTTCTTGGTTTTCCTCCGCTCTAACCCCGCTCTTCTTGGTTTTCCTCCGCTCTAATCCCGCTTTTCTTGGTTATCCTCCGCTCTAACCCCGCTTTTCTTGGTTTTCCTCAGCTCTAACTTTTCTTTTCTTGGTTTTCCTCCGCTCTAACCCCGCTTTTCTTGGTTTTCCTTTGCACTAACCCTGCTTTTCTTGGATTTCCTCCGCTCTAACACCGCCTTTCTTGGTTTTCCTCCGCTCTATCACCGCTTTTCTTGGTTTTTCTACGCTCTAACTTTACTTTTATTGGCTTTTCTCCACTCTAACCATGCTTTTCTCGGATTTCCTCCGCTCTAACCCCGCTTTTCTTAGTTTTTCTCTGCTCTAACTCCGCTTTTCTTGGTTTTCCTCAGCTGTAACCCCACTTTTCATGCTTTTCCTCCGCTCTAACCCCGATTTACTTGGTTTTCCTCCGCTCTAATCCCGCTTTTCTTGGTTTTCCTCTGCTCTAACCCAGCTTTTCCTCGTTTTCCTCCGCTCTAACCCCGTTTTTCATGCTTTTCCTCCGCTCTAACCCCGTTTTTCTTGGTTTTCCTCACCTCTATCTTCACTTTTCTTTCCTTTCCTCCGCTCTAACCGTGCTTTTCTTGGTTTTCCTCCGCTATAACCCTGCTTTTCTTGGTTTTCCTCCACTCTGACCCCGCTTTTCTTGCTTTTCCTCCGCTATAACCCCGCTTTTCTTGGTTTTCCTCCGCTATAACCCCGCTTTTCTTGGTTTTCCTCCGCTCTAACCTCGCTTTTCTTGGTTTTCCTCCGCTCTAACCCTGCTTTTATTGGTTTTCCTCCGCTATAACCCAGCTTTTCTTGGTTTTCCTCCGCTCTATCACCGCTTTTCTTGGTTTTCCTCCGCTCTAACCCCTCTTTTCTTGGATTTCTTCCGCTCTAACCCTGCTTTTCTTGGTTTTCCTTCGCTCCAACTTTACTTTTCTTGGTTTACCTCCTTTCTAACCCCGCTTTTCTTAATTTTCCTCCGCTCTAATCCCGCTTCTCTTGGTTTTTCTCCACTCTAACCATGCTTTTCTTGCATTTCTGCTGCTCTAACCCCGATTTTCTGTCTTTTCCTCCTCTCTAAGATCTTTTTTTTTGTTTTTCCTCCGCTCTAACCCCGATTATCTTGGTTTTCCTCCGCACTAACCCCGCATTTCTTGGTTTTCTTCCGTTCAAACTTCGCTTTTCTTGGTTTTCCTCAGATCTAACCCCGCATTTCTTGGTTTTCATCCGCATGAACAACGTTTTTCTTGGTTTTCCTCCTCTCTAATCTTGCTTCTCCTGGTGTTCCTCCGCTCTAACCCCGCTTTTCTTGGATTTCCTCCGCTCTAACCCTGCTTTTCTTGGTTTTCCTCCGCTATAACTTCCCTTCTCTTGGTTTTCCTCCTTTCTAACCCCGCTTTTCTTGGTTTTCCTTCGCTCTAATCCCGCTTCTCTTGGTTTTCCTCCGCTCTAATCCCGCTTTTCTTGGTTTTTCTCCGCTCTAACCCAGCTTTTCATGGTTTTCCTCTGCTCTAACCATGCATTTCTCCGATTTCTGCTGCTCTAACCCCGCTTTTCTTGGTTTTCCTCCACTCTAACCCCTCTTTTCTTGGTTTTCCTCCGCTCTATCTTCGCTTTTCTTGGTTTTCCTTTGCTCTAACCCTGCTTTTCTTGGTTTTCCTCCGCTCTAACCCCGCTTTTCTTGGATTTCCTCCGCACTAACTTCGCTTTTCTTGGTTTTCCTCCGCTCTAATCCCGCTTTTCTTGGTTTTTCTCCGCTCTAACCCAGCTTTTCATGGTTTTCCTCCGCTCTAACCATGCATTTCTCCGATTTCTGCTGCTCTAACCCCTCTTTTCTTGGTTTTCCTCCGCTCTAACTTCGCTTTCCTTGGTTTTCCTTTGCTCTAACCCTGCTTTTTTTGGTTTTCCTCCGCTCTAATCCCGCTTCTCTTGGTTTTTCTCCACACTAACCCAGATTTTCTTGGTTTTTCTCCACTCTAACCATGCTTTTCTTGGATTTCTGCTGCTCTAACCCCGCTTTTCTTCGTTTTTTTCCTCTCTAACTTCTTTTTATTGGTTTTCCTCCGCTCTAACCCTGCTTTTCTTGGTTTTCCTCCGCTCTAACCCCGCTTTTCTTGGGTTTCTTTCATTCTAATTCTGCTTTTCTTGGTTTTCCTCCGCTCTAACCCCGCTTTTCATGCATTTCCTCCGCTCTAACTCCGTTTTCCTTGGTTCTCCTCCACACTAACCCCGCTTTTCTTGGTTTTCCTCACATCTAACTTCACTTTTCTTTCTTTTCCTCCGCTCTATCTTTACTTTTCTTGGTTTTCCTCCTTTCTAACTCCGCTTTTCTTGTTTTTCCTCCAATCTAACCCCGCTTTTCTTGGTTTTCCTTTGCTGTAACCCCGCTTTTCTTGGTTTTCCTCCGCTCTAACCCTGCTTTTCTTGGTTTTCATCCGCTCTAACCCCGCTTTTCTTGGGCTTCCACCGCTCTAACCCTGCTTTTCTTGGTTTTCCTCCGCTCAAACCCAGCTTTTCATGGTTTTCCTCCGCTCTAATCCCGCTTCTCTTGGTTTTTCTCCACTCTAACCATGCTTTTCTTGGTTTTTCTCCACTCTAACCATGCTTTTCTTGGATATCTGCTGCTCTAACCGCGCTTTTCTGTCTTTTCATCCTCTCTTAGTTCTTTTTATTTGTTTTTCTCCGCTCTAACCCCGATTATCTTGGTTTTCACCCGCATGAACAACGTTTTTCTTGGTTTTCCTCCGCTCTAACTTCGCATTTTCTAGTTTTCCTCCGATCTAACCCTGCTTTTCTTGGTTTTCCTCCGCTCTAACCCCGCTTTTCATGCTTTTCCTCCTCTCTAACCCCGCTTTTCTTGGTTTTCCTCCGCTCTAACTTCGCTTTTCTTGGTTTTCCTCCGCTCTAACCCCGCTTTTCTTGGTTTTCCTCACCTCTAACTTCACTTTTCTTTCTTTTCCTCCGCTCTAACTTTACTTTTCCTGGTTTTCCTCCGCTATAACCCCGCTTTTCTTGGTTTTCCTCCGCTCTAACCCTGCTTTTCTTGGTTTTCCTCCGCTCTAACCCCGCTTTTCTTTGTTTTCCTCCGCTATAACCCCGCTTTTCTTGGTTTTCCTCCGCTCAACTTCGCTTTTCTTGGTTTTCCTTTGATCTAACCCTGCTTTTCTCGGTTTTCCTCCACTCTAACCCCACTTTTCTTGGTTTTCCTCCGCTCTAACCCCGCTTTTCTTGGTTTTCCTCCACTCTAACCCCGCTTTTCTTGATTTTCCTCCACTCTAACACTGCATTTCTTGGTTATTCTCCACTGTAACCCAGCTTTTCATGGTTTTTCTCGTCTCTAACCCCGCTTTTCTTCGTTTTCTTCCGTTCTAACTCTGCTTTTCTTGGTTTTCCTCCGCTCTATCCCTTCTTTTCTTGGTTTTCCTCCGCTCTAACCTTGCTTTTCTTGGTTTTCCTCCGCTCTAACCCCGCTTTTCTTGGTTTTCCTCCGCTATATCCCCGCTTTTCTTGGTTTTCCTTCGCTCCAACTGCACTTTTCTTGGTTTTCCTCCGCTCTAACCCCGCTTTTCTTGGTTTTCCTCCGCTATATCCCCGCTTTTCTTGGTTTTCCTTCGCTCCAACTGCACTTTTCTTGGTTTTCCTCCTTTCTAACCCCACTTTTCTTGATTTTCCTCCGCTCTAATCCCGCTTCTCTTGCTTTTTCTCCACTCTAACCATGCTTTTCTTGGATTTCTGCTGCTCTAACCCCGCTTTTCTATCTTTTCCTCCTCTCTAAGTTCTTTTTATTTGTTTTCCTCCGCACTAACCCCGATTATCTTGGTTTTTCTCCGCACTAACCCCGCTTTTCTTGGTTTTCTTCCGTTCTAATTCGCTTTTCTTGGTTTTCCTCCGCTCTAACCTCGCTTTTCTTGGTTTTCCTCCGCTCCAAACCCACTTTTCATGCTTTTCCTCCGCTCTAACCCCGCTTTTCTTGGATCTCCTCCGAACTAACCCTGCTTTTCTTGGTTTTCCTCCGCTCTAACACCGCTTTTCTTGGTTTTCCTCCGCTCTAACTTTGCTTTTCTTGTTTTTTCTTCGCTCTAACCATGCTTTTCTTGGTTTTCCTCCGCTCTAACCCCGCATTTCTTGGTTTTCACCCGCATGAACAACGTTTTTCTTGTTGTTCCTCCGCTCTAACTTCGCATTTCCTAGTTTTCCTCCGCTCTAACCCTGCTTTTCTTGCTTTTCCTCCGCTCTAACCCGACTTTTCATGCTTTTCCTCCGCTCTAACCCCACTTTTCTTGGTTTACCTCGGAACTAACTTCGTTTTTCTTTGTTTTCCTCCGCTCTAACACCGCTTTTCTTGGTTTTCCTCCGCTCTAACCCTGCTTTTCTTGGTTTTTCTCCGCTCTAACCCATCTTTTCTTGGTTTTCCTCCCCTCTATCCCCGCTTTTCTTGGTTTTCCTCGGCTCTAACCCCGCTTTTCTTGGTTTTTCTCCGCTCTAACCCAGCTTTTCATGGTTTTTCTCCACTGTAACCATGCTTTTCTCTGATGTCTGCTGCTCTAACCACGCTTTTCTTCGTTTTCTTCCGTTCTAACTCTGCTTTTCTTGGTTTTCCTCCGCTCTAACCCCGCTTTTCTTGGTTTTCCTCCGCTATATCCCCGCTTTTCTTGGTTTTCCTTTGCTATAACCCTGCTTTTCTTGGTTTTCCTCCGCTCTAACCCCGCTTTTCTTGGTTTTCTTCCGTTCTAACTTCGCTTTTCTTGGTTTTCCTCCGCTCCAACCCCGCATTTCTTGGTTTTCTTCCGCATGGACAATGTTTTTCTTGGTTTTCCTCCGCTCTAACCCCGCTTTTCATGGTTATCCTCCGCACTAACCCCGATTTTCTTGGTTTTCCTCCGCTCTAACCCCGCTTTTCTTGGTTTTCTTCCGTTCTAACCCAGCTTTTCTTGGTTTTCCTCCGCTCTAACCCTGCTTTTCTTGGTTTTTCTACGCTCTAACCCCGCTTTTCTTGGTTATCCTCTCATCTATCCTTGCTTTTCTTTGTTTTTCTCCGCTCTAACCCTGTTTCTCTTGGTTTTCCTCCGCTCTAACACCGCTTTTCTTGGTTTTCCTTTGCTCTAACCCACTTTTCTTGGTTTTCCTCCGCTCTAACCCCGCTTTTCTTGGTTATCCTCCGCTCTAACCCCGCTTTTCTTGGTTTTCCTTTGAACTAACCCTGCTTTTCTTGGTTTTTCTCCGCTCTAACCCAGCTTTTCTTGGTTTTTCTCCACTCTAATCATGCTTTTCTCGGATTTCTGCTGCTGTGACCGCGCTTGTCTTCGTTTTTTTCCTCTCTAACTTCTTTTTCTTGGTTTTCCTCCGCTCTAACGTCGCTTTTCTTGGTTTTCCTCCGCTCTAACCCCGCTTTTCTTGTATTTTTTCCACTCTAACCCCGCTTTTCTTGGTTATCCTCCGCTCTAACCCCGCTTTTCTTGGTTTTCCTTTGCACTAACCCTGCTTTTCTTGGATTTCCTCCGCTCTAACACCGCTTTTCTTGGTTTTCCTCCGCTCTATCACCGCTTTTCATGGTTTTTCTACGCTCTAACTTTACTTTTCTTGGTTTTTCTCCACTCTAACCATGTTTTCTTGGATTTCCTCCGCTCTAACCCCGCTTTTCTTGGTTTTCCTCTGCTCTAACACCACTTTTCATGCTTTTCCTTTTCTCTAACCCCGATTTACTTGGTTTTCCTCCGCTCTAACTTCGTTTTTCTTGGTTTTCCTCCGCTCTAACCCTGCTTTTCTTGGTTTTCCTCCGCTCTAACCCTGCTTTTCATGGTTATCCTCCGCACTAACCCCGATTTTCTTGGTTTTCCTCCGCTCTAACCCCGCTTTTCTTGGTTTTCTTCCGTTCTAACCCAGCTTTTCTTGGTTTTCCTCCTCTCTAACCCTGCTTTTCTTGGATTATCTACGCTCTAACCCCGCTTTTCTTGGTTATCCTCTCATCTATCCTTGCTTTTCTTTGTTTTTCTCCGCTCTAACCCTGTTTCTCTTGGTTTTCCTCCGCTCTAACACCGCTTTTCTTGGTTTTCCTTTGCTCTAACCCACTTTTCTTGGTTTTCCTCCGCTCTAACCCCGCTTTTCTTGGTTATCCTCCGCTCTAACCCCGCTTTTCTTGGTTTTCCTTTGAACTAACCCTGCTTTTCTTGGTTTTTCTCCGCTCTAACCCAGCTTTTCTTGGTTTTTCTCCACTCTAATCATGCTTTTCTCGGATTTCTGCTGCTGTGACCGCGCTTGTCTTCGTTTTTTTCCTCTCTAACTTCTTTTTCTTGGTTTTCCTCCGCTCTAACGTCGCTTTTCTTGGTTTTCCTCCGCTCTAACCCCGCTTTTCTTGTATTTTTTCCACTCTAACCCCGCTTTTCTTGGTTATCCTCCGCTCTAACCCCGCTTTTCTTGGTTTTCCTTTGCACTAACCCTGCTTTTCTTGGATTTCCTCCGCTCTAACACCGCTTTTCTTGGTTTTCCTCCGCTCTATCACCGCTTTTCATGGTTTTTCTACGCTCTAACTTTACTTTTCTTGGTTTTTCTCCACTCTAACCATGTTTTCTTGGATTTCCTCCGCTCTAACCCCGCTTTTCTTGGTTTTCCTCTGCTCTAACACCACTTTTCATGCTTTTCCTTTTCTCTAACCCCGATTTACTTGGTTTTCCTCCGCTCTAACTTCGTTTTTCTTGGTTTTCCTCCGCTCTAACCCCGCTTTTCTTGGTTTTCCTCCGCTCTAACCCCGCTCTTCTTGGTTTTCCTCCGCTCTAATCCCGCTTTTCTTGGTTATCCTCCGCTCTAACCCCGCTTTTCTTGGTTTTCCTCAGCTCTAACTTTTCTTTTCTTGGTTTTCCTCCGCTCTAACCCCGCTTTTCTTGGTTTTCCTTTGCACTAACCCTGCTTTTCTTGGATTTCCTCCGCTCTAACACCGCCTTTCTTGGTTTTCCTCCGCTCTATCACCGCTTTTCTTGGTTTTTCTACGCTCTAACTTTACTTTTATTGGCTTTTCTCCAATCTAACCATGCTTTTCTCGGATTTCCTCCGCTCTAACCCCGCTTTTCTTAGTTTTTCTCTGCTCTAACTCCGCTTTTCTTGGTTTTCCTCAGCTGTAACCCCACTTTTCATGCTTTTCCTCCGCTCTAACCCCGATTTACTTGGTTTTCCTCCGCTCTAATCCCGCTTTTCTTGGTTTTCCTCTGCTCTAACCCAGCTTTTCCTCGTTTTCCTCCGCTCTAACCCCGTTTTTCATGCTTTTCCTCCGCTCTAACCCCGTTTTTCTTGGTTTTCCTCACCTCTATCTTCACTTTTCTTTCCTTTCCTCCGCTCTAACCGTGCTTTTCTTGGTTTTCCTCCGCTATAACCCTGCTTTTCTTGGTTTTCCTCCACTCTGACCCCGCTTTTCTTGCTTTTCCTCCGCTATAACCCCGCTTTTCTTGGTTTTCCTCCGCTATAACCCCGCTTTTCTTGGTTTTCCTCCGCTCTAACCTCGCTTTTCTTGGTTTTCCTCCGCTCTAACCCTGCTTTTATTGGTTTTCCTCCGCTATAACCCAGCTTTTCTTGGTTTTCCTCCGCTCTATCACCGCTTTTCTTGGTTTTCCTCCGCTCTAACCCCTCTTTTCTTGGATTTCTTCCGCTCTAACCCTGCTTTTCTTGGTTTTCCTTCGCTCCAACTTTACTTTTCTTGGTTTACCTCCTTTCTAACCCCGCTTTTCTTAATTTTCCTCCGCTCTAATCCCGCTTCTCTTGGTTTTTCTCCACTCTAACCATGCTTTTCTTGCATTTCTGCTGCTCTAACCCCGATTTTCTGTCTTTTCCTCCTCTCTAAGATCTTTTTTTTTGTTTTTCCTCCGCTCTAACCCCGATTATCTTGGTTTTCCTCCGCACTAACCCCGCATTTCTTGGTTTTCTTCCGTTCAAACTTCGCTTTTCTTGGTTTTCCTCAGATCTAACCCCGCATTTCTTGGTTTTCATCCGCATGAACAACGTTTTTCTTGGTTTTCCTCCTCTCTAATCTTGCTTCTCCTGGTGTTCCTCCGCTCTAACCCCGCTTTTCTTGGATTTCCTCCGCTCTAACCCTGCTTTTCTTGGTTTTCCTCCGCTATAACTTCCCTTCTCTTGGTTTTCCTCCTTTCTAACCCCGCTTTTCTTGGTTTTCCTTCGCTCTAATCCCGCTTCTCTTGGTTTTCCTCCGCTCTAATCCCGCTTTTCTTGGTTTTTCTCCGCTCTAACCCAGCTTTTCATGGTTTTCCTCTGCTCTAACCATGCATTTCTCCGATTTCTGCTGCTCTAACCCCGCTTTTCTTGGTTTTCCTCCACTCTAACCCCTCTTTTCTTGGTTTTCCTCCGCTCTATCTTCGCTTTTCTTGGTTTTCCTTTGCTCTAACCCTGCTTTTCTTGGTTTTCCTCCGCTCTAACCCCGCTTTTCTTGGATTTCCTCCGCACTAACTTCGCTTTTCTTGGTTTTCCTCCGCTCTAATCCCGCTTTTCTTGGTTTTTCTCCGCTCTAACCCAGCTTTTCATGGTTTTCCTCCGCTCTAACCATGCATTTCTCCGATTTCTGCTGCTCTAACCCCTCTTTTCTTGGTTTTCCTCCGCTCTAACTTCGCTTTCCTTGGTTTTCCTTTGCTCTAACCCTGCTTTTTTTGGTTTTCCTCCGCTCTAATCCCGCTTCTCTTGGTTTTTCTCCACACTAACCCAGATTTTCTTGGTTTTTCTCCACTCTAACCATGCTTTTCTTGGATTTCTGCTGCTCTAACCCCGCTTTTCTTCGTTTTTTTCCTCTCTAACTTCTTTTTATTGGTTTTCCTCCGCTCTAACCCTGCTTTTCTTGGTTTTCCTCCGCTCTAACCCCGCTTTTCTTGGGTTTCTTTCATTCTAATTCTGCTTTTCTTGGTTTTCCTCCGCTCTAACCCCGCTTTTCATGCATTTCCTCCGCTCTAACTCCGTTTTCCTTGGTTCTCCTCCACACTAACCCCGCTTTTCTTGGTTTTCCTCACATCTAACTTCACTTTTCTTTCTTTTCCTCCGCTCTATCTTTACTTTTCTTGGTTTTCCTCCTTTCTAACTCCGCTTTTCTTGTTTTTCCTCCAATCTAACCCCGCTTTTCTTGGTTTTCCTTTGCTGTAACCCCGCTTTTCTTGGTTTTCCTCCGCTCTAACCCTGCTTTTCTTGGTTTTCATCCGCTCTAACCCCGCTTTTCTTGGGCTTCCACCGCTCTAACCCTGCTTTTCTTGGTTTTCCTCCGCTCAAACCCAGCTTTTCATGGTTTTCCTCCGCTCTAATCCCGCTTCTCTTGGTTTTTCTCCACTCTAACCATGCTTTTCTTGGTTTTTCTCCACTCTAACCATGCTTTTCTTGGATATCTGCTGCTCTAACCGCGCTTTTCTGTCTTTTCATCCTCTCTTAGTTCTTTTTATTTGTTTTTCTCCGCTCTAACCCCGATTATCTTGGTTTTCACCCGCATGAACAACGTTTTTCTTGGTTTTCCTCCGCTCTAACTTCGCATTTTCTAGTTTTCCTCCGATCTAACCCTGCTTTTCTTGGTTTTCCTCCGCTCTAACCCCGCTTTTCATGCTTTTCCTCCTCTCTAACCCCGCTTTTCTTGGTTTTCCTCCGCTCTAACTTCGCTTTTCTTGGTTTTCCTCCGCTCTAACCCCGCTTTTCTTGGTTTTCCTCACCTCTAACTTCACTTTTCTTTCTTTTCCTCCGCTCTAACTTTACTTTTCCTGGTTTTCCTCCGCTATAACCCCGCTTTTCTTGGTTTTCCTCCGCTCTAACCCTGCTTTTCTTGGTTTTCCTCCGCTCTAACCCCGCTTTTCTTTGTTTTCCTCCGCTATAACCCCGCTTTTCTTGGTTTTCCTCCGCTCAACTTCGCTTTTCTTGGTTTTCCTTTGATCTAACCCTGCTTTTCTAGGTTTTCCTCCACTCTAACCCCACTTTTCTTGGTTTTCCTCCGCTCTAACCCCGCTTTTCTTGGTTTTCCTCCACTCTAACCCCGCTTTTCTTGATTTTCCTCCACTCTAACACTGCATTTCTTGGTTATTCTCCACTGTAACCCAGCTTTTCATGGTTTTTCTCGTCTCTAACCCCGCTTTTCTTCGTTTTCTTCCGTTCTAACTCTGCTTCTCTTGGTTTTCCTCCGCTCTATCCCTTCTTTTCTTGGTTTTCCTCCGCTCTAACCTTGCTTTTCTTGGTTTTCCTCCGCTCTAACCCAGCTTTTCATGGTTTTTCTCCACTGTAACCATGCTTTTCTTGGATGTCTGCTGCTCTAACCACGCTTTTCTTCGTTTTCTTCCGTTCTAACTCTGCTTTTCTTGGTTTTCCTCCGCTCTAACCCCGCTTTTCTTGGTTTTCCTCCGCTATATCCCCGCTTTTCTTGGTTTTCCTTCGCTCCAACTGCACTTTTCTTGGTTTTCCTCCTTTCTAACCCCGCTTTTCTTGATTTTCCTCCGCTCTAATCCCGCTTCTCTTGCTTTTTCTCCACTCTAACCATGCTTTTCTTGGATTTCTGCTGCTCTAACCCCGCTTTTCTATCTTTTCCTCCTCTCTAAGTTCTTTTTATTTGTTTTCCTCCGCACTAACCCCGATTATCTTGGTTTTTCTCCGCACTAACCCCGCTTTTCTTGGTTTTCTTCCGTTCTAATTCGCTTTTCTTGGTTTTCCTCCGCTCTAACCTCGCTTTTCTTGGTTTTCCTCCGCTCCAAACCCACTTTTCATGCTTTTCCTCCGCTCTAACCCCGCTTTTCTTGGATCTCCTCCGAACTAACCCTGCTTTTCTTGGTTTTCCTCCGCTCTAACACCGCTTTTCTTGGTTTTCCTCCGCTCTAACTTTGCTTTTCTTGTTTTTTCTTCGCTCTAACCATGCTTTTCTTGGTTTTCCTCCGCTCTAACCCCGCATTTCTTGGTTTTCACCCGCATGAACAACGTTTTTCTTGTTGTTCCTCCGCTCTAACTTCGCATTTCCTAGTTTTCCTCCGCTCTAACCCTGCTTTTCTTGCTTTTCCTCCGCTCTAACCCCACTTTTCATGCTTTTCCTCCGCTCTAACCCCACTTTTCTTGGTTTACCTCGGAACTAACTTCGTTTTTCTTTGTTTTCCTCCGCTCTAACACCGCTTTTCTTGGTTTTCCTCCGCTCTAACCCTGCTTTTCTTGGTTTTTCTCCGCTCTAACCCATCTTTTCTTGGTTTTCCTCCCCTCTATCCCCGCTTTTCTTGGTTTTCCTCGGCTCTAACCCCGCTTTTCTTGGTTTTTCTCCGCTCTAACCCAGCTTTTCATGGTTTTTCTCCACTGTAACCATGCTTTTCTCTGATGTCTGCTGCTCTAACCACGCTTTTCTTCGTTTTCTTCCGTTCTAACTCTGCTTTTCTTGGTTTTCCTCCGCTCTAACCCCGCTTTTCTTGGTTTTCCTCCGCTATATCCCCGCTTTTCTTGGTTTTCCTTTGCTATAACCCTGCTTTTCTTGGTTTTCCTCCGCTCTAACCCCGCTTTTCTTGGTTTTCTTCCGTTCTAACTTCGCTTTTCTTGGTTTTCCTCCGCTCCAACCCCGCATTTCTTGGTTTTCTTCCGCATGGACAATGTTTTTCTTGGTTTTCCTCCGCTCTAACCCCGCTTTTCATGGTTATCCTCCGCACTAACCCCGATTTTCTTGGTTTTCCTCCGCTCTAACCCCGCTTTTCTTGGTTTTCTTCCGTTCTAACCCAGCTTTTCTTGGTTTTCCTCCGCTCTAACCCTGCTTTTCTTGGTTTTTCTACGCTCTAACCCCGCTTTTCTTGGTTATCCTCTCATCTATCCTTGCTTTTCTTTGTTTTTCTCCGCTCTAACCCTGTTTCTCTTGGTTTTCCTCCGCTCTAACACCGCTTTTCTTGGTTTTCCTTTGCTCTAACCCACTTTTCTTGGTTTTCCTCCGCTCTAACCCCGCTTTTCTTGGTTATCCTCCGCTCTAACCCCGCTTTTCTTGGTTTTCCTTTGAACTAACCCTGCTTTTCTTGGTTTTCCTCCGCTCTAACCCGCTTTTCTTGGTTTTCTTCCGCTCTAACCCTGCTTTTCTTGGTTTATCTCCGCTCTAACCCAGCTTTTCTTGGTTTTCCCCCGTCTATCCCTGCTTTTCTTGATTTTCCTCCGCTCTAACCCCTCTTTTCTTGGTTTTCCTCCGCTCTAATCCCGCTTCTCTTGGTTTTTCTCCACTCTAACCATGCTTTTCTTGGATTTCTGCTGCTCTAACCCCGCTTTTCTGTCTTTTCCTCCTCTCTAAGTTCTTTTTATTGGTTTTCCTCCGCTCTAACCCCGATTATCTTGGTTTTCCTCCGCACTAACCCCGCTTTTCTTGGTTTTCTTCCGTTCTAACTTCGCTTTTCTTGGTTTTCCTCAGCTCTAACCCCGCATTTCTTGGTTTTCATCCACATGAACAACGTTTTTCTTGGTTTTCCTCCGCTCTAACCCTGCTTCTCTTGGTTTTTCTCCGCTCTTACCCCGCTTTTCTTGGTTTTCTTCCGTTCTAACTTCGCTTTTCATGGTTTTCCTCCGCTCTAACCCCGCATTTCTTGGTTTTCACCCGCATGAACAACGTTTTTCTTGGTTTTCCTCCGCTCTATCTTCGCATTTCCTAGTTTTCCTCCGCTCTAACCCTGCTTTTCTTGGTTTTCCTCCGCTCTAACCCCGCTTTTCATGCTTTTCCTCCGCTCTAACCCCGCTTTTCATGCTTTTCCTCCGCTCTAACCCCGCTTTTCCTGGTTTTCCTCACCTCTAACTTCACTTTTCTTTCTTTTCCTCTGCTCTAACTTTACTTTTCTTGGTTTTCCTCCGCTCTAACCCCACTTTTCATGCTTTTCCTCCACTCTAACCCCGCTTTTCTTGGTTTTCCTCGGAACTGACCCCGCTTTTCTCGGTTTTCCTCCGCTCTAACACCGCTTTTCTTGGTTTTCCTCCGCTCTAACCCTGCTTTTCTTGGTTTTTCTCCACTCTAACCCAGCTTTTCTTGGTTTTCCTCTGCTCTAACCCCGCTTTTCTAGATTTGCTTTTCCACTGACCCTGCTTTTCTTGGTTTTCCTCCGCTCTAACCCAGCTTTTCATGGTTTTTCTCCACTGTAACCATGCTTTTCTTGGATGTCTGCTGCTCTAACCACGCTTTTCTTCGTTTTCTTCCATTCTAACTCTGCTTTTCTTGGTTTTCCTCCGCTCTAACCCCGCTTTTCTTGGTTTTCCTCCGCTATAACCCCGCTTTTCTTGGTTTTCCTTTGCTCTAACCCCGCTTTTCTTGGTTTTCTTCCGTTCTAACTTCGCTTTTCTTGGTTTTCCTCCGCTCCAACCCCGCATTTCTTGGTTTTCTTCCGCATGGACAATGTTTTTCTTGGTTTTCCTCCGCTCTAACCCTGCTTTTCTTGGTTTTCCTCCGCTCTAACCCCGCTTTTCATGGTTATCCTCCGCACTAACCCCGATTTTCTTGGTTTTCCTCCGCTCTAACCCCGCTTTTCTTGGTTTTCTTCCGTTCTAACCCAGCTTTTCTTGGTTTTCCTCCGCTCTAACCCTGCTTTTCTTGGTTTTTCTACGCTCTAACCCCGCTTTTCTTGGTTATCCTCTCTTCTATCCTTGCTTTTCTTTGTTTTTCTCCGCTCTAACCCTGTTTCTCTTGGTTTTCCTCCGCTCTAACACCGCTTTTCTTGGTTTTCCTTTGCTCTAACCCACTTTTCTTGGTTTTCCTCCGCTCTAACCCCGCTTTTCTTGGTTATCCTCCGCTCTAACCCCGCTTTTCTTGGTTTTCCTTTGAACTAACCCTGCTTTTCTTGGTTTTCCTCCGCTCTAACCCGCTTTTCTTGGTTTTCTTCCGCTCTAACCCTGCTTTTCTTGGTTTATCTCCGCTCTAACCCAACTTTTCTTGGTTTTCCCCCGTCTATCCCTGCTTTTCTTGATTTTCCTCCGCTCTAACCCCTCTTTTCTTGGTTTTCCTCCGCTCTAATCCCGCTTCTCTTGGTTTTTCTCCACTCTAACCATGCTTTTCTTGGATTTCTGCTGCTCTAACCTCGCTTTTCTGTCTTTTCCTCCTCTCTAAGTTCTTTTTATTGGTTTTCCTCCGCTCTAACCCCGATTATCTTGGTTTTCCTCCGCACTAACCCCGCTTTTCTTGGTTTTCTTCCGTTCTAACTTCGCTTTTCTTGGTTTTCCTCAGCTCTAACCCCGCATTTCTTGGTTTTCATCCGCATGAACAACGTTTTTCTTGGCTTTCCTCCGCTCTAACCCTGCTTCTCTTGGTTTTCCTCCGCTCTTACCCCGCTTTTCTTGGTTTTCTTCTGTTCTAACTTCGCTTTTCATGGTTTTCCTCGGCTCTAACCCCGCATTTCTTGGTTTTCACCCGCATGAACAACGTTTTTCTTGGTTTTCCTCCGCTCTATCTTCGCATTTCCTAGTTTTCCTCCGCTCTAACCCTGCTTTTCTTGGTTTTCCTCCGCTCTAACCCCGCTTTTCATGCTTTTCCTCCGCTCTAACCCCGCTTTTCATGGTTTTCCTCCGCTCTAACCCCGCTTTTCCTGGTTTTCCTCACCTCTAACTTCACTTTTCTTTCTTTTCCTCTGCTCTAACTTTACTTTTCTTGGTTTTCCTCCGCTCTAACCCCACTTTTCATGCTTTTCCGCCACTCTAACCCCGCTTTTCTTGGTTTTCCTCGGAACTGACCCCGCTTTTCTCGGTTTTCCTCCGCTCTAACACCGCTTTTCTTGGTTTTCCTCCGCTCTAACCCGGCTTTTCTTGGTTTTTCTCCACTCTAACCCAGCTTTTCTTGGTTTTCCTCTGCTCTAACCCCGCTTTTCTAGATTTGCTTTTCCACTGACCCTGCTTTTCTTGGTTTTCCTCCGCTCTAACCCAGCTTTTCATGGTTTTTCTCCACTGTAACCATGCTTTTCTTGGATGTCTGCTGCTCTAACCACGCTTTTCTTCGTTTTCTTCCATTCTAACTCTGCTTTTCTTGGTTTTCCTCCGCTCTAACCCCGCTTTTCTTGGTTTTCCTCCGCTATAACCCCGCTTTTCTTGGTTTTCCTTTGCTCTAACCCCGCTTTTCTTGGTTTTCTTCCGTTCTAACTTCGCTTTTCTTGGTTTTCCTCCGCTCAAACACTGCATTTCTTCGTTTTCATCCGAATGAACAACGTTTTTCTTGGTTTTCCTCCGCTCTAACCCTGCTTTTCTTGGTTTTCCTCCCCACTATCCCCGCTTTTCTTGGTTTTCCTCCGCTCTAACCCCGCTTTTCTTGGTTTTTCTCCGCTCTAACCCAGCTTTTCATGGTTTTTCTCAACTCTAACCATGCTTTTCTCTGATGTCTGCTGCTCTAACCACGCTTTTCTTTGTTTTCTTCCGTTCTAACCCAGCTTTTCTTGGTTTTCCTCCCCTCTGTCCCCGCTTTTCTTGGTTTTCCTCCGCTCTAACCCTGCTTTTCTTGGTTTTCACCCGCATGAACAACGTTTTTCTTGGTTTTCCTCCGCTCTAACTTCGCATTTCCTAGTTTCCTCCGCTCTAACACTGCTTAATTTGGTTTTCCTCCGCTCTTACCCCGCTTTTCATGCTTTTCCTCCGCTCTAACCCCGCTTTTCTTGGTTTTCATCACCTCTAACTTCACCTTTCTTTTCCTCCGCTCTAACTTTACTTTTCTTGGTTTTCCTCCGCTCTTACCCCTTTTTCATGGTTTTCCTCTGCTCTAACCCCGCTTTTCTTGGTTTTCCTCACCTCTAACTTCACTTTTCTTTCTTTTCCTCCGCTCTAACGTTACTTTTCTTGGTTTTCCTCCGCTCTAACTCCACTTTTCATGCTTTTCCTCCGCTCTAACCCCGCTTTTCTTGGTTTTCCTCTGAACTAACCCCGCTTTTCTTGGTTTTCCTCCGCTCTAACACAGCGTTTCTTGGTTTTCCTCCGCTCTAACCCTGCTTTTCTTGGTTTTTCTCCGCTCTAACCCAGCTTTTCTTGGTTTTCCTCCCATCTATCCCCGCTTTTCTTGGTTTTTCTCCGCTCTAACCCAGCTTTTCTTGGTTTTTCTCCACTGTAACCATGCTTTTCTTGGATGTCTGCTGCTCTAACCACGCTTTTCTTCGTTTTCTTCCGTTCTAACTCTGCTTTTCTTGGTTTTCCTCCGCTCTAACCCCGCTTTTCTTGGTTTTCCTCCGCTATATCCCCGCTTTTCTTGGTTTTCCTCCGCTATAACCCCAGTTTTCTTGGTTTTCCTTTGCTCTAACCCCGCTTTTCTTTGTTTTCCTCCGCTCTAACCCCGCTTTTCTTGGTTTTCTTCCGTTCTAACTTCGCTTTTCTTGGTTTTCCTCCGCTCTAACTTTACTTTTCTTGGTTTTCCTCCTCTATAACCCCGCTTTTCTTGGTTTTCCTCCGCTCTAACCCTGCTTTTCTTGGTTTTCCTCCGCTGTAACCCCGCTTTTCTTGGTTTTCCTCCGCTATAACCCTGCTTTTCTTGGTTTTCCTCCGCTCTAACCCCGCTTTTCTTGATTTTCCTCAACTCTAACACTGCATTTCTTGGTTATTCTCCACTGTAACCCAGCTTTTCATGGTTTTTCTCGTCTCTAACCCCGCTTTTCTTCGTTTTCTTCCGTTCTAACTCTGCTTTTCTTTGTTTTCCTCCGCTCTAACCCTGCTTTTCTTGGTTTTTCTCCGCTCTAACCCCGCTTTTCTTGGTTTTCCTCCGCTCTAACCCCGCTTTTCTTGGTTTTCCTCCGCTCTAACTTCGCTTTTCTTGGTTTTCCTCTGCTCTAACCCCGCTTTTCTTGGTTTTCCTTCGCTCAAACCCAGCTTTTCATGGTTTTCCTTCGCTCTAACACCACTTTTCTTGGTTTTCCTCCGCTCTAACCCTGCTTTTCTCGGTTTTCCTTCGCTCCAACTTCACTTTTCTTGGTTTTCCTCCTTTCTAACCTCGCTTTTCTTGATTTTCCTCCGCTCTAATCCCGCTTCTCTTGGTTTTTCTCCACTCTAACCATGCTTTTCTTGGATTTCTGCTGCTCTAACCCCGCTTTTCTATATTTTCCTCCTCTCTAAGTTCTTTTTATTTGTTTTCCTCCGCTCTATCCCCGATTATCTTGGTTTTTCTCCGCACTAACCCCGCTTTTCTTGGTTTTCTTCCGTTCTAATTCGCTTTTCTTGGTTTTCCTCCGATCTAACCCCGCTTTTCTTGGTTTTCCTCCGCTCCAACCCCACTTTTCATGCTTTTCCTCTGCTCTAACCCCGCTTTTCTTGGTTCTCCTCCGAACTAACCCTGCTTTTCTTGGTTTTCCTCCGCTCTAACACCGCTTTTCTTGGTTTTCCTCCGCTCTAACTTTGCTTTTCTTGTTTTTTCTTCGCTCTAACCATGCTTTTCTTGGTTTTCCTCCGCTCTAACCCCGCATTTCTGGGTTTTCACCCGCATGAACAACGTTTTTCTTGTTTTTCCTCCGCTCTAACTTCGCATTTCCTAGTTTTCCTCCGCTCTAACCCTGCTTTTCTTGGTTTTCCTCCGCTCTAACCCCACTTTTCATGCTTTTCCTCCGCTCTAACCCCGCTTTTCTTGGTTTTCCTCGGAACTAACTTCGTTTTTCTTTGTTTTCCTTTGCTCTAACACCGCTTTTCTTGGTTTTCCTCCGCTCTAACCCTGCTTTTCTTGGTTTTTCTCCGCTCTAACCCAGCTTTTCTTGGTTTTCCTCCCCTCTATCCCCGCTTTTCTTGATTTTCCTCCGCTCTAACCCCGCTTTTCTTGGTTTTTCTCCGCTCTAACCCAGCTTTTCATGGTTTTTCTCCACTCTAACCATGCTTTTCTCTGATGTCTGCTGCTCTAACCACGCTTTTCTTCGTTTTCTTCCGTTCTAACTCTGCTTTTCTTGGTTTTCCTCCGCTCTAACCCCGATTTTCTTGGTTTTCCTCCGCTATATCCCCGCTTTTCTTGGTTTTCCTACGCTATAACCCCGCTTTTCTTGGTTTTCCTCCACTCTAACCCCGCTTTTCTTGGTTTTCTTCCGTTCTAACTTCGCTTTTCTTGGTTTTCCTCCACTCCAACACCGCATTTCTAGGTTTTCTTCCGCATGGACAATGTTTTTCTTGGTTTTCCTCTGCTCTAACCCCGCTTTTCTTGGTTTTCCTCTGCTCTAACCACGCTTTTCTTGGTTTTCCTCCACTCTAACACCGCTTTTCTTGGTTTTCCTTTGCTCTATCCCACTTTTCTTGGTTTTCCTCCGCTCTAACCCCGCTTTTCTTGGTTTTCCTCCGCTCTAACCCCGCTTTTCTTGGTTTTCCTTTGCACTAACCCTGCTTTTCTTGGTTTTCCTCCGCTCTAACCCCGCTTTTCTTGGTTTTCTTCCGCTCTAACCCTGATTTTCTTGGTTTTTCTCCGCTCTAACCTAACTTTTCTTGGTTTTCCTCCCCTCTATTTCCGCTTTTCTTGGTTTTCCTCCGCTCTAACCCCGCTTTTCTTGGTTTTTCTCCGCTCTAACCCAGCTTTTCATGGTTTTTCTCCACTCTAACCATGCTTTTCTCGGATTTCTGCTGCTCTAAGCCCACTTTTCATGCTTTTCCTCCGCTCTAACACCTATTTTCTTGGTTTTCCTCGGAACTAACCCCACTTTTCTTGGTTTTCCTCCGCTCTAACACCGCTTTTCTTGGTTTTCCTCCGCTATGTCCCCGCTTTTCTTGGTTTTCCTCCGCTATAACCCCGCTTTTCTTGGTTTTCTTCCGTTCTAACTTCGCTTTTCTTGGTTTTCCTCCGCTCTAACCCCGCATTTCTTGGTTTTCATCCGCATGTACAACGTTTTTCTTGGTTTTCCTCTGCTCTAACCCTACTTTTCTTGGTTTTCCTCCGCTCTAACCCAGATTATCTTGGTTTTCCTCTGCTCTAACCCCGCTTTTCTTGGTTTTCCTCCGCTCTAACCCCGATTTTCTTGGTTTTCCTCTGCTCTAACCCCGCTTTTCTTGCTTTTCCTCTGCTCTAACCCCGCTTTTCTTGGTTTTTCTCCGCTCTAACCCCGCTTTTCTTGGTTTTCTTCCGTTCTAACTTCGCTTTTCTTGGTTTTCCTCCGCTCTAACCCCGCATTTCTTGGTTTTCATCCGCATGAACTACGTTTTTCTTGGTTTTCCTCCGCTCTAACCCTGCTTTTCTTGGTTTTCCTCCGCTCTAACCCCGCTTTTCTTGGTTTTCCTCCGCTCTAACCCTGATTTTCTTGGTTTTCCTCCGCTCTATCCCCGCTTTTCTTCGTTTTCCACCGCTCTAACCCCGCTTTCCTCGGTTATCCTCCGCTCTAACCCCGCTTTCCTTGGTTTTCCTTTGCACTAACCCTGCTTTTCTTGGTTTTCTTCCGTTCTAACTTCGCTTTTCTTGGCTTTCCTTAGCTCTATCACCGCTTTTCTTGGTTTTCCTAAGCTCTAACATTGCTTTTCCTGGTTTTCCTCCACTCTAACCCGCTTTTCTTGGTTTTCCTCCGCTCTAACCCTGCTTTTCTTGGTTTATCTCCGCTCTAACCCAGCTTTTCTTGGTTTTCCTCCCCTCTATCCCCGCTTTTCTTGATTTTCCTCCGCTCTAACCCCGATTTTCTTGGTTTTTCTCCGCTCTAACCCAGCTTTTCATGGTTTTTCTCCACTCTAACCATGCTTTTCTAGGATTTCTGCTGCTCTAACCACGCTTTTCTTGGTTTTCTTCGGTTCTAACTCTGCTTTTCTTGGTTTTCGTCAGCTCTAACCCCGCTTTTCTTGCTTTTCCTCCGATCTATCCCCGCTTTTCTTGGTTTTCCTCCGCTCTAATCCTGCTTTTCTTGGTTTTCCTCCGCTCTAACTTCGCTTTTCTTGGTTTTCCTCCGCTCTAACCCCGCTTTTCATGCTTTTCCTCCGCTCTAACCCCTATTTTCTTGGTTTTCCTCGGAACTAACCCCGCTTTTCTTGGTTTTCCTCCGCTCTAACCCTGCTTTTCTTGGTTTATCTCCGCTCTAACCCAGCTTTTCTTGGTTTTCCTCCCCTCTATCCCCGCTTTTCTTGATTTTCCTCCGCTCTAACCCCGCTTTTCTTGGTTTTTCTCCGCTCTAACCCAGCTATTCATGGTTTTTCTCCACTCTAACCATGCTTTTCTCTGATGTCTGCTGCTCTAACCACGCTTTTCTTCGTTTTCTTCCGTTCTAACTCTGCTTTTCTTGGTTTTCCTCCGCTCTAACCCAGCTTTTCTTGGTTTTTCTCCGCTCTAACCCAGCTTTTCATGGTTTTTCTCCACTGTAACCATGCTTTTCTTGGATGTCTGCTGCTCTAACCACGCTTTTCTTCGTTTTCTTCCATTCTAACTCTGCTTTTCTTGGTTTTCCTCCGCTCTAACCCTGCTTCTCTTGGTTTTCCTCCGCTCTTACCCCGCTTTTCTTGGTTTTCTTCCGTTCTAACTTCGCTTTTCTTGGTTTTCCTCCGCTCTAACCCCGCATTTCTTGGTTTTCACCCGCTCTAACCCCGCTTTTCTTGGTTTTCATCACCTCTAACTTCATATTTCTTTTCCTCCGCTCTAACTTTACTTTTCTTGGTTTTCCTCCGCTCTTACCCCTTTTTCATGCTTTTCCTCCGCTCTAACCCCGCTTTTCTTGGTTTTCCTCCGCTATATCCCCGGTTTTCTTGGTTTTCCACCGCTATAACCCCACTTTTCTTGGTTTTCCTTTGCTCTAACCCCGCTTTTCTTGGTTTTCCTCCGCTCTAACCCCGCTTTTCTTGGTTTTCTTCCGTTCTAACTTCGCTTTTCTTGGTTTTCCTCCGCTCTAACTTTACTTTTCTTGGTTTTCCTCCTCTATAACCCCGCTTTTCTTGGTTTTCCTCCGCTCTAACCCTGCTTTTCTTGGTTTTCCTCCGCTGTAACCCCGCTTTTCTTGGTTTTCCTCCGCTATAACCCCCCTTTTCTTGGTTTTCCTCCGCTCTAACCCCGCTTTTCTTGATTTTCCTCCACTCTAACACTGCATTTCTTCGTTATTCTCCACTGTAACCCAGCTTTTCATGGTTTTTCTCGTCTCTAACCCCGCTTTTCTTCGTTTTCTTCCGTTCTAATACTGCTTTTCTTGGTTTTCCTCCGCTCTAACCCTGCTTTTCTTGGTTTTTCTCCGCTCTAACCCCGCTTTTCTTGGTTTTCCTCCGCTCTAACCCCGCTTTTCTTGGTTTTCCTCCGCTCTAACTTCGCTTATCTTGGTTTTCCTCCGCAATAACCCCGCTTTTCTTGGTTTTCCTCCGCTCAAACCCAGCTTTTCATGGTTTTCCTTCGCTCTAACACCACTTTTCTTGGTTTTCCTCCGCTCTAACCCTGCTTTTCTCGGTTTTCCTTCGCTCCAACTTCACTTTTCTTGGTTTTCCTCCTTTCTAACCCCGCTTTTCTTGATTTTCCTCCGCTCTAATCCCGCTTCTCTTGGTTTTTCTCCACTCTAACCATGCTTTTCTTGGATTTCTGCTGCTCTAACCCCGCTTTTCTATCTTTTCCTCCTCTCTAAGTTCTTTTTATTTGTTTTCCTCCGCTCTAACCCCGATTATCTTGGTTTTTCTCCGCACTAACCCCGCTTTTCTTGGTTTTCTTCCGTTCTAATTCGCTTTTCTTGGTTTTCCTCCGCTCTAACCCCGCTTTTCTTGGTTTTCCTCCGCTCCAACCCCACTTTTCATGCTTTTCCTCTGCTCTAACCCCGCTTTTCTTGGTTTTCCTCCGCTCTAACCCCGCTTTTCTTGGTTTTCCTCCGCTATAACCCCGCTTTTCTTGGTTTTCCTCCGCTCAACTTCGCTTTTCTTGGTTTTCCTTTGATCTAACCCTGCTTTTCTTGGTTTACCTCCACTCTAACCCCACTTTTCTTGGTTTTCCTCCGCTCTAACCCCGCTCTTCTTGGTTTTCCTCCGCTCTAACCCCGCTTTTCTTGATTTTCCTCCACTCTAACACTGCATTTCTTGGTTATTCTCCACTGTAACCCAGCTTTTCATGGTTTTTCTCGTCTCTAACCCCGCTTTTCTTCGTTTTCTTCCGTTCTAACTCTGCTTTTCTTGGTTTTCCTCCGCTCTATCCCTGCTTTTCTTGGTTTTCCTCCGCTCTAACCCCGCTTTTCTTGGTTTTCCTCCGCTCTAACCCAGCTTTTCATGGTTTTTCTCCACTGTAACCATGCTTTTCTTGGATGTCTGCTGCTCTAACCACGCTTTTCTTCGTTTTCTTCCGTTCTAACTCTGCTTTTCTTGGTTTTCCTCCGCTCTAACCCCGCTTTTCTTGGTTTTCCTCCGCTATATCCCCGCTTTTCTTGGTTTTCCTTCGCTCCAACTTCACTTTTCTTGGTTTTCCTCCTTTCTAACCCCGCTTTTCTTGATTTTCCTCCGCTCTAATCCCGCTTCTCTTGCTTTTTCTCCACTCTAACCATGCTTTTCTTGGATTT